>NC_083234.1:66526857-67143976 GCF_032191835.1 Heteronotia binoei
CTTTTGGTTAGGGATGGACATGAACTGGCTCACAAACTAAAGTCCGTGATGAATTTTGGCCAGATTGTGGTTTGCAAAGTGAAGTTTGTGGCAGGTTAACGGGAACAAACTTTCAATGAACTTTCCAGCTGTTTGTGATGGTTCATGAACATTTCCAGACAGACTGTTTCCATTCAATCTAAAAGTTTACCCAGCGAGGGTGGGGACAAAACTTGGAGAACATGTAGATGAGCATCAGGAGGAGGTCCCCTGCAACTTTGATGACTCCAACTTGCACAGGTTCCATTCTGTACACTCCTGAACCTGGTCCCTTCAATGACAAGAAGTTATTTTGACAGGTGAAGGTTCAGGAGGTTCAAGAGCATATAAAACAACTCCTGCACAAGCTAAAAAAATCTAAGCTTGCAGGGAATCTTCACCTGACTCTCCTCTACCTGCCTTCCAAGTTTGATGAGTATTGGATTTACGGGGTTCAAGTTATGGCCCTCCGAAGAAGGTTTCTGCAGGAAAATGCTTTCTTTGGAAACCAGGCAGTCATTTCTTTTGGAGGGCAGTAACTCGAACCCTATAAATCCAATCCTCACCAGGCCAGGTAGAGAAGAATCAGCTGGAGATGCCCTGTGAGTCTGTTTTCTCTAGCACACCCAGGGACCATTCTACCTTGCACTGGACTTTACAAACTTAACCTGTTTGTTTAGCCTCAATAGTTTGCAATGGGTTGTGATTCACGAACCAGGCATGCCACAAACCATGAACTGAACGGAACCACGTTTTCCCAGTTCATGCCTGTCCCTACTTCTGGTTACAGAACTAGAAATGACACTACAACATTGTGAGATGCCATTTTAGACTCCCCTCCCCCTCCCCACCTCCATATTGAATGTCAGACTAGGATCTGGGAGGCCCAGGGTCAAATTCCCCAGTCTACAAAGCTTGCTGCATGGCCTTGGGTCCAGTGATATGCTCTCAGCTTAAACTTCTTGCAGTTTTGCAGGTTCCCTCCTTGAAGTCTTGAGATAATTGTTTGTTGATGCTTGATGATGTCATAGCTAGCTTAAGGTTACAGACCAATAGAATAGCTTGCATTTATTTGCGACGAGAGCTGGGTGAGAATATGCGTATTGTATTGGGATGCTTCAATTGAGTAATCAGTACATTGGGGTTGGACTGGAGATTCAGGATTGTGTTTCAATTTATGGTCCTTTGTTCAAGAATCTCTAGCTTTTCCTCACACCAGTTTTCAAAGTCTCGCAAGTGCACATGTAGATTTAGAGCCTGTTTGGTGTAGTGGTTAAGTGTGCAGACTTTTATCTGGGAGAACCGGGTTTGATTCCCCACTCTTCCACTTGCACCTGCTGGAATGACCTTGGGTTAGCCATAGCTCTGGCAGAGGTTGTCCTTGAAAGGGCAGCTGCTGGGAGAGCCCTCTCAGCCCCACCCACCTCACATGTTGTCTGTTGTGGGGGAGGAAGATAAAGGAGATTGTGAGCCACTCTGAGACTCTGAGTGGGATATAAATCCAATATCATCATCAACATCATCATCAGAGTAGTTAGACAGGATGTTTCTCCTGTATTGTTGTTCATTATTTTCAACTCCCAGTAAACCCTCCCTTTATTATTGTGAGTTCCTGCATTGTGCAGGGGGTTGGACTAGATGACCCTGGAGGTCCCTTCCAACTCTATGATTCTATGTTTAAAAAGGAAACTTTTTGTTTTAAAAGCTAATGCATTTGCTTTGCTGTGTTTTTATCTCAGCGACGTTTGCATTTACGTAACTAGACTGCCTCATCTGGTGGTCGTGGTGAGGATAAAAAAAGGAGAGTGATGTTCTGAATTCTCAAGGGGGAGGAAAGTGGAATATAAATATTGAGACAAACATAAACATCTAAATAAATACATTAACAAGTCGTCCCTTGTGATGCCTCATTCACTCCTTCAGAGAAATCAGCATGCCTGAAGTCACCCAGAGACCTTGTTTTGTTTACTGTATTCTATCCACCTTTCATCCCAAATTAACTCCCAGGAGTAAAAAAATCTCAGCAATTTAATATTCAATACAAATGATCCTTGAGGAGAAGACTGTGGATAAAGGTACAAAGGAGAGGTACTTGGCTGCTTTCAGGATCTTTTTTAAAGAAAAAGCCCAGCAGGAACTCATTTGCATATTAGGCCACACCCTGCTGACACCGTTGTTTCACATGTAGGCTTAGAGCCAGTTTGGTGTAGTGGCAGTAAGCTTTTTTATGGTTTGGTGTATTAGCTTTAAGCTTTTTTGTGGGAGAAGCCCAGCAGGGACTCATTTGCATTTTAGGCCACACCCCCTGATGGCAAGCCAGCCAGAACTGTGTTCCTGTGCGTTCCTACTAAAAAAAAAAAAGCCCTGGCTACTTTCCACCTGCCTCCTATTCTATGGGATTTCTAACCAACCTTTCCCTCAAGAAGACTCACAAGGAGGAACTACTTACCTTAAACCAGGGGTCATTTTGTAGACAAACAGCTGCTGGAGCCATTTGCATATGCCACACAGCCCTGGCATCACCAGAAGGTGTATTAAATTATATCAGCTCAGCATCGACCTTAAAATGCTTCTTGAATTAGCATTGTCATTTTAAAAAACCCTTACTCCCATCGTACTTTTAAAATTACTTTCAGCTTGAACATTTTATTGCTTTTCTAAAAGGTTAAGAGGAATTCCCCTAAAATTACTTTCTCCCATGTAGCCACAGTGGCATGATGCAGATTTCTGTTTCGGTTATTTCCCCATTTTTGTGGAGAAAAATATTAGAAAGTTTGCGAAATCTTAGAGTTCGGCGAATATTCTCACAGGCGGTTTGAACAACGGAGCACAGAAGCAAGTATTTGGGGGAGGGACAGGGTAAGAAAGAAAGGGCACAATGAAATTTAGAGGTTCTGGAGCACTGCTCCTGTGAGCTCCGACCCCAAAATGAGACCTGCCTTACTCCATGTCCTGCCAAGTTGGATCGAGGTAACTTTCTGAAAGAAATGAGTCTAAGGTGAGGCCAGGGCCAGATTAAGGCCAACCGATGCCCTAAACCCTTCCGTTTGCTTAATTGACAAGACATTAAGATTCAATCAGTGCTGAAGGTGAAACAAGAGATTAAAAATTCAGTTTTCTTCTAGGCCATCCACCAGGCCAGACCTCGTAGCTATATTAAATACAAACTTTTAAAAGTTTTATTAGCATTAAGCAAAATAAGCAAAACCCCCTCTGAGGAGCACCCCTTCCTTTGATGCCCTAAAGACATGCCTATTTTGCTTAATGGCTAATCTAGTGCTGGGTGAGGCTTAAAGCAGGAGTAGGAATTGGCTTGACCAAGACAGAAATGGGTAGCTGTGAAAGAGCAACTGGAGGAAGCAAAGTGAATAAGGGGAGAGGGAGGCGAGGAAGACAATCTGTTCAGAGAGAGCAAGGTGCAGAGCTTCATAAAGGCTGGATCCCTGAGGGTAATACAGAGAAAGACAATGGAGTGTATGTGTGGAAATTAACTGAAAGATATTAACAAGTGCCAGGATTTTATAAAGGCCCTTTAAAATGGAATCAGCACGATTCTTCAATGCCGTCCTCACAGAAATAAACCACAGACGAATTTAAGAGCAGCTTTGTTGATAATGGCCCATCTAGTACTTCATTCTGTTTCCCACAGTGGTCAACAAGTATCCTTAGAAGGTCTACAAACAAGTCATGGTGGTGCCCAAAACTTCCCCTAATCCTTGTCCCCTACCACTGTCAAGTCAAGTCAAATTTTATTGCATCAGCCATTGGCCATAACAAGATAGCAAAACTTTCAAGTACTACAAAGAATATTACAGTAAAATACCATAAAGCTAAACCTACAATCGCATGAATAAAATAATAAAATTAGACAAATAACTGGTTAACCCTTATGAGACTGTCCTGGCTCTGATCTTAGCAGCAAAAGCAAAAAGAGCAACTCTATAGGATACAAATTCATCTATATCTGATAACAAGTAGATAATCTTCTCATTTTCAGAATACACATTTATAGTAAATAAAATTCCAGCCAAAAATTTATCTCTGGGTGCATTAAGCAACGGGCAAGATAGAATACAACGGGGGAAGTTCTCAATGCAAATATGATGGTCTGATGGAATTTTAAAGTATCGACCATTCAAAAATGCTGTGTATAATGTTTGAAAGCACAGTGCAGTGAGAGATGTTCTAACATTGTAATTAGATATTTTGGATAGATAAACAGCTCTGGAATGATCACATCTGAATAGCTGATACCAAGGAGCTACCGTTGACTTTATAATAAAGGAGCGATCCATCACAGCATCTATGCTAAATATCCATTCCCTAAATTGTGAATTATCGCCTGAAGCTGCAAATAGGTCTTCAGGTAAGGACTATCTGGAAAGGATATTAGAAAGAAAACCAGAGTGTATGGGGTCTTTTGTTGTCAGTAATATTCAGAGAGATACTGCTTTTCAGCATGGAGATGGTATTTAGCCTTTATGTCTAATGACCACTGAGGGAGCCTGTCCTCCACGAATGTGTCTAATCTCCTCTTTAAGCCAACTGAACAAGCGGCCATACATCTATACTCCAAATGAGGCTAACCATAAATCCATCACACATAATTTTCTTCATGATCTGTATTCTATTTACATAATACATTCCTCCTACTAATCCTATCACGACTGCAGAATCATGATCTTGAATTGGGGAAGGAGGTTACCATGTCTGGAATGTTTCCTCAGTAAACTCAATATCAGCCAATTGCATTATGAGAGCCAGTCTGATGTAGTGGTTAAGCGTGCGGGCTCTTATCTGGGAGAACCGGGTTTGATTCTGCACTCCTCTACGTGCAATTGCTGGAGTCGTCTTAGGTCAGTCACACGTTCTCTCAGAGCTGTTCTGCTCAAGAGCAGTTCTTGGAGAGCTGTCCCATCTGCATCATAAGGTATCTATTGTGGGGAGGGGAAGGGAACAGACATTGTTAGCCATTCTGAGACTCCTGCAGGTAATGAAGGGCAGGGAATAAATCCAATCTCCTCCTCCTCTTCTGCCTCCTCTTCTGCATGGGGATGCCAACTCCAGGTTCAGAAAAACCTGGATATTTGAGGGTGGTGCTTGGGAGGGTGGCATTTAGAGAGGGAAAGAGCCTTGGTAAGATATAATGCCATGCAGTCAACCTTTCAAAAGGGGCATTTTCTCCAAAAAGAACTGGAATCAATGTTCTAAAGAAATTAGTTCTAAAGAAATGAATTATGTAGTCTGGAGGTCAGCTGCAATTCTAGGAGCTCTCCAGCCCCCACTTGGAGGCTAGGAACCCTAATTATGCCTGATTTACATCAAAATCTCTGGTGGTTGCGTGTTATTGGAAACAAGCATTGCTTCGCAAATTGGAATAGTTCTTAAAGACGTGAGAATTATCAATAGTCAAACTAACGGCAATTCAAAATTCTAAAGCTCTTTTAGATGACAAAAGTTGGCAACAATTGGCTTCATTTTCAAATGAAATAGAAAATCTGAAGCTTTTAGAAATGAATGGATCAGAAAGCAGTAATCATAACTGTGCGGTCTCTTTCGTCATTTAGTTTTTATTTGTAAACTGGGCATATTGTTTGCACACTGGCTTTAATGATTTTTTTTAAAATCCGTCTTTGGTGGTTTAAGTAACAGGTCACACTGAACTCAACAATTCAGGGTAATTGTTGAGCCTTTTTGGGTACATATTCTGTTCCCACCTCCCAGGGAAATTCATCATTCTGTTCTTCAAACGTTCTTTCCCTTTCATTCCACTCTATGGCTTCTGTCACCTCTTGGCACCGAAGACCATAATTCTACAACACTCCCACACTGATGGATGGTGTTTTAATCTCCCCTCTGTCCTCTTTGCCACTGTGCCAGGTCAGAGACTGTGTAAGGCCCCGGTAATTAAACCAGATAAATAAAATCACATTGCTTATAATTACTGGGGACAATTTGGTTTAATTAGACTTTAAGCTAGCGAGCCACTCTCCTTTGCCGGCCCAGGAAAATACCTGAACCTTGCTTTGGAAGGTGGCCGCTTGGAAGCTGTAACGGCTTTGTTGCTCTTTGTGTAATTAATGACCATTAAAACCTCTAATTAGGTCGTAAGTTTTAAATAAGTTGCCCTAATTATCTCTGGGTACCTGGTGAGCTGTAGCACTGTAGGCAAGACCTTCAAAGATGAGGAATGCCATTCGTTGGAGGGTTAGTTTGACTTTATTAGCTGGAAGACTCCAAGAGGAAAGGGTCAGTATGCCCAGTCATCTGATGCAAGAACAGCTTGTGGAACTCCCAAGGGGAAAAAGAGCTGTAGAGGTATAGAAAGTGTCAGTCATTTGCATTTCCTGTTTCCCCTGCACATCAAGATTGCATCAACATGGAAACAAATTGGGGGGAGACAAAGGAGACACTTGTAAAGGCTGAGCTGAAGTTTTCTGGGCACACATTTTTTGGTACAAAAAGGGAAGTTTTGTCCCCTGCATGAAATATTCCCTGGAAGTTGCCCTCCCCCTCCCCAATGGCCCCAGGACCACAGCAGTGGGGAAAGATAGGGGAGGTACGGTGGCTCAGTGGTAGAGCATCTGCTTGGTAAGCAGAAGGTCCCAGGTTCAATCCCTGGCATCTCCACTAAAAAAGGATCCAGGCAAATAGGCATGAAACACCTCAGCTTGAGACCCTGGAGAGCTGCTACCAGTCTGTACTGACTTTGATGGACCCGAGGATCTGATTCAGTAGAAGGCAGCTTCATATGTTCATATATGTTCAAAGATGGACAGGGCTGGACTTAGACTGTTTGGCAGCCTAGGCCAGGCTAACTATTTGTGACTCCCCCTGCATGGAAAACCCATTTTATCCTATGGGTCCATAGGATAGAATGGAGAGATCGGGTCACCCCTTCTCTAGAGTCATGAAGGGGTTTAAATCCCCTTCTCTAGTGCTGTACAGCCGCAGAGGCCTGATCTCTCCATTTTGCTCCAGTGTGCAAAAGCAGGAAGAAAGCCCCACCGCCCATGCCTCTTGGAGACTCTGAGAGGCAGCGGGAATTTTTTTCCTGCTTTTGCACCCTTGCAAAAGTAGGAAGAAAGCCCTGCCATTCCAGGGGTCCAATTCTGTACTCCTGGACTGGCAGCACGCTAGGTGATTGCCTAAGTTGCCTAAAGGGAGGTCCAGCCCTCAAGACAGGAGGAGTGGGAATTCATCATCACCCATTTGTGTGCCTGCAGGCATCTGATATCAAGCAAAAATGTCACCATGATCTAGTGCAACGTTTGACTTGTGTGCAAATGAAGTGTTCACTTGTGATAAGTTCAAATGTCAATCATGTTCCTTTTGAAGTTCTTATCCTCTCGGGCTGAAATCAGTGCCAATGTCAAACATCTAGCAACAATTAGCGTGCCGTGTTACATAGCAACATCAAACCCCCCCCACAAGGTAATGAATATAAGCCAAATCTAAACTCAAACAAGGATTTCTTTCCTAGGGATTGCCACTAGACCTTGCTAAGCTGCTTTCCCCCCCACTAATATAGTTTTCAGTCTTTCCTGAGAAATCTTTCACAGGAACCACATTAAGTGGGTTAGACTGGCACCTTCTGAGATGTTTGCAGACAATGCAGCTTTCTCTCAGAAACTTCAGGAGACGGCCTCTGCTTCCTTCCCCTGCAGTAAATAAAGCAATCTGTATTGTCATATATTGTGGGTCTTTGCCAGGACACATGGTGTCAGAATGTCTTCCTCTGCCCTGGGACTTCTTCTGGTATTTCATTTTGGGGAGGAAGCTGCCAGGACAGAAGAAAGTTTTCAGAAAAATCTCTCTGACCTTTCAAGGGGGTCCCTGTGAGCCGACAATGTTTACAGACGGGAAGAATTCAATTACTTGCTACGTGATACTGTTCAAAACTTAGACGGAATTTCAAGAGCAGGGAGAGATTGTTCCGTAGGAGAAAATTACATCATCACCTGGCTCTGTGGTTCCTTTCATCAAGGTTGTTCCAAGCAAAGACATTGTTGCAGTCTTCACTGATAATGTATTTGAAAATGGAATCAAGCACGCACACAGTGCCTATTCCCCCTTGAGTTGAACACCTCAAATGATTGTATGGGTGATTTGTGAGCAATTTAAAATAAGTGGCATATTGATTGGTACTGCTTTGACACAGGTGGTGGCATTCTGATGGAGCAGTCGTGGGTGGTATACATCGGGAACTGCCTCCACGGGGTGGCCGCCCAGTGGTATGTCACCCTGTTCAAGAGTCGATCCCTGGCCCTGAATTCAGCCATGGACCGCCTGAGGGCTCTATGCTGCCACTTTAAAGACCACCTGCAAGAGATCAATGCCATCTCAGCCCTACAAGACCTGAAACAGGGTGCAGGGTCAGTGAGTGACTACCTCAATGAATTCAGGGCACTGAATTCAAAGGTTCACCGATGGGATGATGGGGCCCGGATTGAACAATTCAAGAGGGGCCTGAATTCCAACATTTATGGCGAAGCCCTAAAGGCAGGGGAGCCAAGGGACTTGGTCGGCTGGATCCAACTCGCCTGTGAGATAGAGGACCGCAACAAGTTGATCGGCCTCCACAAGAAACAACAAAGTGGCCCCCCCAAAGTGGGTCAGGAGAAACCCTCAAGATCGAGCCTCCCCAAAAGGGCCCCGAGTCACTCTCCCGAGAGGAGCGAAACCATAGAGCCAAGGCCAAGTTGTGCTTCAAATGTGGGAGAGAGAACCACATCGCCAGCAAGTGTACAAGCAGACTGAGAGAGCTGTGAACTTCCATGCTCATCAAGCCGGAAGTGAAGAAGAAAGCTGCGGGGTTGGGGACCCCAATTGCCAAGGCCAAGTCCGCAGTACTACAATTCTGAGAACCGATTCTGGAGGAGTCAGAGGGAGAGGACGGAGAGGTCCAGCTGATGGGAAACGACAACAACCTGCTGTGAGAAGCACGCAACAGCAGGTCCAAGCCACTAAGGGTAAGATTATTCGGGACTTTGTATTATGTGCCACTAAGGGTAAGATTATTCGGGACTTTGTATTATGTGCCCATAACCTTAGTGAACCCCATCACAAAATGGTTTTCATGCATCAGGGCCCTACTGGACTCGGGATGCTCGAAAGATTTACTATCGTCCAGTTTAGTAGAGATGTTAGGACTCAGAACTGTGCCCCTTAAGGAATCTTATATATTTGAACAAATGGATGGGAGCCCGATGAAGGGGGAACCCTGTAGCATGGAGATGGAAGTGTGCACCTTAGGGGTGGGAGAACACTCGGAGCCCCGCACCTTCATCATAGCTTCAGCTGCCAAGTTCCAAGCCGTCCTCAGCCTAGAGTGGCTGGCCGATCATGACCCGCTCATTCAATGGAGCGGGAGCGCAATATATTTTTATTGCATTGAATTTATTTTATTATGTATTGATTTTATATGTATGTGATCCGCCCTGAGTCCGCTTGGGATATGGTGGAATATAAATGAACGAAATAAATAAATAAATAAATATACTTCCTAGACCTGGTGTGCGAAAGTCACCACTGGGACAAAGAGTGGGGCCCACACACACCCCAGCTGGAAAAGTTATGTGTTACCGAAGTCGAGGTGCCCACCCTACCCTCCGAATACCAAGATCTGTATAAGGTGTTTGATTCTCAAGAGGCGGATGAACTACCCCCTCACTGAGATACTGACTGTGCCATTGAGCTGGTGGAGGGGGAGCCACTGCACAAAGTCAAACTGTATTAATTGAGCCAAGGGGAGCGAGAGGAACTACAAAAATTTCTGGAGTTGTACATAGGGGTTTCATACGACCTGCCAAGTCTTCCCATGCCACCCCCGTACTCTTCAGAAAGAAAAAGGATGGCAGTTTATGGCTATGTACTAACTTTCATGGACTGAACGCGATTACCATGAGTAACATGTACCTTCTCCCACTCATTCAGGACCTCCTCGGGAATATGTCTCAAGGGAAAATCTTTACCAAGCTCGATCTTTGAGACGCATACTTCCAAGTGCACATCAAGGAGGGGGATGAGTGGAAAACTGCATTCAACAGCCCACTCGGACAATATGAATACTTGGTCATGCCATTTGGCCTCAAGGGGACTCTGGGGGTGTTTATGAACTTAATCAATGAAGTGTTGCACAAATACCTTTATAAAGGCATGGTTTGTTACCTGGATGATGTTTCAATATACTCCCAGAATCTACCCTCGCACGTCCGGTTGGTGAGGGAAGTGCTCCAGACCTTATATGAGAACAAACTGTTTGCCAAACTATCCAAGTGCAAACTCGATTTCCTGGGGTATCGCATATCCATGGGGGACTTGGGAATGGACAAGGTACAAACGGTGGTTGACTGGGAACCTCCTCGCACCTGTAAGCAGCTCCAGAGTATCCTGGGGTTTGCCAATTTTTACAGGGGGTTCATCAATAATTTTGCTGAGGTCACCCTAGCCCTCACCTAACTGTTAAAAACAAAAGGGAAAGGACCGCAAGCCTTAAAAGGCAGTTCTGGCCTCCAGTGGACAGGGGAGTGTCAAAAAGTATTAGATGAACTGAAGGCGCAGTTTACGTCTGAGCCCTGCCTAATACACCCTGACGAAAACAAGAGGTTCGTGGTACAATGTGACACAAGCGACGTTGCTCAAGCAGCCGTATTACTCCAGGAAGGGCCGGATGGCCGACTGCACCCCTGCGTGCACTTGTCCCAGAAATTTAGCCCCACTGAATGCAACTGGTCAGTTTGGGACAAAGAAGCCTCTGCCATTAAGCTTGGCCTAGAAAAATGAAGGCACTACCAAGAGGGGGCGAAAGAACCTTTTGAGCTGCGGACAGACCACAAAAACTTAGCCGCCCTTATTGCCACCCACAACCTCAACAACAAACAAGCAAGGTGGGCGGTCTTGTTCCGGCGAATTAATTTTAAGTTGGGCCACATCCTGGGGAAACTGAACTTCCTGGCTGACGTGCTGTCCCGCCTCCCTCAATACGACAGCAAGAGGGAGGAAGTGATAGATTCATTATTCATGCCCTCTCAGCTAAGCGCCTTAGTGACCACGTGTGCGCAGAGCTGAAAAGGAAACAAACCCCCGGAGGGATTTAATGGAACTGAAACAAGCCACTTTGGATAGCCCACCCAGGGGGGAACTCCAATTAGAAAAGTCTGAAGATGAGCTTTGGCGGAAGGGGGAGAAGCTCTATGTACCCCCTCCCTTACGCAAACAAGTGATTCAAAGATCGCATGATTCCAAGCTAGGGGGGCACTTTGGGTTTGTCAAAACAGTACATTTAATCCAAAGGCAATTTTGGTGGCCAGGGCTTAGAAAAGACATGGGGGAATACACGACAGGGTGCCCTACCTGCATCATGGCAAAGAAGAAGGGAGGCCTTCCCCCTGGGCACCTACAACCCCTCCCGCATGCCTCGCACCCCTGGGAATGTATATCAATGGACTTTATAACTGACCTTCCCCCGTCTATGGGGAAAACCGTAATCTAGGTGGTGGTAGATACATTTTCCAAGCAAGCTCACTTTATACCCTGTAAACAACTACCAATGGTCAAGCAGTTAGTCCAATTGTTTATACAGCACGTTTTTCGGCTGCACGCCTTCCCCAGCAAGGTGAATTCCGACCATGGACCCCAATTTGTTGCCAAATTTTTACACTGTTATACATCTTTCCAGCAGGACACTTGGGTGGCTCTATTGCCTTTTGTGGAATATGCCTACAATAATAGTGTGCATAATGCCACCAAAATAAGCCTGTTTCAAGCAGTGTATGGCTACGAAAGCAAATCTTTCCCTGAGCTCGCCCCTTCCCCCATCAGCTCCAATAGACTTTGTGGAGTGGTGGAAAGGAATAGCAAAGGGATGGACAGTTATCAGGCAACAACTCCAGAGAGTGCAAGAGGCCTATAAAGCCTAATATGACAAAAAACATTCTGAGCTGTGGGACTTGGCAGTGAGGGATAAAGTATACATTTCAACTAAGCACTTACCCAATGCCCAAAATTGTAAAAAGTTGGGACTGAAGTACTTGGGGCCTTTTCCGATTAAATGGATTATAAATAAAGTAACTATAGAACTAGAACTGCCAAAAAATCTTAAACATGTGCTCCCTTGTTTCCATGCCAGTTACCTGAAGAAGGACCCTGGGCCCTTGTCATGACACCCCCAGACGGAACCTCTAGCCCCGACACTGGTTCGTGGTCAGATTTATCATGAGGTGCAGGAAATCCTTGACGCCAAGTTCAAGCCTGGTACAAGAGGTTTGTGGTACAATGTGACTCTTTTACCTTATCAAATGGACTCATTTTCCACTAAGTCAAGCAGAATGGGTCAAAGCCATGGATACAAATTGCAAAGCTTTGATCAAGGACTTTTACAACAAACACCCCAACAAACCCGGGGGAAGGGGATCTTAGGGGGAGCAGAATGTCAAGAATCATTCTATTTTTGTTCCTCTTGCCACCTGTATCCAAATGGCTAACAGTTATACAATGCTAACGCTTGTGCTTGCTATGCTGCCTAATTGCTTTGAAGCATCCTTGTTGCTTATCTGGAGGGAGGGAAGCATGTCTGGGTTCTCTCACGTTACTATGCAACCAAGGTAAAGGGAGCTGTTGGAGATGTAGCCAAGAGGGCAAATAATGGACACCTGGGGTAATGATAGAGTAGGAAAAAACCCACGCAAAATCCCCGCTGCAGCTTGGCGCACTTAGTTTGAATTGTAACAGTCAGGGAAAGGCATTATAAGAGTGAGGAACTGGAGGGAGAGACAATTCCAACAACACCTGTACCTGTCTATGATGCTGGAATAAAGATCTTGAACTCTACCAGTCTGTTCCTTGCCTCTGGGTCTGACACCCTGACTTAATGGTTTAATGTAATGCAAAACTAAACTTTAAAAGGTAAAGGTAGTCCCCTGTGCAAGCACCGAGTTGTTACCAACCCATGGGGTGATGTCACATCATGACATTTTCTTGGCAGACTTTTTGACAGGGTGGTTTGCCATTGCCTTCCCCAGTCATCTACACTTTACTCCCAGCAAACTAGGTCCCTACACTGGATACCCCAGGCTAGCCCACTCTCGTCAGATCTCAGAAGCTAAGCAAGGTGAGACTTGGTCAGTACTGGGATGGGAGACTACCAAGCAAGTCCAAGTTTGCTATGCAGAGGCAGGCAATTGCAAACCACCTCTGAGTATCTCTTGCTGTGATTGCCATAACTCCACCATCAAAGTCAGAAATGCAATGTTTATAATTGAGATTTGAAGGTCACTTTCTATAGTTATGCTTTTTGTTCATGTATTTAGAATGAAAGAGTTATTTTATGGTCTTCACTGACCATGCGAAGCTAGCACAGGGATGCATGGCGCATCTCTCAAGGCTGTGGCTTCTTGCATTGGATGACAATGGCAGCATATTCCACCCTTGCATTGGTGAACTCTTTCTGCAATTCCATGGGTGCTGGAGAGGTTATAGACGTTGCCTGCCCTTGTTAGTCGGTCTATCAGCTTGAGACTTTTTCCATGCAGTTGAGCAAGCCATGTAATTACTCCAAAGCAATATAATTGAAAACCCCCCAAAGGCACCATGGCACTTGACAAAACCACCCACCCAGTACTGTGGAGTCAGGAAGGTCCGTCAGGCTCAGGAGGCACAACATCTTCATTGGGAGGGGGCACAAACAGCTTAAGTGTGCTGTAATGGGGGTCACGCTTCTACACTGGCTTGGTGAGTCTGTCTATTTGAGCTGTGCCATTGACTTTGCCTGCTCATCCCATAAACTGAATTTGCAAATTTTGAAAAAGACCACTTGAGTGCTCCCCCCCCCCCTTTTAAAAAGTCTAGTAGGATAATTCCAGCTTCTTCTTTAGCTAGAGGGGGGCAAGATACCTCCTCCCAGTTATCACCCAGATGCAGGGCTGTGAGCCTTGGTCTTAGAGCCTGCAATTAACTTTCATTTGATAGGAAAATGAATGGGTGCTGCTGACCTATGTCTTGCCCCACTAATGTCTAGCTGGAAAACAAGATCATGGCATGACAGCATTCTGCAAAGTTTTCATTCTTCCCTCTCTTTCATTGGTGGCCAGGCTGGGTGAGGAAATACTAATGCAGTTTTCCTCAGCAACAATCTAGGATCTACATTGGTTTTGTACACTGCTTTGAGTTGGTGTTGTGAAATGTTGTGAAAGCAATGTCACCCCAGAGTCGGAAACAACTGATGCTTGCACAGGGGACCTTTCCTTTTGCTTGAGTTGGCATAGGGTGGGGAACAGTGCACCCTGCACATGCAAGGATACATACAGCATGGGACCTTTTGAGAGCCAGTATGGTATGAGGGTAAAAAGTGGTGGACTCTAATCTGGAGAACCAGATCTGAGTCCCCACTCCTCCAAATGCGGCCAAGGTTGGGTGACCTTGGGCAAGCCACGGCTCTCTCAGAGCTCTTTTAGCTCCACCTACCTCACAGGGCATCTGTTGCACAGAGAGGAAGGGAAGGTGATGGTAAGCTGCTTTGAGACTCCTTTGGGTAGAGAAAAGCCAGTATAAAAACCAGTTCTTGTTCTTCTTTTCCTCTTCCTTCTCCCCCTCCTCCTCCTCCCTAATTATCCCAACTGGTTGTCCAAGATCCCAGAAAGAGGGAAAGGAGTTGCTTGATAGCCTGGCTCCTTCCTCTTCTCATGTCTGTTCTTCTCCTAACTTTAAGGCAGGGGTCCCCAACCACAGGTCCATGGCCTGCTAGTAAACAGACCGTAAATTGAGGCAGAGCAGCCCCAGCCTAAAGAAGCAGCATGGCCTCTCTCCAAGGCTGCCTCCCCTTGCAGGGTCTGGGGCAGGCAGAAGGGGCAGCGCGGCTGTGACCTTAGCCTACCCCTTATTTATAAACCTCCACCAATCAGCTGATCAATGGGGGCTCTTTAAATGGGAGGGGGAGGCAGAAACAGCCCCAGTCTCTCCCCCCCATTTAAAGACCCCCATGGGGGGGCAGGGATGCAGTGTGGGCATGGGGGTCAGTCTGGGGTGGCAAAACCCCCAGCGTCCCCCACATCAGTCCATGGAAAAATTGTCTTCCACAAAACCGATCCCTGGTGCCAAAAAGGTTGGAAGCCATTGCTCTAAGGAACACAAGAGACTCCCAGTCCTCCAGCTTCTCTCTCCCATTGGATCACTGCATAGGTCTTTCCCAGACACACCCATTTCCTGTTCTGTCCCAAGCATCACATTTGCATGTGATCCTTAGCTCTCCAGCAGGCTGTTCATTCTCACACTGGCTGGGGTAGTGCTTTATGCTACAGCACCAGTAGCACCATGCTCCTGCCCTCTAAAAGCCAGCATGGCATAGTGGATTGAGTGTTGGAATAGGATCTTGGGGCACCTGGGTTCAGATCTCCTCTCTTCTTTGGAAACTCCCTGGGTAACTTTGGATGGGTCACAAGCCCAACCTAGAGAATGGAGGGGGAGTGAATGCTGTTCTAAGTGGGATATAAATCAATTAAAAATAAATGCAGTTCAGCAGCTGGAAAGACACGGCCATTGGTGGTCATGCTGATTTTCCTCCCCACTTCCACATCCTCCGGCATTCTCCTGATCACAACAGACCTGCATTTGAAATAGCTTTGCCCTCATATTTAGGCCCATTTCCTAGGTCCCCTCCTTGCCAGTGCTGAAGACTGTACTCCGTATGCTGCATTCTTTTATGCCGCAGTCGCTGGTAGTACATGGAATTCAAAGTCAAGAGGGTATTTTTTCTTTGATATAATATTCTCTCTCTCTTTCTCTCTCTCTCTCTCTGTGTGTGTGTGTGTGTTTAAAGTGTCATCAAGTCATAGCTAACTTATGGTAACGCTAGCAAGGGGCTTTCAAAGTAAGTGAGAAGCAGAGGTGGTTTGCCATTGGCTTCCTTTGCAACATCTTCCTTGGTGGCCTCCCTCCCAAGTCGTAACTAGGGCTGTCCCTGCTTAGCTTTCGAGATCTGAGGAGATCAGGCTGTACCATGCCACCTTCCCTCCCAAAACCCGCACCAGAAGTGCAGAATTTCCTTTGAATATGTTGGCAGCCATCCAAAAATAGACTTCAGTCACTACAGCAGGTGAAATGGCAGTCTACGCACTACAGGGTGCTGTAGCTTTCATGCGCAGATGTACACATGCATGCACTGTAAAGCCAAGCCCCATCTCTCTCTCCCTCTGACATACTCTCTGAGATTCAGCTGCCGGAGACTGCAGAGAAGGAAATGAACGGCTATTTATTTAGAACACTCTTTCCACTAATAATGGCTCCCAAGCCAACGTTGAAAGCTTCAAGCCCAATTTTAAAACAGCTACAAAAATACAATGATAAAAGAAATAAGTAAATTGAGAAGAGGAGTGGAGCCTGGGGAGGGAAGATACTTCAGCAGGGTATAATGACTGAGAGTCCACTTTCCAAGGAAGCCATTTTATTCAGAGGAACTGATCTCTCTTGTCTGGAGACCAGTTGTAATTCTGGGGAGAGGGGAATCTCCAGCTCCCACCTGGAAGTTGGTAACCATAGTCTGGATCCACCCTTGTGGCTGAGTAGCATCAACTAAATCCTGAGTTTCTTGAATGGCATGGTGGTGGTGAGAAGCTTGGCTTCAGTTGGCAGTCTTAATATGTAGACCAAGATTAACAAGGCCAGTGGTAAGACTGGCCAAGTTTGGAGCTAGGTTGGTGGGGAGGGTCTTGCTCAATTGCTGGGAGCCTTGCATGCTGCCTTAGTTGCGACCTAATGACAATAAAACCCACATATTAAAAAGCTGTTTGATAAAACCAAGTTTAACATATGTCTTGTTGCATTTTTATTTGTGGGGTGCAGGTTCAAATACCCAGGGGTGGAATTCTAGCAGGAGCTCATTTGCATATTAGGCCACACCCCTAATGTAGCCAATCCTCCAAGAGCTTTTGGTAAGCCCTTGGAGGATTGGCTACATCAGGGGTGTGGCCTAATATGCAAAGGAGCTCCAGCTAGAATTCCACCCCTGCAAATACTCATGAATTATGGCTCAGGGTTATGTAACAGCTCCACAATACAAACCAGTCTGCCAGCCCAGCAATGAAAAGCGAAGAACCAAAAGCGCTGGCAACATTATAAACAAATATATAAAAGAAATGAAGAGAGAGTGAACAATCCCTTGTTCCTACTTTATATGTAAGGTGATTTTTTTCTCACCACCCCATGTAAGGAGAAGCGGCAGCCCAGTGCAGCTCAATTATATTAGCCGTCGTTTGCAATTACATAGCTCTGCAGTTGAACAGAGCATTTTGAGACCATTAACTAATTAAGGGAATTTACTGGAAATGGTTGTGCTTTGTTTCTAAAAGAAAAGAAATAATAGATTGAGTACATTGAGAGGAGACCAGGGTGAGTCATTTGAAGGAAGTGGGGAAATCTTGGAAGCAGATTTTCTTTAGAGATTCAATCTTAGGAAAAAGAGAGTGATTCCAATTTGCAAAATCAAATCTGAATATTCGGTTTCCTTAAGAAGGTTCAGATTTGCCTTCCCTTTGAGAAGGTTTGTTGACTCTAATTTAGACTTTAAAAAATAATTGCTTCCATTGGATTCACCTTCATCCCTCTGCAATTTAATTTGCTGCAAATGGGTTTGCTCATTTGAAATGAATGACTGAAGACAGACAGGTGTATCTTCACAGTGAAAGGTCTGGAGCCATCTTGGTGGAAATGAAAAGAGAAAGTCAGAGGGCACTTTCAGGGCAGAATTTTCTGAGGAGGGTCCACACTTTGCGAGTACCGATGGTTCCAAATCGATCTTCAGGAAGAAGTTCCCAGATAATTTCATTCTGATTTCTGATCCAAGTTGCCTACGTCAGGCAATCCAGTCACATGTGCACATTCTTTTAAGCCATTTTCTTCAGATTTTTGGTGGGAACACAGAATGAAATACGTATTAACAGGCTTCAGATTCAGGGAGCTCACAGGAGAGCAGCTCCTGAACCTTTCTGAAAGTTCCACCTCCTCCTTCTGAGAGTTCCACCTCGTCCATTGAATAGTATGTGCAGCTGCATAACAATCGCTGGATGGGCTCCACCACCTATTTTTCTTCAAAACGACCCCTGCATATTAACATCATGCAAGCACTTATGGGAACGGGGATTGCAAAGATGATTATACTCTTCTGCTTCCTTCCTTGAAGTCTCAGGCCAGCAGGATCCTCTGCTTCTCCATTAGGATCCTTTGAGGCCCTATTACTTGGCAGTGGCTTGCTGGAAGAGATTACAAAAGTGACTCCCCTACTTGTTTTAAAAAAAACAGTACAAACCTGATTCATTTGCAAAACCTTTACCCATAATTTGGCAGTTCCCTTGTATGAACAGAGAAGTTCATTCACAGGTTCAGAACAATGGACCCCCAGGACTGAATAGGGACACAGGATTTTTTATCTCACTGCAGATCCTAGTTGTCTGCCCCCAAGCATTTCACCTTTACTCTGATTGAGATAATAACAGCGGGCACTGTTAGGGTAGCCAGGTCCTACTTGGCTGCTGGAGGGGGGATAGATCTCACACACTTTGCATGTGCTACATGATGACAGCACCAAGAAGTTACGTTATCATGCAAGGGACGCCCTAGCATTTTGGTAAAAAACCCTCTATGGTACCTCTTCCAGGTGATGTCATCATGTTTGGCACCTTGGGTGCTGGCAGAGTTCTTTGGGGGTGAGGATCCCCCACTGGCCAGCTCCATGCTGGCAGGCTGGGGGCCTCAAAACCAGGAGGCTGGGAACCCTATGCATGATACTTTGCATCCTGAGTTTCTTCTTTGAAATACCCCTCCCACCTTCTGACTGGGATATAAGGATTGAGAGATCTCCATTTTGACTCATATTCGACCAAGGGAGCTTTGACTCTCAAAAGCTTATACCTCGAAGATCATGTTGGTCTCTGAGGTGCCACTGGCCTCAAATCTAGCTGTTCTACTGCAGACCATCATGGCTGCCCCCGACAACATATATATTGGTGTGTTGGCTTTTGGGGGAGGGGATCGTCTTATCTTTGAATCGGATATCACTTTTTCTACTTGTATAATTCTTGCTTATTGATTGCTTTGTCCCATTATTGTGGATTCTCTCATGGATTGCTGCCTTGACATGGCGAGAGGGCTTGTGCGGTTCATTGAGGCCATGGGCTATGCCAAACAGGGCCACCCAAGATGGACAGCCCACAGCTGAGATCCCAGACAAAATGTGATCCACTGGAGAAGGAAATGGCAACCCACTCCAGTATCCTTGCCGAGGAAAACCCCATGGACAGTGACAACAATTTTTTTGAGCAGACTTTGGAGGATGGCAGAAGACAGGAGGGCCTGGCATGACTTTGTCCATGGGGTCACAGAGTTGGACTCAACTGTGCGACTGAACAACAAAAATTATTGTGGAATTTTTGAGGCACTTGTTTTCAGGAAAGGTAGGAGATTTTTAAAAAAACAAATGGGTGCACCAAATGCATTCAAAACATGCAATGAAGCAAAGGTAGTAGGCACGCTTGGACAAAGGTACTCTGCTGAAATTCACATGGAATCAAGATGGAAATGGGAGGTGTTAGGCAGAAAAAATATAAGCAAATATGAAGCAGAACACGTACTGTTCGTTTAAACCTGTTTGTGAATAAGAGGGATATACCCGCGTCACAATTTGATAGAAGAGCCCCTCTCCTTTGCATTGCCTGAAGAAGTTTAGAGCCTCAGAATACAAAAATGGCACATTAGGTCCTCCCAGAGTGAAATCAATTCCAGTCCCCATTTGCCAGTTTATTTAGAACAGTTTGACCTACTTTTCCCCACAGACTTGAAGGGCTTCTACAATAAATTACGGTATTTTTTTTTTTTTTTACTCTAAACCAGCCTCACCATGTGTCCTACAGATGCCCAATATATCTTTGTGTCCCCTTCAGAGATTTCTGCCTTCACTGATGCAGTGTCCAAGCTTCATCGCTTACAGTCTGAGAGTTTTCAGGGAGGAAGCTGGCACAGCTGTGACTAGAGAGAGATTATGGATACTTTCCAAACTGTCCTCATCTGTATTTGTCCCCAGAGTCTGGAGTTCTAAATTGCTTGGCCTTGCTTTCAAAATGGAAGACATACATTGAGAATTCTCCTGAGTTCCATTAAAAAAAAAAATTGAATCATGCACAGATTTTCAAGTACCAACGCACATTCTTGAAGCCTTGAGTTCCTTTATGCATTCATGCCTTCCCTTTACCCATTTTCATGGATGCAGAGATTTTAAAAAACACTGCAAAAGAGCAGACTTTATGTGACTGCATATATGTTTACACCGAGATACTATCAGTGTAGTTTTGCCATTGTGCAAAAGCATAAACGTGCATTGATGAAACACCACATAAAAAAGAATCTTGATGCAATTGGAGGAGCACATCAAAATTGCTTTTTTGAGTAACGTTTAATCGGTTTGCACATTTGCATCTGAAACATGAAGGGGGGGGGGGTAAGAGACACAAATTAACTAAAAAGAACTTAAAGTAGCCCCCAAATCTACAAGGTCAGATGATCTTCACAAGTTCTTTGGTTCAACCTGGACTTCAGGAGGAGTGGGACACTGCAGAGTGAACTTTGGGAATGACAAAAAGGGAATAAAGTGAGAAAAACGATGAACCCCTTGCTAAGATGGATGCACTACAGGCTAGTGAATGTTGGGCAAGACACAAGGCAGTTACTTGCAGCTCTAGCAGATGAGGAAAATTGGGCTCATCTGCTCCCTTCTTTCGGTCACTCTGTCCTAATTTGCTAACACTACAGCAGATGTCACTGGTACTTATAGTTTCAGTGACAGCAGTGCCTAGGGTTGCCATCTACAGCCTGGAAAATTCCTGGAGATTTGGGGGTGGAGCCTAGGAAGGGCTGTTTGGGGAGGGAGCTCATTGAGGGTGTGCTGCCATAGAGACCATCCTCTGAGGGTGGCCTTTCCTCCAGGGGAACTGATCTCTGTAGTCTGGAGACCAGTTGTAATCTGAGGAGAACTCCAGGCTTCATCTGGAGTTTGGCAACCCTAGGGGTGTCCCTGATGAGCACGGATGGTTGTCCAATACTGGTCTCCATTCCTTTTGGGATTCCTGTCTGTGGGAATTGTTTGAATCATGAGGAAGCAGTGCCACCTTCCATAATCCCTTGACCTGGAAGATGAATACTCGAATTCCCGTGGACCAGGCAAGTTCTGAGCATGTGCCAACAGTGGCTTCCTGTCACCTCCCTATGGATGTGCTGATGAATGCTGTCACCTGCACAGATGCAAATATGGCAACCACAATGACAACTGAAACCACAAAACAATCAATTGGAACATATGGAACACTCAGCTTGGGAGAAAATGATCATTAGCAGAGTGAATTTCTTTACAAAATAGGTTATTTGTGAGGGATTGTAGCCTTAGCTCAGTTGCTACAGCTACTTAGCACCCTTGCTTCCTGGCATGATCTGGCACTTCCTTGACTACCACCCCCACCCTCAACACTGCCTTAACTCTCACCCCTAATTAATGCCAATCACCATTTGACCACGCTGAGCTCCCCAAATAGCTGCCAATTAAAATCATCCCAGAAGATGCACTATGTGATATAGAATTCATGAGAATGTATGGAGCCTTCTCTTTAATGGTTCACACGGAAAGTGAGACACGCTTCTGTCTAAACCTCCTGAACATTTGTGGGTGCTTTATATAAAAAAAGCAGCAGCTTAATCTGAACTGTGTTCGAAAGGCAGTTGCTGATCACGGAGATTGCAGCTTAATTCCCCTCTTCCACCATTGTCTTCACTTCCCTTTTTTTCTCATGGGCCTGTTTAGATTGTTAGCCTGCAGGCCATCTTTGGCTGTCTTAACTATAGGATTTACATTATACAGTGCCTTTTAATCTTTTAAATGCTTCATAATAGATCGTTATCGTTTTATACAGCATAAACTGAAAAGTGTTTATCTGTGCTGCTCTGCCATTTGGTGCATCAGTTAAAGGGTCAGACTGGGATGTGAGATTTGTTGTTATTCAGTCGCACAGTCAAGTCCGACTCTTTGCGACCTCATGGACAAAGTCACGCCAGGCCCTCCTGTCTTCCACCATCCTCCGAGTCTGCTCAAATTTGTGTTTGTTACATCAGTAACGCTGTCCAGCCATCTCATCTTTTGCAATCCCCTTCTTCTTTTGCCTTCTGTCTTTCCCAGCATCAGGATCTTCTCCAGTGAGTGCTCCTTTCTCATTTGGTGGCCAAAGTATTTGAGCTTCAGCATCTGACCTTCCAGGGAACAGTCTGGGTGGATTTCCCTTAGGACTGACTGATTCGATCTTCTTGCAGTCCAAGGGATTCTTAAGATTCTTCTCCAGCACCACAGCTCAAAAGCATCTATTCTTCTGTGCTCGGCCTTCCTTATGGTCCAGCTCTCACAGCCATACATTACTACTGGGAATACCATTGCTTTGACTAAATGGACTTTTGTTGGCAGGGTGATGTCTCTACTTTTTATTATACTGCACAGGTTTGCCAAAGCTGTCCTCCCAAGGAGCAAAAGTCTTTTAATTTCATGGCTACAGTCACCATCTGCAGTGATCTTGGATCCCAGAAATTTGAAGTCTGTCACTACTTCCATGTCTTCCCCTTCTGTTTGCCATGGTATGATGGGGCCGGATGCCATGATCTTAGTTTTTTTGATGTTGAGTTTCAAGCCTACTTTTGTGCTCTCCTCTTTCACCTTCAACAAGAGGTTCTTTAGGTTTTCCTCACTTTCTGCCATTAGAGAGGTATCATCTGCATATCTGAGGTTGTTGAGGTTGTTGATGTTTTTCACGGAATGTGAGATGCCCAGGTTCAAATCCCCTCTGCCCATAAGAGTTGGCTAGGGGATCTTGGACCACTCTCTCCTCTCTGTCAGCTTAGTCTATAGGGATGTTGCTGTGAGGGTAAAACGAAGGACAGAAGAACAATGTAAGCTACTTTGAGTTCCCAGTGGGGAGGCAATGGGGTATATACAAATACATAAACTCTTATTTGGAACATTGGTGTAGAACCTGAGTTGAGAACATAAGAGAAGCCATGTTGGATCTGGCCAATGGCGCATGCAGTCAAAAACTCTGTCACACAGCAGCAACCCCCCCCCCCAACAACAACCAGGTGGCATTAGGAGGTCCACTAATGAAGCCAGGAAACTAGAGGCCCTTCCACTGTTGCCCCCCAAGCATGAGTCAACAGTGTAATGCGGTGGCTAAAAAGGCAAATGCAATTTTGAGCAGTATTAAAAGGAGCATAGTGTCCAGATCACGTGAAGTGATGGTATTGCATTGCTTTGTTCTGGTAAGACCTCACCTGGAGTATTGTGTTTAGTTATGGGCACCATATTTTAAGAAGGATATAGTCAAGCTGGAACGGGTCCAAATGAGGGCGATGAAGATGATGAAGGGTCTGGAGACCAAGTCCTATGAAGAAAGGTTGAAGGAGCTGGGCATGTTTACCCTGGAGAGGAGGTGGCTGAGAGGTGATATGATCACCATCTTCAAGTACTTGAAGGGCTGTCATATAGAGGATGGTGCAGAATTGTTTTCTGTGGCCCCAGAAGGTAGGACCAGAACCAATGGGTTGAAATTAAATCAGAAGAGTTTCCGTCTCAACATTAGGAAGAACTTTCTGACAGAGCAGTTTCTCAGTGGAACAGGCTTCCTTGGGAAGTGGTGGGCTGTCCTTCCTTGGAGGTTTTTAAACAGAGGCTAGATGGCCATCTTACAGTAATGAAAATCCTGTGAATTTTGGGGGAGATATTTGTGAATTTCCTGCCTTGTACAGGGGTTGGACTAGATGACCCTGAAGGTCCTTTCCAACTCTATCATTCTATGATTCTAAAACCTTATACCATGGAAGTTTGCTTGTCCAAACCAGAGCAAAGGATAGGATTCCACCCACAATACTTATCATGTATGTAGGACCACCACAAGTGGTGATCAATACGTGTGATTTGTACAACTGTTGACAGGGAAGAGACATTCAGACTGGACATTCATGATATAGGAAACAACCATAAAATGATCCCTAACCACCCCCCACCCTTTAATGCCAATGTCCCATTCTTGCTAACTGAATCTAAGAAGCAACATCCATTTACAATTCCGTCAGCAGACCAGAAAAAACATAACGAGGCCTCCAGTTATTAGGTGTATTCTTAGCCCATTAAATATTATATACGCATAATACAGACATGCTTGTTTGGTATAGTGCAGTGCTTGTAATATTTATGCGGATGAATGCAGCAGGAATCCACAATGACTGTTTGCCGGTGAGGATGATGGAAAGAAAATCGAATTGCTTGCTTCCATTTGCTCTGCTCCTCTGTTGCTTCCCCCCAAAGAATTCCATCAGTTATACAAGCTGCAGATTTGACTTTAAAAACCAACACATGTTTATAGTGAGGGATGTGCTAAAAACCCCTTGGAGCGATTTTACTTGTCTTAGCCAAACTCTTTTTATCTTCCCGCGAAATTCCTCAGAACAGGAAACTTCAAAAGTCACATCAAATTTTTGCTTTGGATACAATTCAGTGACTTTCACAAAAGCTGGAAGGACATTAACGCCATTTGGGGATGTCTATTGCTAGGGTCTACAGTGGTTTGAATGTTTGCTTAAGCAGGCCGTTAAAGTTGATTTTCTAGGAACAGCAACAAAAAGAGTTATTACTTTGTGTTAAAGATGATCCAAAATGTGGAATCAGTTTTCCAGAAATCTTCATCAGAATCGAGAACAACCTCCAGTTGTCTAGGGTCACCCATTTGGTCAGCATATGAAGCACTGTCTCATACAAAGCATTGCTTCATATCAGAGACAGGTTGGTATAGCGATTAAGAGTGGTCAGGGCTTTTTTTTGTAGCAGGAACTATTTTGCATATTAGGCTACACCCCCCTGATGCAATCAATCCTCCAAGAGCTTATAGGGCTCTTATTCCTGTAAGCTCTTGGAGGATTGGCTACATCAAGGGGGTTTGGCCAAATATGCAAAGGAGTTCCTGCTACCAAAAAAGCCCTGGAAGTGGCAGGCTCCAAGGTTGAATTCAGATGGCCAATTTGAGCCGACACAGGCACAACCCCCAGACGAATTTAAAAAGCAAGGTCGGACAGGCACGGCTGCTGACTTCCCACTCCTGCACTCACCTCATCCTCCAACATCTCTGAGATGGGAAGTAGTAGCAAATTCTTCCGCCATATTCCATCCATCTTTTCAGGCATCTGACTGCAGGAGCTCAGAAACAAGGTGGATTGGCAATGTGAATCTGCCTATCCAGGCTAGGTGCTCACCGGTATTCTATGGGCGCATGGCCACTAAAATATAAGAGAAAATAGAAACTCAAACTGTGCTAAGGAGGAGGTGCGCAACAGCAGTGTGAACACACCAAAGTGCCCCCCATGCGATATACGGGCATATTGTGCAGGACCATCTGATCAGGATTTGGCCACTCCAGTTTGGGGTGGCATGGTATGGGACGCCTCGGGTGTGCACAAAGTTGCCTGTCTGTACCCAGTCTAAGAGTGGTCTACAGGTTGCAGTTTGACTCCCCTCTCCTCCACATGAAATCTGCTGGATGACTGTAGAATACTGGGTTCGGTGCATGAGGAGACTCATTGCATAGTGATCAAAACTCTTTATTTGTGACTCAGCGGCTGATAACAGACGGGCATTTTGGGGCGGTTGGGAGGCGTCCCAAATTGGGACAGCTCAAAAAGAGCCATCCTGAAACCTCCGCATACTCCCCCGCTAGCTGTCCCCATCCCATCCATGGGGCAACATGGGCATGTTCAGACAGCCATTGTGTACCGTTTTTGTCCCCATACATTTTTCAGTAGTCACGCGCATGCATGCACATAATTATGCATGTGTGTGCATAAGTGTGCATGTGCACACCTGCACTCATGCGCGTGTGCACTCATGCACACGGAACAGTTTTAATTTTTTAAAAACTGGATGTGGCTTGGGGCGGCTTGGCGGGGTATAAAAACCAACTCTTTTTCTCCTACATCCACTTGGCTGCATGACTGTGCCACAGCATGCTTAGAGCATGATCCCTGAGTGCCTGAGATTTTCTCAGAAGACTGATACATAGGGGAAACTATCCAGTGTAAAGAAGAGAGGAGAAATAGTGGAAAAAATGTTCCAGTGAGCAAGGGAAGAAAAAAAAATAGGCTCAAAGGATATTTACAGAATTAATCACACAAGATCACAATTTTGAGGCAAAAAAAATGAACCCTGAGGCCTTTTGGCTCAGCAGTAGTTCTAGATCATGGGTGCCATACTCATTTGTTATGAGGGACAGATCTAACTTAAATGAGTTCTTGTCAGGCCAGGCCATGTGTGTACCTATTTAAGATTAGGTAGCAGAGATATAAACTTTATAAAGGACACAGACAAACACAATTAAAGATTTTTTTAAAAAAGCCTTAAAATAAAATATGCTTAAACTATAGCACTTGTTGGTCTTAAAGGTGCTTTCATGGTATCTCTCCCATGGGACTGGGGGAACTGGGCAAAGGAAATTCTGGCTCTTTCCATCTTCCACCAGGTGCTTTCTTTGTATCTCCCTCATGGGAGCGAGGGAACTGGGCAAAGAAAGCTCTGGTCCTTTTACTTCCTTCCCAGGGGGACGAGGAGGGGGGGAAGCCACAGCTAATAGAAGGAAGAGAGGCTAGGCTCAGCAGCTCTGCTGTGCAATTGAGAGAGCCAAGCGAGGCAAGCTCTCCCTCTCCCCCCCCCCACTTCCTCCCCAAGGGAGGAATGACTCTCGGCCAATGGAGAAAATAGAGGCTTTGCTCTGTAGCTCCCTGTGCGATTGAGCAAGCCTGGCAAAGCAAGCTGTGATACGGAAGGAAGCAAGAGAGAGGGAGAAGGAAGCAGACTAGCTTGAGGGCCTGAGAGGAGCCATTCGGGGGATGATTCAGCCCCCAGGCCGCATGTTTGACACCCCTGCCCTAGAGCTACTTTCCAAGTTTTTCAGACTTTTCAACAGTCAGAACCTGGCTTAACTTTTAGAATTTGTAGCCAGGTTCTTGATGCATGAAAAGATCCATCCTCCCCTTGCCCCCCAAATAAATCCACTTGCAGACCCGGTATCAATCACCGGCAAGCCAACATCGCTGATGACTTTTCTGATCTTATAAATATGCTTTTCCCTTCCCCGGAAACCTAAAATGGTCTTGCAAAGTCCTTTTTTACTTTTTGCGCCAGCCATGGGTTTTTGTTGTCAGACGACTTAGTTCCACTCCAGCTCCCACATTTAAGCCGTTAAACAAATGAAAAGCAAAAATTGTCACTTTTAAATAGAGTCTGCACATAATCACATTTCGAAATGGTCCTCTGAAGCAGGGAGACCGAGTTATGAGCATTATAATATTGAATTTTAAATAATATATTACACAAAATAGCTTCCAATTTGATTTGGGAGGGGAATATATTTTCATGAATTATTGAATATCTGATTATTGTCGAAGGCTCTTGCTATCAGGCAGACAGGCTGTCATTCTCCCAGACCTATGATATATGGCTTTGGTTATCAATATTTCAAGTAGTCATCCCTTCTGTGTGCAGGGCTTCTGACACAACAAAGGCAGGTTCATCAGCTGAGGGGTATGTGTGCCATCTGCCCATCTTATATATTTTATATATTTTAACTATTTTAAATAATTTATTTGTGACTGATATATTTAAAACTGTTTATGTTGTTTTATGTGAATCATGGGATCCCCATGTCTGTTAGCCGCCCTGAGCCCGCCTGGCGGGGAGGGCGGGATATAAAAATAAAATATTATTATTATTATTATTATTATTATCTGGCAGGAAAAAGGAGGAGTAGGATGACAACGACGATGATGACAAGGAGGACGATAACAAGGAGGAGGAGAAGATTGGATTTATACCCCACTCTTCACTCAGAGTCTCGGAGTGCCTTACAATTTCCTTCCCTTCCTCTCCCTACAACAGACACCCTGTGAGGCAGGTGGGGCTGAGAGAACTCTGAGAGAAAAGCTCTGAGAGAACTGTGACTGACCCAAGGTCACTCCAGCATTCGCTTGTGGAGGAGTGGGGAATCAAACCCAGTTCTCCAGATTAGAGTCCACTGCTCTTAACCACTGCACCAAACTGGCTCTGAAGCCTTCCTGAGGCGATTGTCAAATCCCTGTTCGCACCAGGGGAGGTTAAGACATTTATTTAACACCATTTTCATTTGAAAAAAAAAATCCTGCTTTTCTGATGCGAGCTGTTCCTACTTGGGATGAAATTGCAAGATTTATTTATTTATTTGGCAGCCATAGCTAACGAAATTGGATTGGATTGCTAGCATTAAATTTGACATTTCTTTTTGCATCAGTTGCATACAAAAGGCGTGGAAATGGTTTAAGTGGCTTGCAGATGGCCAACAAGGATGAGCAAACTGGGAACACCAGCAGCAAAAACGTGTGGAAAGAAACAACAAAAATGGGTGGAATAAAAGGTTCTCATTGGCTGACAACAGATGGGCAATTTGGGGTGGTTGGGAGCAATGTTCCCTCTATGCTGCAGAGTCTTGTGAGCAAAAATTCTACTGGCATTAAAGTTGTGAGCTGCTGCATAAATTAGTGTGCTTTGGGGTCATCCTTCCTAAGACAAAGGTGTGTGAGCTGGAGGCTAAAAATCTGTGTGCTAGCTCACGTTAACTCAACTTAGAGGGGACACTGGTTGGGAGGCATCTTGAATCGGGACGGCTCTTTTTGAGCCATCTTGAAGCCTCCAGAGTCCAGATGCTCCTCTGCAAGCCGTCCCCATCCCGTCTGTGTGGTGGCTTTGTGCCTCCCCATGGGAAGGTGCCTCAGAAGCCAGATTCCTCTTTATTTTTCTCTGCAGGTCAAGTGCTCATGCGCACAAGCGCTCAAGTACTCTGACTGGTTTTGTTAAGAAAACCCCAGGAGATGACTTGGGGCAACTTGGCAGATTCACACCACCAAGTCGCCTCGCTTACACCCTTCCCTGTCCAGACGGCAGGGAGGAGAATGGTGTCTGGCTCAAAGATTTGCTACCACTTTAAAAGTGATAGCTTTTAGAGCCAGTCTCAGGAGCCTGGAGGATGGGATAAGGACGGGAGGAGGACGGGTGGCAGATGTTGCCGTCTGGAAAGATATTTTGGGTCTGTTTCAGGGACATCTCTGAGTTGACTCAAAACGCCAGTGTGTAATCACCCAACATGTCCCAGAGCCTGACTATGGTTACCAAATCTGGGTTAGGAAATTCCTGGAGATTTGGGAGCAGACCCTGCAGAGGGTGTGGTTAGGGGAGTTGAGGAGCTTCGGTACGGATGTGAACTGTAAAGTTTATCCTCTGAAGCTACCATTTTCTGCATGGGAACTGATCTCTGATGCATGATACATCAGCTCCTTATCAGGGACCTGTCTTTTATTTTTCAGGGTTGCCAAGCATGTACAAAGTTTGTGTAGACAGAACAGATCAAGAGAGACAGAACAGATCAAGAGAACCAGTGTGGTGTAGTGGTTAAGTGCATGGACTGTTATCTTGGAGAACCGGGTTTGATTCCCCACTTCTCCACATGCACCTGCTGATGTGACCTTGAGTCCATCACAAACTCTCACAAAGCTATTCCTCTCAAGAACAGTTCTGTCAGAGCTCTCTCAGCTCCACTTATCTCACAGGGTGTATGTTGTGGGATGAGGCAGGGAAGGAGATTGCAAGCCACTCTTACACTCCTTCAGGTAGTGAAGGGCAGGGTATATATCCAATCTCTTCTTCCTCATGAAGGTCAGGGGTGATACCACTGGGTATCATCCTGATTTCTCATTCAAGCATTAATTCTATTTCATTTCAGAATGTCTAAATAGACATAAACTGCCTCCCATTTTAAAAAGGATATATAAATAGCTGATAGTGAAAGAAAATTGAAATGGAGAACTGGGTCTCTATAGTATAGCCTGAAAGATTCTCCAGATTCAGCTTCTTCTGACCTGAAAACTGCAATTTCAGTGTGATAAAAATAGCTGCAAAAAACTGTATTGATTGTGAGAATATTCCCCACTTTTTATTCTGTTTGGTGCCTTATTCTTCCGCAATGCTGCTTGTATTTCTGCTTCCCACTTGTGTCACATATGTGATCCTAGCTAAGGATCATATAGCAAACAGGTCGGTATCATTGTAATGATGCTGCATAGCCAATCCGATTTTCAGTGAATTCCTATGCAGAGTTATTTCAGTCTAAGCCTATTGAAACTATCAGGTTTAGATTGGAGTAACTGTGCCTAACATTGCACTGCCGTGGTGTGAGGATACAAGAGAGCGTAATAGAAAATGAAGGCAATGCTTCCTGGATCAGTCTTGGTGATCACATCCAATCAGAGAGGATAGAGTATATGGGATGATGGCACAATGTCATGTAGCCTATCGGGCTTGACTATATGATGATGACACTCGAGGGAAAGAGTGAGAACAAGTCAAGGCAATACAAATTACTGCAAGACTTTCTTCAGGCATGTTGAAAACTGCCAAGAAAGCGAGGCATTTCTTTATGACACCACTGAAAATAGTTGTGAAAAATGACGTGCCATTTTAGCACAGTCCTACTGAAGTGCCACAATGAGACAGAGCGTTTTCTTCGCTGGAACTCCCTGAGCTGCAGACCTAGGGATTCCCGCTCGGAAAGAAGGCCATCTTTCTTGCTGGGATGTGCAAATGGCTTTATCTTTAGAGAAAACAACACCAGGATTTTCATTTGTGCAACTGCCATCGTTCGTCTTGTAGCACGGCACTGTGTTTTGGAATTCATGTATTTCAAACATTTTCCCCTCTTTGCAAAGTTTTCTCACAGCGGTTCACATCTGGATAAAACAATTCATGGCAGTAAAACAATCTCATAATCAACTAAAGAGCAGCAGATTGGATCGAGACATAATTTTGTAATGGCAGAATGGAACCTCCCTGTCTCCCCACACCCACTTCACTGCAGCCCAATGAATTGCAAGAAATGCTGTTCCTGGGGGAATAGGGGACCCTCAGGAATGACAATGAGGGGTGGGGGTCTGCAATGGGAAGGGGGAAATTGGTGGAAGTTGGCCATTTAGTCTGGATCCAACCCAATAACACAAAATTTAAAGGCATCCCCACATAAACCAACCAAAACAGTGCCAGCGTCTTTATGCCAGTAAATGCTGACTTGACTTGAATAGTGCCAGCATTTAAAAACAATGCAAAACCAGGACACAATGAGTTAGAAAAATAGTCAAATGGGGAACAATGAATCAGGGGTGTTGAGAACTTTAACATAAACAAGGGTGGAATTCTAGCAGGAGCTCCTTTGCATATTAGACCACTTCCTCCAGATGTAGCCAATCCTCCAAGAGCTTACAAGGCTCTTTTTTGTAAGCTCTTGGAGGATTGGCTACATCAGGGGTGTGTGGCCTAATATGCAAAGGAGCTCCTGCTAGAATTCTACCTCTGCACATAAACATAACCACCAGGCAAAATTAGATTGATCAAGTTGCCTTGCAAACTCCTGATGTCAGCTCCTGATCAGACCTCCTTGATGTTTTATTAAATTGTATCTTCATTGTCATGCGAACAGCTTTGTGTCTGTGCAATAGCCATTGATGCAACTGGGTGATGGCCAGATTGTGATTGATGACCCAGAGGCCAGGTTGATAATAGATAACAAATACGCATTGTACCTGCAGTTGTTCATGCAGAATTTTGGACTAAGTTCTCTTGATTCTCAAATGGCAGGTATTTTATCTGCCAGGGTTATAGTCAGGTCATGAAATTCCATACAGAATCAGTCACATTTTGCCCCTTTTTCATGCATGTGCCATCTGATGCCGGCTTTAAGAAACCCAGTAGAGGATATGTTGCCAACTTTTGGATCCTGCACAGTTAGCAGCATCTATTGTGAAGTGATTGTAGGAAATAACCACAAAATTAGTCATCTCGGTTCATGAGGAGACTGATGGCATCAGAATGCACACTGAGGCTGTGGTCAGACAACATGCTTAGTGTGATTTGGCCCTGGCTCTAATTTATCCAGGTTTTTATGTAACAGAGATTTGATCAGACATCCCACTGTAACTCACTTCAGTGCACGCTCACTCAGTGGTTGATTGATCACATTATTGCTGTGCAGCAATCAAGGAGTGGACAGTAAGGCAGCTTTTAAAAAATCATTTGTCTTCTGAGCATGTGCAAAAGTGACTATGGGAAGCAGTGCTTCAAACTCCTAGCAACAGGTGGCAACTGGTAGCCAGTGGAATCACTGGAGGAGGCTGCCAGGATATGAAGTACAGCATAGAGGAATTGTTTTTGAAACTGTGCCTTGGCTGGGAAGGTTCACACAAGGGAGTTCAGACATCCAGGAACATGTGGTGAAAGTGCTGACATCCATAAGGACCAAACTTTCCTCAATGTTTAATAACTCTGCTTCGAAGGTGGGGTAGATCGGGGTGCCAGCGACTGGGGAACAGGAGGCAGATGTCGCTGTGTGATTGTGCACTTTAAATCTAAATGGGAACAGCAATGATTTTGGATCAAACTGCTTGTCTGACTGCAGCCAGAGACACCCAACTCAACCTCAAAAAATCTCAGACACTGTTTTTTCTCCTTTTAGTTATGTGCTTTTAAACAATTAGAGATGGTAATGGTGGCACAGGGGAGAGCAGCAGCAAGAAAGCTGTAGCAGCATCAGTGGTCACTTCTGAACTGATTGGATGCGGATGAACAGTCCATCAAAAAATTAATTTACTGATCATAATCAGTGAACAGGATGCAAGCTGAAGCATCAGGTAATCAAGTATCCCTGAAATCAATTAAGCAATTAAAACTTAGTTTGTTAAAAAAAAAAAAATCTCAGCCTTGTTCCAAAAGATGGTAGTGAAGTCACTATGTGAAAGGGAAGGGAAGGAAACCACTGAAAAAGACCTATCCTTAATGAATGCCCGCCTCCCAGCTGAAGGTGGGAGAAATGAATCAGGGCCAGAGATTATGAATGCTGTGCTCAGGCAGGACTATAGTGGTCATTTGGTTCTAGTCTATATCAGGTTCATAGATCAAGGAGCTTTCCCCTTGAACTGAGACCAGAAATGAACAGGTAGCAAATGGACACAACATCAATTGAATGCAGTATCAATTCAATACCTTAAGAAACTGAACTAAAAGCACTAATTCTTCTCCCTATTCCCACAACCACTCCTTTTCTTGGCTTACGCCACCACTACTAATCCAACTCCACCATAATTCCTCCTACTGTTGTTATTTATATAGTACCCCAAATATGCTTCTAGGTTAGTGTTTCTTAAATTGGATCTCGGCTATGAATTCAGAAAACAGTCAAAGGTCCGAATTGCAGCAACCCACATATAGTTTTCCAGCTGGCAGATCTGTTTGTGACCATTCCAAGAGAATGAATGAATACCGCCATAGCAAGTTTTATGTTGATAGCTCAGGGCATCTAGGCACAATGATAATGATGATATGGGTGCACTGTCTTCAGTATGCTGTCTGGGGGGAACAATTGTGTCCACCCCCATATACAGCTTTCTTTCTTCAAGTGTTTCTCTTTCTCCTTGCTATATCTAACCATCGCTACTCCTGTCTCTGTGCATTTATTCATTTTATAGCCTACCATAAATACCAAGAAACAACAACACAACATATAAAACCCTATAAAAATCAGAAGGGACTATAAAAAAAATAAAATAAAAAAACACGACAACCAGAACCAATTATGATAAAAACACAGCAAGAGGCCTCAGCTAAAATCCTAAAACTTTGCAGAAAAGTATCATTGAAACTGACCTTTGGAAAGGCCAGAAGAAGACCAGCAAGACCTCTTTACAGATGAGGACCTAGCAGAATAACATAAATGCCAAATTAGGGACCACACCAGAAAAGAGGTGCAAGCAACCCATATCATGTCTCTGGTTACATTTTTAGGTGGTATAAAGTGCCATCTAGTCACAGCTGACTTATGTTGACCTCCTAGGGTAAGAGATGTTCTTTAAGGTAAAAGATGTTTTCTTTAAGGTAAGAGATGTTCAGCCATGGTTTGCCATTCCCTGAGTCTGCATAGTGACCCTGGACTTCCTTGGTGATCTCCCATACATGTATTAAGGCCAACTCTGAGATCAAGGCCAACCAAGGCTTCTGAGATCTGACAAGGAGGTGTTGCCACAAGAGGTGGTGATGGCTGCCAGCATAGACAGCTTCAAGAGGGGACTGGATAAACATATGGAGCAGAGGTTCATCAGTGACTATTAGCCACAGGGTATTGATGGAACTCTCTGGCTGGGGCAGTGATGCTCTGTATTCTTGGTGGGGGGGGGCAACAGTGGGAGGGCTTCTAGTGTTCTGGCCCCACTGGTGGACCTTGATAGTGCCTGGGTTTTTTTGGCCATTGTGTGACACAGAGTGTTGGATTGGATGGACCATTGGTCTGATCCAACATGGCTTCTCTTATGTTCTTAAGATTAGGTTAGCCTGGGTCATCCAGATCAGGGCTATGTTCCTAGACTTACTAAACACTGCTAGTATCAGATATATTCTAAATGCTTTAGCTTCTCCAGCTCCATTACCCAAAGAACAATTTGCTGCAAAGATGCGGGAGAGTTCTTACAGACTACCTTCAGTGATAGTCAGAGCCCTGATTACATGTTCCATTCATCACTTGAAAATAGCCTCAGATAAACCAGACTCTTGACTGTTAAGAACTGTGATATTCCTACGGAAGCAGTTGGAAATAGCTGGAAGGGATCTCAGGCAATTTCACAAGGAAGGAGGAACTTCTGGCTGCCTTTTGCCATTCCTTCACTGGTAGTCTTCCTTCACCTTAACTTTCCTTCTATACGTAACTGTTCCTATGTGTTGAGAAGGGGAGGAGGAGAAGAGACAGCTGCTAATCAAGGACAGGAGCAAAGGCAAATGGGGGAGTTCCTGCCTCTGCCCCTGGATTTTTTGGGTGGTCTTCGATCCCAAGTACTAAGGCCAACCCTGATATTGGGGCTTCAGAATTCTCAACAGGCCAGAACCTGGTTGAAATGTGGCCACTTTTCACATGCTCAGTTTCACGTATAATGAGGCTCAAGATTATTTGGGTATCCAGTTCACTACTTGGATACAGCCTACAATGAAATGGTAGCCATTTGGGGAACTACATTTCTCAGACTACATTGGACAGTCAGCATAGCATCTGAGGCTGTCAATAAGGAGAGTTTGGATAGGTAGGCAGGGAGACTTTCATCTCCAACTTCCCTGCTACCACCACTATGAGGCGGTGAAAAGGAAGAGAGGAGAGGAGGGGGAGAGCCAGCGCTGCATCACCGTTAGAATGCCAGACTAAGATCTGAGAGATCCTGGGTTCAAATCCCCAGGGCTTTTTTTTGTAGAAAAAGCCCAACAGGAACTCATTTGCATATTAAGACACACACCCTGACATCACCATTATTTCACATAGGGCTTTTTTTACAAAACAGGCCAGCAGCAACTCATTTGCCTATTAGGCCACACCCCCTGACACCAAGCCATCTGAAACTGCGTTCCTGCTCAAAAAAAAAAAAAAAAGCCCTACAAATCCCCACTCACCACAAAGCTCCGTAGGTGACCTTGGACCAGTTCCCTTCTCTTAGCTTAACCTACCCCACACGGCTGTCATAAGGATAACATGGCGAAGCCGAGAAAACCACATACGCTCTTGGGAGGAGGGGCAGAATAAAAAGCTACTCAATCCATCCAATTTAATTTTTGACACAGAAGCAGCAGAGGTGGTGGTGGGGGGTGAAGATAGAGCAGGGCCTCTCTTCAAAGGCGGGCCTTCTGAATTGCTGAAGCATCTCCACTGGGCAAGCCCTGCCGTGCAGGAACTCTGCCATTCCTCTTTGAATTCATTCCTGCCTTCTCGATGAGCAATCCAGCGTGACGGAGATAGGAACCTCTGCTGACTGCTTCTGACAACAATAATTCCCATCACGCGTTCCCTCCGATTCAGAATGAGTATGCTGAATAGGTGTTAGAGGCTGAAGGAAACGTCTCCTGACCTACCTGGGTAGAGGAGGGGGGCGGGATAAATGACCATCCATTGGGGGGGAATATATAAACATTCAGGCTCCTTCTCCCCCTCTTCCTCCCCTCCCTCACTTTTTTGTTTCCTGCTGACTCCGCACCTTTCCTCTAAGTCGTCTTTTTCTCCCTCGCTGCTGATTGTAGCTGAGTTCAGGGAAGTTTAAACACATTGCAAAATGGCTTGGTTAATGACTCAGAAAAGCAGGGAATGGACAGGATAGGAAAGTGGCAAAAGGAGCGCCCTGCTTTCCTTCTGCATAAATTCTCAGTCCCTGCTTTAGCTCTTCTCCTCCCCCCTCACCCACCCACCCCTTCTGTCCCCTACTTATACATCAAGTGGATTTATTTTATGACTAAGGTCAACTCTGCTGGCTTAATTTGTCTGATTTGCATAAACCCATCGAGAGCAAAGGAGCTGGGGGGAGGTCCCCTTTCGATTGCAATTTCGCCAATAATTCATACTGTTAGCAGTGAGTGGCCTTTGGGGGGGGGGGGTGGAGGGAAGGAAGTGGCAGCTTTCCAGCTGATGCACTTTAAGGATATGCATACTGGTTTCATGCTGAAAAAATGCCTAGAGGGGATTAATGACATCACAGGGGCCAGCAGCTCAGTTGATGGCACAGTCTGTGCTGCAGCGCTGATCCAAAAAACAAGGATAGCAGAACGAATCATTCGAAACCTAGACCGTCTGACACCCTAGGCAAAGCTAACGTCTGGCACTCCCCTAGCACTGATAATGTCACTGAGTCACATGGTCAATTTGATACCCCCAGTCAATTTGATACCCCCAGAAGGTTGGTGCCCTAGGCAATTCTCTAGTTTGCCCAGTGGCAGGGCTGGCCCTGTTTGAAACATAGCACATCTGGTAGAGTTGCCAGACTTCCAGGTGGGGTCTGGTGATCTTCTGGAATTGCAGCTGATCTCCAGGTCAGTTCCCCTTGGGGAATTACCAGTCCTCTGCCAGGGACAAGGGATCCTCCAACCTAGAATTCCTCCTCCCACCAATCAGTTGGCCAGTGGAGGGACTTGGTGGCAGCTGGCATTGCTGGGAGTGCTTCTATGTCACTTCCAGCATGTACCACACAATGTAATCATGTCAACAGCAATGCAGGGATGTTCTAGTTTTGGGGCAGAAACTCTAGGGTAAAAATTTCTTGTACCATAGAGCTTTTGCACAAATACCAGACTATCCTCATGTTGCTGGTGATGTGATAATATAACTCACCATACATGGTGGAAGTGATATTGTCATATCACTGCTGGTAATGCTGGCTTAGTCCTCTCTTTGGTGCTGGTAAGTCCCCTTCACCCTCCCAGGATGCACCTGGGGAGCCTAATTCTCCTGGAGGAAATGGCTGGTTTGGACTGTGAATTTTATGGTGTCATGCCTCATTGAGGTCCCTCCCCTCCAAAATTTAATTTTATTTCTAGCCCTCCATTCTGTCCACAGCAAGGCTCAGGGTGGGTTATAACAATGCATATAAATAATAAAACAATTTAAAAATCAAACATACATTACAATCAATCAATTAGTCTATACCAATTAGTTAATCCTAAATAATTAGAAGAAGAAGAAGAAGATATTGGATTTATATCCCGCCCTCCACTTCGAAGAGTCTCAGAGCGGCTCACAATCTCCTTTACCTTCCTCCCCCACAACAGACACCCTGTGAGGTGGGTGGGGCTGAGAGGACTCTCCCAGCAGCTGCCCTTTCAAGGACAACCTCTGCCAGAGCTATGGCTGACCCAAGGCCATGCTAGCAGGTGCAAGTGGAGAAGTGGGGAATCAAACCCGGTTCTCCCAGGTAAGAGTCCGCACACTTAACCACTATACCAAACTGGCAATCTATAGTACAAGTAACAACTACTCCTAGAACTCTACATCTGTGTGCCTGTAGATGATAACATACGAATAGGACTGCCAGGTCCAACTAAAAAAAATAGGAGACTTTGGGGGTGGAGTCAGGAGACTTTCCCATTCTCTAAAATAAATAAAAAACAGCAGTGCAGTTCTCCTGAATACAGTCTTCATTTCCTCATCCCCCAGCAGCTGCACATCCACTAAATGGAACTATAACAGCGTGCCTCGCGGTCTCACTGGATCGCTTCTATCTGCGGCTTATGGCTACCCCAGCCCCTCTTCCGCCTCAGTTCTTCCTTTTGAATTTTACCTCACGACTATGAAACGCAAGGGGTGGGTGTAATATGGATTTCTCACTACTAGTCTCTTTGGGGTTTTTGTTTTGCTTTCAGATGAATATAAACTTAGTTTGTAGGGGACCACAGCAATTTTGATAGTTTTCCCAATATACTGGCACCAGAGAACTTTAAAGTAAACAACAGAAATTTATTAATATACACACACTGTTTTCAACTGGGGAATGGGAAATATATACATGGGCTATATTGTATCTCAAGCAGTTAACAGTTTCTTTGTAGTTTAGGCTTTATAATATCAAATTCGCTTAGGTCTCTCAGGTTTCACAGATTATACAGCTTTCACTCTCCAACACTACTCTGGGTTGGCCTCTTGGGTATAATGTGCCAAGTCCCTTAAGTGGACTGGTGTATCTTCTCCCAGCCCTTCAGACTTCTAGACCCACATCTTTCCCTCAACCACCTCTTTAGCTCTTAAGAAAAGTGTCTCTGTGTTTGTGACCTCTCAGGTCTTTTATGGTGACTCTTTTTTAGTCACACACAGCCCCTTGGCTGTCTTTATAGAGTGAACAGTGAGCTCTGCTTCTCTCGAAGACTCTCTTCAGCTCCTATCTCAGCTCCTTCTCAGACCAACTGCTCTCTTCAGCAGTCTCCCTCAGACTCTGTCTGACACAACTGCCCTCAGCTGTTAGCTGTCAATCACCTCTGAGAGTTCCGAGCACTCTGGCCCCCACCCTCAGGTTACCTGACGCAGGCTCTATGCGTCCTTAGTTTTTTTGTTAACCTGTTCATTACCATCACAGGAACACACACACACTTACAAAGCAGCCAGAATGAACAGTTTGTAAGTCCACACTTTTGTGATCTCACTGGGGCAATTTACTCATGGAAGTTGCTGAATGTAACCATCTGCTGTATTTCAACAAAGTGCTTCAGACTAACAAGGATAAACAAAAGGTTCTAGTTTACTCTTTACTATCTATTTTATAGTGCAAAAGACTTCTAAAACAAATACAAAACAAATGGAGACTCTCTTACTTCCTCACAGCTTCAGAGACTTGCCCATGTAGCTTTGCTGGCTCAGCCCGCCCCCATTCAGGCTTGCTTCTACTGAAATTTAAAGGTACACACACCTTCCAAAATATGAGTTTCCAAACTTTTTCTAAGTCTTCCCAGGTAGAAAGGCACATTGTAGCTGTTGGGGTGGGGCTTCCCTCCCACTAGCCAGCTGGAAGCAGGGAGGAGCCTTAAAAACTGGGGGATCCCCCACCAGAACCTGGGAACTGGCAAGCCTACATACTAAGGCAAGTGAGTGGGCAAGAAGAGAACAGATGGAGGTGGAGCAAGGGAGGCCAATACAAAATTCTGCTGCCTTAACCATAGACCTGGTGGAACATTTTGCAGGTCCCTCAAGGTTCAAATCATTCACTTGGGAGATTGTTTCACCAAGCTGGTGCCAGAGCTGAAAAAACTCTGGTTCTGGTTGAGGCTAAGTGGATAACTTTTGGGCCTTGCTCTCCTCAGACTTTATTCCTAAACCTCCAGGAATTTCCCAATGTGGACTAGGCAACCATAGCTTCTGGACCATTTCACACATTCAGTTTTTAGGTACAGAAAAAGGTAATGAGCAAGCACAAAAACAGCATCAAATGCTGGCAAAACTACTTTATCCTTGGTGGACCTGTCAGAACACTGAAAAGAAATGAGACAGGTATTTTAAATTGCAATTCGGGGTGATGCCTCCATTCATGAAGATTTGATCTTTAGATCTTGAGGCAGCATGATTGAGGGGGGAAATGCCCCAGATGGTCGTGGACCAATCAAAGTCAACAGTATCAGTGGGTCTCTGTTCTGTCCTTGGTTAGCACAATAACTGGAGAGGGAAAGGGGTTCCTCAGGAGGAGTTATGAAGGTGGGAGCAGAAGTCTTGTTCAGTGGCAGGAATGTGGGCCACAAGCTGAACACTTCTCCAATGCAGGGTTACACCTGCTGTGTCTGATGCTTTTGTGAGTTTGGAGGGGATTCTGAGGAACTGCTGGTCCAAGGCCTAAATCTACATGGTTGAGGGATGGCTGACCCTGGGAATGGGAGATTTTTTACAGCCCTTTGTTGAGGTTTCTCTTGAGGGGGGTTCTTCTGCTAAGATTTCAGATCCAGCTTCTGGAGAGGCTGACATTGTTAGGGGTCTCCTGTGGTCCTGTGAGCGTGTGTATTTATTGGAGGATGAGTTGTGTCAAGACTATGGCCAGAAATATAGTGGAATGGTTGCTGGACTTGACCCAAAGGATCATAGACGGGGGTCATTTCATAGAAAAAGAGATGCAGGAGCTCATTAGCACAACTCATTTGCATAACATATTTGCATATGCCATTCACCCCTGACATCATCGGAAGGTATACTAAATTATATCAGCTCAGCATCTACCTTAAAATGCTCCTTGAATTATAATTGTCGTTAAAAAAACCCCTTACTCCCGTCATACTTTTAAAATTACTTTTTTCTACGTGGCATCTGTGACATGATGAAGATTTCCATCTGTCTGCTTTATATGTTTTGGTTATTTTCCCTTTTTTTGTGTGGGGAAAAATATGAACATATATGAAGCTGCCTTATACTGAATCAGACCTTTGGTCCATCCAAGTCAGTATTGTCTTCTCAGACTGGCAGCGGCTCTCCAGGGTCTCAAGCTGAGGTTTTTCACACCTATTTGCCTGGACCCTTTTTTGGAGATGCCGGGGATTGAACCTGGGACCTTCTGCTTCCCAAGCAGATGCTCTACCACTGAGCCACCGTCCCTCCCCTAAAAAATATTAGGAAGTTTGTCACATCTCAAGAGTTCAGCAAAATTCTCACAGGGGGGTTGAACAATGGAGCCCAGAAGCGAGTATCGGGGTGGGGGCAGTAAGAAAAAAAGAGCAGAATAAAATGTAGAGGTTCCTGAGCTCCATTCCTGTGAGCTCCTGACCAAAATGAGGCCTGATCATAGAGGATGTTATGACATACATAAACAGAGGAAACCTGGCCTCTCAAGGAAGCATACCAAGAAGGGAGTCTAGAGACTCAGAATAGAATAGCCTTGAAGAGCAGTAAGAAGAAGACAAAGTAGTAACGTAACGATATGGCCCTATGTAGATTATACATTGTCTAATCAATAGATATAATTTGTGAGGCCTGGGTGCAGTAGTGTCTGAGAATCATAATTTCACAGAAGTGAAGATATGGTTTGAAGATAGGGCTATTGGTTGAGGGCCAAAAGATATTCATAATGTACAAGAAACCTGTAACCACTTTGTCAAGATCTAAAGCAGCAAGAATGAACTAACTAGACCCTTAGAATTTCTTAAGTGTGCTCCTGTGTCTGAATCAGGACCGACCAGTAATATGGGAACGCTGGGGGCAAGGACATGGCAGTGTCACTACATCATTTCTGGGAAACCTGAAGGGGTAGTTGTAGAAACCTACATGGGGTAGTTGTAGAAACTGTTGGAAACTAGAGCATTTCTGGCCGTTCCTGGAGCTACCATACATCACTTCTGTTCTCCCCCTCTGAAGTGATTTGGTGACACTCAGGGCTTTTCTTTGTAGAAAAAGCCCAGCAGGAACTCATTTGCATATTAGGCCACACACCCCTGGTGTCACCATTGTTTCGTGCAGGGCTTTTCCTACAAAAAGCAGGAACTAATTTGCACATTAGGCCACACCCCTGGATGCCATCATTGTTCCACACAGGGCTTTTTTCTACAAGAAAGCCCAGCAGGAACCTAATGTGCAAATATTAGGCCACACCCTCGGACACCAAGCCAGCTGGAACTGCGTTCCTGTGTGTTCCTGCTTTTTTTAAAAAAGCCCTGCTGACATCACATTTATTTTCATTTTATTTTTAAACCCTCCTGCTCAGAGTGGCAAAGAGATCTGCCAGTAGGAGGTCACCTGCCTTAGCTGAAAACCTCTGTAATGGAATCTAATTAGAGAATGGATATTAATTATTTTTTAGAAAGGAAGAAATAAACATCACCTGTGTGAGATGAATGAGTGTAAACTCTGAAACAATTATAACTAAGCATTGTGAGTATATATTTCAAAAGTGTGGGGCAATTAAAATACTCATTTAAATTGTATAATAATAATAATAATAAAGAGATATTAACTTTGAAAAGGAAGATACATTTGTTGCCAACTAGGGATGAGTTTGTATATTCTGAAATATTGTAACCAAGTATATGTATTTTTTAAAATGTTATATCTTTTTTTAAAAAAATGCAAATATGAACCCAAACACATGTCGCCATTTATATTACTGTAACTGGAAGCGATTGTAATTTTTTAAAATGATTATAGGCAATGATTTATGTTGTAAAGCAATCAGCTGAGAAATGTTTTATCAATATAGGTGAATGAAACTCTACTAAAATACCGGGCTGAAAGAAGCTATGTGAAACAGGAAACAAAAACTGACATCCTGTTCCTGTGAAATTTTGTTGCGATTGACTGTTTTGATTGTTTCTGGGTGATCCAGAAGATTCCGGGAGATTTGTATTTACTTTGATGGAATTATTGCAAGTGCATTGGACATAAATTATAAACAGTGTGCTTACATTTGTATAAGTTATTTATGTCACTATAACCTGTTGGTTGTGGTTTGCTCATAGCAGAAGACCTGACAACTCTCAGGAGAATTCATTGATGGAGAGATATAATCCCTAAGAATTTTCATCCCAATTCATCAGCAGACAAGTTAGCAGCAGAAATGTGCATACTTCTGTAGCCGATGGGAATGACTATTAATACCAGTCTAACATATTGACGTTAAAGGATCCAAAGCTGTTAACAAACAAAACGAACTGAACCCAAACGAATCCTCTGTAAACAACATCTAATTGACAGTTCTGGGCTAGATCGCCCAGTGATCTGACTTGGAATGACAGGTTCACAAGCTTGTCAGGGAAACTGCAGGCTGTTCCCTAGTTTTTGAAGCAGCTGCAATATTGCTGGGCAGCTGGACATTTCGTATCAGAAGTGAATACCTCTTCCAGTTTGGAAATGGATTGACAAAGTACAGAACATTTTGAGTGACTGACAAAATATCTCCCCCCCCCCCCCTGCAATTTAGAGTAACCTTAATCCTTCCGTATTCCAGCAACTCTTTACCGATCTTTTTATTTCCATGTTACCAACTCTGCAAAATTCATTTGGAAGAGACCAGCAAGGTTAAGCTCTATATTTATAAATAGTGGGAAGGCTGCTTGTAATCGTATTTCTCCTCAAAAAATTATTACTTTTATTTTTAGACCTGCTATATTCTTAAAAAAATAATCATTAGATACTTCCCTCGCTTTCTATCAACAACATAAGCAAGTAACTATATATCTGAATTATTTTTCTCCAATTGTCCTTTTAATACTGCTTAATATTTTGCATTGGAATCTAAGGAGCAGTGGAATTCAGTGATGGCAGTGCCCTCCCCCGTTTCAAAACTCATTACAGGAAGTTAAAAAAAAACAACTATTGATCCAGACCAATGGATCTATTTTTATGACAAGTAGGGTCCCTCCCAGAAAAAGAGGTGCTGGAACTCTCGAGAGGGAAATGAAGGAGAAGCACATAGGTGCCCTTCATGAACTTTTAAACATTTTTTTTGAGAATTTTGTTTCCACAGAGAGGTTCTAGACCCTGTTCCACCATGTTCATAAGAACATAATAGAAGCCATGTTGGATCAGGCCAATGGCCCATCCAGTCCAATGGCCAAGCCAATATATATATATATCAGAAGAAAAGCCCTGATGACAGGAAGTAGTTCAGTTGGAGACCAGTGTTCCTTCTATGCTGAATTAGTGTGAGCTAGCTCATAGTTTTTCAGCCTCTGGCTCATACATATTTGTCTTCGCTCAGGAAGGATGACCCCCCAGAGCAAAATAATTTATGCAGTAACCATCGCTTGCTCACAACTTTAATGCCAGTAGCTCATGAAGTAGAACTTTTCCTCACAAGACTCCGCAGCTTAGAGGGAGCATTGTTGGAGGCCAGTCATGATCACCTCTGGCCCAGAACTTTAAAAAGCCCCAGGGCTGACTAGCTGGACTGCTTTTTCTCTCCCTGATGCCTCTACAGTTGAACTTTCTGCATTGCAGGAAGAGCTTCCCTGATAGAGGGAACTCGCCAGGGTGAAGTAGGTGGAGAACCTCCTTCCAGACAACTATGACCCCTTCATGCTGAAAAGGATGAAGGAGTGGATAAGGCATCATTGGCAATGACTTCCCATGTGGGAAAGTCAATAAGCCCCTGTGGTAAGCATGGGTGCCCTTGAGAGGAAATTTCAAAGGACTGAAATCTCCAAGCTAAATGGAGGCTTGGTCCTTGGGGTTCAATATCTAGGAAGGTGTCCGAGGATGAGTAGGGAGGGCTCCAAGATGTAATTTTTTGGTGAAAATATAAACTGTTTTAATTCAGTCAGCACAAAGACGTATCATAGATGCATACTCACCCGGAAGCCAGGACTGGCTGTACCCTGTTGAGGGTAGTCCTGGTAACAAACCTTGATTTTTCTCTGTGCGACGTGCAGAACGATCCATTTGCAGCCTTGCCTTCTACTCCGATATCTACAACAGCATTTTGCACAAAGAGAAATGTGATGCAGCGATAGAGGGGAGGGCATTTTATATTGTACTGATGCTACAGAGAGTCAAGCAACAAGTGTTTTGCATTATGATTGCAGCCTGGATTAACCCAGAAACTAGTTGAGAAGTTGCTGATCCATATCTTTAAAGGACAATAAAGATTTCTTTATTTGTGATGAGTCAGGCTTCTTGCAGGGAAGTGCCTGGAGAGCCTGAGATTGTTTCCCAACCCAGAGCTCATTCCTGTACATCGAATATCTCTTGGGAGTTCAAGAAAGCCTCTTGAAATTAACAAAAAGGGTATTGTATTCTAGCCCTTTCCTATCCTATGCAATTTAGAGCACATTGTGTTACAGAGAGCAGCTGTACACAGCTAATTCCTGATGAATTGCATTTTTTACTTTGCATTTCAACTGAAATTTGTCTCCCACAACAGATTATGACAATTTTAAGCCAATAGACACAACTAAAGTATTGTTTAAAAAGTGCTCATAGAAAAAGAAAGGGAAAGTGCTCATAGAAAGGGAAAGGTATCAGGCTAAGCATGGTGAAAGGGTGCCAGGCAATACTCCCTCTAAGCTGTGGGGTCTTGTGAGCAAAAATTCTACTTTGTGAGCTACTAGCATTAAAGTTGTGAGTTACTGCATGAACTAGTTTGCTCTGGAGCCATTTTTCCTGAGTGAAGACAAAAATGTGCGAGCTGGAGGCTAAAAAACCCTGTGAGCGAGCTTGCACTAACTCAGCTTTGAGGAAACATTGGTGCCAGGCTGATGCATCTTCTGTGCCAGGTCTCAGAAATGGATGTTGGTAGCTGGGAAGTAGGCCTTTTAGCCAAGATTGGACCCAGGTGCAAGGGAAGAGAACAAACAGCAGATACCTAGTCTATATGATAACTTATGATGTTCTTGTTTGGTGATACACCATCTGGTGTATTTGCCACAATACCATGCATTTTATGACATAAATGATTTCTCTCTTTAAAAAGTTACAGAGCTCCAGTGGCTCAATATTCCACAAGTCTTGTCTGCTATTCCCTGGTGGGGCGTTTGTTCTCTGCTCGTAAGAACTTGCTGATAATCCCTGGCTCCAAAGAGGCTTGAGTGTCCTCAACTAGGGCCAGGATGTTTTCAGTCCTGGCCCCTACCTGGTGGAACTCTCTGCTGGATGATGTCCAGGTCCTGTGGGATCTCTTACAATTCCGCAGGACATGTAAGGCAGAGATGTTCCACCAGGCAGTGATAGTTGGCACCTATCCTTTTGTCCACCCCTTCCAGAAGTGTTTCCTCTCCCACCCCGTATGCTCCAACAGTCTGATGAGAATGAATATAATTAGCAAACCACCATAGGGGAATTCCTATTGCCATTGTTTTATTGGATGAAATTAAGTATTGTTTTATTTTATGTATTTTTATCTAATGTACATCGACCAGAGCCTGGAATGGGTCAATTAATGAAATAAAAATAAAATAATAATAATAATAATAATAATAATAATAATAATAATAATAATAATAATAATGATGATGATGATGATGATGATGATGATGATGATGATGATGATGATGATGATGATGATGTCATTGCTAACTTCCTTCTTTCTAAAAGAAGTCGTAGAAGCCAGTGCCTTGAAGGAGAACATATCTGGGTAGACTTTATTTTCCCACATGTTTCAGAATCAAAACATAGTGGCCAGCAGATACTAAAAATTCATTCCCTGTGAACATAATGCAAACATTGAAAGCAAAGGTCATTTTGTAGAAAAATAGGTGGTGGAGCTCATTCATTAGCATATGCCCCCACAGCCAAAAGCAACCTGATGCAAGAAAACAGGCCTTGCTCACCTGGGGCTCTCCTGGGCTGCCCCCCAGTTAAAAGGCCAGCAAGCCACCCACTGCCCAAAATCACATAAGAAGTTGAGAAAGGGTGGTGCGGGCTTCTCCAGGAGTTAATGAGGGCTGCTGGGGTGTGTGGCAAAGCTCCTGGTGGCTGGCTGGCTGCCTGTTCTCCTAACCCAGGGATTGTTATGCAGCTGCACTTATTAGTCAATGGAGAAGGTAGGTGTCAAGCATTGTGTATTCAACATATATTAAAGAAGCCAGATCTTAGAATTGTTACCTTTATATTATAGAATTCAGATTGTAAAGTTGTTACTAACCCAAAGTTAAAATGTGAGCACATCAAAGTAGCAGCCCCCACCTTTCTTCTTTCGCTTTTACTAACAAATGCAGGAATGTCCTCTTTGAAGATAAGACCTCCTGCGACTTGTTCCCAGGCCTAGCCAGGCCTGAACCCAGGATGCACTAGCCGCAATATAGATAAGGAACCCAGAGTGTGAATTTCACATGTGAATGTAGAATTGTTTATAGAACCTTTGATGTGCCATTTTAAAGCATGTACTCTAGTGTTAAGGTATCAGTTCCAATCTTCTGCTCGAATGAGCCACATGGATTATCAATAAACCTGACTTTGTTTCAAAACCCAAGGACTGGTTATTTTGAAATCTCATGCTTGACAGTATGTGGGGAGGAAGAGGGGGAACCCTCAGGAAGGTTCAGGAGCTGTGCTCCTGTGAGCTCCTGCTGAATCAGAGGTCTGATTGAAAATATGATAGGGCAACCCCCCCCCCCCAAAAAAAACCCCCTCACATTGGAGCATTACAGAATTCTCAAGGGGTAAGCTGACAACTCGACATGCCAAATGCTCATAGTAGCCTATACAAACAATGTATCACATGAAAACAGGAAATTCTGCTACATAAATTCATAATTTAGCCCCAACCTTATTCACAAACACAACACACAAGGGACTTACTTCTAAGTAAACATGTGGAAATATTAGAGTGGGCCTCTTCCTCATTTCTAAAATTGTGTGTTGCTGTTGCTCATGTTGCAGTTATGGGATAAATAACACCAGTTTTTTTAATTCCTACTAATGAAGGCTGATGACTTGGTAGTGGGTTGGGCCCTTCCCTTTGTGTTTTTATAGCTTTTTAAAGAGGTGAATATCCTTTAAACATTAATGATCAAGTCCATTTCCTGACTATTAATGAGTGCCTGTGAGAATTAATGGTACAAGACATTCTCCTCTTCAACCTCTCAACCTCAGACAATCATTCAGCAAGGAAGCACAGGTGGACTTGATGGTTACAAGCCAATTTGCAGAATGAAAGAGGCAAATTGATTAGAAAGAGAAGTTTTATCCTTCTGGCTTGGTGCCTTGAAACGGAGTGAAATGGGAGATCCTATTCTGGACCTGGCCTGCTCGATCTCTCCTTGTGGTGATTTGATTTTCACAAAGAACAGGCTTGATCATTCAACTTAACTTGCATGCAATTCCTGCTTTTTCTTCCAGAGGGGTAGCTGTGCTCCTCTATCGTAGCAAAGTCAAGGGGCACCATAAAGACTAACAGCATTTATTCCAGCATGAGTTTTCAGTTACAGCCCCCAAAGCTCCTGACATTCATTCCTTGTAGAGGGAGAGCCAGTTTGGTGCTCTGGTTCAGTGTGTGGACTCTTATCTGGGAGAATGAATTGCAGCATCATGCTCTTGAATTGGGGAAGGAGGTCACCATGTCAGGAATGCTTCCTCAGTAAATGCAATATCAGCCAATTCCATTATGAGAACAAATTTGGTGTTGTGGTTAAGTCCGTGAACTCTTATCTGGGAAAACCATGTTTGATTTCCCACTCCTCCACATGCAGCCATCTGGGTGACCTTGGGCCAATCACAGTTCTCTCAGAGCTGTTCTCTCAAGAGCAGCTCTCAAAAGAGCTCTCTCAGCCCCATCTACCTCAACTCTATTTTCCCTCCCTCCCTTCCTTCCCTGTTACATGAGACTTTCAAGGGAAGAAATTAAGGCCATTGCTCATCACCTCTAAGGGCAAAACATAATGAAATTATGGTTTGGATGAATGGAAAATGAGTCATGCACATAGCATACAGAATCTACAGCTCCAGTCATCCATCACACCAAGATTATGCATTAGACTCACCACCATGATTACCCAAATTGTGGTTTGGTTCAATGGAAAGTGATTCATGCGTATGGCATACAGAATCTACAACTGTAGCCATCCATCACTTCAAGATTATGCAATGGATTCGCCACCATGATTACCCCCACGGACCTAGTATTTATGTGAGAGGTGCCACTTGACCACCCTAGAATTTCCACGATGAGAGGTGGTCCTGTAACCTTCAAATATAAAGGAAGAACCTGGGAATGCAGAATCATCCCTCTTTAGCATGGAATAAATAACCACCTATGGAAGCCCTGAAAGATTTTTGCCACCCATTCTGTAATTATTTGAGGGTGATACAGAGAAGAGATGAGTGGATTCCTTTCTCCCCAGAAACCTAGTTTGATTCCTGGGAGTTCCTTGCTCTTTAACAAAGAAAATCTTCCCCAGATTTAGTTAAGCAAAGCTTTGTTCTTCTTTATATACCCATCTCACAGTAGAAGGGAGGGTGCAAATATTTTGGGGGAGCCTTTGGGCTTCATGGAAGAGGCTTCCTTGTTCTTGAGGAAAGGCAGGCAGCCGATGGAGTGAAGTGGTTGAGTCAGATGCCAAGCGGGGAGCTTTATTCATTGGCTAAGTGCTGAGCGTGCCATCAATCCACCTCTTGTGGAAGCCTTGAGTTATTAATAAAGAGCCAGGTAATCTAACACCTGCTCTCAATCTTCCTTTTGGAGGGCATAAAAAGCCACAAAATCGGCCTCAGCCGTTTTGAGCATCTCCAGGCCCTCTCTCTCTCTCTCTGCTTTCTCACTTCCCCAAAATCTTAAGCGCCAATGCTTTATGCTCAGGATTGGAAATGAAACCTGTTATTATCATTGAGATAGTGTTTTTTATGGCATAAATAATGATCCGAAGCCAGGGAAAGAACAGGCGTCGGCTGGAATTACTGCCTGGACCAGGCTGGAGATAATCAATATGCCCTCACTTACCGATCTCATCTGCATGTCGACTCCATCTCCTGGCCTGTCTCTCTACAAATTCATTTTGCAGGAGGTCCAATAAACCATGTTACTGGCATTGATTCTAGTTTATTCATAGCCGGGCCTAGAAAATGCATCTTTTGAAATTAATAGAAAGGCTTGTGTTTATACCATGAAACGCCGCCTGCTTCCAGAGAACCATAAGCCAATGGGTGAAGAACACTGATGTGAGGGAAAAGTTAGAATGTAATTATTATCCAGCCCAACTTTGAGTGATACAGATGAGTAACCATGCGTGCAGATATGTGTCAAGAGAGAAAAGGGTTGGATGAATGTCAGTCATTTCAGGCTGTACGTGTTCGCTTTCTTTCACTGCGTCGAGAGCTCCATTCCCGCTGCAAAGCGATGTTGACATGGATGCATTCACGGCATACCTTTTGATATGCATTTTATGCGTGTTTGATGCATGTTGCAATCTGCAGTTCCCTGGTACTTCAACAACAATGATGCAATCATGTATTGACTGTGCACCTTGCCCTGCCTCACCCCATATTTCCCAAGATGCACCAAAAGAAAATGGCAAAAGGAATGCAGATGCAATCCCAGTTTTTAACATGCACATCTTGGATTGTAACAATGAATTCCAGAATAAATTCAGAAGCATCCTCAGGGAGGAGCCAACGAGTTCCAGTGTGTAAGAACACTGGGAATTGGGATTCATGATCTACTCAAAGCACAAATTCAGTGGGTGGGCTTGGAAAATCCTCTTCCTTAGTCTCAGTTTCTCTATCTGTAAAATTAGGATAGAGTTTATAAAAATATCTGTTTTCCATCCTTCTTCCAATGAGCTCAACTTCACAATAGTTCCATGTGTTCATCTGAGCAGGAAGAAGAATGTTTATATTCTGCCCTCCACTCAGAGCCTCAGAGCAGTTCACGATCCCCTTTATCTTCTTTCCCCACAACAAGCACCCTGTGAGGTAGGTGGGGCTGAGAGGCTCTCTCAGAAGCTGCCATTTCAAGGACAACTCCTGCAATAGCTATGGCTAACCCAAGGCCATTCCAGCAGCTGCAAGTGGAGGAGTGGGGAATCAAACCCGGTTCTCCCAGATAAGAGTCCGCGCACTTAACCACTACACCAAACTGGAAGAATATGATTTGCCCAAGGCTACCTTAAGACCTTCATGTATAAGCCTGGGCTTCAAACATCCAAACCAAACATGCTAATTGAGTTTCATACCACACATGAGTGCATAAGGTTGAAAATGCAAGCAAGAATCAGAAACTTGTTTTAATATTCAATATTAATGCTACTACTACCACTGCTGATGCTACTACTGCTACGAGGGATGGGTACAAACCACATTTTTGTGGTTCAGTGTGATTCGTGGTTTTTGGCTGAACCACAGACCGAACCACAACCCCCATACAAACAAGGAGGTTGGTTTGTGAACGGACTCCATTTGAATCAGTTCATGAGCCACTTAAAATTAAAAATCTTTCTTTCTGCTCTCCGTAGCTTTTTGCAGAGAGCAGAAAGCAATGGTTTAAATAGCTCCCAGCCATTTAAGCCAAACAAGTGAGTGGCCAGGAGCTCCCTGTTGCTCAGCTATTTTTTTCGTGATGAGCAGAAAGCAGGAGTTTAAACCCCCTGCTTTCTGTTTGCTGTGAACTACCACAAACTGCATCGAAATTTGTAAAAGTTTATGGAGTTCTTCAGTTCATGAACATCCCTTCACTAGCTGCAAAACCAGCCAAAATTAGGGATCAATTTTAGTTCAACAACTGGCTCATGCCCATCCCTAGCAGCTACTTGAAAAGTACTGGGTTTGATGCATGTGTAGAGTTGATCACAGCTCTTTATTTGTGGTTACGGCATGGCAGCAGTTAAACTAAGACTGGAGAACTCGGCCAATAGGGCCAACTATATACACTCAAAGTTCCCGCGCTTGAACGTAGCCCAGATAGCAGCCACTGCTAAATCTGCTTTTTTTCATCTTAGGCAGGCGAGGACGTGGAACATGGTGACCTGGCTTCCGGTTCCAGGCGTTGACTGAAGACAGCTGTATTCACAACTCTGATAGATGCTAAGTAGTTTTAAATACTTCCAAGATATTTTAAGCTGCTATTTTTTTAGCCCTTCTGTGTTTTACTTGATGATTTCAAGGATTTGGCATTCTTATTATTTTTAAGTACTGACAAAGAGTCGATTGTTTGCAGTCCAATTACAGCTATCACCTGGGCAGGCACGGCCAACTAATTTACAATTGGCCTTGAAGACTGGGAGTCTATTTTTGTTGTTGCTAACTTTCTATGTGGCGCTTTTCCCCGTACAGAAAATTTGGGAACCTCTCCAAGTTGTAGAAGGTTGCTCTACTTCTGCTGCTCTTTCCTCTCGGAAAAGGAGTTTTGGAGCAAATAATATTTTTGCATGTATCATTCTAAGGTCCATTTAATCTTAATAGTACTTGCCTTTGTTATTGCTTTGAAATTTGAACAACAATGGCTCCCGGCAAGCATCCGAGGGATGCAGAGGAATCATCTTCTATTCCTGCTAAGAAGCAGTCTAAGATTAGGGATTTTTTAGTCTCCAATACCAAACAAAAAGCTTCTTCAGCTGCTTTTGTTTTTGAAACTACAAATCGCTTTTCTCCTTTGGAGTGTGAGAATGAGGAGCAGGCAATTAGCACTTTAGCCCAGGAGGACAAGGAGAACAAGGCTGACCCGAGACATTTAAAAACACAGCAGACCCTGATAATGAGGATATTATGAATTCCTCATTTGGGCAAGCACTCCTTGGACTTACTGCCAGAACAGTTAAAACCCTCTTTGAAAACATAAAAAGTACCGAAGATAAGGTTTCAAACCTGGCATCTGATATAAAACTGCTAATTAATGCAATCAGGGAAATTCATCAGTTTCAACTGTCCTCAAAAATTCCAATGGCTCAAGAAAATTTAGAGTCAAAGCCTCCTCAATATTCAACTCTGAGCTAGATGCAGTTGGTAAGTACAGTAAAAAACCACAAAAAATGATTTTTCAACCAAATAAGGTCTGTTTAACAATCTGCAGCTACAGAGGTAGGATTCCAAGCTGGAGGAACAGTCACCTAGTTAAATCTCATCTCTGTGAAGTTCTCCAGATTAATGATCAGAGAATAGATTTGTTTAACATGGAATTTTTAAACCATTCATTTCAGCCATAGAGAATTTTATTGACTTTTAAAACCCCTGATAGTCCTGTTCTAATTCAGAAGCAGAAAAAGTTTATCTGGACAAAGGGGATATTCCCAGCTCGCTGTTTTGTAAATGCAACAGTGATCCATGCAACGGTCACCTCAAGGTTGGACTCCTGTAATGCCCTCTACATGGGGCTGCCCTTTTGCCGAACCCGGAAGCTGCAGTTAGTGTAGAATGCGGCCGCCAGGCTGTTATTGGGGCTTCTTAGATGGGAACACATATAGCCGGGACTGTGGGAACTACACTGGCTGCCAATAGTGTACCAGATTTCTTACATGCTGGTTATCACCTTTAAAATCCTATATGGCCTAGGACCTGCCTACCTTAGGAACCGTCTCTCCCCACATGTTCCCCAGAGGGTACTTAGATTGGGATCACAAAATCTACTAGTAATCCCCAGGCCTAAGGAGGCCAAATTAAAAACCATTAGAGACAGGGCCCTCTCGTTCGCAGCCCCCTGCTGGTGGAATCAACTGCCAGAGGAAGTGAGGCCTTGCGGAACCTTGTGCAGTTCCGCAGGGCCTGTAAGACTGTTCTCTTCAGGCTGGCGTTTAACTGACACGGCGCCTGTATCTCAGGGAATTTGAAGAAATGCCGTCGCCACTGAAATAGCGCTAAATTAATATTCTGTTTTAACTGTTGAATGTGTAATTTTGATATTTATTGATTTTAATTGTCTGCTGTGATTTTATGTTGTGTGCCGCCCTGAGCCTGCTTTGGCGGGGAAGGCGGGATATAAATCAAATCAATCCAATAAATAAATAAACATCATTGGATCATTTGAACCAGCAGGGGGCTAGCTATTGGTCTGGGGAAGCAGAGATTCAGATCCTGCTTCTCATTGTTTCAGTGCCCCCAAGCTCAGTCTTAAAAGGCCTCAATGAGCCCGGCAGGAACTAGCAACGCACATTCAAACACAACATCCAATACACAACACTACTGCTATTACTACAGTTGTTCAAACAGGTGCAAATGTAGCAAAGTTAAACCCAAACCAAATGTAGCAAAGTTAAACCCAAACCAACTTCTGTGCTCGCCCATTCTCTTGTCCCAAGGATGCTTAAGTCTGGGAATTTTGTAAGGCATTCACTAAATACCTAACTGACGTGACAATGTGGCTCATGCATTATTCAAACGGTGCTCTCAGCTGAACGAAGGGGCATGCACGCACATGTGCATGCACAAAAAAACCTGAAAGGTAATTAAACATTCATTTGTATTCCCTAAAAATTCCACCAGCTATTTCTCCGTTCATCAAGGTAACATCATCTGACAATTGTTTCTACCTTTGTTTTAACTACAGAGGGTATATATGTCTTCAGTTTAAAAAAATGTCTTGGGGAATCACAACTCAGCAAGAATTAAAATATGGCTCCATAACGGTCACTATGAACACTTTTATGTTTGTCAAGCTGTTGTTGTTTTTTTTCATCTTTGGTTTTCTTCGGTGGCAAAAAAGTCCATTCAATAGGTTTTTTTTTTTTAGCACTGCTTGCAAAATGATGTTGCTTCTTATCTCTCACTTGATTTCACTGCCCCCCAATGACATCATCACACAGTGAAACCTGATTGGGTTTCCATTTATGTACAGTCATCGACAAGTCATTTTGAATTTTAATTGCTATTTGGAAGACTAATTAAAAAAAATTATGAAATCTTAAAATGTTGAATATTACAGATAACAGTATTATAGTTACAATCTGCTTATTAAAATTATATTTCTAGCAAGTAAAAGGATACTATAAATAACAACAAATAGGGTGGATTTTTTTAAAACAAGGATTATGTTTGTTTCTGAGAATTCCTAGTGGCTATAATTATGATAAAAAATTAAGTTAAAATAAAGTCAGAGAAGCCAAAAGCTAGTACTGTAAGAGAGACCACAATTTCAGACTTAGAAATACATTAAATTTCAATCAAATTAGTTCAAACATAACAAAACTACACGATCATGGGTGCATCTCCGTTGAAAGTTTCTTCTTTGTTGAGATTTTAAAGTTCAAATGTTTTACTAATTGGGCTATCTGATTTTGATCACCAAGGACCCTGAAAATGCCTCACTTCTAAAACAGTCATCCTTGGTAACTTCAAAAATGAAGTCTTGGATTATGGACTTCCCTTCATTGGATAAACACTTGTGTTCTTTCAAGAGTGGACTGACTTAAAAGCTCTCACAATTGATAGGCTCCTCTTTGTTTGGCCAGTAAACAAATTCATCTTCATCCATATTCTGACTATCTTGAACCATTACAATGGTCTGAGCATTGTAACCTCATATTGTCACATTCTCAGGGTGCAGGCAGGCAGGAGTCCAAAGCCAGTCCAAGGTCAAATTCCAGGAAGTCAAGCAGGAGCCAAGTCACCAATGCAGAATCACAAACCAGAATCAGAAGTCAATGTCCAAAAGCCAAAAGGTCAGGGTGCCAAGGAAATCAAGCAGGTCAGGATCAGGAAGGAGCATGGATGCAAGCCAGAGAATAGACTTGTTGCTTTCACAAGGTTACCAGGTCCTGAGTGGGAGCTATATGGGAGTCTCAATCAGCCTGCTCCCTGGGTGGCAGTGACTCTGCTAGAACTCAGGGCTGAGAGATCTGAAGCATCGGTGTGCCTCATGTCATCGCTCTGAAAGTTCTTTCCGGAGCCTGCTTCGAACTCTTGAGATGGGAGGAGGAGAGCTTGGAGGAGATTGATCATCAACAGCTGACACTGGTGGCTGGAGAGTGATTGATGAGCCAGCTGCTGATTGTTCAGCTGAGGAACTGGCTGGCAACTCTTCCAGGTCTGTTAACCTTTCCAGCTCCTCCTCGTCAGGGCTCGTGACACATGTCAGTCTCTGCGAAATCGTTAATGGTATGTTGGAGAGGATGCAGAGTAATAATGCATTCATTGCTTTGTTAATAACCAGTCCAATATCAGTGATTCACATTTCTCCTTGATGCTAACCAGGAGGATATTTTGTCAGGTGGCATGGTAAACTTCTATGATCCAGAGTTTGGGTTCTGGAGAGCTTAGGCCACCTTCCCTCAGATGATCCTAATTTGCAAATTCAAGTTAACAATAGAGGTCATGCCCTATATACCACTATGGTTTGAGATGGTCACATGAGCCCAGATCCCATTCAGCTGCCAAAAAGATGTCTCCAAACTTCCTCTCCTTCTTTGGATGGTTTGATGGCATGCAGTTTTGATGTAAGCTGTATACCATATGCATACTATGCAACATTTATATGTATATGTACAATGGCAGTTTAGAGGAGGAGGAGAAGAAGAAGAAGATGATGATGATATTGGATTTATATCCCACCCTATACTCTGAATCTCAGAGTGGTCACAATCTCCTTTACCTCCACCCCACAACTTGTTGGGGCTGAGAGAGAGGTGGGTGGGGCTGAAAGAGCTCTTGCAGCAGCTGCCCCTTCAAGGACAACTCTTACAAGAGCTATGGCTGACCCAAGGCCATTCCAGCAGGTGCAAATGGAGGCATGGGGAATGAAACCCGGTTCTCCCAGATAAGAGTTCGTACACTTAACCACTACACCAAACTGGCTCTCAAACTGTGACACAAATGGTGTTGAGAAATGGTTATGTTTAATGGAGAAAATCATATGAGGACATAGAAAATGTCATGGGAAAAATTTCACAGGCTGAACTCTCACAAACAACCAATAAAACCATGGAAGGGATTTTGATGTCAAAACAGTGGAGATGAGAAAGTCCAAATCCCATCCTAATCTGGGGGAACAGAAGGAGTTGCAACAGTTCAAAGGCTTGCTACCACAACTGAAAGACTGAAGTCTCTACTTTTCAGTGAAAATTGACTGGGATAGGAACAACGTTCATGCCTAAGAGGTTCTCTCTGCAATACAAAATGGTTCCTTCTGACTCCTCTGGTTATCATCAAGCTCCCATAAAAAATTTAAACACTAAGAAAATTCACAAGGCAAGAAAATGAAGAATGCTTTAGACACGATTTCCAAAACAATAACCTTTCCTGTAGGAGGCAAAAACTTCAAAGCAAGAGGAAACGACAGCAAACAAAAGGAAAGAAATGCTTCTGAAACCCAACGTTTGTTTTTATTTTCCTCCATGTCAGAGTGAATCAGTGCAATATATGGTAGCGGTCATTTAGAGGACAGATCACCCAGTGAATGCCAAAGTTTGTTGGGTCTTCCAAACCACTTAGGCCAAGTGGGGATGAATAATTCCATTAAGGGATGCCAAGACCCTGTTTGGGAAAGGTAAACTGCATTTAGTTTGCATGTTCTGCATCACTCCAGTTGAGAAAGACGGTCCACAGGGCTTTTATCTTGACTGTTATGACTGATTCACGCATTCCAGAGATGGATGAATCACCACAAGGCGCCTTTTCACATCAACTCTCACCTTGTAAAATAGTGCTCCCATGGAGTTGTAATGTTCTGGAAAGCCCTGAGTGACACTTCGCTTTTTCAGGGTGTGGTAATTTATGACCTTATCTCATTAAGATGTTTTTTTTACTGGAACAAATTGTCTGAAGAGAAGCCCTACTGGATAAAGCCAGAGGTCCAACTTTTCCAGAATCCAGTTTCCTACAGTGGTAGTGGAAAGTTTTATCATGTTGCAGCTGACTGGAGACTGAGGGGGAGAAAAAGAGAAAAAGGAAGGCCAGTGAGGAGTGAGAGCGGTTGGCTTGGCTCATGGTGTTTCCCTCAGCTATGAGCTCCATCAGCACTTGGTATGACTTGTCACCAACTACATTTTCTCCAGATTGCAGAGTGTTTCAAGTTGAGTATGCAATGAAGATGATGATGATATTGGATTTGTATCCCACCCTATACTCTGAATCTCAGAGTTTCAGAGCGGTCACAACCTGCCCCCACACAACAGACAATCCTGTGAGGTAGGTGGGGTTGATAGAGCTCTTACATCAGCTGCCCTTTCAAGGACAACTCCTACGAGAGCTATGGCTGACCCAAGGCCATTCCAGCAGCTGGAAGAGTGGGGAATCAAACCCGGTTCTCCCAGGTAAGAGTCCGTGCACTTAACCACTACACCAAACTGAAAGCTGTGGAGAACAGCAGTACAGCAATCTGGATAAGGTGTAAGGATGGTGTCATCTTCGGAGTAGAAAAACTAGTCCTGTCCAAGCTGTATGAAGAAGGCTCCAGTAAACGTCTCTTTAATGTCGATCAACATGTCGAAATGGCAGTAGCAGAACTCCTGGCAGATGCCCAATCTCTGGCTGACATAGCGAGGGAAGAAGTGTCGAACTTTAGATCCAACTATGGTTATAATATTCCACTCAAACATCTTGCAGACTGAGTGGCTATGTATGTGCACACCTACACTTTGTATAGTGCTGTCTGACCTTTTGGTTGCAGTTTCATGTTGGGTTCATATGACGAGGATGATGGTACATAGCTGTACATGGTTGATCCATCGGGAGTTTCATATGGTTACTGAGGATGTGCCATCAGTAAAGCGAGGCAAGTGGCAAAGACGGAGATCGAAAAGCTTCAGATGAAAGAAAAGACTTGCTGTGATGTTGTTAAAGAAGTTGCAAAAATAATCTACATGGACCACGATGAAGTAAAAGATAAAGCTTTTGAACTTGAACTCAGCTGGGTTGGAGAAATAACAAAGGGGAAACATGAAATTGTCCCAAAAGACATTAAGGAAGAAGCAGAGAAATATGGCAAGGAATCTCTGAAAGAAGATGATGAATCAGATGATAAAAACATGTAACACATTGTTACTTTAAGCAGCAGATGTTTTACTCTATACTGCAGGCTGTTTGTACATTGATTGCCGTTATGTATGTGCTGGAAGACTTATTTTGAGTGATCAACTTGCACTAAATTTTTTTTCAATTGTGTTTTTTTTTTTTTAAGTTGCAACTGACTTATGGTGACCCTGTGGGACTTTCAAGGCAAGAGACATTTAGAGGTGGTTTTTCATAGCCTACCTTTGCGTCATGACCTTGGACTTCCTTGGTGCCGGTCCTGCTTAGCTTCTGAGATTTGATAAGATTGAGCTAGCCTGGGCTATCCAGTTCATGGTTTTCCTGTAAGAAATCCTTTATGAAGAGCACCAAAAGGAATTAAAGCACCTGCTTTCCCCCTCACTGCTGGCCTCCAGGATCTGCCAACTAGGCACGTACAACATCTGAATGGAAATTTGTTTAATCTGCTTCTAAATCCATTTGAATAAGTGAATCACTGTAGTCCAGGGGTTTCACATGTGGTTTCTGTGCGCATGATGGCACCTGCCCACACCCTTTCTGGCACCCACCAAATGCTTCTAGAAAGTGGAGGGGGGCCGGGTAGGGCTTTTGCCCAGCAAGGGTTCTGATGGATATTGGAAATTTGATTAGTTGTGCACATTATTTTTTAATGTTACTTTGACAGCAGCTGCCACCACAACCCAAGCTGCACTATATTACTGCAGTTAAGCTGTGGCAATCATTTTGTGGCTGACTCTGTCTCCTGTGACAGCCATTTTGTGGCCAACATTTTGTCAGAATTCCAAATGAAGGGCTTTTTTTTTTTTTTTAGCAAGAATGCACAGGAATGTCGTTCTGGCTGACTTGGTGTTAGGGGGTGTGGCCTAATATGCAAATGAGTTCCTGCTGAGCTTTTTCTAGCAAAAAACCCTGTGTGAAACCATTGTGATGTCAAGGTGTGTGGCCTAATATGCAAATGAGTTCCTGCTGGACTTTTTCTATCCCCAACCCCCCTGTCCAAATGTACCCACAGTTTGAGGACCCCTGCTATAGTCCATGGCAGTGGGCTCCACAAATAAATCACAACTTGTGTCATGAAGACCTTCTTTTTGCCCGTCCTGAATCTACTGCAGTCTCAGTGTCGCCATGTGACAAAACGTTTTGGTGCTGGAGGCCAGAATGTTTTTTTCTTTGCTACTTTCTTCACATCATTATATGAGCATTAAGGACAACATCACTTTGCGGTGCCCTTTCTGCCTTGAAAAACTGTCATGTGAATTGGAAATTACTTGAGAACCAGTATATCCAGGAACCACTTGTGAAAAAGAAAAAGAAAAAAATTACTCTGATGTGGGACACGGAAAATCTCCAAGGGATACAAGTTCTATTATTGTGGAGCAGCACTCGGGAAGGAAGGCTTTTTCTTGCCGTGCTTTTCATTCCATCTTGGCACATGGGATCATACTGTTCAGATAGCATTTTTGATTGACCTTTGGGGATTGCAATAATAAAGCAACTCTATCGAGCCACTTCTCTTTCAAATCTCTTTCCCTCCAAATGCACTATTTCTGCAAATCCATTCATATCTTTATTGAACTGTCTTCTTATGCTCCCGTAAATGCTTTTCAGGGAACAGCACTAAAAGCTGGGTGCTGCCTTATTATACCTTTTCCCTTCACCTGTGTCCTGCTGTTCTGTCTTACTCCTAGACACTCAAAGGAAAAATTGGGCCCCTCTTTTTTGTTTCGTTCGCTGCAGCACACACTGAGGGATCAGCGGTGTTAGTTTCTTTGGGAGGCAAAACTACTGCTATTAGAGATGGACTTGGTGTAGGCCAAAACCATTGATGACAAAAGACAGAAAAGAAGTAGCATCGGAAATCAGACAAATGAAAAGCTGATAACAAAGTCGGATAGAGATGAAAATGGCCATATTGGTCCATTTCTAGTTTTGAGATACATGTGGGAGGTTGAGGACTTCATGCTGAACCTCTTCACTAATAAACAGTAACAAAGGGAAAGGATGTGCATAGGCTGGTACCAGAGAACATTGAAAGTATCAGAATCACAATAAGCAATCTCTCTATTCAAAATGTTTATGTGAATCCATTCAATCTTTTAAATTCATGCAAATTAATCCCCTCATATTGAATTCATTCAGTGTGAAAATACAATATTCAAAGGTACATGGTATTGGATTGCTGGGATGTGAATGTGGATGGCTTTGAATGAGTGCCAGTTTGGTGGAGTGGTTAAGTGTGTGGACTCTTATCTGGGAGAACCGGGTTTGATTCCCCACTCCTCCACTTGCACCTGCTGGAATGGCCTTGGGTTAGCCATAGCTCTTGTAGAAGTTCTCCTTGAAAGGGCAGCTGCTGTGAGAGCCCTCTCAGCCTCACCCACCTCACAGGGTGTCTGTTGCGGAGGGGGAAGATGTAGGAGATTGTAAGCCGCTCTGAGCCTCTGTTTCAGAGAGAAGGGTGGGGAAAAAATCTGCAGTCGTCTTCTTCTTTGCTTTACTGAACTGTTTGAAATTTTGGATATTTTCTGGAAGATCCCACCTAATGACAAAGTGTGGATGAAACAAACAACCAAGTCAACCACTTGTTTGTTGGGGCTGTTCTAATGGGGTTCTTTTTGGGACTTTAAGAAGCATATACAAAAAAAACTTTGTAAATCAGCCAATATGTGGGCTCCTTAAAAGGATTCTTTAGGAGGATATTGATATGTCTTTGAATATTGTACGTTTCCATTGAGTGAATTCAATATGACTGAATGAGTTTGCATGAATGTGCAAGATTGGATGAATTCACATAAATGTTTTGAACAGAGAGATTTGTTATTGTGGATTGTGATACTTTCTATATTCTCTGGTACCAGCCTATGTACAACCCCCTCCCTTTGTTACTGTTTATTAGTGAGCGAGAGATTTGTTATTGTGAACCTGCTCACCAGGCAAATGGACCATTTGACAGCTGTGGTCAGACATGACCCACGTCTCCTCACCGGGACACCATCCAACTCAGGCACTTGCTAAACAGCTCTCTGATTGTGCAGCAGCTGTGGCTGCTAACTTTGACCTTTTTTTAACAATTGGGTGCAAAGCGGCACATGACGACAACAGGTCTGGGGGGCATGCAGCTCCTTTTAGGCTTGGAAAAATACACATGCACAAAACAATGCAGAATGTTCTGTACTGTTCTGTGTGAATACATTAGAAAAAGTAAAGTTTTAGATTTTATTAGTATTCAACAGATGTTTGTGGGAGATTCTCCTTTTTTATGGAACAAGTTTTAAAATGTAACTTTCATAGTATATTAATCTAGTTTGACTGTACTGTATTTTATTGAACAGTATCTTCATTAATTGTAATCACTTCCTGTGCACCTGAAAATGACATCAGCACATCACTGGGGTGCTCTTGCATTTGGGCAAAATTTTACAGTTAAACCATAGAGTTTTGCCCAAATGCAACAGATCCATTCCAATCCGGATTAAAACAGTATTGGTTGCTCTCACAGATGATCTTCATAAGCAGTTTGGCACTGCTGTTTGCTCCAACAGCAGTATTTAACATGGTTGATCATGATCTGTTGACCCACCACTTCACTGATGTAGGTATTCAGAGGACAGCCTTGAAGGTAGGTATTTGAGGGACAGTCTTGCCTCATTTCTCCAAGGTCAGGGACAGAGGGTGGTGCTAGGAGAGAAGATTTCATCATGATATCCATTGCTATGCAGTGTCCTACATTGGGGCAAGCCTCTCTCCAGTGCCACTTCACCCAGCTGATATGTAGTTTGGGGCTGTTTTGTCATCATATGCAGATGACACCCAGCTGTATCAGTTGACGGATGTATGGCCAGATACTGCCTCACCTGTTTGGGCCAAGGTGCTGGAGGCAATGGTTGGATGGTTGAAACAGCTGGCTGAGACTGAGGTCCTGTGGCTGGGTGGAGGGTGGGAGTTCAGAGAAAGGATACCAACTCCCAGGTCTTGGCAGTGTTCCTTTAACTTCTTTGCTGACAGTCAGGAGACTGGCTCCTTATCGATGGAGACCCAGATCACAAATGTTGCTAGACTAGTGTTTCTTCAGTTGTGCCAGATTTGACATCTGGTTCCTTTCCTGTCTCACCCTAACCTAGTCACAGTGATCCATGCAATGGTCACCTCCAGGCTAGATTACTGTAACTCACTCAATACAGGACTTGAGACTGACCTGGAAGCTACGACTGGTCCAGGTCACAGCAGCGTAGGTCCTTACAGGAACCCCTTCGACAGCTCATATTCAACCAGTGCTTCACCAGCTGCACTTACTCCAGATTAAATACCAGTTCAGGTTCTAGGTTTTGATATTAATCTTCAGGGCTCTAAATGGTCTGGGACAAACATATCTACAGGATTGCCTGACTTGGTATATCCTGCAAAGAGCACTATACATAGGGGATAAGGGTTTATTGGTGATCCCTGGCCCGAAAAGAATCCAGCTATCCCTTACCAGAGCCAAGACTTTTCCAGCCCTGGTGCCAAGCTGGTGGAACTCTCTGCTGCATGAGATCTGTGCCCATTGGGTCCTAATGCAGTTCTGCAGGGCTGGCAAGAAAGAGATGTTCCACCAGGCCTATGGTTGAGGGCAGTAATATTTTCCATTTAGCTTGACCCCAACTCCTTCCCCCTCCATAGAACAAAGACATATATTGTGTGCCTTCATGTGCCATCTTTAAATCATTAGCTAATTATTTATGATGTTTTAACTATTTTAACTTGGTTAGGTTTGCCAGTCTCCAGTTATAAGAATTTTTGTAAATTACACTTAAATTTCTTTACTGTTGAGGCTGGTTCTTGCAGAGGTTTTTGTAACTTTACCCTGCTACATATATCTGCGTTTCTCTGCTGTGTTGCAAAATCTCCAGTTGGGGGCAGGGCATCCCCCAGTTTAGAGGCTCTCCCCCCACTTCAGGGTTATCAGTGGGGGAGGGAAATGGCTGTTGGCACTCCATTATACCCTATGGAGACTGATTCCCATAAGGTATAATGGAGAATTAATCCATGGGTATCTGGGGCTCTGGAAAAGTTGTTTTTGAGATAGAGGTACCAAATTTTCCGCATAGCATCTGGTGCCTCTCCTCAAAACACCCCCCAATTTTCAAAAAGATTGGACCAGGGCTCCAATTCTATGAGCTGCAAAAGAAGGTGCCCCTATCCATTATTTCCAAATGGAGGGAAGGCATTTAAAAGGAGTATGGCCCTTTTAAATGTGATGGCCACATCCTCCTTTGGAGTTCTGTTATGCTTGTCACACCCTTGATCCTGGCTCCATCCCCAAAGTCTCCTGGCTCCACCCCCAAATTCCCTAGATATTTCTTGAGCTGGACCTGGCAACCATAAACTTGACTGTTGAATGCTGTTTGATTAGAAATGTTCCCTGCTCTGAGCCCTGTTTCACAAGGAAGGGAAGGTTATAAGATGAATTAAAGAAACAAACAAACAATGTAGTGGGACATGCAGAAAAACTCTCAGCAAGATCAAAATGCAGTTGCCCCAGGCGGCGAGGACCAAACCAAGATCTATTTGGATGAAATTCAGCATGTTTCATTCCTTGAGTGCCTCCAACTTTATAAAATTAATTCAAAACTGGAAGCAAACAAGAAGGTTACAATCAATTGAACTTTGCCCATTGAAATCAATAGAAAGCATTTCAAGATGTAAGGGGGGGGGGGGGGGAGATGATATCTAGCATCTGCCTGATTCATGAATTTAATGAAGCAATTCTTTTTAATGATGCAATGAAATGAATCAAGAGTACCATGCAAGCCATCAAACAAAAAATGAACCCTTAGTAGTTTAAAGGGGTTCATTTCCTCAATATCACTACTTTTGAGACAGAAAAGAAAAAGAATAAATATTCAGACTGAGCCCTAACAATCTCTCTGTAGGATCCAAACTGCTTAAACTTTTGTAGTCCAAAATTATGACTCATAGACAGTTGTCCACAGCGAGTCCACTATAATTTCCCTTCACTTACCCAAACCACTGTTGAAGTTTTTACTCTTTTTCACTCACTGTGTAGTGGGCAGTGAGAGTCTGTACCACTTGCTGGCATCACTGGCTCCTCCAGAAATCCATCACCAGTAACTGGAAGTGATGTCGCACACAGATTACACTAGTGTCATGACATCAGGGCTCTAACCTTTAAGAGGACAGTTGTCTGTCAGCAGATGAGCTGAGAGAAAGTGCTGGTCTCAGGACATGAGGCCTGGAGAGGCCCAGTCTCTGTCAACAACAATGGGTTGGATCCTAAGGTACCATTTTGTCTCTGCAAGACTATTTCCTTGGATGGAACAGCTTTTTTTTTTTTTTTTTTGTAGAAGAACAGAGGACGTTTTGTTTTCTGACTCCCTCTCCTGCTTCAGACTGTCACTTTGCTTCAGTCTTTCGCTTAAGGGTCCACTGGTCCATGGTGGCACAATTTCAGGGGGGTACAGAACCCTGCAAAAGGAGATGAATCACAGAATCATAGAGTTGGAAGGGACTTCAAGTCCAACACCCTGTGCAACACAACTCCCAGTGACCCCTGTTTCATGCCCAGATGATGGCAGAAACCCTCCAGGATCCCTGACCAAACTGGCCTGGAGAAAATTGCTTCCTGACCCCCAAGTGACTGTTGCTATTTCCCTGGGTGTATAAGGTGGGAAAGTTGTCTTCTTCAAATGCAACTCTTCTAATCATACTTAGGATCTAAGTCATGCATCCCCTGGGCCTACTGAACCTGTGTGTGCTTTTGAAATCTTATTTATTTATTTGTTATTTATTTATACATACCCCACCCTTCCTGTGAATGGCTGTCAAGCATGAGATTTCAAAACAACCAGTCCTTGGGTTTTTGAAACAAAGTTTGGTTTATTGATAATCCATGTGACTCAGTTGAGCTAGGTATTGGAACTGATACTTAGTAACAACAGAATACAAACTTTAAAATGGCACATCAAAGGTTCTATAAACAATTCTACATTCACGTGTGAAATTCACACTCTAACTTCCTTGTCTCTATTGCGGTTGGCTCATCCTGGTTCCAGGCCTCGCTGGGCCTGGGAATGAGTCCCAGGAGGTCTTATCTTCAAAGAGGACATTCCTGCATTTGTTAGTAAAAGCGAAAGAAGCTATGGAGGGGGTTTGCTACTTTGATGTGCCTGAATCTATTTTATGGTTAGTAACAATTCTATGATCTGACTATTATAACAACTAGAAAATTCACAATGCTTGGCAATGGCTCAGGGCAGCTTTTAAGACAGGGTAAAGGGTATCATCACAAAATGGCTTCCATGGGAGGTAGGACCAGTCTCAAAATGGCTCCCAGCAGGGGCTAATCACAACATATTTGGAGATTCCAAGCCAAACATCTTGATTTGATGGGGGATGTCATTTCTAAACTGGCTCTCCCTGCCAGGGCTGGACCACCCGCTAGGCAAATTGGGCAAACTTTCCACTAATTAGATGTTCATTAACTCCATCTAAATGGCAAATGGAATTATTGGGGTATCAGAGGAGAGCACTGTGTTTTTAAAAAGGCCCTTCCTCAGTCTAACATTGCCTCCCATTCTGCCACAAGTTGCTTTCTGTGCTCTCCAATTTCTCCTGTCACCCCTGCCCCAGACACTTGTTGGTTGTATTCATGTTTTGTACACAATAGTTTTATCTAGGAAGTTATCTAAGCTCTGATACTGGATGTCAAGGGTGGTAGTTTATATTACATTTGGCATTCTGGAAAAATATCAGGAGGGAGGGGAGAAGGAAAGAAGAGAGGAGAACAGTGTGTGTGTGGGGTGCAAGTAGTTAGCCTTGCCTAGGATGCCAAAAAGTTTAGGTCTGACCCTGCTGACCCAAAAGTGAATCCTCCTGGATCCTTCTGAAGCACCTCCTGCTCATGAGGTAGAGGGAAGCTCTTGGCTTTAGGAAAGAAGCAAGTGACTACAAACAAACTCATTGGTGGATGCCATAGTACCTGTAGGATTGAGGATCATTGATCTAACCCCATGTTTCTGCAACTAGTGGAGCAGCAGAGAAGAATCCTGGGGTACACCCATGTTGAGGCTAGAAAAGAACCTGTTAACAGGTACCCCAAGGTGAAGGAACATGGGAGTCAATGGCAGGATCAAAGAGGGCCTGAGAACATTTATTGAGAAACTGAGAAATGCACTGTATACCCCTGTTGCAGTCAATGATAAGCTAAGGCAATAACCCATGGATGGGAGGAATTTAGGGCATTCAGCATGCTGCCTGATGAAACTTTGTGCTCTGCCAGGGGACCCACAGAGGTTATCACACTGTTCTAAAGTGTTTGCAAAATCTATGCGAGTTATTGCAAGATACTGCCATGCCACTGCTGTGTGACGACATTGCACGACTAGGCAGAATGCAATTGCCTGATGGCAATTTTGAAGGAAAAGCCATAGGATCTTGTTGAAGCAGCCACAGAGCGGGCAGGCATGGTGGTGAAACTCATTTTCATTGCATCCAGATAGGTAGTTGCATGGAAAGCCTCACTCAAGCTGTTTTCAATAAAATGTCTTATGGTTTTTCTTTTAGGCTGAAGCTGTGCATTCCAACTTAAAATCCTGAGCAAATGTAGGGGGAAAGGCTGGAAGTATTTTCAAGGTGAACACATTTATTAGAACTTGTACTTTCATGCCCTGACACGGATGACCCAGGATAGCCCAACATTGTCAGATCTCTATATATTAGTTAATATAGCAAAGTTTGCTGAGCCTTAGAAGTGTGATATTGAGTACAGTAAATAAACTACCAAGAAGTATATTGCAAAAGTAAAACTTACATTTATTCAGGTCGATTTGGTTCACGTCAATGTTGAGAGAGAAAGACCTTTTTAAAAAGTTTTTTAATGTTTAATGTGTGCAAGTGCACTAGCATGCCTGGAAGTAAGGGTTTGCAAAATAAATAAATAAATGGAAGGCTTTGGGGTATTCAGGGCTTAAAAATGGGGAGTGGGGTTATCCCTGAATAGTAGATTCAGTAGCTGAATCTGATTTGGAAGATATTTGGCTATTCTTGAATATATAGCCCCATTATACCCAATGGGCCATGGAAAATGGCAAAATAGGGTATAATTAATGGTGGCTGGGGGGGAAAGGGGTTGATGTAGAGGCTCCAAATTTGCAGAGGATCTGCAAGAGTTTCTCCCCCATAGAACTCCCAAGTTTCAAAAGGATTGGACCAGCGGGTCCAATTCTAGGGGCACCCAAAACGGGTGCCCTGATCCCACCATTATTCCCTAGGGGCCATTGAAGTCAATGGCAAAACATAGCGTAGAATGAATGGCAGCTGGGGGGGCAGGGGGTTTGAGAGAGGCCCCACATTTTCAGGCAGCTGTAAAAGCTTTCCCCCCATAGAACCCTCAAGTTCCAAAACGGTGTTGCGGTAAAACAGGTTGCTCAACTTTGTGAATCATGATTTCAGTTTTGTGGTGTTCATTCATCTTTTGGTATACCTGGGTCACAAGGGCACTGGGTTCAGCAGCTAGTCAGTAGTTGGAAGGGTTGTGCCACTGGGCTGGTCACTATAAGGTTGGCACTGGGCTTTGCTGCTTAGCTCCAGTGCATTCAATGCACTGTTTTTGTGCTGAGGTCTTTGTAGAAAGCACCCCCCACCCCACCCTAGGTTTGTAATTGAGAGAGGTTTTCAGATTTGAATGAAGGTCCTTTGTGTGGCACTAGAGCTGCCACAATGGCACTTGTTCTGCTGAGCACATAGCACTCTTATGATCCTAGCAAACAAGCATCCTCACCACAGTTAACTTTCCATTATGAAGATTCTCTAGGAGAATCTGATTGCAGCCTGCATTTGCATGCTTTCCCCATCACAGGAGACAATGGGGAAGGGGGGCAATGACTTTGGGGTCCCATAGGATGGGAACCCCTGTTACAATATATTTGGAACCTGGGGGTTCCTTGGGTGAGAGCCTCCTGCAGCTACACTGCAAATGTAGTTCCTCTCCCTCAAAACCTCTCTGCCCCACTGTCAATTTTCCCACCATGGGGAAATTGACACCTTTCTCCCCTGCTATAGGAAAGCATGGGGGATGGGGGCATCCTCTTTGGGTGCCCCTAGAATCGTAACCCCTGATCCAATCTATTTGAAACTTGGGAGGTCTGAAGGGGAGAGGCTCCTGCAGCTGCTCTGCAAATTTAGAGCCTCTATCTCAAACCCCTTTCCCCCAGCTACCATTCATTATACCCTATTTTGCCATTAACTTCAATGGCCCATAGGGTATAATGGAGCCAAATAGCCGCTGAATTTTGGCAGCTGTTTGCAGCTCCTATATTCGGCAGCTGAATAAAATCAGATAATGTGATTCTGTTGCATACAGCCTGAATAAAGGCAAATCAGCTGTTTTGGGGGGTTGTATTTGATTCCACCAAACCGAATGCATACCCCTACTTGGAAGTCATGTTGACTTCTGTTGACCTTAGGATGCTTTTCAGAGACATGGCTTATATCACCTGCCTCTGCATCCTGGCCATGGTATTCCTTGGTGGCCTCCCTTCTATATTTTTGCTAGATTCAGCAATGCTTAGCTTCTAAGATTGGGCTTTCCTGGACTATCCAGGTCAGGGGAGAAAGAGAGAATCCTAATCTAAAGAATACGATCCGCATCACAAATGGCCAATTATCTGGCTGCAAGAGGACATTGCTTCTATAAGAGAGAACTGTAGATTCATCTGATTCCATGAAGGACCATGTAGAAAGTGGAAGAAAGGCAAAGGAAGAGAAGAAGTCAGAGGAGATGCTCCCAGATTAAGGCAAAGAAAGACATCCTATTAAGGAGATAATACGTATCTATACTTAGAGCAATGTAGCACCCTCCAATATCCAGTCATGCTGATTTACATTACTCCAAAACTCAAAAGTTAAGTGGGACCAGCCCTGGTTAGTACTTGGAGAAGAGACCACCAAGGAAGCTCAGGGTTGCTATGCAGAATTCTGAATATCTCCTGCCTTGAAACACTTTCAGAAGTTGCTATAAGTTGCTTGTGATTTGACAGCACTTTCCACCACCAGGCTTTCATGAGATGACAAAAAGGAAGTAGCCAAACACCTCTCTTGATCATTCCAGGATGTAATTCCAACTGTGAGACCTCATCTTCTTCCATCAGCTCTGGATATCCCATCAGAAGAAAGGCAGCAAACAGCCAGGAACTTCTCCATTGTACCCAGAGGATCCAGCTTCACTTTCCTCTCAGTCCCACCCACCCCACAGGGTGTCTGTTGTGGGGAAGGAAGATAAAGGAGATTGTGAGCTGCTCTGAGATTTGGAGTTTAGGGCAGGATATAAATTCAATATCTTCTTCTTCTACCTTTCAGCATCCAATTGGTATGGCTGAGATCACTAGAAAGAAGGGAGACAACAGAGAATACAAAGTCATGGTATTTTTGTTGTTGTTGAATTTGCCTACTCATTTATATTACCAGGACTGCTGGGAGAGACATTGGAAGCCATTTTCATTGGGGTGGAAAGCGGGATAAAAATGTCAGTGCCCACCAAATGGAATACATGGAGACCAACTCTCAATTGGCAGATATTTTACAGATCCACACACACTACAGCAGAAAGAGGACAATGCATAATTACATCATGATGCATAATTACAAAGAGAAGGGAGAAGGCCCAGAAACCAAAGGATTACACTGTTATATGGAGCAAAACAAACAAACAACAGATCCAGCCTGAAGGGCAAAAGATCCCATCAAAGTGGAGGAGAGCTACTCCCAATGACCTACCAACGTGTCCGATGGCTGAGAATGTTGTCAAAACCCAGTCATTATTAATTAATCAATGCGGTGGGGTGGATACAATTTCAGACTATGGTCTAGGAGACTTGGATCCAGTTTCCCACTCTGCCATGGAAGCTCTTTGAGTGAACTTGGGCCAGTCATACTCTCTTAGGCCAATCTATTTCAAAAGATTGTTGCGAGGATAAAATGGAGAACAGAATTAGATAAGTCTTGTTGGTTCTTTGTTGGGGAGAAAAGCAGGGCATAAATGAAATAAACAGTTTGACCCTTGTTTATAGCTAACTTGACTGAGATTTTTTTTTTTGACAAATAGGATAGAAGTCCCCCCCCAAAAAAATCTCAGCCAAGTTAGCTAAAAACAAAGGTCAAACTGTTTATTAGTTAACTTGTCTGAGGGGCTTTTTTTTGGACAAGTAGGACAGAAGTAAGAGCCTCATGGCGCAGAGTGGTAAAGCTGCAGCACTGCATTTTGAGTTCAATCCCAGCAGAAGCTGGGTTCAGGTAGCCAGCTCCAGGTTGACTCAGCCTTCCATCCTTCTGAGGTCGGTAAAATGAGTCCCCGGCTTGCTGTGGGGAAAGTGTAGATGACTGGAGAAGGCAATGGTAAACCACCCTGTAAAAAAGTTTGCTGTGAAAATGTAGTGATGCGACGTCACCCCAGAGTTGGAAACGACTGGTGTTTGCACAGGGGACTACCTTAACCTTTACTCTCTTTTTTTTCCAGGATAGAAGTATTTTAAATCAGCCAAGTGTTTGACCATCTCTGATGAGGCATTGCTCCCTTTGGCAGAGGACTGACTGCTCCCAGTCTCTATTGAGCCCAAGTTTGATCATCTGAAATTCAACTGAGAGGCTTCCTGCTGCTGTCTCCCTTTAGAACCTTTTTGTGATGCTGATATATAACAACTTTCAAGTACGCTATTGAGTTTCCAGGAAAATTGAAATGCTGCCCCCAAATGACTTCTGAGTGTTTCCATTTTTAAACAAGTGATTTGCATCTACTCAAGAATCGGTGTGTGGGGTGCATGTTCAGTCCTGCAGGAGGTTAGAAGAGGTAGCTTTTGGATTTCATTGAGGTTGTGTAATTTGCAAAACAAACAAACAACAACAACAAAAACTTTGAGAAGTTTATATTCAGGAACAGTTTTGAAAGTCTTGCTCTGTTGTTCAGGTTAAGAGAATCCCCATTTTGGCTTGTCCTTTTAGAGAAATGGGTCCTTAGACCAAATTGTCCACACAGAAGGAATTATTTCCCCTCATAGTGCATCCCTGGGCCAAAGGAGGCAAAACTACAGAACACCTGTATACGAGCCTTCTCTATTGCGGCACCACACCTATGAAACCAGCTCCCGGAAGAAGTGCGGGCCCTGCAGAGCCTTGAACAGTTCCACAGTGCCTGCAAGACCATCCTTTTTAGGATGGCCTTTGCCTGACTAAACACTTGATGGATTCGCCTTAAATGAGATCGGCCATCATATCTACTGATGGAATAGCACCAGAAATATTTAATGTTTAATTTTAACTGGAATGTTTTTAAGGTTAAATGCTGTTTTTAATACCTATTGCATAATTTATTGTATTGATATGTTGTTAGCCGCCCTGAGCCTGCCTCGGCGGGGAGGGCGGAATATAAATAAAACATTATTATTATTATATTATCAAGAAATGGTACCTACTAGTAATCCCCGGACCGAAGGAGGCCAAACTGAAAGTCACCAGGGAAAGGGCCTTTTCTATCGTTGCCCCCCACTGGTGGAACCAACTGCCAGAGGAAGTGCAGGTCTTGCGGAATCTTGGCCAGTTCTGCAGGGCCTGCAAAACCATCCTCTTCCAGCTGGCCTTAAATTAACTTGGAGCCTACATCGTAGATGGAATGCCGTCGCACTGAAAATGGAAAGATGCAATACTTAGATCTTAGCATCAAATGAAATGAAATGCTGATTTTAATTATTGAATGTATAATTTTATTGAATGTACCATTTTATAGGATGTATTGTTTTACTACTGTGGAATTTTATATTGTGAGTTGGGGTGTGCATTCGGTTCAGCTGAACCAAATAAACCGCTGAATCACCCCTGATTCGGCTGTATACGGAATCGCATACAGCCGAATCCAATTGGGGCCCATTATGCGGGAGCCGAGTATGGCTCCCTGTATACTTCCATATAGATATTCGGAAGTATATGGAAATCCATGGAAAAGGCAGGAAAGGGGCTTCTGCAGCCTCAGGGGAGCTGCTTGCCTCCTTTCCCACCTTTGGTTGCCTTTTCCCGCCTCTCCCATAGCCTCCCTGGGATCAGGGAGAGGGGGAGGGGGAAGAGGAGCCCCAGCAGCCAATCCAAAGCATAAATTTGCAAAATGCATTGCAAATGCATGCTTTGCAGGGCTGTTGTGTAGCTGATCCCCCAGCCATCAGCAATATTGTTGTTCTTTTGATCTTTTGCTTACTTGGATATCCAAGTAAGCACTAATGTCTGGCCAATCACAGAGCAGTCCTATTTTTTGAAACTGCTCTCTGTAGGGTCAGAGAACCTTTTTAAGGAGTCTGCCTGGCTGGACTCCTCCATTGCTGCTGTGTTGGTGTGAGAGAGAGATTGTGCTGTGCTGGCCCTTGGCCTCAGCTGCTGCTGCTCTCAGCCTTACCAGACTTGCCTGGAGTAGAGAAGACGTCTAAGGTGTCAAGTCGGCTGAATTCAATAGCGAGTCTCTTGTTAAAACAGAGTTGCAAGTTTATTGTAATCAGAACTGAAGACCATGGCAGAGATTGAAGGACTGAGATACATAGGCATTAAACCAGCATTTAAGGTATAGATCAAAGGATTCCTACGGGGAGGGCAATCTATGCAACACATTTTCGCACTCGGGTGCTACCCCTTTCATTCCCTGACTGAGACCTTGCCGCCCCATCCTCCCACAGACATCCAGGCTGGGAAGGTGCCATTATCTTGTTCACATGTTAGCATTTCAAAGCAGACTACACAACAAAGGCCTCTCTATGGAGGGGGTAGGGAAGTTAGCTAGCAGCATTCGGTGTTCATTGTAAAACTCCCAGACTCCTTCACTTCAGAACCAAACTTAATATTTTAGTTGGGAAATTCATAGCAGACTTGACATACTGCCCCCCCTAGGCCCCCCCTGCCGGGCAGGCCCGCAAGGATGGCGGTTCACATTTATGGCTCAGTAACTTGGGCCCCGAAAGGCTTTGGTACTCCCCCTTCGGGAGGAGGGTTGGAGAATCTTGTGAGTGCCATTTGGACGGCTCCGGGCATCGGCGCAGCAGGCTGCAATGAAAAACAGGGTGGACTTTACCAAGAGCAGGGGGGAGGTCGAGTTCTACCATCACTGGGTTAATTACCTGCTTGATCTTAAATGGCCCCAGGAACTTAAAAGCCAGTTTTCTAGACGGTTGTGCCAGGGGCAGGTTTTTTGTTGACAGAAACACGGAATCCCCCACCTTCAAGTCCCATACTGGCACATGGTTTTTATCGTACTGCTTTTTATATGCCTCTTTGGCCAGCTTCAGGTTTTCTTGTATAGCTGGCCAACACTGGCTGGGACCTTGCCACCACTGTTCGAAACTTGAGCCCGTCAATCCCTCCCCTCCTGGTAACATGGGGATCGGCTTCCCCTCATACCCAAAGACGGTTGCAAAGGGAGACGCTTTAGTGGAGTTATGGGCGCTGTTGTTGTAAGCGTATTCTGCAAAGGGGAGGAGGTCCACCCAGTCGGATTGGCGTAGGCTGACGAAGCACCGTAGGTATTGCTCTAGCACCCCGTTCACTCTCTCTGTCTGTCCGTCCGTCTGGGGGTGATAGGCGGAGCTCAACCCTTGTTCCATCCCCAACAGTTTACAAAACTCCCGCCAGAAGGTGGCAACGAACTGAGGCCCCCTGTCGCTTATGACTTTGTCTGGGATGGAGTGGTGTTTGGCCACGTGGTTGAAAAATAAGGCCGCTAACTTCTTGGCCGTGGGCAACTGACTGCAGGGGATGAAGTGGGCTTGTTTTGAAAACGTGTCCACTACCACGAGTATGACTGTTTTTCCCCGGGAGGATGGCAGCTCGACTATGAAGTCCATAGACACTATGGCCCATGGCCGTTTCGCAGTTTCTAACGGTTGCAGGAGCCCCGGGGTTTCCCCCCCCCTCTTTTTTGCCATTACACACACAGGGCAACTGACCACAAACTCTGAGACATCTTTCTTTAGGGACGGCCACCAAAACTGCCGGTGCACTAGGTGCAGGGTTTTGACGTAGCCGAAGTGTCCCGCTAGTTTGGAACAGTGACACAGTTGAAGAATTTCTTTTCTTAACGATTCCGGGATGTATAGTTTCTCCCCCTTGTACCAAAGGCCGACTTTTCTCTTTTGCACCCCCTCTGGCCGCCCACCTCCCTCCCGTTCGGCCTCTAGAGCGATGCGTTCCTTACTTAGCCCGCTCAATTCTTTTTTCCTCTGCAAGCGGGTGGTGACCATAGCTGCTACTTGTGTGTGGGGGATTAGGGAGTCTACCACCTCCTCCCTCTGGCTTTCATGCTGTGGGAGCCTGGACAGGGCGTCTGCTAAAAAATTTCGGGTCCCCGGGATGTGCTTCAGGGTGAAGTCAAACTTGGAGAAGAACCCCGCCCACCTGATCTGTTTTTCACTCAATTTCCTTTTCCCCGTTAGCGCCTCCAAATTCTTATGGTCCGTCCAGATCTCAAAGGGCACCCTGGCTCCCTCCAACCACGACCTCCAAGTCTTTAGCGCAAACATGACAGCGAAAGCCTCTTTGTCCCACACCGACCAGTTCCTCTGTTCCTCCGAGAACTTTCGCGAGATGTAGGCGCAGGGTCTTAGTTTCCCCTCCCCATCTTTCTGCATGAGAATGGCTCCTACGGCGACATCGGAGGCGTCGCATTGGACCACGAACCCCTTCCGCTCGTCTGTGTGGCTTAGCACCGGCTCGCTTGTGAATAGTTGTTTGAGCCGGTCAAAAGCCGCCTGACAGGTTGGTGTCCAATTCAGCCGGGCCCCGGGTCGCTTCGCTTCCTCCCCTTTCCCCTTCGTCTTTAGGAGATCGGTCAGGGGTAGGGCGATTTGGGCGAACCCCTCAATGAATCCCCTATAGAAATTCGCGAATCCGAGGAAACTTTGGAGCTGTCTACGTGTCCTCGGGGGGGCCCACTCTAGGACTGCCTGCACTTTGGCTGGGTCCATGGCCAGTCCGTCCCCAGATACCCGGAAGCCCAGAGAGTCTAGTTCCGTGCGATGGAACTCACATTTAGACAGTTTGGCATAAAGCTGGTGCTCCAGCAGGATGGTCAACACTTCCTTCACTAGCTTTACATGGGACTGCTCATCTTGAGAATAAATAATGATGTCATCAAGGTACACCACCACCCCCTTGTACAGAAACTTCCGCAATACATCATTTATGAAATTCATAAACACACCCAGTGCCCCCTGCAGTCCAAACGGCATGACCAAGTATTCAAATTGTCCCATCGGTGTGTTAAACGCCGTCTTCCATTCATCCCCCTCTTTGATGCGCACTCGGAAGTACGCGTCTCGCAGGTCCAGCTTTGTGAAAATTTCCCCCCCGCCACCGTGCCTAACAAGTCTTTGATGAGGGGGATGGGGTAGGCATTGGACATGGAAATCGCGTTAATCCAGCGAAAGTCAGTGCAAAGCCTAAGACTATTGTCCTTCTTCTTTCTAAACAACACTGGGGCTGCGTGGGGGGCCGTCGCGGGTCTGATGAACCCCCTTTTCAAGTTTAAGTCTAGAAACTTGCGCAGCTCCTTCTTCTCAGCCCACCCCATTTGGTAGAGTTTGGCTTTGTGAAGGTTTTCCCCAGGAATCAGTTCTATCGCACAGTCTGTGCTCCGGTGGGGGGGCAGCTGGTTGGCCTCCCGCTCACTAAATACTTCCATCAAGTCGCGGTAAGCGTCCGGGACGTGGTGCACCTCTTCCACCAGGATGCACGCTCTCTCTCGAGCGGCCGGCGCTCGTGGCCCCCACGCTGCTTGCCAAAGATGTTGGCTGCAGCCTGGGTCGGGGAATCTGATGGTCTGGGCTCTCCAGCGAATGAGGGGCTCGTGCTTCTCCAACCACCCCACTCCCAGGACCACGGGGTAGCCACAGGCGGGCGCAATCACAAACGTCTCTGAGTCCCAGTGGTCCTCAATCCCCAGCGGGCACGGCTCAGTTTCTTGCGTGCAAGGTTCCCCCCCCATCACTGACTCGTCCATCTGTTCAAAATGCATGGGGTGGGGCAGCCGCAAGCGTTCCAACCCCAGGGCCTCCACCACCTTGGGGGAGATTAGCTCCCTATTACAGCCCGAGTCTATGAGGGCTCGGATCTGCAGGAACCTTTTTAGTTTTGGGTTCAACAGCTTGACCATTATAAAATACAATCTTCCCGTGGGTCTCACCGTTAGTGGTGCCTCCTCCCGGTCGACCTGCTGGTTGGCACCATTCAAAGCAGGTCGGCGTCATTTCCCGCCGGCTCCTTTTCCCAAGCCAGCTCGGCCAGCTCCGTGGACAGACGCACCTCTTCCTCTTGCAGGTCCTCTTGCACCAGGAGCACGCTGCCCTTCACCGCATCCTTAGGGCGGCTCGCGGTTTTCTTGGGGCCGGGGGTGTCCGGACGGGTCACGCCCTGCGCCGGGGCGGCCCTGGTGGCGGGCTGGGGGCAACTGGAAGCCAAATGGTTGGGGTCTCCACATCGGAAACAATGGCGGGGCCCCGCCGGGGCAGCCGCCGCTGGCTTCTTAGCTTTGGGTGGCTCGGTTTTCCCTGGGGTGGCTTTAGGTGCCCCTTTCCCAGCGGCTAGTGCTTGGCGCAGCATCGCTACTCATTTCAGGTTGGTCTCCACCTCCCCCGCCAGCTGGATCCATCCCACCAGGGTGTCGGGGCTGGCTTGCGTGAGTGCCCAATCCAGAATGCTCGGGTTCAGCCTGTTGGTGAAGTGCTCGATCTTCATCACCTCGTTCCAATTCCGAGCCCTGGCGGCGTTGGCCTGGAAGTCGGCCGCGTACTCTCGGATGGATCGGGCCCCTTGCTTCATGTTCCGCAGTGCCGCCAGCGCCCGGGCCTCTTGCAGGGGGTCCTCATACTGGGTTAGTAGAGCTTGCACGAAGGTGTTTACGAAGTGGAGGACCGGGCTGTTGGTCTCGCACAGGCTCACATACCACTTCTTCGCTGCGCCCCGCAGTTTCAACCCCAGGTAGTCCACTCGGCTCATCTCGTCGGGGAACAGGTCCCCCCAGTAGTACATATAGCTGTTCGCCTGGATCGCGAAGTAGTTCACTTCCTCCGGATCTCCGTTGAACGTGGCATCCAGCTCCCGACTTCCCCCCCCCGGTCTCTTTGCCTGACCGGAGCAGGGGGGGGCGCCGCCGGGGCGCCCGGGGCTTGCGGGGCCGCTCCAGGCGCCGGGGCGGCGGGGCCCGGTTGATTCGGGGGTCCCCGGGGTCCCGTCGGGGCGGGTTGCTGCTGACGGGCCCCGGTCACTCCCAGCGCCCTGCCCAGCTGTGCGGTCAGCGTTTGCATCTGGTCCTTGAGGTCTTTCACCGCCCCGTCGATTTCCCGGCGGACCATCGCCCGAAACGCCTGGTAGTCCTCGTCGGCCTGGTCCTTGGACCTCGCCCCTCCGTCATCTGATCCGCACTCGGCTCCCTCGCCTTCACTCCCGGGGTTCTGAGTCCCCGCGGCTCCGGCCTTGTCGCTCATTTCGCCCGGGTTGGCTGCGGCTGCCTCGGCCAACTGGACCCGCTTGGTGTGGCGGGTCATGATCGCCTCCCGTCGGACCGGGGCTTGATCCATCAGCGTGGTGGAGGTCCTTGGCTGGTATTGCCGCGGGGTCACCACCAGCTGAAACTGTGGAGGGGAGGCCGCGGTCCTTCTGGCAGTATGGATGTGCCAGGGTGTCTCAGCCCCCTCCACTCTGGTCGGGAGTTCTCCGTTCTCCGGAGACTGTTCGGACATCGCCTTTTCAGTTGCCGGAAAGGTTGAACTCCGAGATAGGGAGTCCTTCAAAATGTCAAGTCGGCTGAATTCAATAGCGAGTCTCTTGTTAAAACAGAGTTGCAAGTTTATTGTAATCAGAACTGAAGACCATGGCAGAGATTGAAGGACTGAGATACATAGGCATTAAACCAGCATTTAAGGTATAGATCAAAGGATTCCTACGGGGAGGGCAATCTATGCAACACATTTTCGCACTCGGGTGCTACCCCCTTCATTCCCAGACTGAGACCTTGCCGCCCCATCCTCCCACAGACATCCAGGCTGGGAAGGTGCCACTATCTTGTTCACATGTTAGCATTTCAAAGCAGACTACACAACAAAGGCCTCTCTATGGAGGGGGTAGGGAAGTTAGCTAGCAGCATTCGGTGTTCATTGTAAAACTCCCAGACTCCTTCACTTCAGAATCAAACTTAATATTTTAGTTGGGAAATTCATAGCAGACTTGACATAAGGTAAGGCAGTCTTGGGGTTCTTGTTTTTATTTTAGTTGGTAAAAGGACTTTTTAAGACTCAGAGTCCCTTTACTTATCCAGATTTAGGTGGTGGGTAGCTTATTTGGGGTTAGGGTTAGGGGGTTCTGCTGGGAGAGGGGGCCTGGGGTGGGGTGGGGTTTGCCAATTTGCCCATATCTTACTTTAGTGAAAGGACTTTTAAAAGTGCAGTCCTGATTTGGGTGGCCTGGATTTCTTGGGGCTAGGGTGAAGGGTTTTTTTGAGGGGGAGGGGTTGGTAAAGTTCCTGTATTGTTAAAAGTTAGGTTTTTTTACTGTTTTAAAAGGATTCTGTGTTTGATTTGTTGCTGCTGTGTTGTGCTGCTGTTGTTCCTTTTCTCTTCTGGTTCTGGTTCTTGTGAAGGCGAGGGCTGTTTGGCCTAATTTTCATTGTTAAAAAGGGTCACTTTTTTAACAGTTGTTTCTCAGTGGTCTGTTTGGAACTGTTGTTGTTGTTTGGATCTGTCCACCACTTCTCTTGTTTGAGAGTTGTGTTGTTTGGGGCAGGGCTGGAGAGCTGGCATCTGTAGATTGTGTGTTCTGTGGCAGGGAAGCTGGCACCTGGGTGAGAGACCCAGAGCCAGCATGCTTGTTGTGCTTGGCCAGCTCTCCCCGCGTTCTTTGGGGCAGATTGAGCAGATTATGTTTTGTGTGGCAGGGTTCATAGAGTAGATAGATGTATAGAGTGCATTTGGGTCCTATAGAGATTCTCAGGTGTGAAGTTAGGTTTGGCTTTGGGTGCCACAGGAATTGGACCCCCTGGCCCAATCTTTGGGGGACTTGGGGGGTTTGTAGGGGAGAGTCCCCTGCAGGTCCCCTGCAAATTTGGGGGCTCTCCCTCAAACCCCCTCCCCTCCAGGCAGCTTCAAATATACCCTATTTGCCATTGATTTCAATGGCCCATAGGGTATAATGGGGCCGTATATTCGGAAATAGCCACGCATCTACCGTATATGTGGCTATTCCGACTATGGAATTCAGAAATATACGGGATTCCATATTCCCCCCCCCCACATATTTCCGAATCCTTGTACCACCAATTTTTTCTTTTTTCCACATCCCTAGTTGTGAGCCGCCTTGAGACTGCTTCAGATCAAGACAAAATAAATCAAACATTGTATCTTACACATATGACATATATTGTACACATAAATACCATGCAAATTGCATATTATAAACTGTACAACATATACAAACAGACCTATAAAATCAATACTGAAAACCAGAGAAGTAAAACAGAATGTTGGAAAAGAAGAAGACTACAGATTTATACCCTGCCCTTCTCTCTGAATCAGAGACTCAGAGGGGCTTACAATCTCCTCTATGTTCTCCCCCCACAACAGACACCCAGTGAGGTAGGTGAGGCTGAGAGAGCTTTCCCAGAAGCTGCCCTTTCAAGGACAACTCCTGCCAGAGCTATGGCTAACTCAAGGCCACCCAGCAGCTGTAAGTGGAGGACTGGGGAATAAAACCCGGTTCTCCCAGATAAGAGTCTGCACACTTAACCACTACACCAAACTGACTCTCAAACTAGGATCTCTGGAAACTAGGATCTCACCAAACTAGGATTTCTGGAAGATCCAAGTGTGTATTCCCATGTTACCATGACCCTCTCTCAGCCTAAGCTCCCCCCCCCCCCCTGAGGTTGTTCTGAGGATAAAATGGGGAAGGGAAAGCCACATTCTGTTCTGAATTTCACGAAGGATGAATGGAATAAAATTGAAGTCGATAGCACGAAGGCATTTCTGGCAGGAAGTGGCTATGGTTGAGGTTACCTACTCCGGGTTGGTAAATTCCTGGAGATTTGCAGGATGGAGGCTGAGGAGGGGAAAGAGCTCAATAGGGAGGGAGCTCAGTCTCCAAAACAACCATTCCCCCCTCCTCTCAGGAAAATGTTCTAGAGACCAGTTGTAACAAATGTTCCCTCTAAGTTGTGGAGTCTTGTGAGCAAAAATTCTACTTTGTGAGCTACTGGCATTAAAGTTGTGAGCTACTGCATAAATTAATTTGCTCTAGGGCCATTTTTCCTGAGCTGAGACAAAAATGTGTCATCTGGAGGCTAAAAAAATTGTGAGCTAGCTCACACTAACTCAGCTTAGAGGGAACACTGGTTGTAACTCCACTCCAGAAAGTTAGACATGGCAAAATGCCAGAGCCTCCATTTAGCATGCAAAAAGTTCAGGGTTTGATTGCTAGCATCTCCAGTTGAAAGAATCAGGTAGCACTTGCTGCAAAATTTTTTTATCTGAGACCCTGGAGAGCTGCTGCCAGTCAGAGTAGACTGTATTGACCCAGAAAAACTAAGGTTCTGACTCAGTGTAAGACAGGTTTGTGTGAAATTGTTGTCTCAAATATTAAGGGATATAAACAGAAATGAGAAGAGGGACATTCGTGCATCCCTACATGCATCGTGCCCCGAAAACTCGAGAAATATAATGCAAGGACCTTTGGGGCCCAGCAAAGTTGATTGGTTAATCTGAATACTGCTGTTCCTTTCGGCTTTATTCTCATTGTGTGAGCCAGGGATCAAGGGAGAACTGTGAATGCATCTCTTTTTTGTATCACTTCCCTAGAGCTCATTTTGGGTATTAAGGAAACTGCCTCTTGTAAATGTATTTGAATGGGAAACTATCAGCGGAGGCTGTGTTTTCCTTTTTTATCTCGTGTTTTCAAGAATGCAGTCCTTCGGGGGGTGTAATTGCTCTCCGAACTCCTATCAATGTCAGCCGGAATTAGGCATTTGTACGGAGGTCGCCTGCCCCTTTCCCTTTTTATAGGCAGGCCCGCTTCACCGCCTCAGTATTTCCGCTGCCAAAATCGGGATTCCGTCAGCATTTCTACCTAAGGATGTTTTCCTGACTGGCGAGATCAGCCAGCGCGCTGTTAATTGTTTAGCGAGGCTCTTTAGAAACTAATTTACAATGAAACAAATTCAAATAATATGCAAAAGTAAAATGAAAAAGCGTATCAATTAACATACAAAAGCAGAAGCGAGCCCCGCGCTCTGCTGAACATCTCCGCGGACGATACGGCAGCCTATAGAAGGAAAAAACAGTGCTAAAGCAGGCAGCGCGAACAACCCCTGGTGGGGGCAACGGGGAGGAAAACAAATGGCAGATCCCTATTAGAGGTCCAAATACAAACAAGGTTTATTACACAGAAAGCTCATTTTGAACACAGTGGGGGGAAGCAAAAGCCTTCTAAATGGCCTTTTGGAAGCCTAATTTGGGCTTTGGAGAACCATATTATGGGTATAAATGTTGGATAAGCAGGCGAGAAGTCAGAAATGTGACAATAATAAACATTTATTCACACAAGTGTGGCAAAGGAATCGCACACATATTTTGCAGGGGGGTACAGGACGAGCCGCATGGGGAAGGGGTACAAGGATTCTCTGAAAGGGGAAGGACACAGGTCTCTGTCACCAGTCAAAGAGTTAGGGGCGTGTTAGAGGTTGCAGCTAGAGTTGACAGCCTCCTGCTACAGCCACCTCTGCACCAGTACATCACTTCCAGGTATGACCCAGAAGTGACAATGGGCAGCTCTAGAAACTGCTGGGAACTCTATGATTTTACCAGAGAGTTTCTGGAGATTCCTAGAGCTACCCATTGTCACTTCTGAATTGTACCTGGGAGGAACATAGTGACGTCAGCACCATAAAAATAATAAATAAATCACAGGCCTCCTGTCCCTTCCTCTAACTTTTCCCTCAATCAGCAAGCAGAGACTGGCAACCTAGGCAGTACCCTCTTCTTTCCCAAAGACAACCATGACAAGACAAAGACCAGCCTGACCCCAGCCGTCAGTTAGAGAAAAAGCAGGCATTGGGATCGTGCTTCTGGCTTTCCTATTAGAAATCTGAAAGAGCTACCACCAGATTCTGTGAGGCCACAGAAAGAGGAGGGTGACTCTCTAACCTCTTTTTCCAACCTGTGGAATAAGAGCCAAAGGACAGTTCTACCACCTTCACTCAAGCAAGATCAGCAACATTTTGAGGAGCAGAAATACCTTGTAAATGGTTAAAGGGCTAAATGCTTTCTAATCTTACAGTTTAATCTGGATATGATGAGGGATGAATGGTTCTCATGTCGCCTCATCCAGTTCCCCTCCTTATCAACCCACCAGTCTCAGTCTTCCAGAGAATTGGCTGCAGGCCTCGGATTTAGTAGGAGCTCACAGGAGCACAGCTCCTGAACCTTTCTGAGGGTTCCCCCTCCTCCTTCCCACCTTGCTCATTGAATAGTAGGTGCAGCTGCATAACAATCCCTGGATGAGCTCCACCGCCTATTTTTCTACAAACGACCCCTGGTTGGCTGTGATATTCCCCCTGAACAATGGAGAAGTCCAATAGCAGCAGGCAGATAAAGAGGGAAAGATGTTTTCTGTCCATAAGCCAAAGACCAAACTGGACCAGGTATTGTTCAACATCTACCAGTCACTCACATTCTTAGGAAGTCAACAGGGTTGTATGAACTTGTAATTATTTTTCGGTTGGGTGAGGAGCTCTGCTTTGTTGTACCCTGAGTCCTTCTTCAAAGCATCCCGATTTGGATAAATTTCATATTCCCGTGGTGACATTACCCTGACCTGGATAGCCCAAGCTAGCTTGATTTTGTCCCATCTTGAAAGCTAGCCAGCATAAAAAAAAAGTATCCCCCTGCGCAAGCACCAGTCATTTCCAACTCTGGGGTAACATCGCATCATGACATTTTCATGGCAGACTTTTTACGGGGTGGTTTGCCATTGTCTTCCCCAGTCATCTACACTCCCCCCCCCCCAGCAAGCTGGGTACTCATTTTACCGACCTCGGAAGGATGGAAGGCTGAGTCAACCTTGAGCTGGCTACCTGAACCCAGCTTCTGCTGGGATCGAACTCAGCTTGTGAGCAGAGTTTAACTGCAGTACTGCAGCTTTACCACTCTGTGCCATGGGCTGCTTACTAGCCAGCATAGGCCCTGCTTAGTATTTGAATGGGAGATTGCATTGGAACATGGTGAATTATTTAACTATGGTGGATAGTATCTATCAACAGGTTGATGACACAGGCTAGCCTGATCTCATCAGATCTCAGAAGCTAAGCAGGGTCAGCCCCACTTCGTATTTGGATGGGAGGCCACCAAGGAATACCAGGGTCGTGACACAAGGGTGGGCGATGGCAAACCGCCTCGGAACGTCTCTTGCCCTGAAAACCCCATGGGGTCGCCGTAAGTCAGCTGTGACTTGATAGCAATAACAGTGACATTTTTACTGTGGGTTGCCTTTGATGCGCCCTACAGTCTGCCTTGTATGGGTGACAGGCAGAGACATTTCTCTTTCCCCCAGACATTTGCATTGCAGAGTGACAGCTCAACAAACACATTAGGATACATTGCGTTCGAAATGAAGTGTGTCTCATGACGGAGGCGGGAGAATTCTGTGCTAACTATCTTGAGGGGTACGGAAATAAACATTATTGGTTGTTGCCACTGAAGTATCGTATGGCTGAACGTCGTTATAATCTCATTTCTAAAATTACACACTTTGCTGTCACCGGTAAACCTAATTAAGAAAAATAAAATTCTTTTCTCGGTGAAACCGCATTCTACGTAATGAAACAATCCATGACATGGTATTAGTTTAAAAATACCATTACGGATCACGAGGGAAGGTGTAGTCTCGTCCCCCAAAGGAAGGTAAATAGAATTTGTTTTTCACAGCATAAGAAAGGAAAACTCAGCAGTAAACCAAGACAAATAAGCCTTCCTGGTCAGCAAACTGGTCATTACCACAAACATACACACAGAGAGAGCAGGGGATAATCACCCAGGCCACAAAAGAAATGAAAATGAAAAACCTTTTTTAAAAAAGACTTTCAGAATATGGTAAAATAATCACACCATATGAAATATTGGGAGGGGGGAGACGGGGAGAGAGAGAAAGAGAAAGAGAGAGAAATCTTTACAAAGACAAACGTTCTCTGCTCCAGTTTCTGTTGGGAGTCAAACATGTTCAACTGTCAGTGGCACATCCTGCATCCTAAATTTCATTCATTCATTCATTCATTCATTCATTCATTCATTCATTCATTCATTCATTCATTCATTGTAGTATATTTCTATTCCGCCCATTCTCTGTAGGGCTCAGGGCTGAGCACAACATATAATAAAACAATAAAATACAATAAAAACATTTTATGAACTCAACAGCACTCAGAAAATGTCCATATCATCACAATTTTGCCCAGCCTGGCCATCTCACATCATGACAACATGCTATCGCATAAAGATGGCAGATATTTTCCATTTTATAGCACAGATGACCATGCCAACAGGGGAGGCCAACCAGATCAAGATTTGATATGAGTCTTTAATATTGGACAATATTCAATGTTGGTCTTTTCTTGAACCAGGCATTAAGGACTTGTGACCCAAGAGGAGAACAAATTCCACAAGATGTTCTGCAGCTTCTATGGACTGCCTAGTGAGCAGGATCATCCTATGTCCCTCCTGTGAGTCTCCCTTGCTGCCAACAAGTTCCCTTCACCCTTCTCAGTTGCACCCAATAATGCAGGTCTCTGCTGGACTCAGAAAAAAGAAAACAAATACATGGTTTACAGCAACTTGTGTTCCTCCTTCTCTACTGAAGGGCAATCAGCCTCTTCAGTCAGGCTGTCATCCTTCTCTCTACTGGAGCCCTTGTTTTATACTCCTCTCTTGACTCCAACCCACCTTCAGTCCTGTCCATACTAATCTCCTGGCCTCAGGGTACAGTATCCCTAATTAATATATATTAGCTGATATTTGGCCCTATCAGTCCAGAACCTCTTCCCAGGACAACTCTCTCACAAGGTCACCATAATCTGTTGCAGGGTAGGCCTGGTCGGCTTGAGGAAATTCTCCCATCTGACCTAGATCCATGATTTCTTGGGTGCCAGCTGATGATGTCATCAGCCAGTGTCTAAAACCTGCTGCAGGCATTGGGTGCTGTAACAGATGACTCCCAAACTCCCTGATCATGGTGAAGCTCGGTGTCATCTCTTGACCCTGCCCATCAGCTCCTCCCGCCACAGCTTCTGCGTCATGGATGGCTGTGACTCCAGGTTCTGTGCTGGGTCCAGGGTGGGAATTGAGTTGAGCCTGGGGTTACCTTCTCCTTTGGTGCTGGGCCCAGTTTCCATGTTGGCACCTCTTGTCCAGGGGTGTGTATGTGTGTCAGGGCCATGGGTGGCAGTGCAGTAGAGTTTGGGAACAGCCGAGTCTCTGGACACATCCTTTGCCAGAACCAATTTTTTGTTTAAAAAAATTATTCAAATCAAACTAATTAACAGAAAAAAATAGAATTTATTTCACATTCCCCAGACTTAAGCATTTTGGACATGTGTAAACATCAGATGTGGAGTGAGATTGTAGAATTTCACATCATGCTCAATCAACATTTGGTGTAGTGGTTAAGTGTGCGGACTCTTATCTGGGAGAACCGGGTTTGATTCCCCACTCTTTCACTTGCACCTGCTGGAATGGCCTTGGGTCAGCCATAGCTCTCTTATCTGGGAGAATCAGGTTTGATTCCCCACTCCTTCACTTGCACCTGCTGGAATGGCCTTGGGTCAGCCATAGCTCTCTTATCTGGGAGAACCAGGTTTGATTCCCCACTCCTCCAGCTGCAGCTGCAGCAGCTGGAATGGCCTTGGGTCAGCCATAGCTCTCTTATCTGGGAGAACCGGGCTTGATTCCCCACTCCTTCACTTGCACCTGATGGAATGGCCTTGGGTTAGCCATAGCTCTCATAGGTGTTGTCCTTGAAAGGGCAGTTGCTGTGAGAGCCCTAATTAATTAAAACGGGATCCATTTATAACTAGGATGGAAAGGGATAGCTTAAGTGACCCTGAATCTGAAGAGGTGTCCATGGTCCCGAAATGTTGGCGGCTGGTATGTTTGCAGTACAATAGGAGCCCTCATGTTGTGAAACCACTGGGTGGGGGTAGGAACAGGAGTCTCCGATGGACAGCTGCAAAAAAGTAATTTTCTGCTCTGGACTTATGCAATTATACAGATTACAACTGGCAATTTCTTCATTCGTTGCCAGGAGCTCATTTGCTTGCTGAAGCATATGTCTTGTGCCTTGAGATGAGGAGGTGAACACTGCAGAAGACAGAAGCACCTGGGATGGAGTGAAGTACCTTAAGCAAGGGGCATTTATATATTTTCACACTGCGCTACCGTGTACAATCTTGCCAATTGAATTTGGGGAGCGATATGAACCACTTGGAGACATTTTCATCTTCTATTCTACATCTTTTTACACCTAGTGAACCTGGAGTACAATTGTGGTGTGGTCTTTTACTTAGAAGAGCCCCATGGCACAGAGTGGTAAAGCTGCAGTGTTGCAGTCGCAACCCTTTGCTCGTGACCTGAGTTCGAATCCAGCAGAAGCTGGTTCAGGTAGCCGGTTCGAGGTTGACTCATCCTTCCATCCTTCCGAGGTCAGTAAAATGAGTACCCAGCTTGCTGGGGGGAAAGTGTAATGACTGGGGAAGGCAATGGCAAACCACCCCATAAAAAGTCTGCCGTGAAAACGTTGCAAAAGCAACATCACCCCAGAGTCGGAAACAACTGGTGCTTGCACAGGGGACCTTTCCCTTTCCTTTTACTTAGAGGGCCCTCATGGTGCAGAGTGGTAAGGCTGCTGTACTGCAGTCCGAGCTCTCTTCTCATGAGCTGAGTTCAAACCTGGCGGAAGCTGGGTTCAGGTAGCCGGCTCAAGGTCAACTTAGCCTTCCATCCTTCCGAGGTTAGTAAAATGAGTACCCAGCTTCACTTCCCCTAACCTTTGTAGAGCCTCCATGTTAGCTCGCTTTGGTGTCCTTTCTTCTGCTGTGCTGTGTGGGAGGTTTAAGAAAATTCTATATTGCAACAGGTTTTGTGGTTGTGGTTCAAGGGATATAGAAAGTACTGAAGATGTTCTCCTGCATTGTGCATTTTACTGTGATAGTCATGCCAAATTACTTAGATTCTCTTCTTCGAAATCATGAGGGATAATCTGATGGTGATAAGACTCTTTTCCTATTGTCCTCTCACAGCCCTGAGATCGTTGAGTGTGGCAAAATATCTGTGCTGTGCTTCTAAGAAGAGAGAAATGTTTCAAATGCTGGAGTAATATGTGCTCTCTCCCTTGCTAATTGCGCTGTTATGCCAATAAAGGTTATTGTTGTTGTTGTTGAGTACCCAGCTTGCGGTGAGGCTGCTCTGCCTTGCTCTGATGCTGCCTGCCTGCCTCAGAGCAATGCCGCGCTGCTTCTTTCATCTGCCCAGGTCCTGGGCAGGCAGGGGCGGTGCAGTGCCTCTGCCTTACTCCGCGGCCCGGTTACTAGCAGGCCACGGACTGGTACTGGTCCATGGCCCGGTGGTTGCAGACTCCTGCTGTAGTCCATCATTGAATCCAGTTTTATCTAGTTTAGCATAATGCAAGGGCTGTCACATCTTCATTTTAAGGTGTGTGAGGGGGGCAATGCCAACTGCAAACCAAGAACAATGAAGCTGTGAAGTTCCATCAGCTGAAAACTGAATTGATCCCAAGCCCCCTTTGAGAGTATCACACACCGTGAGCGTTTGGACCACCTTTAGTTCCTGCAGCTTCCCCCCTCTATTTTAAACTGTGGTTGACTGGACTGTTCAAATGCATGCATAAGAAAGGCTAGCGAGGCAAGTCTCATCAATATCCAGAGGAAATCACAGCGGGAAGCCTGCAAACTCTCTCAGCCTCACCTGTAGTAGCAGCATTGGCAAAGACACCAATCAGTCTTTGGTTGCACCAAGATACTAAGCCTATGATGCGGGTCCAGTGAAGCCTAAATGAATCCTCAAAGAACTGGATGCCGGAGGTATCCTGAGAGCTTAATTGGCAGCTCTAGAAGGCTCCTAAGAGCCCTGGTGTCAAGTAAAGACATACTTCATTTCATTTATTTATTTATAGCCCACCTTCCTCCCTAAATGGGGACCCAAAGTGTCTCGCGACAAAAGAATAAAGCGCAGTAATAGAAATGAGATGGGGGAGTGGAATTATGAATGGATACAGTATGCTCCAGCCCCGGACTCTTTTCTAAACACTAATCCCAACTTCATTTTCAGTTGTGGAGAAAGCCCAGCAGGAACTCATTTGCATATTAGGCCACAGCCCAGATGTCGCCGTTGTTTCACACAGGTTTTTTGTAGAGAAAACTCAGCAGGGACTCATTTGCGTATTAGGCCACACCCCTGGCACCAAGCCAGCCAGAACTGCTTTCCTGTGCATTCCTGCTCATAAAAAGACCTGGTTGAGAAAAAAAAAATGGCTAAGGGGAGACATGACAGGCATTTATGAAATTATGCACTGGATGGAGAAAGTGGATTGAGGGAGTTTTTCCTTTCCCATAATACTAGAACTCAGGGGCACCAAATGAAATTGTTGGGAAATAGAATCAGAAGAGACAAAAGGAAACCTATCTTTACTCCATGAGTAAGTAAACTGTGGAGTTCACTGAAAGGACAGGCAGTGATGCCCCTGAGTGCAGATAGCTTTTAAAAGGGGTTGGGCAGATTACTGGAGGGCACAGTCCTATAAATGAAGAGGAGAAGAGAAAGAGGAATTACGAATCAATGCAGTATGTCAGAAACCCAGACTCTTTTCTAGACACCACTCACAACTTCTTCCCAGTGTAGGCAGATTTCTTTTTTTAAAAAAAAATGTGTTCGCCTGGGAATCTCATCTGTGAAATTGGACTAATGGCGGCTTACCTTATCAGGTGACAGCAAACAATATACAGTTCCTAAGCTGCTTTGCACTTCTCAAAGCCCTCGATTCAGTACCAAACGACAACGCTGTTTATTGGGAGCAATGCATGAAGAGGGAACTGCCTTTCTCCCTGGTGATGGGCAAACTCCCCTCAGCTCCATTTGGAACTGGGTCAGCAGGAATGAACATCATCGGAGAAGGCTGGAAGGAGAAAAGAGTGCATATATATGTTGTGAAGTTCTAAAGTATCTAGGATGGAAAGCTTACCCACAGCTTTACTCAAAAGCTTAATGATTGCACACCCACCCCAGCTTTCAGAGCACCCCTAGCAGTGGGAGGGCTTCTAGTGTCCTGGCCCCACCGGTGGAACTCCTGATGATGCCTGGTTTTTTGGCCACTGTGTGACACAGAGTGTTGGACTGGATGGACCATTGGTCTGATCCAACATGGCTTTTCTTATGTTTTTACTGGTCCTTAAACCCTCATACAGTCATCTACTGGAAATCATCTACTTGGGCCAGTTGCACTCTTTATCCCAGCCTTACCTACCTGACAAGGTTGTTGGGAGGATAAAACAGAGGAGCACAGCATCATGCGTGTTACCTGAGCTACTCAGGGAAAATTTTGCTCAACTGTAGTGCATATTCTGGGCATGCACAGGGTCTTGTTCTGCGAGCCAGTTTGCAGACATTTGGGGGCAACGGCATTGGCATCATTACAACCCAACTTAGCAACTGGCGTATATTTACAGTGCAAAACAGATAATAATTTCTAATGGCATCGCTAGGTTCCGTCCCTCAGATCCATTCTACTAAGGGCCAATCTACATGTTAACTTTTAGATGGGCTTGCAACGAGGACTCTCAGCCATACTGCAGCTGAGAGTTGCCAGTGGCACCTCTGTGTAAAAGCACCAGAGAAGCCTGATTAAGATCAGGGCCACAGCACAGGATAGGAAGGTGTTTTGCCTCCCCCTTGAACCATTTCCTTAAGTTGAAGTACCCTTGGGGCATAAACTGAAGTACCCTTGGGACATTAAGCCTTGGGACACTGAGCCACCCTGAGCCTGCTTTGGTGGGAAGGGCGGGATACAAATTAAATATTATTATTATTATTATTGTTATTATTAGCCCCACTGGGATGGGGCTGCAAGCTTTCAGTGCATGTGTATCCCCCTGATGGGGTAAATAATACCCCAAGAGATGATTTGGCTTGGAGAAATGCCCCTTGCCATTTCCTTGCCACAGTTCCAGTTCAAATCTGGCCACTGCAGCACTTATAAATGGATTTGCCATTGGGGATTTGCAGCTGCAACATGGCTGTCAAGCATGGCTAATTCTGATCAATAACTGATGGGTTTATGGCCTGTCAAAAGCAGGCCTGGGTAAGATCCTAGAGAACCAAATGCTGCTAGTTTATTATCTTTTCTGGCTCCTCTTTGTTTTATGACTGTTAATTAGAGGGAACAAAGCAATCTTGGCGGGAAGGAGAGCCATCTAGGCGATGCAAGGCCGAATGCTTGATAACGCCCTGGGAATGTATGTAGTTTTGATGTTCTATGTGTGAACGCTCCCCTGCTTCCCCTCCCCATAGGAATCCCTTTGAAGTGTATCTTAAAACTTGTATATCAATGTATTGGTTTCATTCTTCTCAAGCCACGGCTTGAGCCAAAGTATCAGTCTATCAATAAACGTAGTCTTTGTAGCAAACCAGACTTGTCATTGAACCCACATGCTTGACAATGGCAACCAAGTCACCATGGCAAACTCATGTAAAAGATAATGTGTAGTTTGGTTCTAAATTTCCCCCTACTACAAAGAGCATTCCCCCGGCTTAAGAAGCTTTTTTGCCACTGAAAGAGCTTCTTGTAACAGCAGTGGACTTGCTGTTCCCACTCCAAAAGATTCAATCCACATTTTCTATCCATTTTGCATTTTTTTTTAAATTTCCCTAGATTCAAAGAAAGCAGCCAGCAGTCTGATTCTGCTCATTCTCATGCAGGAAAAAAATGTTTGCCCTTTTAGTAAACATGGCAACATACTCTAAGGTAGGAGAGGACACTTATAGATCTCTCTACACAAAAGAAGGCTTTGCTAGTACTTTCCCTTCAAACTGTTAGCTCTGCATCCCCCCCCCCCTTTTCTCACACGACATATACAAAGAAAGCGATGCCACAGTCTCCTCCATTCCTGCTCACTTCTTCTCTGACCTCTACCTTTTTAACACGAAGCTCTGAGACAGGAAAGTTGTGTTTGTTCAGTCCTGTTCAAGAGAACACACATGGGGCTCTGCGATATGGGGTTCGTTGATCTGATTTATTCAAAACCCTTAGTCACCTTTCCCCCTTGCAGAACTTAAAGGCAGCTCACAATACATACAAAACAGGATAAAAACTCAATAAAACCACAATGATAAAGCCCATTAAAATTGCAATTGAAAAACTCCACTGAGGACTGTCAATTTACTTCTGTGCATCTCCCGTAGCATTGTCTTCCTACTTCATGACATTTCTTGTTTCCAAAAACACTTACAAAAGCAAAATAACCCCCTAACAAGACCTAGATGGTCCAGTTATTCTGATCTCATCAGTTCTTGAAAGCTAAGTGGGCTTGGTCCTGATTAGTATTTGGATGGGAGAGCACCAAGGAAGTCCAGAATGTCAAGTACTGCACACTTTCAGTAATCAATACTCCTTTATTTGTATAAAGGCATTTATTGAATAAGGAGCCCCGTGGTGCAGTGGTAAAGCTGCAGGACTGTAGTCTGAGCTCTCTGCTCATGACCTGAGTTCGATCCCAGCAGAAGCTGGGTTCAGATAGCTGGCTCAAGGTTATCTTAGCCTTCCATCCTTCTGAGGTCAGTAAAATGAGTTCCCAGCTTGCTGGCGAGGGGCGAGGGGAGAGCATAGATGACTGGGGAAGGCAATGGCAAACCATCCAGTTAAAAGTCTGCTGTGAAAACGTCATGATGCGATGTCACCCAGGAGTCGGAAATGACTGGTGCTTGCACAGGGGACTACTTTTACCTTTTTTAAAATTATTGAATATCAGAGTCATTACAGTCTGAAACTAAGACAATAGCCCCAGTCCTCATAGATATACCTTGGGTCTGTCTGTTACATGTTTCAAATGCTGAAGTGCCAAAATCTACCAATGGCATCTCCCCCTCTAGCATTCCAAGCCCCCCTAACTATGCAGAAACAAAACCATGACAGTCTCTGTGAGCTTGATAACAGTCCGTGGCCTTGGAGGCACTCTGTAACCAGTTCTCAGGGTGGAAAGATACTTGATAGTTGCAGACCCAACAGGTCAGTGTTCAGAGCAAGGCAAAGCCCAAGAGTTATTACAGGTTACATACAAGCCCAACCCATCCCCCACAACATCATGGCAAGACATGCATGCTCTTGACACAGTGTTACTACATAGAGTCAGGCAATGGCAAGCTACCTCTGTTGGTCTCTTGCCTTGAAAACCCTGCAAGACCACCATAAGCTGGTTGTGATTTGGAAGTGCTTTCCACCGCCGCAAAGAAACACAAGGCAGATAACCGGTGTCTATTTTTTGTGCTATGCATGAGATCCAGCTAATATTTAGATTACATTTCCTTCTACTAAGGAGACCGGGACGGCATCTTTGATTTCCCTCCTTGTATTATCCTAGAGGCTCTGTCAGACAGGCAAGGTTGAGAAAGACTGATTGGCATGCATTGTTCATTGACTTCAGGGCAATATGGGAGTCTGAACTCAGGTCATATCTGTGTGAGCATACACACATTTTGCAAGCATCTTGAGTACTGACAGATGCCCACTGAGAATTTTATGAGTACTCATACTGAAAACTTGGCTATCTTCACCATAGCGAAGAAGAAGAAGATATGATGATGATATTGGATTTATATCCTGCCCTATACTCTGAATCTCAGAGTCTCAGAGCGATCACAATCTCCTCTACCTCCCCCCCTCCACAACAGACACCCTGTGAGGTAGGCGGGGCCGAGAGAGCTTTTTACCTTTTTGCTTTCAAGGACAACTCCTATGAGAGCTATGGCTGGCCCAAGGCCATTCCAGCAGGTGCTAGTGGAGGAGTGGGGAATCAATCTGGTTCTCCCAGATAGGAGTCCGCGCACTTAACCCCTACACCAAACTGGTGATGTTCATTGAGAACTGTATGCAAATGGCTCTTACCTGCTAAGAAGGAGTGTGATGGACAAGGGACCTTCTTGTGTGTTAACCAAATTTATTAATTTTTTGCAATATATTGAAATGTATTTCAAATAATAAAAAAGAAAAAAAACCAATATTTCAATTTTTATCAATACATTACACATTTTCTTTTTTTTTTCTCACTTCCCCCACCTCTTTTCTTTGACCTCCGTCGGTGCTTCAAGCTATTGAGAAAAAGCAATTAAGGTACCATCCGTTTTAGAATCTTGCAGTATAAAACTTACATAAAATCTAATAACATCTCTATATCTCTGTTTCTAATTCGGTCTTCTAGCTTTCCTTCAGGACATTGTTAGCACATCCTGAAATTATTTATCTCAATATACTAAATCATATCACCTTAACCTTTTAGTTCACCCATAGTATTACACATCTTTCACCTATTATCACACCAGTTATAGCTATTTAATTCTTTTTAAGTATTACACTTATCTTTCATCGATCTATTATCACATCAATTATAACTGTTTGTTGTAATTATCACTATATTTTGTAACTGCTAATAAAAGGAGCTATCGTATATTGATTCAAAAAATTCTTTCTAATCACCTGTCTCCCCCATTTTCTCCAATTTCAGGTTATACCTTCAAAAACTACCAAATGTCTCTTAACTCTCCATTGCTTTTCAATATAGTCCTGAAACTTCTTCCATTCATCTTTAAATTTTTCTGCATCACTGTCTTTCAAGATTCTAGTAAGTCTATCCATTTCACTCCAATGTAAAGTTTTTAAAATCCAGTCCCATTTATCTGGAATTTCAGCTTGCTTCCACCTTTGTGCAAACAATGTTCTTGCAGCTGACAACATATACCACATGTTTCTTTCATCATTTCTGTTGTTGGATGTACTTTCACATTTTGTAAATAAGCTTCTATTCTTTCTTTATCAACTCGCTGACCTTTAAATAAGTTTGCATAGTACTTGTAGAATTCCCTTTTGATGCCCTCCTCGTCTACAGTTTCTTTGCCACCGGTTTTAATCTTGTTTATGTATTTATTTTCCCTTCTTTTCTTCATTTGCCATGCCAAATACTTTCCAGGTTTGTTTGCCCTTCAAAAGATTTTTGTTGGAGTCTTTTCAAATTCCATTTCACCTCTTTATTCAGTAAATGACTTAACTGATTCTGTAAAATTGTAATTTCTCGCAAAACGTTCTTTTTCCCCGATCTCTTTCTTAATTCAATTATTCTTTACTTATTTCCTTTTGTAAATCCAACAATTGCTTTTCATTTGCCCTTCTGTCCTTATTATTCAATGTAATTAATGTTCCTCTCATCACAGCCTTATAGGCATCCCAAACCATTTGAAATTGTACCTCTTGGTTGTCATTTATTTGGAAAAAAGCTTTAGTTTCTTTTTCTAGAGATGCCACTACCTCCACTTTCTGTAATAAGTCATCATTTATCCTCCACCTCCTCTCTTTTTTCCTCCCTTTAGCCAACCACATCAACGGGTTCTGATCTGCACCTATTTTCAGAAGAATCTCTACTTTTTTTGTGATCAGCCCCAGCTCTTTTTAGCCCATAACATATCAATCCTAGAAAAGGTATTATGTCTGGCTGAAAAAAAAGTATAGTCTCATACCCTGGGGTTGATTTTTCTCCACACATCTTCTAAGCCTCTTGTTTAATTAGTTCAAAAAATCCTTTAGGTAGTTTCCCATCTACATTTCCCCCCCCCCCCAGATCTATCTAAGGAGTTCTGGATAGTTCCATTAAAGTCACCCATAAGCATTATCTGATTGTATGTTACTTGATCCAGTTGTTTCATAACATCATTGAAAAAGTCACTCTTAGCCCCATTAGGAGCATAAAGTCCCAACAATAGAGTCTTTTTGCCATTCATCAAAACTTCTACTGCCAAATATCTACCTTCATTATCTTTAAAAATCAGTTTTGGCTCCAGCTCCTTCTTTATGTAAAAAATCACTCCCCTTTTTTTTTCTTTAGCCAATGAACTAAATTCTTCCCATAAAAAATTGTTACGTAAAAATTTGTAATCTGATTGTCTAATGTGTACTTCTTGTAGACAAATTATATTACATTTTTGTTTTGTAATCCAATGAAATGTCGCTCTTCATTTCTGTGGCGAATTTAGGCCATTAACATTCCAAGAAATTAATTTGGAATCCATAATGATTCTTCAATTAAACTGTGTCCCCAAAATCCTTATTGTCCGCCAAAAACCCTTCCATGCCTCGAATGTCTATTATGGAATACTTCAGCCCTTTATACTCAAAGGTAAGTCCGGCTGGTAAAATCCATCTATATCTTGTACCTTTTGCCCTTAATTTATCTGTCAAAGGTTTAAATTGTCTTCTGTCACTGATGACCTTCCTTGGGTAGTTCCTTCATTATTCTGACTCTGCTCTCCTCCACCACCAATTCTTTTGCAAATTGTTGGCTGAAGATCCTTCCCACTATATCTCTAGTGGTAAATTTAATTACTGTGTCTCTTGGCAATTTACGCCTTCTGGCAAACTCTGAATTGACCCTGTACACGTAATCACATTGATCTTCAGTCTTCTCTGGATCTTCACCCAAATATTCAGCAATAATAGTCATGATATATTTCTTTAAGTCCTCTTGATTGTTTTCTGGCACCCCCCTCAAAGTTGTACAAAGTTCTCCATCAGCTTACAGTCTTGTAGTAGAACTTTTTCTTGAATCTTCTTTATTGTAACATCTTGATTTGTAACTCTATTTTGCACCTCTTGCATCTTCTGTGTTGTTGCTTGTGACTCATTCCTCAGATCTTCAATTTCTTTCTTGATCTCTTTTTTTACAGCTTCAGCACTGAAATTTATTTCTTTTGTTAGTTCCTTAGTTATCGCTTTTGTTATTTCTTTAGTCTCTTTAGTCAACTTTTTCTCACTTGTAGTTATCAAATCTTTCATTGCTTTTGTTAATCTGGCCTCCATAGCATCCAGCTGTTCTTGGGCAATCTTAGACATTTTGCCCTCTACTGAGCCAGCTCTTCCACGCATTCTTAGTTCGTATTTTGGATCAGACACCAGACATCAGTCTTCCCATAGCATATAATAGACCCCAAGTTGACCTCACCAAACTACAATCCAATAACAAGGTTCAATAGATTAAAGCATGCCCTCTTCAGCAAGCCCAAAATCGCCATCCTCAGAGCTTCTTGGGGCAAGATATTAATATTTAAAGTTTTGTAAACATTCAAAATGGTGGCCGCAACTTTTTCAGGCCCCAACTCTATGATTTTTTGGGCTAGAGTAGGCCTGGAGGTCTAGGATGTGTCCCTCTTCTCCCAGTGCTGTTTTCTGACTCTCTGGAAATGAAGTCCCATTCTCAATGGTTTCCACTCTTGAGATATTTCAATCGTCACTTCCTGTTTCCCAATTGCAAGCCGAGGCTTTGTTATGACAGGGGATTTTTTTGCAGAAGCCACAAAGGTAAACAAATCTTGGGGGTTTTTTAGTTTTACAGCGCCTATTAAAGTCCCAAAGCCAAGATTTCACCCCCAGCCTCTGTAACACAGCTTAACTTCTTTGCAGATAGTTCCAAATCTTTGTTTCTTTAGTTTAAAAAAGTTCTTTTAATCCCAGAATGAAAGATAAGAATTGTGTATCAAGTGTCCAAAACTTCCTTACACCGATCGTTCCAATCTTCAGTAGTCTAAAGTCCATAGAAAGTTGGGGTTGGGTGAACTTATGTCAACTTAATGACTCCAAAAAGCCTTTGTAGACGTTGTTATGTGATTTTTCACGGGAGATTCTTCAAAGCCGAAAAGGAACCCCAGCAGGACACCTGGCCAGCCAAAGTTAAACTCCTCAAAATCTTGCAAGCATGTCTTGGACTCTTCCCATAACTGGGAAGGTAGACAGCAGGTGATAAAAACATCTTTTATGACCAGAACAAAGGCGTTGGTCCACTCCACGAAAGGGAGATGCGTCAGTTCCCCATCTTTCCAACTCCGGAAGTCGACAAGGGACCTTCTTGTGATGCTAATCTTTGCTAGCAGGCAGGTGATTCTATATACATGAAAACAGCCTGAAGTCAAGAGAGCCCTTCTAAGTCCATTGCTTTCAATGAACTGAGAGTGCAGTGCTATGTAGGGTTACACCCTTCCTATCCCACTGACTTCAACAGAAGGCCGTGACTCTCCTTCAAATTGTGCTGAAAATTTGATTGGAAGCTCTTCTTTGATGTCTTGTGACTAACAAAATCCATACCCTGCTTCTTGTGGTCTGGATTTCTGTTCCACTTAGGCAGTCTAATCAACCCTAAAATAAGCCAAATATAGACCACTCTTGGTAGTGAGGCATGCATAAATGGAGCTTGTGTATGTACCCTGTGATAAGAAGCAAGCTAACGCCTCTCTCTAAAGAGAAGAAGTGTCATTTCCCTTCACATAATGAACTGGAAACCCAAATGAACCTGAACCTGGTTACACATTAAGCTGAAGATGTAAAAAATTGCCACATTTCAACCAGTTTCTTTCCTGTTGAGAATTCTGATGCTCCCTCAGAGAAAAGACAAAAAGAACTAAGGGCATTCTAGACCAGGGGTGTCAAACTAATTTGTTATGAGGGCCAGATTTAACCTAAATGAAACCTTGTTGGGCCAGGCCATGCCAGGCCATGTCAGGCCAGTCAGGCTATTTAAGATTCCCTCTCGGCTTGACTTCGCGAACGAAGATTTAAGAAGGGTGCAGTAGTCCACGTCTGCCGCAGGCTCGCTGGTGGCTGACAAGACCAATGAGGGACAGGCAGATCCGGCCACAGTGGCTGCAGGGAAAAGTCTGATTTGGGGTTGGATTTAAGATTAGGTAGCAGAGTTATAAACTTTTTAAAGGACACAGACAAACACAACGAAATATTTATTTATTTATTTTAACAAAAACCCTTAAAATAAAACATGCTTAAAACATTAGCACTTGTTGGTCTTAGAGGTGCTTTCTTTGTATTTCTCCCTTGGGATCCAGGGAACTGGACAAAAGAAGCTCTGGCTCTTTCCCTCCCTCCCCAGGGGACCAGGAAGTGGAGGAACCTCAACCAAAGGAAAAAATGGAGGTTTTGGTCTGTAAATCCTGTGCAATTGAACAAGCCTTGCAAAGCAAGCTGAGATGCAAAAGGAAGCAAGAGAGAGGGAGAAGGAAGCAGACAAGAGCCAGTTGCTCGGGGACCTGATAGAAGCCCTCTGGTGGGCCTGATTCGGCCCCAGGGTTGCATGTTTGCCACTCCTATTCTAAACCATCACAACTGGAAGTGGGAGCTTCTAGCCACATTTCTACCCTTATTTATCTCCTTTCATCTTGCTAGTAATCCGTTTATGGACCCATCTCCTTCCCTTCTGAACCCAAGTATGACAAGAGAGCTAAGGTGAATGAAGATCACCAACAGAGGAACAGAGCAATATGGCCAGGAGTTCCTCCTTCCCTGTGGATTGGCCTAAGAGTTCTTCCAGCCATTTCCACCTGCATCCGTAAGAATATCATAGTTCTCAACAGCCAGAGCCTGGATTATTTGAAGTTAGTTTTCAAATGGTGAATGGAACATGTAACCAGGGCTCTCTGACTGTTGAAGGTAGTCTGCAAGAGCTTTTCTATTTCCCCCACATCTTCCTAGAAAACTTCCCTTTGAATAATGGAGCTGGGTCAACTAAAGCCATTTAGAGTTTACCTGACGGTGTTGGAAAGTGCTGTCAAGTTGCAGTCAATGTATGGTGACCCTGTAGGGCAGGGGTGTCAAATGTGTGGCCCAGGGGCCAGATCAGGCCCTGGGAGGGTTCCTATCAGGTCTGTGAGCAAGTTTGCTTCCTTCTTCCTCTCTCTTGCTTCCTTCTTCATCACAGTTTGCATTGCAAGGCTTTCTCAATTGCACAGGAGCTATAGAGCAAAGCCTCTATTTTCTCCATTGGCTGAGGCTCCTCCCTTGGGGAGAAAGGAGGAGAGGGAGATCTTGTTTTGCCAGGCTCTCTCAATTGCACAGCAGAGCTACTGAGCTGAGCCTCTTTCCCTTCTATTGGCTGAGGCTCCACCCCTCCTAATCCCCTGGGGAGGAAGGGAAAGAGCCAGAGCTTCCTTTGCCCAGTTCCCTTGATCACATGGGAGAGTTACAAAATCTTTAATTGTGTTTGTCTGAGTCATTTATAAAGTTTATATCTCTGGTACCTGGCATTACATTTTATGACGCACCTGGCCCAGCCCGACAAGCTCTCATTTATGTCAGATCCAGCCCTCATAACAAATGAGTTTGACATCCCTGCTAGGGTTTTCAAGGCAAGATATGAGCAGAGATGGTAGGCCATTACTGACCTCTGCAGAATCTCCCATCCAAGTACCAACCAGGGTTGACCCTGCCCAGCTTCTGCAATTTAACAAGATTAGGTTAACCTTGGCTATCCAGGTCAAGGCATAAGAAGAATATGTCACTGAGTCACAGTCGATTCTTGGGCTGATAGCAGACGGGCATTCTGGGGTGGGTGGGAGGCAGTCAAAAGTGGGTCGGCTCAAAAAGAGCTGTAATGGAGCCTCCCCATGGTAGCAGGGAGGCAGCTCCATCCTGTCCGTGCGGTGGCCAGGTGTCTCCACACAGGGAGGTGCCTCAGAAGCCATTGCTCTGTGTTTCTTAAAGGGGCAGAGCACTCCTGCCCACAAGCGCTCCCACTGGGCCGCAAAGGGAAAAAAGCCGGAAATGGCTCGGGATGACTTGGCATTTCCACACTGCCAAGTCACCTCATGTGTGCCCTTCCTCTTCAGGATGACGTGGAGATGACTGGCAGCAGGCCCCCCAATTTTTTGAGCCAGGTGGATTGGCCTGGAGGACGGGGTGAGTATGAGATGGGGACGGGAGGCAGATGTTGCCATCTGTAATGATTTTGGGGGCCAATTTCAGAGGTGTCGCTGAGTCGGCCCAAAGTGCTGGTCTGTTAACAGCCATGGTGACCACATGCATGAGGCATTCCAGGCATGGCATGAGCAGAGGTGGTTTGCCATTGCCTTCTTCCTCCATGTAGCAACCCCAGTCTTCCTTGGTGGTCTCCCATCCAAGTATTAACTGTGGCTGGTCCTACTTAGCTTCCAAGCTCTGATAAGCTTGGGCTACGAAGGGAGAAGGGGGAAATTTCACCCCAAACGGTTCTTACAAACCAAAGAAATGTCATCAGTTTTGGGTTGAGCTCATGGGTGTGTGTCCATTGCTGTTTATAAGCAAGGAATGAATGGTAACCAATGCAGTAATGGTACTCCCAATCAGAAAAGAGCTGTTAAATGCAGTTTGAGCAAATGCAGTGTCCTCCATGCTGTTTTATTTCAAGGCAGTACGTACTAGCCATTTCCAACACTGAAAGAGGAGAAAAAAACAGTGCAAATGGAGGGTGATTGCTTTGGGAGTAATTATAGCACACAAAGAAACAGTGGCACAGTATTTATCACAGACATGGAATTGCATGAAATCATTCCAAGAGGAAAACAAAGTAGCAAAAGCACACTCCTGGGATAGTTTCACACTTAGCCTGGGGTTAGGTAAACTAATCCTGAGCTAATAAATACTACACAATTGTAATATGTGCACACACACATGCTTGGTCATGATCCTAAAGCACGTTTTACTGGAAAGTAGTTCTGGTGCTGTTGGTGGGTGATTTCCTGGAAAGTTATTGCAATTTGGGCCAAGGTGCCAAAGCCAATGGGAAAGAAACTGAAGCAAATGCAAAGGGCACCAAAATGCGAGCCCAGGTATTTGCAAAAGGAAATGAATGCTGCAAAGTCATTCTTGGGCTTGACAAGCGCTATTCATTTTGGCTCTAAAATGTACCGAACACCAGCATTCTGAGCGCAGCACAATTAATATTGATTTTAATATGCAATGAATTTCTTCTCTCTCTAATTGACCTTCTGGGCACTATATGAGGGATATGTGTTTGCAGAAGACTCTGCAGTGCTGGATTTTGAAAAGGAATTAGGTGTTTGCAAAAGAGAGTCTAGGGCTTTTGCTGGCGTTGTTTTATCTGTGCAAACCCGCTGCTGGGTAGTTGGCTGCAAAGAGGCCTTAAGATCATGACCTGAAATATATTTCTCTCTCCCTATCCCCCACCTCTGTTTAACAGCCAGCCAAATTTACAGTTCTGCAGAATGTAGAAGCTTGCATGCTATTTTCTGTTAATTTGCTTGCTCCTAATAAATGATGTTTTAGTTTGGAATGTTACTTGAGACCAACATGTTTGTATGCAACTTCTGTCTACTTGGGTAGTACTAGGATTGCCAATACCCAGGTGGATAAAAAAAAAAACGCTAAGAGACACCATACTTTTTAAACAACCAGACAGTGTAATGTGTAATGTAGAGGTCAGTGGTGTTCTGACCAAGCTTGCATATAGAACTTCAAATAGACAAGAGCATGTAGCAAAAAAGACATTCACAGAAGACAGTTCAAAAACAGTCTTTCCAATCACAAAGGAGTAACAATATTCTAGTATTTAGTTCATAGAACTAAAGAAAGTCCTTCCAAAGATGTCTGTTCTAGATATCAAGACGTTTCATCCATCTTTCTTCAGTTTGGAGGCTTATTTATCACTGGTACCCAATCTTTACATTCACAGATGATCAACAAGGTTCAGAACATGTCTGTAAGATTTCCAGGTTCTCCAGGTTCTGCTGGGTACTCCATTATTCCTTAGGGAGACCAATTCCCATATAATAGAGAATTCATCTGTGGGTATCTGGGGCTGTGGGGGGCTTGCATTTTGAGACAGAGGCACCAAATTTTCAGCATAGCATTCTGTATCTCTCTTCAAATAATCCTCCAAGTTTCAAAAAGATTGGGCCAGGGATTCCAATTCTATGAGCCCCCAAAGAAGGTGCCCCTATTCTTCATTATTTCCAATGGAGGGAAGGCATTTAAAATCTGTGTGGACCCTTACGGCTGGCCTACAACTAATCGACACTGAGAATTTTTGGATGGAGCGAGAATGCATTCTGACAGACCGCTGTTTTTTATGTCCTATGTTTTATTAATTTATTGTTTTAACTGTTGCTATGAAATTGTTTTTAAGCCAAACCTATGTAAGTTTTATATGTTGTAAGCCGCCCTGAGCCACTTCGGTGGGAAGGGCAAGATATAAATAAATAAATAAATAAATAAATAAATAAATAAATAAATAAATAAATAAATGAATGAATGAATGAATGAATGAATGAATGAATGAATGAATGAATGAATGAATGTATGTGATGGCCAGAACTCCCTTTGGAGTTCAATCCTGCTTGTCACAAACTTGCTCCTGGCTCCACCCCTAAAGTCTCCTGGTTCCACCCAAAGTCCCCAGATATTTCTTGAATTAGACTTGGCAACCCTAGGTAGTACAACGTTTTCAGTGAATGATGTTTGACTAGAATTCCTTCTGGTAGATCACACAATCAGAGACTGATCATCCTACTGCCAGTGCTCAGAAATCTCACCTGAGGCACAGGTGTTTACACCTGCTTTTTCCCTCTTTGCTCCCAAAGAGTAAGCAGATTGACAGTTCTGAGAATAACACAGCTAGAAATGTTCAAATATTCCCTGTTTCCTTTCTCTTTGTATTATTTTAGATTTTTTTAAAGAAAAAAATCAATAGTTTCAGTTCTGGATTTTCCTTGTCAGTTTTATACAGACATGTGTACTGTGTGTTCTTGCTTTATAGCTTTTGTGCATAATTTATGGCAGAGGTTATACGGCCAGTGTACATCATTTATATGTATAATATTGATTTATTGGCACCCAAACAACATTGAACGAAGGTGTACATTTTATGCGGGAAATCTGAAACAGGAAATGGGGGGGGGGAGTTGAGAAAAGAAAGCTTCATGGTTGCAATTTGCACAAAGGGGAAGTGAAAACTGAAGCAGGGATTTTTCAGATAAAAGCAGCAGGGATTTTGAAATGATCCCTAAACCCAAGTTTGGCCAATGATGATTCAGCTGGCACCAGGCAGGGTAGTGAATTGACAAGAAAGGATATGAGAGAAATAACAATCTGATGAGAACTGGAAGTTGGATGGGCTGCCATCAAAACACAATGTGATACATTAGAAAGGGTGGAAGAACCTCCCATTTCATTGCATTTTGTGATCTTATTTAAATGGAGGTGGGGGGGAAATGTAGATGACTGGGGAAGGCAATGGCAAACCACCCCGTAAAAAGTCTGCTGTGAAAACGTCATGATGCGACGTCACCCCAGAGTCGGAAATGATTGGTGCTTGCACAGGGGACTACCTTTACCTTTTTAAAAAACAGCTTTGGAGATCTTTTTGGATTGACAGGCAAGGTGGAAATCAAACAAATAAATAAACATTGAGAGCACTGAGCAGAAAGCCATGTTACATTTCTCAAGCATCATTCAGTGGCCTAAACCACAGTGCAAGCTTGCTTAATATAAGAGCCACCTAGAGCAAACATCAGATGTTTGATAGCCGCAAGGCATGAACATCAGACGTTTGAGAGCTGCAAGACAAGGAAGGAAGGAAGGAAGGAAGGAAGGAAGGAAGGAAGGAAGGAAGGAAGGAAGGAAGGAAGGAAGGAAGGAAGGAAGGAAGGAAGGGAAAGAGATGGGGAGGGGGAGGGAAATGTGGAAAGAAAGTAACTTTAAATGCATTTTTCAAGCCTGTGGCTGGCTGGGCTTGGAGAAGTGATTAAAAGAGACAAATGCTTTTCCCAAGCTGGCTGACAGGGTGGTGGGGGCTTCAAGATCCACACCATATGTGTGAATACAGCCGTCCGCAGCCAATGCCCAGAACCCTGGAGGGGTCTGATTCACATAGCAGTAAGAATGCCATTCCTCCCACCTCTGTAGAACCTAACAGTCGCATGACAAATGACGAAACTGAAAGTAAAACATTGTCTGGTGGTGAAGGGGGCAGGATCTCTTTTGTGATTGGCTAAACTGCTACCATGTAATCGGTTTATAAATACCCTACACTCTCAGAAGTAAGCTTCAGCATATAAAGCCTAGGAACAGAAAAGGCGCTAATGCTTTACTGCAGATTGGAGGATGTAGAGTAGACCATCAAAGAAGGCAAAATTTCCAAGACCTCTACTTCTGCAGAAGCATTTACATGGTCTTGCGGAAGATGGCATTGCTCATGTAAATGTTCCCAGGGCCAGACACAATCCATGAAAACCTTAATACATTTCTTGGGGAGAAAAATGAATGGTTTTAAACTGTCACTCAACCCCCAGAAAGGGTTTCTATCAGAGTCTAGCAGAAATTCTTTGAGCTGCTAATTTCCAGAAGCAGTGTAATTCAGAAATTTACACATTATTGTAATTCTTGTATACTAGAAGTTTTATATTGATTGTGGTCTAACTGAGCACACAAAGTGCCATTTGTGAATGGCAAGTTAAACAGCTCTGGAGAATAAAGAAGCACACACACACACACACACACAAACACACACACATATATATATATAAGCATCTTAAGTACTAGAAAAAAAAGAAATGTTCCCCCTCCCCAGTTGTATAGATGACTTCTAAGAAGGTCACAGAATAAAAGGTCTAAGACCCATTCACAGTGTTTGCTGAGATGCAGTGGTGGAAGCCAGAAAATGTCCCACTAGGGCATCTTTTCAATTTATTACATTTTTTTAATCCTGCCCTTTCTCCAAGGAGATCAGAGCACTCTAAGTGGTTCTCTACTCCCATGCTTTATCCTCAAAATAATCCTGTGAAACAGGTTAGGCAGAAATGGAGTCAAGGTCACCCAGTGAGTTACATGGCAGAACCGAGATCTGGAAAGTGGTTTTCCAAGTCAAAGTTCAATATTCTTCTGCACAGCATGAACTTTCGTCCATGGTGACTTGTTTATATGGAATATGTTCAGCAAACATCAAACCAGATAGCTTGCCCTGCTATAGTCTGAGATCGAGTTTGGAAGGCTTCTTGTTTATGCTGATAAAGACCGCAGTTCTGTGTTCTGTCACTAGGTGCTGCTGTTTTTTTATTTTGCCTATTGGAACTAATCCTGTGTTTAATAATGCCATTTTCAGACCAGCTGACCAAACCAAGATGAAAGCAACTATTATCTCTCTGTTATATTTATATCTGTCCTTTCTTTCAAGGAGCTCAGTGTGGTATACATAATTCTTCCCTGCCCTATTTTATCTTCACTATAATGATGCACAGTAGATCAAGACAGGTAGCCATGTAAGTTCATAAATGATTTGGAGTTGAGAGTAAGCAGTGAAGTGGCCAAGTTTGCGAATGACACTAAATTGTTCAGGTGGTAAGAACCAGAGAGGATTGTGAGGAACTCCAAAGGGATCTGTTGAGGCTGGGTGAGTGGGCGTCAATGTGGCAGATGAGGTTCAATGTGGCCAAGTGCAAAGTAATGCACATTGGGGCCAAGAATCCCAGCTACAAATTCAAGTTGATGGGGTGTGAACTGGCAGAGACTGACCAAGAGAGAGATCTAGGGGTCATGGTAGATAACTCACTGAAAATGTCAAGACAGTGTGCGATTGCAATAAAAAAGGCCAACGCCATGCTGGGTATTATTAGGAAGGGAATTGAAAACAAATCAGCCAGTATCATAATGCCCCTGTATAAATCGATGGTGCGGTCTCATTTGGAATACCGTGTGCAATTCTGGTCACTGCACCTCAAAAAGGATATTATAGCATTGGAAAAAGTGCAGAAAAGGGCAACTAGAATGATTACAGGCTTGGAACACTTTCCCTATGAAGAAAGGTTAAAAAGCTTGGAGCTCTTTAGCTTGGAGAAACGTCGACTGCGGGGTGACATGATAGAGGTTTACAAGATTATGCATGGGATGGAGAAGGTAGAGAAAGAAGTACTTTTCTCCCTTTCTCACAATACAAGAACTCGGGGGCATTCAATGAAATTGCTGAGCAGTCGGGTTAGAACAGATAAAAGGAAGTACTTCACCCAAAGGGTGATTAACATGTGGAATTCACTGCCACAGGAGGTGGTGGCGGCTACAGGCATAGCCAGCTTCAAGAGGGGGTTAGATAAAAATATGGAGCAGAGGTCCATCAGTGGCTATTAGCCACAGTGTGTGTGTGTGTGTGTATGTATGTGTATATATATATATATATATATATATATATATATATATATATATATATATATATATATATAAATTATTGGCCAGTGTATGATACAGAGTGTTGGACTGGATGGGCCGTTGGCCTGATCCAACATGGCTTCTCTTATGTTCTTAAGTCTGTCTGCAGCAGTAGAAAAGAATAAGAGTCTGGTAGCACCTTAAATAACAAAATTTGTGGTAGGGTAGGAGCTTTCCTGAGTCACTGCTCACTTCTACAGAGGGAGGAAGAGGAAGAAGAGGAGGAGGAGGAAGAGGACAAGAAGAAGAGAAGAGGAAGAAGAAGAAGAAAGTAGTGACTCACAAAAGCTCATGCCCTACCACAAATGTTGCTAGAGAGCCAGTTTAGTGTAGTGGTTAAGTGTACGGACTCTTATCTGGGAGAACCAGGTTTGATTCCCCACTCCTCCACTTGCAGCTGCTGGAATGGCCTTGGGTCAGCCATAGCTATCGCAGGAGTTGTTCCTGAAAGGGCAGCTGCTGTGTGAGCCCTCTCTGCCTCACCCACCTCACAGGGTGTCTGTTTGGGGAGGGGAGATAAAGGAGATTGTAAGCCACTCTGAGTCTCTGATTCAGAAAGAAGGGTAGGGTATAAATCTGCAGTCTTCTTCTTCTTTAAGGTGCTACTTTTCACATGCAAAGTAGGTTAAGTTGAGTCTGAGAAATTGGCTCAAGGTCACCCGGTGAACTTCATAACTAAGTGAGCATTTAAACTTGATTCGCCACGACATAAAAACAAACATTTACAAATGATGTAGAATCATAGGAGGGTCTCATTGTCATTCCCATTTAACCTAAGCACCTGTCATTCCCATTTAACCTAAGCACACTTCATGTGGGATGAGGCTATGACTTACCTGTAGAGTACCTACTTCACAAGATCCCAGGTTCAGTCCCTGACATCTCCAGTTTTCAAAGGATCAGTCAGTAGATAATGTGAAATAGCTCTACTTGATACTCTAGAGTGCTGCTAGTAATCAGAGTCGACAACATTGACTTTGACAGACCAATGTTCTAAACTCAGAATAAGGTAATGTATATTGTAATAACAGCAGTATGCCTTATGGCAGCTTTACAACAGTTTCACAGCACTGTGGTCCAACGGAGCCATTGCTTTTCAGTCAGTAGGCAGTTGATGTTTCATCCTGAAGGACATAACTGAAATGCTTTGTAATTCACTTATACTGTCCAAATTTCCTACAGAACCTTTCATGTTAATACAAGTATTGATATAAAAATGTAATTAAGCACAGCAATGTCTCATTTTTGTTGCGCTGTTATTGCAATGCACCATTGTACATTGCAGGGAAGGTTGAAAGTATGAAACTCCCTTGGCCTGAGTCAAGCCATTGGTCCATCTAACTTAACATTTATTCTGAGTGGCAACGGTTCTCCAGGTAGAGATCCAAAGAGAGAACCTAGGTTTGTCTGCCCTCAAAGCAGGTTCTCTACTGCTGGGACAGGCCCCTCTCAGATTCTTCACTAATTCCAAGTGATTCAAGCAAGGAAAGGAAAGGAAAGGAAAGGAAAGGAAAGGAAAGGAAAGGAAAGGAAAGGAAAGGAAAGGAAAGGAAAGGAAAGGAAAGGAAAGGTCCCCAGTTGTTTCTGACTCTGGGATGACGTTGCTTTCACAACGTTTTCATGGCAGACTTTTTACGGGGTGGTTTGCCATTGCCTTCCTCAATCTACACTTTCCCCCCAGCAAGCTGGGTACTCATTTTACCGACCTCGGAAGGATGGAAGGCTGAGTCAACCTGGAGCTGGCTACCTGAAAACCCAGCTTCTGCTGGGGATTGAACTCACGTCGTGAGTAGAGCTTAGGACTGCAGTACTGCAGCTTTAACACTCTACGCTATGGGACACAACATAACAATTGAGAGACAAGCAAAAGTCCTTAGAGTTCCTAGAACCATGTGACTGTGTAGGGCATGGAGGGGGGAAATCTCCTGAATGAAGCGCTTGTTTTCTCAGGCTTATCAGAAGCGAGCTCACGTTGCAGGTATGAATGAATTAAACACAACAGAGGCCTCCTGTGCAGAGAAGGGTTTTTTAACAGGTCAGTGGTGCTGCGATGGCACAACACACAACCAGAGCTAAGCTGGCGAAGTGTGACATTTGATTAATTAATGCTTCTGCAGCACTTAGCAAAAAACAGGAGAGAAGCGTTAAACTCCATTAGGTCAGAAACAAGATGATATTTATATCCTCTCTGAATACGAGCCTGGCAACAGCTATAGGTTTTCTACACGAGAGAGACAACAAAGACACCTAAGAACTGGAGGCTCGAGAAGCACCTGAACTCCACTAACCAAACTCATCCTATATATTTTTTTTTCTCCTTTGATGGCACTATGACAATACGGGTGCCTGAGAGATAACTCTCTTGGTCCTTGAACCTTCACATTGCCCGGTATTGAGGAGTGGTCCTGATGTGCAGAGCGATGTAGCGGTTCAAGAGCTGCAGAGTCTAATCTGGAGAACCAGGTTTGATTCCCTGCTTCTCCTCATGAAGCCTGCTGGATGAGCAGGGGCCAGTCCCAGTTCTCTCCTCAGAACCCTCACAGCCCCACTTGTCAGACATTGTAACTGCTTCAAAAGGCATCTGGCTTAAATGAGCTCTCTTGACATGACTAACGCCATCTTGTTTGCTATTACTAACCCTGAGTATAAAAGCTGCGCATTTCAAACGCAGAGGGACAATTGTAAATCCCATGGGAGGAATTTCTCACTTGGCATCCACAGGCGCCCCAAACCTTTGAAGATGGTATGCTTCAAGGTAACCAGCAGGGAGCCTTCCTGGGAATGAGATAAGGGGGTATGGGAACAGACAACTGTCTCTCGGAGTGTGAGAATGATTTTATTGTTATGTTGCTGTCTTCTACAAAAACCCAAGGGTAACCTTGGAATGTATCAAACTCAATCTGCTTCTATCCCAGACTACTAGTTCTCGAATAAATGGATTAATTTTGAAACAAAATGATTCGTTCTTATTTGAAGTTCTAATTCTGACACCACTTACCTCACAAGGTACCTGTTGTGGGGAGAGGAAGGGAAGGTGATTGCAAGTTGCTTTGGGACTCCTGAGGGCAGAGAAAAGCAGAGTATAAAAACCTCCTTTTCTTCATCATCCTTGTCACTTGGTGCAGCTTTGATATGCAAACAAAGATGAGTGGACTTTGGCCTGTTAAGCTCATGTCCTGCTTGCTGATTGCAAACCAGGAGCCAGTTTTTCAAGGATCAGTTCAACTATTCATGTGACTGTGTTTTAATGAAATCCTTAAGAAGAATCTTGAGAGTCCCTTGGACTGCAAGAAGATCCAATAAGTCAGTCCTAAGGGAAATCAACCCAGACTGTTCCCTGGAAGGTCAGATGGTGAAGCTGAAGCTCAAATATTTTGGCCACCAAATGAGAAGGGAGCACTCCCTGGAGACGACCCTGATGCTGGGAAAGACAGAAGGCAAAAGAAGAAGGGGATGGCAGAAGATGAGTGCAGAAGAATAGATGATTTCGAACTGTGGTGCTGGAGAAGACTCTTGAGAGTCCCTTGGACTGCAAGAAGATCCAATCAGTCAGTCCAAAGGGAAATCAACCCTGACTGTTCCCTGAAAGGTCAGATGCTGAAGCTGAAGCTCAAATACTTTGGCCACCAAATGAGAAGGGAGCACTCACTGGAGAAGATCCTGATGCTGGGAAAGACAGAAGGCAAAAGAAGAAGGGGATGGCAAAAGATGAGATGGCTGGACAGCATTAATGATGTAACAAACACGAATTTGAGCAGACTTCAGGGGATGGTAGAAGACAGGAGGACCTGGCATGACTTTGTCCATGTGGTAGCAAAGAGTTGGATTTGACAGTGCAATTGAACAACAAAAACCCTTTAGTGCATGTCCAACTAACCCCCAATGGTTAGAGAAGGAGAGAACTGGTTTTATACCTTGCTTTTCACTACCCAAAGGAATCCCAGAGCAGCTTACAATTGCCTTCCCTTCCCCTCCCCACAACAGACACCCCGTAAGGTAGGTGAGGCTGAGAGAGCTCTGAGTGAGCTATGACTGACCCAAGGTCACCCACTGGCTTCATATGGAGGAGCGGGAATCAAACCTGGTTCTCCAGATTAGAGCCTGCTGCTCCTAACCACTACAACTACAGCTGGCTTTGGATCCCAATGCACCTGTTCGACAGGTGCTAGCCACTGATTGCAAAGAACTGAATAGATGGAAGGGGGGGGGGGTCAGTTCACATCTGATTGAAGACTTCCAACATAGTAAGCTTAAATGTCAAACATGTCCATGGTGAAATTCACAGTATGTCTAGCGAGGAGTCACTGGTCTATTACTCTGCGTTGAGATTGCTCAAATGCAGCTAAACCATTTGTGCAGCTTTTTAAGATTCCTGCACTCTTTGAGATGCTCATGATATTGATAGCTGCAGTTCACCTAGCAAAGTTAAGTGTTAAAAATATACCCCTATGCTACTCGAAACTATTTTAAGATCTAGTACGACTATTATATAATTTAATGAACAAGAACAGTGGCAACCAACAACACAGTTTCTCCGGAGTCATAGATCTGTGCCCAGTTATCAAATTCTGAAGACGTTTTTGACCAAGACCATACCCAAGTAAGGGCCAGTGGGTGTGCTGGAAGGATAAATGGATGGATCCTTTTTGGGTTTGTTTTCATTTTGCACATTAGTCACTGTGGACATTTTCATTCCACGCAGTGTTGCTGGTTCAGTGGGCTTTTCCCCCTGCCCTCTATGTAGGGTTGCCAGGGCTGACTCAAGAAATACCTGGGGTCTTTGGGGGTGGAGCCAAGAGACTTTGGGGTGGAGCTAGGGGCAAGGTTGAACTTCAGAGGGAGTTCTGGCCATCACATTTAAATGGACCACATGCCTTTTAAATGTTTTCCCTCCACTTGGAAATAATGAAGGATAGGGGCACCTTCCTTTGAGACTCATAGAATTGGACCCCCTGGTCCAATCCTTTTGAAACTTGGGGGGGGGGGGTTGAGGAGAGGCACCAGATGCTTTGCTGAAAATTTGGTGCATCTATCTCAAAAAAACAGCCCCCCAAAGCCCCCAGATACCCATGGATCAATTCTCCATTATACCCTATGGGCATTGGTTTCCATAGAACATAATGGAGTGCCCAGCAGACATTTCCCTCCCCCCACTCAACTTTCTGACAACCCTGAAGTAGGGGTAGGGCCTCCACACTGGGGGATCCCATGCCCCCAACTGGGGATTGGCAGCACTACCTCTGACTCACAAAAGCAGGGAGCTGGACCTAACCCTGGTCCCTTTTGTGGCACTGCGGGGAGGGGTAAGAGGAAAGGTAGCCTTTTGCTGGGTGGAGGGAGCGGGGCCAGGCCAAGCATGGGAAGCGGGGGCCCTTCCCAACCTGATCCTGGCCCTATGGGCTGTCTCTGGGGTGGGTCAGAGGGCAGGGGTTACCAGCAACTACTTAGGCACAGCGCCGCCTTCTCCTGCCCTCTTTTGCCATCGGATTGCTTGGTCCACCCTCCCAGCCCTTTATTTATGTTTTTTTGGTTTGTTTTTTAGGGGTTGCATATGGGTTGTCTTGATTTTCTCGTCACAACTTGGTGGTATCAGCATGGGGCTGGATCCATCTGGAAAATCGGCTTGTGTGCCCACTTCCAGAGCGTGGGGATCCTCTTAAGGGATCTTGGCATGAGGGGCAACTTGTCCAGCCTGGGAGCCTGTACACTGTGGGATTACCCTCATGCTCAGGTGGCAGAGGAGACCATCCCTGGACTTCTGCCCTAGTGGAATCCCTAACCTGGACTTTTGTCCTAGTGGAATCCCTAACCTGGACTTCTGCCCTAGTGGAATCCCTAACCTGGACTTCTGCCCTAGTGGAATCCCTAACCTGGACTTCTGCCCTAGTGGAATCCCTAACCTGGACTTCTGCCCTAGTGGAATCCCTAACCTGGACTTCTGCCCTAGTGGAATCCCTAACCTGGACTTCTGCCCTAGTGGAATCCCTAACCTGGACTTCTGCCCTAGTGGAATCCCTAACCTACCATCCCAAAGTCACCAGCGGAGCACCCACTGGCAGGCGGGTGAGTCGATGAGTGAATCCGTACCTCATACTGTGCCAAGGCTTACGACAGCTGTAACCAATAAAGTTGTGGCCAATTTTATTCCACTTTTTTCTGAAGATGGTGTGCTTGTGTGTTGTTTCTGTTGAAACCGTAAATTCAATTAGAATGTGTTAGTAAGGAGGAATTTTGCCTGGGGTGCCTGCCTTGCCCCCCCCCTTGATGCTGGAGCCACAAAATATTGAGGAAGATCTGATCTTCACATGTAGCAGAATGAAGTGGTAGAACAGGCTATATGACTTCAGATCACAGGTGGGGAAAGTCACATTTTAATTTCTACCTTGTATAGAACCTGCCTGCATCTAACAACAACAACAAAAGCAATACATTTGGTAGCACCATTTCTACCTCCACGTTAAGAGGCGTATGGTAAAACAGAGGGGGGTGCATTTTATATGGAGATTGATTCCTTTGGACCCCCAGTTCTCCAGATCAGAGTCCACCAATTATAACCATCAGGGGTCCTTTCATAGAAAAAGAGACGCTGAAGCTCATTAGCGCAACTCATTTGCATATGCCACACATATTAGTCCAGGTTAGGGATTTGGGGAGGGACGGTGGCTCAGTGGTAGAGCATCTGCTTGGGAAGCAGAAGGTCCCAGGTTCAATCCCTGGCATCTCCAAAAAAGGGTCCAGGCAAATAGGTGTGAAAAACCTCAGCTTGAGACCCTGGAGAGCCGCTGCCAGTCTGAGAAGACAATACTGACTTTGATGGACCCAGGGTCTGATTCAGTATAAGGCAGCTTCATATGTTCATGTTCACACCCCTGCCATCACCAGAAGGTGTACTAAATTATATCGGCTCAGCATCTACCTTAAAATGCCACTTGAATTATACTTGTCATGGAAAAACCTTACTCCCATCATACTTTTAAAATTACTTTCTCCTATGTGGCCACAGTGGCACGATGAAGATTTCCATCTGTCTGCTTTCTATGTTCTGGTTATTTTCCCTTTTTTTGTGGGGAAAAAAATATTTGAAAGTTTATCAAAGTTCAGCAAAATTCTCACAGGGGGTTTGAACAATGGCACCTGGAAACAATTATTGGGGAGGGGGGTTTTAAGAAATAAAGAGCACAATAAGATTTAGTGGTTCCAGAGCTCTGCTCCTGCCCAAAATGAGGCCTGGTAACCACTACTACCACACTGGTTCTGCAGTTAAGGCAGCTCCTATTCCACAGATGAGAACAGGGAAGCTTGGGAGGGGGAAAGAAAAACCTGAGACCCCACTGAACCTCTCCATTCCTTAAATCTCCAGCAACAAAATTAACTCCGCAGCTTTCTTTACTCATTTTGCAGAGAAAAGGTTTGAGGCCCGGCCTACACCTAAAGATTTCAAAGAACATTTCCAGCAGCAACCCACCCTGAACAAAACCTCTTTTCTCAGCACTGAACGAGGTTTCTAACAAACTGTCCTGAGCCTACCTGAGCCTATTAAGGCATTAAAGCTACAGGGTTCCCATAACATAAGGAGAGGTAAAGTTTAAAGAGACCATTCTAGAACTTCACTACAATACCCTTGAACCAGAGCCTATTTTAATAATTAGAGAGGCCGGTCGTTTCATGCTGAAGGAACATTTTTATCACCTTTTCCCAACTAATTTGTATAACACTGGGGACTGTGAGCTTGCTCTTTAAAGAGAAAATAAAAGAGGAAAAGTAGAGGAACTTTTTCAGAAGTTTAAACCAGGGGAGGGCAGAAAGTAACCTCCAAAGGACCACTGGCCATCTTGCAATGTACTATCTGGTGCCTTTCACTGTCTAAGACCCTCTAGAGTAGGGGGTGGCTCAGGAGCCACATATTGTATGGCTCTTTCACAATACTGTATGGCTCTTGAAGCCCCCACCGCCCTATAAGCCAACTTGAAGAGGGCATTTGTCTCTTTAAATTACTTCTCCAAGCCAAGCCAGCCAGCAGCTTGGACAATGCATTTAAAGTTAAAGTTGTTTCTGCTTCTATCAGGTACCATCAACATATGGGTCAGGGGAGATTCTAGTCCAGTTTTCAAAAGTTTTATTAGTTTCAAAAAAAATTGGGAGGGTAAGGATAGGGGGAAAAAGAAAGATAAAAGCACAATACATTCTGATCTTATTCTACATAAAATACTTTCAAAAAACTCAAGGATGATTCTACAATATTTTCTTTACATAAATTGTCCCATATTATTTTGTCTAAGCTGTATATAATCCATTTTAAAATGTTATAGTATAAGTCTTTTGTTATTATCTAATAATTTTGACAATTCCAGTAAAGGTAAATTTTGTAATATGAAATACAGGAAAAAAGGAAAAAAGAAATCAGTTCACACCAAAGAATCTTAAGAGTCTTGACTCTCCAACCAAGCATACAATTTTATCCAATATTTTCTTGCTTCTTCTTTAGATTTCCCAGCCGTCAGCTGAGATAGAAAGTCCAGTTCTGCTGTCTCTAGAATTTTTCCCACCAAGTCCATTTTCGCGGGGATTTCCATCTCTGCACCAGAAGGATCCTAGCTGCTGTGATAAAATGTGCCAACAAATGTCTCATCTCTCTCGAATAGTCCTCAGGAAATATGTTCAATAAAAATAGTTCTGGTTTGAAATGGATCTGAGTCTTCATGATTTTCTGTAACATTTCATGCACCATTTTCCAAGGGGGAGATTCTGGTCAAGACAGTCTGTGCAGTCAACCTCCCACACATTGCTCACCGCTAAGCACAGAGTCTGTACACAGCCCAGCTGTCTGGGCAGAGGTTCTGTTTCTGTGATCTCCACCCCATACAGATGTTGACTTACCTCAAAGGTAGCTTCCCATCAAGATCCTTCATTGCAGACAGTCCCTGGCAAATTGGGCATGCCTATGACAGTTGATGGTTTGTTTGTTTTTTTTTGCTTTCTTTCAAAATGCCCGGTGGGGGCCCCTGCCGTAGATGTCCACCTGAGAGCAGACTGCTAATTCTTGCACAGCAACATTGCTCCGAAGATCCCAACGCAACAGCCAGGGGTCGTTCTGTAAAAAAATAAGTGGCGAAGCTCATTACCATAACTCATTAGCATATGCCACCACCACCACCCAAGCCAAAAGCAACCCAATGCAAGAAAGGAGAGCCCCGGGCGAGTGAGGCCTGCTTAGAGATCCAGCCAGCTCAAGCAGGCCTTGCTCACCTGGGGCTCTCCTTGGCCACCTCCCCCACCCCAGGCAAAAGGCCAGCAAGCCATTCACTGCCCAAAATCACATAAGAAGTGGGGAAAGGGTGGTGTGTACTTCTCCAGGGGTTAATGAGAGCTGCTGGGGGTGTGGCAAAGCTCTTGGTGGCTGACTGGCTGCCCGCTCTCTTAAACCAGGGATTGTTATGCAGCTGCACCTACAATTCAATGGACAAGATAGGTGGGGAGGAAGAGAGGGGAACCCTCAGAAAGGTTCAGGAGCTGTGTTCCTGTGAGCTTCTGCTGAATCTGAGGTCTGGGAGCAGCCACCTCCTTACTAGCAGCCACACGAGTCGGCAGACTGTTCCTAACCTCCTTTTTTATGATTATTGTTTTTATGGGAACAGCAGGTGGGGCTGACAGGCCTAGTCCGTCTTCTGCTGAGAAGTGCAAGGGCCAATGGCTCAAAATGAAGATTGATGGGGAGGCCGAGCGAGCCAGGGGAACTGCCTGTTCGTATAGGCTGGGCCCCTGGCAGCAGGCAAAGTGAGTGTGCTGCCTTTAGTGCTCTGCAGGAGGATGGAGTGCGGGCCATTTCCGTGGAGATTATAAAGCAGGATACATACAAATGTGTTCTATTAGAGCATGATCACGCCTCACAAAGACACGTAGCACCTGCCTGATGCTCACAAGGAAAATGACAGGATCTGACTCATGCATGAACGTTCTTGGTGTGGAAAGGGGCTTTTTGGAGTCCCAAACAGTTCCTTGTAACTCTCCTTTAGGGATGCCAGCCTCCAGGTGGGACCTGGGGATCCCATGGAATTACAGCTCAACTTGAGACTACAGAGATCAGTTCCTCTGCAGAAAATCGGTGCTTTGAAGGGTGGACTGTGTGGCACTGTAACCCAGGGAGGTTCCTGTCATCCCCAAATCTCCAGGAGTTTCCAAACCTGGATCTGGCATCCCCCTCTGGTGGCCAGGTGGGACCTGACAACCCCACTGTATTTATACTTTTTGCCTGTTTGCCTACCCTCTTATCATTTGCTGTAACAAGACCACTTTTAATGGTGTACTTCCTCTGCCCAATCTAGAGTTTCTGACTTCAGGTTGGGAAATCTCAGGAGATTTTGGGGGTAGAGCCTGGAGACAACATGCTTTGGGGAGGGAAGGGATCTTATCAGAATGCCATATAATTCACCCTCCAAAGCAGCCATTTTCGCCAAACAAAGTCTGGAGATCTGTTAGTCTAGAGCAGGGGTAGCCAAATTGTGGCTCAGGAGCCGCATGTGGCTCAGGAGCCGCATGTGGCTCTTTCACACATATTGTGTGGCTCTTGAAGCCCCTGCCTCCTCCTGAAGGTGGGCTTGGAGAAGGCATTTAAAGGTAAAGTTTCTTTCTTTCTTTCTTTCTTTCTTTCTTTCTTTCTTTCTTTCTTTCTTTCTTTCTTTCTTTCTTTCTTTCTTTCTTTCTTTCTTTCTTTCTTTCTTTCTTTCTTTCTTTCTTTCTTCCTTCCTTCCTTCCTTCCTTCCTTCCTTCCTTCCTTCCTTCCTTCCTTCCTTCCTTCGTGAGTCTCAAACAGCCATTTTCTCTAAGGGAAGTCTGGCGATCTGTTAGTCTAGAGATCATCCATAATTTCAGGAGATCAATAGGCCCCACCTGGAGGCTGGCAACCTAAAGGGCTATCCTTCCTGTAAAATGATACAGAAGTCCAGTGGCACCTTTAAAAGCTCTGGTTCGCAGAACTTCATCCTGGAAATGTTTTTTGTCTTTTAAGTTCTGGGACCTGCGTATCTTCAGGATCACCTCTTCTGGTATACCCCCCTCCCACAAAAAAAAAAGCATTGTTCTTGGCTGATAAGAAGTTCCTGCTGGTTGCCAGCCTGAGAGACATCTGGTTGTCAGTGACCAGGGTCCAGGTGTTTTCTGCCTTGGACCTAACCTGGTGGAACTCTCTGCCAAAAAACATCTGCCTGGAGAAGAGGCGCCTGAGAGGTGACATGATCACCATCTTCAAGTACTTGAAGGGCTGCCGTAGAGAGGATGGTGCAGAATTGTTTTCTGTGGCCCTAGAAGATAGGAGCAGAACCAACGGATTGGCCTTAAATCAAAAGAGTTTCCGGCTCAACGTTAGGAAGAACTTCCTGACTGTTAGAGCAGTTCCTCAGTGGAACGGGCTTCCTCGGGAGGTGGTGGGCTTTCCTTCCTTGGCAGTTTTTAAACAGAGGCTGGATGGCCATCTGACAGCAATGTGGATCCTGTGAATTTAGGGGGAGGAATTTGTGATTTCCTGCATGCAGGGGGTTGGACTAGATGACCCTGGAAGTCCCTTCCAACTCTATGATTCTATGATCTGTGCCCTGCGGGACATAATGCAATTCTGCAGGGCATGCAAGGCAGAGATGTTCCACCAGGCATTTGGTTGAAGACAGCAATGGTTTTCCATCTGGCTAGAACTCCTATTTTTCCTGCCTCCCACCCCCCATGACACAGTGGCATATTCAGGCAGTTTTATCACCATCTGATTGGTTATAGGCTATCCCTGTTGTATGACTGTAAGGTTATGCATTTTTCTTATTGTAAGTATGAATTTGTATTATATAAATGCTTTTTAATGTTGTACACTGCCCTGAGCCCTGTTCTACAGAAGAGGGTAGTTTAAAAAAAAAAAGTCTAGTAAAATAAATAAATAACATAAAACTGCTACTCGCACTTCTGTTTTGTTTTACGATAATAGTCGAACCCTCCAAGATGATCCTTTCTGTGTATACTTAAGAGTTAGGGTCACCAGGTCTCTGTTGGAAAAATACTTGGAGACTTTGGGGGTGGATCAGGGAGAGGGTGGGGTTTGGGGAAGGGAGAGGCCTCAGCAGGGGTGGAATTCTAGCAGGAGCTCCTTTGCATATTAGGCCACACACCCCTAATGAAGCCAATCCTCCAAGAGCTTACAAGGCTCTCTTTTTTGTAAGCTCTTGGAGGATTGGCTACATCAAGGGGTGTGTGGTATAATATGCAAAGGAGCTCCTGCTAGAATTCTAACCCCTGGGCCTCAGCATGGTGCAACATCACAGAGCCCACCCCTTAAAGCAGCCATTTTCTCCAGGGGAGCTGATCTTTGCCAGCTGGAGATCAGTTGGAAAAGTGGGAAATCTCCAGGCCCTGCCTTGAGGCTAACAACACTATTAAGAGTGCAAGGAGGCAGAAAGCGCAAGTCCCTGTTCCTTTCTGCCCTAGTTTATCATTTTCCGTGGCCATTGTATGCCGGTTGAATGTTTGCAAAGTGTGGGATAAGCTTGAGCAGGGAGGCTCCGTACATCCTGCCTAGTGAGGGACAGAACATACAAGAGGAACGGAAAAGGGCGGCTGCTGTGAGGTGCCCCCTGAGCTGTGCTTCAGCAGTCAGTGGCCGGTGCTTGCAAAGCGTGCTTTAATATGAAAATGGCAGGAGGTCTGTGAAAGCTTTGCTTATTCTTACGTTTTCAGAGGCCTGCGTTGGAGCTTTGCAAATGCATCTGGGTTTGTTCACTGGCTCTCCTTCCCCAGTTCCCCCAAGGTAGGAGGCGCCTGTCTACAGTTTGGAGTTCTCTCTTGCTATTTTTTTTTTTTTAAATCTTCCACCCTCCACTGGCTTGTGAAATCAAACCAACATGTCAGCAACAAACACTTCTTCAAAGGGTTTAAAAAAAAAAAAAAAATTATGTTCCTCCAGACTTGTATGGCAAGAGCAGATCAAGCGGCCAAAAAAGAACAAGAGACAATGAAAAAGAGGGAAGCGGCTCCGCACACAAGGGTGTGAAATGGTATACAGGGTGTTCAAAAGGAGGCTGTGCAATGGAGTGGCTCACAAGCAGATGGTAACAAAAAGATAAATGACGCTGGCTTTTTTTTTTTTCTCTCTTTAGAAAACCAGCGAGCGGGGCATGGAACCTGCAGCTCTGTCTTCCTTTAGAGCGGTTGGCTCTCCGGGCAGCAATTATCTCGGGACCGCATCGCATTTCTCGTCCTTGCTGCTTTAGCCTTCAAGTCCTTGTTTGGTTTTCACGTTTCCCTTTCATGAACTGAGCCCGCCGTGCTTCATTTTCTCACCTTTTCCTTGCACTGCAGTTCCCTGTAAAAGAGCCACCTTTTTCGACGCCATCTGTGTGTCAATAAGTCAGTGTTGTGCATTATTACAGACATCAGGGGATAAACGATGCACCATTTGCATTTCAATGCCATGCAAATTGGACTTGAAAACTGCACAATGCAAATAAACGCTACAAAACCAACAGTAAAAATCTGAGAACTGCAACAGCGGCCGGGAACGTTCCCTACAATTACCCAGTGGTGAAAAGAAGGACTGGAAACTGATACCGGAATGTGTAGTTGTTTCCATATTCCTGGAACCGGAATGAGGCAGTACTCCTCTGACTCTGATGAGCAGATGTTTTCTGTATATGCACAGCTAGCTCTGATACTTGCAATTCTTCACGCTCATCTGGCATGGTTTGAACACACCTTGTGCACATACAGGAACAGTTCTAGCACCACACCATCATCCCTCCTCTTTCTATTTTTTGGCACTTTTTTCCCAGTCTTCCTTACCTGCTCCATCCTAAAAACACTCACGTATGTTCTTAGTAATCCATGCAATGGTCACCTCTAGATTAGGCTACTGTCACTCGCTCTACACTGGCCTACCAAGTCAGAGTCGAGGTTTTGGTTATGACCTTCAAGACCTTGAGAGGTCTGAGACTGACGTATCTATGGGACCGCCTCCTCAGCTATGTTCCTGGAAGGGCCAGGTTCAGCCCTGCTCCTAGGCAAACTAGGCAATTGCCTAGGGCACTGGCCTTCTGGGGGGTGCCAAATTGGGTGCCCCATGTGACTTGGTGACATTATCAGTGTGGAGGGGGGGGGCGCCAGAAGTTAGCCTTGCCTACGGTGCTAGACAGTCAAAGGCTGGCCCTGGGAAGGGCATTACAATCTACTGGTTGGAGTTTGCTGGTGACCTCTGGCCCTAAAGAGGTCTGTCTGTCCTCTACAAAGGCTAGGACTTTTTCAAGTCCTGGCCTTGACCTGGTGGAATGCTCTGCCAGAAGACACCAAGGCCCTGAGAGATCTGTTACACTTTTGCAGGGCCTGTAACGCAGAGATATTCTGCCAGGCTTTTGATGGTTGCTGAGCTGGCACCTCTTTCCTTCATCCCCTGTTTAGGGGTCCTCGAAATCTGGACTTGCAGCACTCGAATAAGATGCCATCAGGATTTGTATTGGTTTTTAGCTGAATTGGTTTTCTTGGTTAAATGAATGTATTTTTATCCACTGTGGTACATCGCCTAGAGACGGGCACTAGCTGGGATTGACCAGCTCATCAAGCTGAATAAATCAATATGAAGACAGTGTAGGGATGAAGGAATAGTCCTTATTGAATTTCTGTTTATATTTGCGTATATGTTTAGCGATCACATTGGTTCCCCACTTTTCAGCGCTGGTTTGGCAGACTCCTTTGTAGAGCTGGATAATGTTCACACTGGTGGACAGGTAACTTCCATTTCAACGTATCCAAGGAAGAGTGCCTTTGCATGAAAGCTCATACCTCGGACAAAACTTTGTCGGTCTTAAAGGTGCCACTGGACTCAAAACTGTGGTCTACTGTTTCAGACCAACATGGCCACCCAGCTGGATTTATCCACACTGAGGTATAAGAAATGCAGCATTTCAGAGGGTAGCTGTGTTGGTCTGCAGAAGAACAACTGGATTCGAGTCCAGTAGCAAATTAGAGAACAACAAGTTTATCAGGGAATCAGTTTTCAAGAGTCAAAGCTCCCTTTGTATGTGAGATGAGTACTCTATGCAGTACTGGATGAAGGGAGTCCGATTGCCCTCCTGTTGCTCCACGGCCTCCTTCTCTGGCTTCATCTCACTTGCATCCCCTCCTGCCTCAGCCAGGTGCAGAAAGGCAGAAGCATCCCAGGATCTGCTTTCTAAGGCATCTCACTACCTGCAGGTGTCTTCAGCCTCCTGTCAACCAAGCTGCTGTTTCTTCTTCTTCTTCTTCTTCTTCTTCTTCTTCTTCTTCTTCTTCTTCTTCTTCTTCTTCTTCTTCTTCTTCTTCTTCTTCTTCTTCTTCTTCTTCTTCCTCCTCCTCCTCCTCCTCCTCTTCCTCCTCTTCTTCTTCTTCCTCCTGCTGCTGCTTCTCCTCCTCCTTGGCCAGCTTCATGGGATGTTTTTGTTTTTTTTATCTCCCTCTACAATCCCAGCCCCTCCCCCTTCCTGAGAGCCAGTTTGGTGTAGTGGTTAAGTGTGTGGACTCTTATCTGGGAGAACCGGGTTTGATTCCCCACTCCTCCACTTGCACCTGCTGGAATGGCCTTGGGTCAGCCAGAGCTCTGGCAGAGGTTGTCCTTGAAAGGGCAGCTGCTGTGAGAGCCCTCTCCAGCCCCACCCACCTCACAGGGTGTCTGTTGTGGGGGAGGAAGGTAAAGGAGATTGTGAGCTGCTCTGAGACTCTTCGGAGTGGAGGGCGGGATATAAATCCAATATCTTCTTCTTCTGCTGCTTTCCCCCCAACCTTGAGCCAGAATCCATTTCCTTCCACCTCCCTCGTTCCTTAGTCCCAGCTCTTCCCTTCATTGTCCTCTGCACCTGGCCTCAACCCCAGCTGACCCCTGCCTCACAAGGATAGCCCCATCTTTCCTGAGTTGGGGGGAGACATTACTGTGCCCTGCCTGCAGGTAAGCTCCCTGGGTGCTAGGCTGCCTCTGACCCAGGGTTCAAGAAGTTCAAGACCCTGGGTGTCTCCAGACAGGAATTTTTATTCTCAAAAGCCTATATCCCAAAAGCTTTGCTGGTCTTGAAGGTGCTGCTAGACTCAAATCTAGCTGATACAGAAATGCAAATCATTTATAGCTATAGTATCCTCAGAGGTTGTGGTCGCACCTGCTAAATAGCACAGTTGCAATTCACTTTTGATGCACTTTCAAGCTGGGTCTCACCAGTTCACATTATTTAGCATGTGCGATGGCAGTCAGAGTGTGTTATGCTTCTTTACCTTGCCTTGGTAATGTTGACACTTTAAAGGGAATATTCAGTGCAAGGAGACAGAAAAATGACATAAAAATACAGCATTATGGATTCTAAGGGAAATCTGGGAGTAGATGAATTGCAAGGGAAATTTGGGAGGGAAAGCCACAAGGATGAGCACATCAGTATCATCCCCCAACAGTGTTCTTTGGTGCTGCTCTTGCAGGCAATTGGAAAAAGACCGAAACAACACTCTCTCCCCAGACGCTGCTCAACACTGTTTTAATGTCAGGCTCAGACAGATGCCTCATCATAATGGTTTGGCTCCTCCCTGCCCTTTACAAGAGGAAATTGGGATTCCATTTGTTATGTTTGGCCTTGAATAGTTTTAATTTTGGATTGGCTTCTTTTTTTTGGAGCGTAGCTTACCTGATTAAATTTGGCAAGGGAGCTTTATGAAAAAGCATGACTTTGACTATGTTATTTAATTCTCTCTTCTGTCATGAAATGGCTGGCCCCCTGCCCCATGGTGACAGATGTGCTTGCTTTGGTTGACTTACCAGGCTTCCTGCACACCGTATTAACATTTGTGCTTTCCTGCATTATCAAGTAACGTGGAATGCATAGCAACAATGAAAAGACACTGCCATTAGATATGAGAGAATATTTTTGGAGAGAGTGTGTTTAATTGTAAGGTTTGGGGAGCAGCAAGCTTTTGGGAAGGGTTACAAGGCTCTATAAAAGTTGCATCCACCACTTTGCCTGGCAAAATGTCACCTGGTCCCTCTTTGTAGAATTCCAAGGTTGCTTTTTTTTGTAGCAGGAACTCCTTTGCATATGAAGCCACACCCCCTGATGTAGCCAATCCTCTAAGATCTTACAACAGGCTCTGTAAGCTCTTGAAGGATTGGCTACATAAGAGGGGTGTAGCCTAATATGCAAAGGAGTTCCTGCTACAATAAAAAGCCCTGTGCAATTCTATCAGGGCTGTTCATCCCTCAGAAGGACAGGGAATGAAGTGTCTTTTACTGGACAGTGACTGGAGGAACCAGAGAGCTCTGTTGATTTCTAACCATTTGTATAGACATCATCTCCTCAGATGCTAAGATCGACAAGGAGATCGACAACAGGCTGGCAAAGGCAAACCGTGCCTTTGGCCGACTGCACAAAAGAGTGTGGAGCAACAAGCATCTGAAAAAAGGCAAAGCGGTTGTGATGACAACCCTCATCTACGGCTCCGAATCGTGGGTTTTATACCGTCATCACCTGCGACTCCTTGAGCGCTTTCATCAGCGCTGCCTTCGCACCATCCTCAACATCCACTGGAGTGACTTTGTGACCAACACTGAAGTTCTCAAGCGGGCGGAGGTTACCAGCATCAAGGCACTGCTGTTGAAGACGCAGCTGCGCTGGGCAGGGCATATTTCTAGGATGGAAAACCACCGCCTTCCCAATATTGCCCTGTATGGCGAACTCTCCACCGGCCATTGAAATAGAGGGGCACCAAAGAAGAGGTACAAGGACTCCTTGAAGAAATCCCTTGGCACCTGTTGCATCAACCATCACCAGTGGTCTGACCTAGCCTCAGATCGCAAAGCATGGAGGCACACCATCCACCAGGCTGTCTCTTCCTTTGAGAATGCACGCATAGCTGGTCTTGAGGACAAAAGGAGATTGAGGAAGAATCGCACTGCTACAGCACCAACCCTAAATCAGACTTTTCCCTGCAGACGCTGTGGCCGGACCTGCCTGTCCCACATTGGTCTTGTCAGCCACCAGCGAGCCTGCAGCAGACGTGGACTATTGCACCCTTCTTAAATCTTCGTTCGCGAAGCCAAGCCAAGAAGAATAGACATCTGTGTCCACATATTTACATGCCTCGACTTGGACAGCCCAAGATAGCCCAATCTTATTAGATCTCAGAAGCTAAGCAGGTTTATTTCTGGTTAGTACCTGGATGGAGACCACCAAGGAAGTTTAGGGTTGTTGTGCAGAGGCAGGCAAAGGCAAACCACCTCTGCTCACCTCTTGTCTGGGAAACCCAACAGGGTCGCCATAAGGGAGCTGTGACTTAACAGCAAATGTAAGCCGTAAGTTGTTCTGAGAGCAAGCTATTGCTGTGAGCTGTTCTGGGAGCAAGTGTGTTGAAAAACGGAGAATAAAAGTTAAAATGAAATACATTTGTTGTAGTTGTTAAGTTTTGGGCTAGTTATTGTTCTCAGGCCCAGGTTGTATTATGTTTAAATAAACTGTTGAGTTCCTTCACAAGTGTCTGGGACCAATTCACAAGTGACTGGGACCTCACCTTTCTCCCCAGTGGGGACACAAAATGGCTTATATAATTCTCCTCCTCTCCACTTTACTCTCACAACAGCCCTGTGTAGTAGGTTGGCTGAGCATATGTGACTGGCCCAAGGTTACCCAGCAAGTTTCCAAGGAATAGCCAAGATTTGAACCTGGGTCTCTCTCATTCTGGCCCATTCTTTCTTAACCTCTCCAGCACACTGACTCCTAAGAACCATTGGAGAGCAGCTTGTTGCTGTGTGGATGAGGCATTCGGCAGTAAAATCCCCACTTGCCACATGGGAAGCCTGTGTTCTAGGGTTGCCAAGTCCGATTCAATAAATATGTGGGGACTTTGGGAGTGGAGCCAGGATCAAGGTTTTGACAAGCATAATTGAACTCCAAAGGGAGTTCTGGCCATCACATTTAAAGGTGCCACACTCCTTTTAAATGCCTTCCCTCAATAGGAAATAATGAAGAATAGAGGCATAAGAACATAAGAGAAGCCATGTTAGATCAGGCCAATGGCCCATCCAGTCCAACACTCTGTGTCACACAGTGGTAAAAAATTTATATATCCCATGCATTGTCTTGTAAACCTCTATCATGTCACCCTGCAGTCGACGTTTCTCCAAGCTAAAGAGTCCCAAGCATTTCAACCTTTCTTCATAGGGAAAGTGTTCCAGCCCTATAATCATTCTAGTTGCCCTTTTCTGGACTTTCTCCAATGCTATAATATCCTTTTTGAGGTGCGGCGACCAGAACTGCACACAGTACTCCAAATGAGACCGCACCATCGATTTATACAGGGGCATTATGATACTGGCTGATTTGTTTTCAATTACCTTCCTAATAATTCCCAGCATGGTGTTGGCCTTTTTTATTGCAAACGCACACTGTCTTGACATTTTCAGTGAGTTATCTACCACGACTCCAAGATCTCTCTCTTGGTCAGTCTCTGCCATTTCACAACCCATCAACTTGTATTTGTAGCTGGGATTCTTGGCCCCAATGTGCATTACTTTGCACTTGGCCACATTGAACCGCATCTGCCACGTTGACGCCCACTCACCCAGCCTCAACAGATTCCTTTGGAGTTCCTCACAATCCTCTCTGGTTCTCACCACCCTGAACAATTTAGTGTCATCCGCAAACTTGGCCGCTTCACTGCTCACTCCCAGCTCTAAATCATTTATGAACAAGTTAAAGAGCATGGGACCCAGTACCAAGCCCTGCGGCACCCCACTGCTTACCGTCTTCCACTGCGAAGACTGCCCATTTATACTCACTCTCTGCTTCCTATTACTCAGCCAGTTTTTGATCCACAAGAGGACCTGTCCTTTTACTCCATGACTCTCAAGCTTTCTAAGGAGCCTTTGATGAGGAACTTTATCAAAAGCTTTCTGGAAGTCAAGGTAAACAACATCTATTGGGTCTCCTTTGTCCACATGTTTGTTCACCAACAAACCTTCTTTTGGGTCTCATAGAACTGGACCCCTTGGTCCAATATTTTTGAAACTTGGAGGGTATTTTGAGAACAGGCATAGGATGCTATGTTGTAAATTTGGCGCCTCTACCTCAAACAACAGCCACCCCACCCCCAGAGCACCAGATATCCATGGATCAATTTTCCATTATACTCTATAGGAATTGGTCTCCATAGGGCACAATGGAGTGCCCAGCAGACATTTCCCTCACCCCCCCTGCTTTCTGAGGACCCTTATGTGGGAGGAGGACCTCCAAACTGGGGGATCCCTTGCCCCTACCTGGGAATTCATAACAAAAAATGCAAGCTAGTGACCAATTTACTAAGAAGTATATAGAAATCAGTCCAAATGTCCAAAACATGTATATTCAAGTCCCAAAGTAGTGTGATGACAAGCCAATCGATTAAGTACTTGTTTCTTTCCAGTCTTCATCAGACCTGGGACCAATATTGATTCAATATTGGTCCCAGGTCTGATGAAGACTGGAAAGAAACAAGTACTTCATCGATTGGCTTGTCACCACACTACTTTGGGACTTGAATATACATGTTTTGGACATTTGGACTGATTTCTGTATACTTCTTAGTAAATTGGTCACTAGCTTGCATTTTTTGTTGTATTATCCATTATAGTGACCTCTCTCGGATTGTATTCTATCCCACCTGGGAATTGGCATCCTTACTGTATTCAGTTCCCAGACAGTGCACCAATGTTAATGAGGTCTCTTTATGGAGGAGGTCTCTGCTATGACAGGTTTATATCACCACAGCAGGTATGCAACTGTTACAGCTACGTATTCAACTATTCATTGGAAGGCACTATTGCACAATCCACTTAGCTTTGCCAGTGATGGGTTAGAAATTCCTGGAGATTTGGGGGGACTGTGGGGTTTTGTTACCGGAGGGCTCTCAGCAAGGTATAATGTTATAGAGTTCACCCTCCAAAGCAGCTGTTTTCACCAACTGATTTCTGTAAGTTGGAGATCAGTTGTAATTCTGGGAGATCTCCAAGTCTCACCTGGAGGCTGGTAAAGCTAATATACTTTGAAAGCAAACTGCACATTGCAAGAACGACTGAGAAAAAGCATGGCTATAAAAGCACCAGAACGATATCTATGACTGCAGAAAATAAATGGGATAGGTTCATAAGCAGGCTGTGCATAAGCATAGGCAAATAAGGGACATACTATAGACATAAGAAATATCTATAGTACAGCACTAAATCAGTCTCCAGTAGAAGACACTCTAGAGAAGAATTTCAAACCACTATACATTGCAAATACATGAGCACAAACTTAATGTATGTTAGATATTCTGCATATTTAAAGTACTTATAGCCTCCTCACCACCCTCTTTCCCTTCTAGCCAAAGCTCACATCCTTAACAGGCAAAAGCAGTTCCCTCTTTCCCTTCTATCCAAAGCTCACGTCCTTAACAGGCAAAAGCAGTTCCATACCTACTGATCTAAAGGTCCAGGAAGGTTGGGGAGACAAGATAGTCTCAGGATTGTGGGCCTCTCAGCCCCCAGTCTCTTGAGAATCAGGAGAACGGAGAGATGAGCTACAATAGAAATGCAGAACAAGCCTTTCTAGGCATGGAATTCATTGAATCTGGGGGGAGGGGGGGCAAAAGCATTCTATAAGGAGAGAAAGAAAAGACCAAAGAGAAGGGGGAAATCCAGAAAGAAAAATAGCTGAATCCGATATAAGGATGCAGTCCTTGTGTTAGGTCTCTGAAGGTATCAAGAGGCAGCAGGATAGTGTCCACAAAGCAAGTGGACCCCAAGAGAGCAAAAGACCACCCTCACCCAGAGCCTTATATGTTTCTCTTAACAAGGAGTTTTACCAGGGTAATCTCTGTACTCTGGGATAAGAGACAGAAGTGTGGACATGTAAATTCACCCCTTATTGATTGCTTAAATTGGAATTAGGTGGTAGAAAGTCCCTTTCCCATAACGTGCCATCCCAAAACAATATGCCAGTCAGAGCTTGTCAGGAAATTGCAATACATCCAATTTGCAATGCCCATTTATTGAAAGGGATGCCAGCCTCCAAATGGGATCTGGAGATCCCCCAGAATTACAGCTTATCTATAACTTACAGAGAACAGTTCCCCTGAAGAAAATGGAGGCTCTTGAGGGTGAACTCTATGGCATCATCCCCAACTGCGGTCCCTGTCCTCCCCAGGCTTCATTCCCCAATCTCCAGGAGTTTCCCAACCTCTCTCTGGTATTGATATACAAACATGTATATGAGTCACAGGGGAAACATTTTGGGAGGAACTAGAAAAGGACATGAGAATAAAGAATCAACAGAAAACTGAGAAGAAGCAAAATTGAAGTGAGGACTTTCAGATGGAAGCGTCAGAAATGAGAAACTGGAGATCATCTCTAGCCAGCAGTAGCCCTTTAGACTATCACCTACTAGAGTTCTTACCATAGATGTACATATATAATTGGTGGGGTAGATTGCAGTCTCCTACCCCTACTCACCTGTCCCCTGCTGCTGCTTGATGGGGTAGCAGGATCAAAAAGTGTGTGTGTGTCACTCAATATGACGGTGTAACTTCCAGGTGAAAGCCTGGAGCTGACATCGGTGCAATGGATATCCTCCAATACCATAGAGTTTGGGGAGATTCCTGGAGCAAAGCTTGAGATGGTGATGTCACTTGCGGATTTTCACTTGGAAGCGACATCATTAAGTAGCACCTCTTTTCCCCATGCCACCTCCCCAAACCTCCTGAGAAGAAAGGTGGCATAGAAATATTATCTGTCTGTCTGTTGTTTGTCTGTCACCTGAAGAAAATAGCCACTTTGGAAGGTGGGCTCTATAGCATTATGCCCCACTGAAGTCCCCATCCTTCTCATACTCCACCTCCAAAATCTTCAGGTGTTTCCCAACTCAGAGCTGGCAACCCTATCCAGCCCCCACCCCCGCAGTCTTCAGCACTCTCTCTCTCTCACACACACACATCTATCTATCTATCTATCTATCTATCTATCTATCTATCTATCTATCTATCTATCTATCTATCATCTCTCTCTCTCTTTCTCCATCCATCTCTCTACCAATCATCTATCTGAGAGAAAGTGAAAGAGAAAAGAGGGCCTGAATGAACTCTGGCATTGAGTGTTTTGCTTCCCGCGCAAGGCCTCACTGCCATATTGGAGGGGGAGGTAACCACGATGTTTCTCCTTCTCACACCTGAGCAATCTGACTGCTTAAGCAGCGCATACGTCTTTTTCACATGCAAAGTCTTGGCTGCGTCTGTCATGCGGAGAGAGAAATTGCATGTTTTCAAGGTGATACTGCAGCGTTTATTGGGGCTTGTGATGTGCTCATTTATCACTATTCTATTGCTAACAAAATATTTACACTTAGCTGCTTGGACTGTGCCTGACGGTGGACTAATCCTCTTCTCACTATTCAAGCAGAAGGTCTTTCAGCAATGCCGGGCATTTGTATTCTATTAAGGATGTCAGGATAAAACTTACATGACTGTGCTGCTTCCACCCTTTCCTTTCTTGTCCATCAGCTGCTGAGTAAGCGTGACCTTGTTTTCATTAGAACAGAACACCTTGTGAGTGCACAGAAGCCGCAGGGTGGGAAAGCGTATAGAAGAGAGCAAGGAATTCATTAGCTGGCCCTTGGTCCAGGTCTCGCCTCGAGAGAGCTAGCTAGTCAAAATTTCATATTGCAAACCTTAATTACCCCAGGCTAAAATAAGAGAGTAGTGTGACATTTTAAAGGCTAACTGGTTTCGTATAGCACAAACTTTGGCGCCCACTGTATCAGTTCATGAACGCCGATGAAGTGAGTGGAGGAACTAGTCGCATCACAGATTTCTGAGTGAACCTGTATGGTTATGGACTTTAGTCTGATACTCATGATCGGTTGACAGATCACACCCAAAGAGTGCTTGTGAATGGTTCCTCATCCTCTTGGAGAGGAGTGACAAGTGGAGTGCCTCAAGGATCTATCCTGGGACCTGTTTTGTTCAACATCTTTATAAATTATTTGGAAGAAGGAATACAAGGAATGCTTATTAAATTTGCCGATGATACTAAATTGGGAGGGGTTGCAAATACAGTAGAAAGCAGAAACAAGATACAGGAAATACAGTAGAAGACAGAAACAGGATACAGAATGACCTTGACAGGCTGGAAAACTGGGCTAAAACCAATAAAATGAATTTTAACAGGGATAAATGTAAAGTTCTGCATTTAGGTAGGAAAAATCCAATGCATGGTTATAGGATGGGGGAGACTTGTCTTAGCAGTAGAATGTGCGAAAAGGATCTAGGGGTCTTAGTGAATCATACACTGAACATGAGTCAACAGTGTGATGTGGTGGCTAAAAAGATAAATGCAATTTTGGGCTGTATCAATAGACGTATAGTGTCCAGATCACGTGAAGTGATGGTATTGCTTTACTCTGCTCTGGTAAGACCTCATCTGAAGTATTGTGTTCAATTTTGGGCACCACATTTTAAGAAGTATATAGACAAGCTGGAATGGGTCCAGAGGAGGGAGACAAAGATGGTGAGGGGTCTGGAGACCAAGTCCTATGAAGAAAGGTTGAAGGAGCTGAGCATGTTTAGCCTGGACAGGAGGCTTCTGAGAGGTGATCTGATCCGCATCTTCAAGTACTTGAAGGGCTGTCATATTGAGGAGGGTGTGGAATTGTTTTCTGTGACCCCAGAAGGTAGGACCAGAACCAACGGGTTGAAATTAAATCAAAAAAGTTTCTGGCTCAACATTAGGAAGAACTTCCTGACTGTTAGAGCAGTTCCTCAGTGGAACAGGCTTCCTTGGGGAGGTGGTGGGCTCTCCTTCCTTGGAGGTTTTTAAACAGAAGCTAGATGGCCATCGGAAACGACTGATGCTTCCACAGGGGACTACCTTTATCTTTACTGTGATAGCTATGGCTGACCCAAGGCCATTCCAGCAGCTGAAAGTGGAGGAGTGGGAAATCAAACCCAGTTCTCCCAAATAAGAGTCCACGTACTTAACCACTGCACCAAACTGGACCACTTAAGTGAGCCCATACTCAGAGCCAGGACTTCTGGAATGAAACTTCACTTTTCCTCCTTATCAGCATGGTTTTGCCTCCAGCTTCCTCTGGGAGCTGTCCATGGTCCTGATTTCTAGCCAACAACCTTGAACTCTTGTCCTAAGTTACCAGCTTGCCCTGTGGGCTTTGACCCAAAGAAGGAACTCTCTGTGCTCAGTTGCATATGTTGCCAGCTGTGGTTCCGAACCTGACTGGATGCCTGTGATGAAAACAAGCCCACAGTTTGTGGTGAAACTCACACAAAGCTTCCTTTTTCATGTCTTCTGTCTAATCCGAGCCCATGTATGAGCACCTGCTATAAAAGGAAGACATTCGACTGCACTCCCTGAAGCATCCTCCAGCTTGTGAAACTAGCAATCCAGTTTTGCCTAGTTCTGAGGAAATTTCATACACACCGAGTCAAAAGCAGCCTGCCGAGCGGATTCCAAGGAAGGATCAGGGGGCATTTGCATTTAATAAATAGAGATGTTATCGTGGAGAATTAATGTGCTTTGATATACATCTTGGCAGCAGGAGGGGGAGCTAGGTGCGGTGCTTCATTATCTCACAGAGGTTGCGGGGTCAACCCGGGACAAGGAGAAGTGATTTATGTGTTCTCTTTGTCAGACAGATGAGAATATGTAAAGGAAATAATGACTAGCCGAGACCATTAGAGAAACTCTCTCCGGATCTCAAAGGCCGACATTGCAGTGGGCTTCCTTTTCCTTTTTTCTGATTAGCATCTGAGTCTTCCATTCCAGCTCCCTGTCCCACAGTCTTCCATCTCCCTCCCTGCCTCTTCTTTTTCATATGTCCTACGAGGCTTTGACCCTCCTTAGAAGCCTCCTATGGAGCATGACTGGCAATTAACATTCAAGGGTTATAGCTGTCTACAGGACAAGTTTGTTCTTTTCTTTTTCTTTTCCTGAGAAAAGGGATCCTTTCTGAAGCCTACTAGCAAAGAAGGAATCAGACCCACCACTTTCTTCCCACAATATGTCAGTTTTTGCCCTGTGTTTCTATGTGGTATATTAGTGGCCATTCACAACCATTTCCTTAGACACTTAAGGAGCCTTAGTGTAGTGATTAAGAGTGGTGAACTCTAATCTGCAGAACAGGGTTTGATTCCCCCACTCTTCCACATGAAGAATATGACCTTATTATTTTTTTTTTAAAAGAGCTCTCTCAGCCCCACTTACCTCAAAGGGTTTCTGAGAGGGTAAGGGCAAGGAGATTGTGAGTTGCTCTGAGACTCCTCCTCCTCTTCTTGTTCTTGTTCTTTCTTCTTTTTAGCAGTCACAAGATGCATTTACAGAACAGCAAAAGGCTTCTGAAGGAAAAAGATCTCCACAAGTGGTCAAGGTAAGACCAAGGTTTCACTGGTATCTGAGTGGCACCATTTCAGGTTGCAGGTCATGCATCATGTGATTTCTCCATGCAAAAACAACTCCTTGGACAAGGATTAGAACCTTTGTCTCTTTTTCAGACAGAACCTCCTCTGATATAGGAGTCTTCTACCTTTCCCTTCCTAGTTGTCTAGAGATTGAGAGTCTAAAGTAGACCAGTGCAAACACAAGTTAACCAGCTCTGAGACAGCTACACAAGTGAGATGTCTTGCTATGTTGGGTAATAGCGGTTAGAAGTGGGGGATTTCCCTTTAGTTCAGTTCAGAATTGCCTCTACATTTATGAGCTTCTTTAAAAGAAGCATGCAGTTAAAAAAAATTGGTGCATGCATGCTGTCGGTTGCGCATGCATGTACATTTCTGAATTGACCCTTCTCTCCCCAGGAAAGCCATATGGATTCAGGCTTTTGCAGTCAGCCAGTGTAGTGTTGTGGTGAGAGTTAGGACCTAGGAGACCCAGGTTCAACTCGCTACTCTGTCATTAAACTTACGGAATGACCAGTTACTCTCTCAGCCTAACCTACTTCACTGGGTTGTTGTGAAGATAAAAGGAAGGTGAGGAGAAAACTTTATGCACTACCCTGGAGGAAAGGTGGATGAATAAATAAATATTTGGCAGATTCCCTTAAATGCAGGTCCCCCAGTGACCAAATCAAAGCAGAACTTGTCGTAAACACCTTAGATCTTTTGCATATTAATTAAGATAACACGTCATGAAATCTGGGCCACTTAGGAGCAGACCACGGGAAGTCTTTGATCTTGACATCACAGTCAATGTAAACATTGATAAACGAAGCAGGTAGAGAGCTGAGATCTAATTATGCTAAGGTGGTGTGGGCCAGGGAGATGCAAATGAACTGAAGGAACTGAAAGCTGTGTCAAATGTCACCTGCATGAATAGAGAAATTAATTGTAGAGATTCTCTGAGTTGAACCCAAAATAAAGAGAAGTGAAGCACAACCCTTCAGAACTTTGAAGGAATGGAAAGGGTGAAATTGACTGATCCTTTCCCTGTTAGTGAGGACACAGTTCTCACAAATAACACACTCAGAAACCTGACTTGGCCTATTTTCTGTTTGATTTGGCCATCCGTATTATTCAAATCATTGACATGTTCCCAATTGAAAATTAATAGTGTTCTGAATTTATGGTTGGAAATATACAACACACTATAAGGAAGTACGCAGGGCTGATGTAGGCTCAGAATTTGCTGGATTGCTGAAATTATGGACGTCCCTGGGCAGGGCGAGGCCATGCATCATTTGAAACTAGGCTATTCTTGTGTATTTGCCCCCTTTTGCACCACTACAGTCAGTGGAATTCATGTTCAAAAATCCCTGGATTGCCGGCACAGTTTTGTACACGGTACCATATTCTTCCTCTTTATCCCCTTCCCTGTTTCTCTTCTCTTATTTGTTTATTTAGACCATTCATTGGCTATCTTTCTACCTTACAGAACAGAAAGAGGCTTACAAAGTAAAAAAAAAAAAAAAGAAAGAACACAAAACAGAAAAAAAAATCCTTCGGGACCACCTTTCCTCATACGCTCCCCAGAGAGTACTGCGTTCTGGAACTCAGAACTTTCTACTGATCCCTGGACCAAAGGAAGCCAGACTGAAGACAACTAGGGCCCAGGCATTCTCAACTGCAGCACCATGTTGGGGGAACGAGCTCCCAGAGGAGATCAGGGCCCTGTGGGATCTTTCTAAGTTCCGCTGGGCCTGTAAGACTGAGCTCTTTGATCAAGCCTTTAATTGCTGAAATCAAAGATGGCTGCATGGCTGTTCTGGAGCTGATCACCTAAAGCATGAACCTGTACTTTAACCTGAAGCATGCACTTGCACTTTAACATCATTTGGACTGCCTGCACGTAACTTGCAGTGGCGAAAAAGATCAAGGAACTTGCCTAGTACTCTGATATACTGTTGTTATAGAGCACCTATTATGTTTTTAAAGTTTTATTGTGCTGATAATGGTTCTGTGTTTCAAATTGTTGTTGAACCTGTGCGCTTTGGCGGGGAGGGTGGGATACAAATCTAATAAAAAATAAAATAAAAAATCCATAAAACCCATAAAAATCCATGAATGTAAACCATTATTTAAAACTGCCAACAGACAGAAAAAACAAAACTGATTAAATTCTGTTCTGAAATAAGCATCTTCAGCTGCCTCCTAAACAGTTGCACACTAATCTTGTTGCACCATACTCAACACTTAGCCTAAGGACTTTTTCCTGGAAGTAAGTTCCATAGAATAGAATAGAATAGAATAGAATAGAATAGAATAGAATAGAATAGAATAGAATAGAATAGAATAGAATAGAATAGAATAGAGAGCCAATTTGGTGTAGTGGTTAAGTGTGCGGACTCTTATCTGGGAGAACCGGGTTTGATTCCCCACACCTCCACTTGCACCTGCTAGAATGGCCTTGGGTCAGCCATAGCTCTGGCAGAGGTTGTCCTTGAAAGGGCAGCTGCTGTGAGAGCCCTTTCCAGCCCCACCTACCTCACAGGGTGTCTGTTGTGGGGGAGGAAGGTAAAGGAGATTGTGAGCCGCTCTGTGACTCTTCAGAGTGGAGGGTGGGATATAAATCCAACATCTTCTTCTTCTTCCTTCACTTGCAGCTGCTGGAATGGCCTTGGGTTAGCCATAGCTACTGCAGGAGTTGTCCTTGCAAGGGCAGCTTCTGGGAGACCTCTTTCAGCCCCACCCACCTCACAGGGTGTCTGTTGTGGGGGGAGAAGGTATAGGAGATTGTAAGCCGCTCTGAGTCTCTGATTCAGAGAGAAGGGCAGGTTGTAAATCTGCAGTCTTCTTCTTTTTCTTGAATCAGATGGGACTTACTTCTGAAAAGACCTGTTTAGGATTGCTCCCTCAATTGCTTGCAAAGTCATAAAGGCCCCAGGGTAGGAGGAAAGTCATACACCATTTGAACAGCATTTGCTTGCTGACTGAAAGCAAAGCCAACCAAAAAATGAGCAGTGAAATTTGGTGGCCAGGCAGGCGAAAGGGGTATAGCATGATATTCTGAATCTGGATCAGATGTTCAACATGGACCAGCCAAGAACCAAAAGGTTTTCTTGGTTAGATTTTCTTTTTCTGATGAGAGGAAAAAATGTAAGTAATTCTAGGCTTATGCGTCCCCCCCCCACACACACACACATTGGACAAACTACAACTACACAGCAGTGCAAGAATGCACACGCACAAATGGTTTGTGATCCCATTTAGAACATCTTAAAATGCCTGATAAAAACTGAGCAATGTTTTTATGGTATAAAGTGATCACCTGATTAATGCATATGCTACTGGTTGGGGAAGACTTATGTCTGGGAGAGGAAGAAATGGATGGCAATGGGAAGATGACTTGTCCTACCCCTTGATGACTCAGCAGCAGACCAAGTTAGAGCAAACAGGAATTTCCAGCAGAAATCTATTTTGAAATGCATCATCAATTCCTTTTTGCCTTCCAAATTGATTTTGACTGGGTGTCAGGTCAGAACGCGATGCAATTACCACCTCATGAGATGCAGAGGAAAGCATGACCGAGATAGAGGTCTTTCAGCTTTCTCCCAAGTTAATAAAGTACAAGTGGACATTAAGAAAACAATTCAGACACTTCCCCTCCTTGCAAAGGGTTTGCATCAGTACCGCTCTGACATCCAACCTCCTTGCTTTAATTATGTCTCAGAAGTCAGAAGAATTTGCAAAAATATTTGGAATGACAGATTGGGGGGTGGGGGTGGAATGATAAAGGAGAATACAGCCCTAGTCTGTTTCCCTACTGTAAATCCATACTAGTTCTGTCTTTGGGTTGCTTCTTAGTGTATCCCTAAATTAGGAATTTTGAATTGTCTCAGTAACTGATATACTTGGAATCCTTCATTATGTCATTGTAATGAATCAAATCAGTCAATCCTCAGGGAAATCAACCCAGACTGTTCCCTGGAAGGTCAGATGCTGAAGCTGAAGCTCAAATACTTTGGCCACCAAATGAGAAGGGAATACTTACTGGAGAAGATCCTGATGCTGGGAAAGACAGAAGGCAAAAGAAGAAGGGGACGGCAAAAGATGAGATGGCTGGACAGCGTTACTGAACAACCACGAATTTGAGCAGACTTCAGAGGATGGTGGAAGACAGGAGGGCCTGGCATGACTTTGTCCATGGAGTCACAAAGAGTCGGACTTGACTGTGCGACTGAACAACAACAATGAATTTTTAATGAATGCATTTATTTGCTGCCCCGGCAGTGAATGGATGGCCAGGTGCAGAATGCAGTCAGGCTCCAAAGAGGGCTGACTTTAAACCAAGAGAGCAGACCAGAATGGAAACTGACCACCTCAGGTCTACCTGATCAGTCTAGTCTGCCCTCATTGGCTGGCCATGCAAAGGGGGAGGTACAAAGTGAGTCAGGCAAGCCACACAGTCGTAAGGACACTGGGTAAGATGCTGTCCTCCCCACATGGTGCACAAATGGGGCCGCAGCTAATTCAGGGACCCGTTTTTATTTAGGAAATGTTTCTCCAGAGGCCAGCTTGTAGTAGTAAAACAATTCAATCAGAAAAAAAAACAGCAGAAGAATTACCAGCATTAGAGCAAGGTTCAATACAAAGCCAGGGGCATTAAAAATAATGCAAATTCAACACACTCAAATGATAGGGTATAAAAACAGTCCTCAGTCTAGAAGCAGGTAATACAATCAGACCAAAAAATGGAAACGTCTCAGTGTATAGATCACTTTGCAAATGTATTCACTAAAGGTTTCAGGTCATTCAGTTCATGTATGTCTCTCCCCCTACCCTGGCCTGTTATTGATGCATATGTAAAATACTGCTCCCCGCCCCCCACCAAGTGGGGTGTGGGTAGAAAATTAATTGAAAGAATGATGAATTGCCAATTCTGGTATTACGTTTTGGCATTCTCATTAAAACAGAACTCAGAAGGAATGCTACCCTGTATGGAGTGAAATCATGGAACAATAACAATACAGATATTGAGAGATCTATGCATCCCTAGATGTGTTGATGGAATAACAAGAACTCCTCACCTTGTGTTAATTCTTTCTCCTAAACCTGAAAACCCCCAATTTGTCGAGCCTATGGACCTTCTGGAATATGAAGAATAGTGAATGGGTGCTACCAGAAAAAATGGCTGCTTTGGAAAGGCAGGTTCAGTCACAAAAATAGCTGCCATGTGGTGCTAAGACTAATCACAAAGTGTCTGAAGGTTGCAAGCCAACCATCTTCCTTTCAGTGGAGGCAGCTGTTCCCAAATGGGTACTCCCTGCAGACCCTAAAGTAGTGCTTCCTGGATTCTACAGGTAGACTGGGACAGATTTCCCACTAGCCTTACCTCGCTCTCCCTCTCCTCTTCTCAGCAGGGCTTCTGTCAGATTTCACACAAGCTGCCCAGAGGTTGCAACTCGCTCCGCCTCTTTCCTGCAGCAAACAAGATCCTCTAAAAACCAGTTTCTGTTTGCCGTGCAAAGAAACCAAAGCTAGTTGCAGCCCTGGGGCAGATAGTGTGAAATCCAACGGAAGCCCAGAGGAGAAGAGGAGCATGAGACCGGCATAAGGCTAGTGGAAAATCGTTTTGTGGTAGAACAAACTGAAGCAGAAATTGATAGACAGGTGCCATGCTACCTATGGGCATCAGTCTAAGGATGGCTGTCCTAAATTCACCCTAGTGTCATCTCATAGATGCAGGTCTTCCCACATTCCTATCTGGGGATCAGCCAGTCTCCAATAGCATCCTCCAGAGTGAATGGGAATGGTCTGTAGAAGGATAATTGCATTCATTTTATTTTACTCTTGGCATCCTGGCATATGGAGACAAAGTGGATTTGGAAGCCAAATGGCTTCATCATCCCCATGCCTATGATGGCATAATAGCCATTAGAAGATAAACAGAGTGAACATTTCCTGGCAGAGATTGTGGACAGAAGGGCTGTTGAGTAGGAGAGGCCAAGGTGTACTATATCTGGAGACATTTCATTTTCTCGCCCCCCCCCCCCGCCCCCAAGGACTAGAAGATATCATGCAGTAAAGGAAAAAAAAACCCTTGAACAGATGTTTGAGGAGGCTTTCAAAATGGCAAGCACCCCCTTTCAGCCAGTTTTTGGGACTTTGCTTCCTCTGTCACTTCTGACTCTATGCCCATTGACAGGTAGGCTTCCAGCTCTTCAAATTAGGTGTCTTTGATATGTTGCCAATACTTTTTAACAAGGGATTCTGGCAAACTGTTTTTCCCTTGGTAAATCAAGTGTCTCCAAGAGACACGGTTTCTCCCAAAAAACATGGGCATAGATTCATTGAGAGTTCCTGTGTCCTCACTATTCAAACAAAATTGCTTGCCATTGTAAGCAAGGTTGTGGCAATTCATGGTTTGTTATTCAAGGTTCTCTAGAATGTCATAAAGATGAGATCTTACCGTGGGTGGGGAGGAGAACCTTTAGCTTATGTTTAACTTACTGCCTGAGTGACTGAACTGTGTTAAAAAAAATAAATATTAACAGCAAGGATGCTTCTGAATTCCTCATCAACATTTTGCTTTGGATATTGTCATTCCAAACTGTGTTTTAGTAGGTCAGTCAGGGCAATAACAGGACCACTGACCATATCAACAGGCAAATCCCACAATGCTATCTGAAAACCAGCTGGAACCATCAGGTTATGATGGTGGATCATCTTAATTGATCCACACCTCCCTGGAGTCTTGGTATCTCTGTAAGGCCAAACTCAAGCATGGAAATGGGACTGTCTTCCAAACTCCCACTTTCAGATCCCCTTCTCTTGCCAATGGCAGCATACCCAGATCTAGAATGTGACCTGCACAGTGTTACCACTGGGATCTGTGGCTTGTCACCTATGATCCTAGATGAGCTCAAACTATTGAAACCAGCACAAGATTAGGATGGCAGAACTTGCTGTACATAAGAGAAGCCATGCTGGATCAGGCCAATGGCCCATCCAGTCCAACACTCTGTGTCACACAGTGGCCAAAAAACTCCAGGCGCCATCAGGAGGTCCACCAGTGGGACCAGGAGACTAGAAGCTCTCCCACTATGCCCCTCCCCAAGCACCAAAAATACAAAGCATCACTGCTGCAGACAGAGAGTTCCAATAATACGCTGTGGCTAATAGCCACTGATGGACCTCTGCCAGTTTGGTGTAGTGGTTAAGTGTGAGGACTCTTATCTGGGAGAACTAGGTTTGATTCCCCACTTCTCCACTTGCACCTGCTGGACCTTGGGTTAGCCACAGCTCTGGCAGAGGTTGTCCTTGAAAGGGCAGCTGCTGTGAGAGCCCTCTCAGCCTCACCCACCTCACAGGGTGTCTGTTGCGGGGGCAGAAGATATAGGAGATTGTAAGCCGCTCTGAGTCTCTGATTCAGGGAGAAGGGCGGGGTATAAATCTGCAATTCTTCTTCCATATTTTTGGACATATTTTTGTTTGCCGGTTCATCAAACTCGTATTGTTTGCATTTGTCATGTAATCTACTCTAAGTCCCCAGTTGTGGGAGAACAGTGGGGGTATAAGTTTATTCAGGCATGCGCCCTCCACTGGTGGTGGGGGGGCACGACTTCAAGAGGCTTACACAACATCGTATTGTTTGTGTGTGTTTCAGCTTACTTAGGCACTATACAAACAATCAGAAGAGGATAAAACCGGACGAATGTAGGATACCTCGAATGGGTTGGGTATAACAATTGCAGACACAAAGCTCCTGACTTCAAATCCTGTTTCCGTGCATGTTCCGTTTGGCCATGTTAGGTTATGCAGGCAGATGAGCAAAAGCGGTTCGCTCTACTGATCAGGAGCTATTCTTCTCCAAGATGAAGGTTATTAATGGCTATAATCCATCAAGTAATGGTCCCGAGGAAATGAATCTGCTGACAAGTAACCTTGCCATGTTGGGGGGGGGGGTGACATAGGTAGCTGTTGACATTGCTACAGAGAATTTTAGTAAGGCAGTAGTGCATAAGTGGGGGTGGGGAGGAGTCTTCAAAAGAAATTAATTTCCTCTCTTTATTATGAGCCGTTAGGCTGCTCATTTGGGCACCAGTTAGGTTGTGATGCTTGAGATTAGAGCCAAGGTGGACCGCGTTCGAGGATGCAAATTATTTCTCAATGAGTGGCACGGCAAGAGTCAATAAGGGCTGCTTACCTTGGCTTTGCTACTGATGTTCTCTTTCTCTTCCTTCATCCTCCATGTAGTCCTTAGGGTGTGCTAGGGGCTGTACCAAATGTGGAAGGGATGGCTCAAGGGAATACTATTGTCAACAGAAAGCTAAAACTGTGAATGGAGAGCAGACAGCGTGGATGCAGGAACAGTGATACTTGATTACTGGAATGCCCAATAGCGACTGAGGAAGAGGTGAGGTTGGGCTGGGTGTAGATAAGTTAATTTGGGGGTGTTTGTGAATTTGTCTTTATTTCTCCTTGGCTTTGGAGTTTTACACTGCTTGATCTTATTTTTGAAACAGAACTCATCTGTTTAAAATATTTGAACTGTGTAAACACTGCTGCACATGTGAGATTTGCCTCCACTTTCTGTTCATAGTGGTCATCCGTGTCTTTTTTCCTTCTCCATGTTACAGATTTGCATGTGTGCCACTTCGGGGTCAGGAAGTAATTTTCCCCAGGCCACTTTGGCCAGTGATCCTGGAGTTTTTTTTTGTTTTTGCCAGCTTCTGGCCATGGAGCAAGGGGTCACTGGGTGTGTGGGATGGGAGGCATTTGTGAATTTCCTGCAGAGCAGTTTGCAGAGGCTGCCAAGCTATTCGGCCTAGAAGTTAGTCTGAAGAAGACAGAAGTTCTCCACCAGCCTGCAACCCTGGAAGATTATCACCCTCCTTGCATCACTGTGGGTGAATCAGTTTTGAAGACAGTCCAGCAGTTCAGCTACCTGGGGTGCATCATCTCCTCAGATGCCAAGATCAACAAGGAGATTGACAATAGACTGGCAAAGGCAAACCGTGCATTTGGCCGACTGTATAAAAGGGTGTGGAGCAACAAGCATCTGAAAAAAGGCACAAAGATCAATGTTTACAAAGCGGTTGTGATGACAACCGCTTGGTTTTATACCGTCATCACCTGCGACTCCTTGAGCGCTTTCATCAGCGCTGCCTTCGCACCATCCTCAACATCCACTGGAGTGACTTTGTGACCAACACCGAAGTCCTCAAGCGGGCGGAGGTTACAAGCATCGAGGCGTTGCTGTTGAAGACGCAACTGTGCTGGGCAGGGCATGTCTCCAGGATGGAAAACCACCGCCTTCCCAAGATTGCCCTGTATGGCGAACTTTCCACTGGCCATCGAAATAGAGGGGCACTAAAGAAGAGGTACAAGGACTCCTTGAAGAAATCCCTTGGTACCTGTTGCATTAACCATCACCAGTGGTCTGACCTAGCCTCAGATCGCAAAGCATGGAGGCACACCATCCACCAGGCTGTCTCTTCCTTTGAGAACGCACGCATAGCTGGTCTTGAGGACAAAAGGAGATTGAGGAAGAATCGTACTGCTACAGCACCAACCCCAAATCAGACTTTTCCCTGCAGCCACTGTGGCCGGACCTGCCTGTCCTGCATTGGTCTTGTCAGCCACCAGCGAGCCTGCAGCAGACGTGGACTACTGCACCTTTCTTAAATCTTCATTCGCGAAGTCAAGCCGAGAGAGAGAGAGAGAGAGCAGGGTGTTCGACTAGATGACCCTGGAAGTCCTTTCCAACTCTATGATGCTATAGTAAAACATTATCAGTGAGTGATTTGGATATCATCATAGACAGAGTCATATCCAGGGATTGCAAGAACTTCCAAACCAACATGTTCAACATTCAGATTTACTGGGATTAAACTCTTCATGGGTGAAACACTTTGGTGGATTCTCCTGATGTTTTCAATAGCAGTTTGAAGAGAATGTCATGTGGGACACATCTGGGTTGCACAGTAGGAATTTTTACATTATCTCCTACATGCTTTGCTTTGTATGCCACAGGTCAGCCAATCACAGAAGTTCATCCTAAGGATGCAGGATGAGAGTCATCCAACTGCTTAGGGAATGATGGATTGATGGATCTTCCCCTGAAAAATAATTACAACTCCCATGCAATAATATGAGGCTGCGCAAGCATGAAATATTCCCCATCTGAACAGTTAACCTGCCTTTCCTATTAAAAACACTCCTGAGCCCTGATAGGTCAAGGACATAAGTCATACTGTTCGTAGATACATCTATTTATCTGTAAAGTTTGACTTTTAGGCCACCCTCCCTTGAAAACAGGGCTCAGGACAGCATACAGCAATGATAAGAATTACATTTTTACAAGAAAAGGTTGAATTAAAATAATACATAAATATATATTTCACAGCAGCCTAAGCCAGTCTGATGGCAATAATTCCTGGGGGTGTTATTGCCTCATAGAGGAGGGAGGTGGGGGGAAAGGAAGAGGAGTGCCAGACATAGATGGAGGACTGTCGCTGTTCTCAACCAAACACCTGGTGGAATATCTCTGTCTTACATGCCCTGTGGAATGAAAACAAGTTAGCAGAGCAAACCTTGAACAATGAGAACTCGGAGGAAACTACAATCCCCATGATGCAATGTGAGAATGTGTATGTGCAAATTCATCCACACCATGACATTTTGCCTGCCCTTTTCACTGAAAAGCAAAAAACAAAACAAAAACAAAGAAGTGTACACAAATTAAGATGCCTGCTTTTTCCAGTGTCACCTGCCAAATCAGGTGCTATGCAAGCCAAATCTATGGGTGAGTGAACAGTCCCAGTTTCCTGAAGATTCTTCTTGTGTGGTGTGGTGGCTTATCAATGAACGAAGAATCTTGATGTGATCATAATATCATACTAACAGGACACACTCTGGCCCCAGGAGATGGATGGAGGCACATGATACAGCTAACTTGCCGATACATGATACAGCAAGTTTGCTGAATTAGGAACGTTTGAGCCTCAGAACCCCCTACATACCTCCTTGAGTTCTGTAATGGGAAAAGGGTGCAAAACAGAGGGAATGAACAAAAATTGCTTTTTTGTAGTGTTTTACCAATGCATACATAATTACTTCCTGTGTTTTCTTTAAATGTGTAAACATGCATCAAATAAGTAAATATGTTGTATATGCCCTAATTCCAGAATTAATTGTAGGACTTCTTCTTGTTACATCAAAATTAAGTATACCACAGCTTAGAACAAATTATTTTCAGCTAGGTCTATTGTCAGGATCTATTCTAAGTAGAAGAGGAAGCTCCATTTTTCCTTAATTTGGGTTAACCAGGGCCAGTCCCAGACTGTCTGGCATCCTAGGCGAGGCTTAGGTCCAAAGCCAGAAAATTTTAGGTGTGGGGGGCAGGGAATAAAATCTTAGGTGGAGGGGCCCTAGGGCCCAAAATTACATCACACACCTTTTAAAGAAGATAAATAAAAAAGGAGAGTGGCAGCGATAGCAAGGGCGGCAAAAGCAGCGGTGACGAGAACAGCGAGGAGAGTGGGGCAGCAAGAGCGGCGGGGAGGGTGGCGGTGGCAAGAACAGGGCAGCGAGAGCGGTGGGAAGGGCAGTGGCAGAGAACAGGGCAGCAAGAGTTGCGGGGAGGGTGGCGGCGGTGAGAACGGGGCAGCGAGAGTGATGGGGAGGGTGATGGCAGTGAGAACAGGCAGCAAGAGTGGTGGGGAGGGCAGCAGTGGCAAGAACGGAGCATCAAGAGTGATGGGGAGAGCTGCAGCGGTGAGAACAGGGCAGCGATAGCAGCGGGGAGGGCAGTGGTAGCCAGTGCATGGCAGCAAGAGCGGGGTGGCAATAGCAACAGGGAAAGTGAGGCCATACAGGTGGAATGGGGGTTCGGGTGGACAGCCTGTCTCCCCTGCCCCCCCCCCCCCCGTAGCTACAGGCCTGGCGAGGCTAACTTCTGGCATCGCACCCCCCCATTGCATTGATAGCATCACTGAGTCATGTGGGGGCCATCCAATTCAGTGCCCCCAGAAGGCCAGTGCTCTAGAAGAGGGGTGGCCAACAGTAGCTCTCCAGATGTTTTTTGCCTACAACTCCCATCAGCGCCAGCCATTGGCCATGCTGGCTGGGGCTGATGGGAATTGTAGGCAAAAAACATCTGGAGAGCTACCGTTGACCACCCCTGCTCTAGAAAATTACCTAGTTTGCCTGGTGGAAGGGGTGGCCCTGAGGTTAACACGAAGCTTTCTATGATTAATTTTGATACTGCAGCATGTGCTGTTTGCTTATTGTTACCAGTTGCCCGGAGAAAAAATGTCCTGTCCTTTCAACAGAGGTTTAACAGGTTTAAATGGGCAGCTGAAGCTTTTTATGGAATGGAGGGAAATAAAATTGCCTGGTAAATGATATCCCTAAGAATAGAAGAACACAGTTAAGCTCAAAGCAAAGGAAATTCTATGGAAATCCATGTTCAGATCTTCCCGGTGTTGTTGAAGGCTGAATTATAGCCACATGGTATTCCGATCTGGATCAGAATCAAGTGGGCAGGGAAGAGGGCATGTAACCCTTCTGCCTTTCATTATTTTTCTAATCAAAACTACCTCCAAGCTGTTATATCCCTATAAAGAAAAAAGTGGACAAAATATATATGCCTGTCTTTTTTCCTTTAGGGGTTAATGACCATGTGTAAGGGTTAGATCCAGTTTTGATTCATGAAATTATGCAGCGGTGAAAGCAGTAAATATAATCTTCCCTCCCCACTCGTTCCTAATTTGAATTGGGGCCCTGCGAAATTGTAATTCAGTAACTGAAGAGAAAATCAGCGAAGAGCCATGGATCATTGTTAGAATATGTATTTGTCTCAGAAATTCTCAGGTTTGATTTCTGGCATCTCCAATGGAAGTATCTCAGATGCTGGGACAGACCTTTCATTGCTTGAGATCCTGGACAATCTCTGCTAGTCAGAGCAGACTGTAATGAGCTAGATGGACCAAGACAGCTCTAGATGTGTTCACATAGATGAGCTTTGACAGAACTGAGAAAATTAAATTCAGTGTAAGGAGAAAAGAGGCCAAAGGGAGGAAGGTATTTGAGGGCAGACAGGTGAAAAGCTTTCAGAGTAACTATCTGATTCCTTTAAGTGAATAAAGGAGCACGGCAGAACACACAGGGATGGCAGAGAATTCTGCTCTTGACCCCTCTTCGTCAGGGGTTGAGCATGGGAGTGGGCTTTGCATAGGGTTGCCAAGTCCAATTCAAGAAATATCTGGGGACTTTAGGGGTGCAGCCAGGAGCCTTTGGGGGTGGAGCCAGGAGCAAGGGTGTGACAAGCACAACTGAACTCCAAAGGGAGATCCTGCCATCACATTTAAAGGGACTGCACACCTTTAAAATGCCTCCCCATCCATTGGAAATAATGGATAGGGGCACCTTCTTTGGGGGCTCATAGCATTGGACCACGTGGTCCAGTCTTCATGAAACCTGGAGGGTATTTTGGGGAGAGGCACTGGATGCAATGTTGAAAATATGGTGCATCTACCTCAAAAAGCAGCCCCCCCCCCAGAGCCCCAAACACCCATGGATAAATTCTCCATTATCCCCTATGGAAATCGGTCTCCATAGGGAATAATGGAGTACACGGCAGACATTTCCCTCCCCCCACTTTCTGATGGCCCTGAAGTGGGGGGAGGGCCTCCAAACCAGGGGATCCCCTGCCCCCAACCTGGGGTTTGGCAACCCTAGTTTTGCAGGTGGCCCATGGGAAGAAGAGTCCAGGATAAAGTCGCCAGGTCCTTCCTGGCCATCAAGCAGGGGGTAGGTTTGCCAAATCCAGGTTGGGAAACTTCTAACAATTTGGGGATGGAGCCTGGGGAGGACAGTGACCTCAGAGGGATACGATGCCTAGAGTCCATTCTCCAAAGCATTATTTTTCTCCAGGAGAACTGATTTCTGTTGTCTGGAGAAGAGCTGTAATTCCCACCTGGCATCCCTAGTCCTGGCTGTAGACATAGTTGAAGGGCCCACTAAGGTACAAGCTGGAGGTGACTATATACAGGGTAGTTGCTCCATTTCTGCACTCTTTCCAGACAAAGCATCTTCCCTTCCTCCAAATCTCTTAGCTGAACAGTCACTGCTTGGTCCAGATATGAAGTGTTTACCTACCAAATCAGTTTGGCTTTGATTCCTAGTGTGTTTCTTTGTTTTATTTGCCTACTTCATTCTGCCTGACTTAGTAGGCCCCAATTGGGTCAGCAGAATTCTCGGGGCACAGCTAGGGATTGCAGTGTGTGTGAAGCAGTTAGACTAGAAGCACTAAGTTTAGTCACCATCCTGAGGCATGAGTTGAAAGGTGAAGGAGATGTTCCTCAGACCTGGATCTCTGGCCTAATGTGGATGTGGGGAATAGAACAGGAACAGCCCGTGGGGCTGCCATGACCCAGATGTTCTGTATCTTCAAAAATGGGTTTATTGGCAAAATCAAACACAGTGTGAATTCATTGGAATGGGGAACTATTTAACGTTCATTGGATCAAGCTACACCTTTTGATCTAGAACAGGGGTGTCGTAGTCATTTGTTATCAGGGCCAGATCTGACATACATGAGACCTTGTTGGGTCGGGCCATATGTGTCATAAAACAAGGGTGTCGTACTCATGAGGGCCAGATCTGACATAAATGAGACCTTGTCAGGCCAGGCCATGTCGGGCCATGTGTGTACCTATTTAAGATTAGGTAGCAGAGATACAAACTTTATAAAAAACACAGAGAAACACAAAGATTTTTTTAAAAATAAAGCCTTAAAATAAAACATGCTTAAAACGTTAGCATTCGTTGGTCTTAAACGTGCTTTCTTTGTATTTCTCTCATGGGATTCAGAGAACTAGGCAAAGAAAGCTCCGGCTCTTTCCTTCCGTCCCCAGGGGACCAGGAGAGAGAGGAGCCTCAGCCAGTAGAAGGAAGAGATGTTTGGCTCAGTAGCTCTGCTGTGCAACTGAGAGAGCCTGGCAAAGCAAGCTCTCCTTCCTCCCCAAAGGAGGAGCCTCAGTCAATGAAGAAAGTAGAGATTTTGTTCTGTAGCTCCTATGTGATTGAACAAGCCTTGCAAAGCAAGCTGTGATGCAGAAGGAAGCAAGAGAGAGGGAGAAGGAACCAGTAGCTTACGGGCCTCATAAGAGGCCTCTGGGGGCCTGATTCAGCCCCTGGGCCGCATGTTTGACACCTTTGGTCTAGAAGGTCCTTGATTCCAGATTTGTTGATCATGGCTGATTGGTGGGGAGGAAAAGAAATCTGTGCTTGCTTAGCCCCTTGCCTTCATTTCTATCAGACAGACTCCCGATATGAGGCTTAACACACTGGAAATTTCGAGGGTGAAGCCCTGTGAACGTGGCACACTTTGCCAACTGCTATTTATGCCTGGAATGCACAACTATGCTCTTTTCCATTTCCTTTTGTTTCCACGTATTATCATTCTGGACAATTTCAGTCCACCCATTATTGTTGTTAGCACTGATGATGCATTCATTCATGGATTCATGCAAATTATATGTACAATGTCCATTGTTTATACATAGTGCCGAAGTATAATACACAGTGCTGATTTATTGATGTGCAAATAATATTGTGAAATAGAGACATTTATTGAGGGAAATTCTGCAGAAAGAAGCAAAACTTAACCAGTGATCTTAGATTCAAAAACAACTTTCTGCCAATTGGTACCATTTTAGTTTTTTGCCAGAGCCTTAGCTAAGCATTCAGGTATAAAGGTATACATTTTTTTAAAGCTTGAAATTGTTATTGTTTTTATAAAAATCATAAGTAACATATAAACGATTCAACATAAAATAATACTCAAATCAGTACAGAAAGAAAAGTCCACAGTCGTCTTATAACATTAATATAAAACAAAGTTTAGATGGGGGGGATATTTTACATTTTGATTAAAAAGGTAAAGGTAGTCCCCTGTGCAAGCACCAGTCGTTTCTGATTCTGGGGTGACATTGCTTTCACAATGTTTTCACAGCAGACTTTTTACGGGCCTTCCCCAGTCATCTACACTTTCCCCCCAGCAAGCTGGGTACTCATTTTACTGACCTCGGAAGGATCGAAGGCTGAGTTAACCTTGAACCAGCTACCTGAACCCAATTTCCGCTGGGTTTGAACTAAGGTTATGAGCAGAGCTTAGGACTGCAGCTTTACCACTCTGTGCCACGGGGTTCTTTACATTTTGATTATATAAAGATATACATTAATGCAAGAAGGGATGGATCCCCATGCTCGGAAGAAGTACCATTTGCGCAAAGAACATTTCACTTTCCCCCACCAGACACACAAAGCAGCTTACAAAATCACACAAGTATAATTACACAAACACACAGGAACAAAAAGGAAAGTAAAACTCCAAGGCTGGCCCAGACTTCAATTGGACCAACTCACTTGGGGTCAGAGCTGAAAGCCCTGGGCTCAGATTCGAGAGGTTCTTGCCCTTTGGTGCATGGGTCCAAAAGGTTGTACCCTTGGCCACACCCAGACATGAATATCTGTCAAAGGAGAAAACAAGAGGTTTGTGGCTTATTCCATCCCTAGGTGGTGTGGCAGGTGCATCAGCAATAAAAGAAAAATTAGGGAGACTTTTGGCTGGGATGGATTTAGTGGTTACTTCGACTTTTACAATTTCTTTTTGTTCCTATGTTATAGCAAATAGGAAACAATTGTAAGCTGAGCTTTTAATGTGGTGCTACTCAAAACTTAGGTTAAATGAGTAGTATCATATAAGTTCTTTTTTTAAAAAAAAACCTGCCAAAGGATGTAAAACAGAAATCCAGTCTTGGTCTTCGAAGTTTCCCTTTGCTGAATGTACACATGAGCTCCGTGAATGTTGAACCCAGATTTAACCCCGATATTCCCCTTCCATGTGTTCATTTGTACCCAAAAGAATATCTGAATAGTGCTCACTAGGTTGGAAAATGGCACACACTTTCTTCACTTTAATATGTTCTTTAATCCATGATATTGGCTGTGGTTGTTGGGCAGACATGGACTGAGCCCCTTCCCTGCCACTGGCTGCACACCTGTTGTTTTATTGCCTTCACTATGATGAGCCATCAAAACCCCATTCCTGCTATCCTCAGCTTCAAAATCCTGCTGTCTTCTCATGCCCCAGCGTGAACTGTGAACTGTCACGTTCTTTTATGATAATGCAATTGAAGGTCATCCTTTGCCTTCAGCTATTGGCATGCAAAAGCTGCCCGACTAATGAGGCAATCGAAAATGACTTCCCCGCCCCCAGAACACTATTTCATCTCTGAAATCCATCCCGACAGGTGGGAAAGAGCCATCTTTCCTGGGGCAGAAAAGCGACATGAGCCAGCCAGGTTTTCAGGGAGAGGGTTTTGAAACAGTCACAGCCAGGGCTGCTGCTTCTTTTTTTTCCCCTGGAGGAACGCAGTGGAATGGAGTTTTAGAACCTCTTGTGTGGAGACAAAATTCTTTTAAAATGTTTAATAGTGTATGAGGGACCCATGTATTTCTCCTTCATTTCCTTCCTGAGAGTTCTTTTTCCAGCAAAAAAAAAAGGCCCTGATCACAGCAACTGCATTCACCTGTGGCTCAGACGTCTAGGACACAGACACCCACAATCCATAAAAAGTGCTTGAAAACCGAGGCTTAATGAAGAACATGAGGGCTGCTTACAGACCGACAGTTTGGAGCGACCCAGAGATGCCTTAGAAACTGACTAGAAAAACCTGTACAAACATGCACATCTGCCGCCCGCCCCCGTCCTGTACTCACCCCGTCCTCCAGCGTCCACAGAGCGGCTCAGAAAAGCTACCACTTTTGAACTGGTAGCAAATTTCTGGGCTGCATGCCAGTCACCTCTTTGGCGTCTGGACACGGAAGTGCACAAGCGAGGCAGATTGATTGTGTGAACTTGCCAGTCTGCTCTTGATGTTCACCGGTATTCTTTTTATAAAAAAAAAAAAAAAAAACTGCCCAGAGTGCATGAGCATGACCCCTAAAATAAATTCAGTTGTATCCTAGGGGGAGCTGTGGAGCATGCAGCAGTGTTCAGAGTTTATTGAATGCTTTCTCCTGCAGTTTAGCCCACCTCTTGTTTTTCTCTCTGCTCTGCATTAATATGTGTTAGCACTTCTACTCTGAAGGCCTCTCTGTCGCATTGGTGGCCTGCAGTCAGTTATTGTCTTTGTGCAAAATCCTGTTACTGTAAAAGTCATTTGAAGCAAACTCCCAAGGGTGGATTGGATTGTTTCCTGAACTCTGCCGACAGCACAAAGTTGCTGGTGGCAGAGTCCAGAAGTACTGTCTCACCTCTGGGAAAGAGACATCCTCAGTTTAACCCTGACTTGCAAACAATAGAGCAATTAGGGTTTGTAGAATCTTTCGGGCTCAAGTGCCGTGTTCTACTGGAGAAAGTTTTTCTTCCAGACGTTTTGTTCTCGGCTGCGGAGAACATCCTCAGTGGCGTTGCAGCCGGAGCAGGCGCTCTGACCTTCTTGGCTGCAATGCCACTGAGGATGTTCTCCGCAGCCGAGAACGAAACGTCTGGAAGAAAAACTTTCTCCAGTAGAACACGGCACTTGAGCCCGAAAGATTCTACAAACCCTAATGATGTTACCAGCCGTGAAAACCTGAAATCTTTGATAATAGAGCAATTAACAGTCAGCTTTTATTGCCTATGACACTCTCACCATCACTCTCCCGTTCTGACATGTTACCGTTTTATTGGTTTCCCACGCAAATGCTATCCAGACCAAATGCTCTTTCAATTTGTTAATTTCACTATTTCGCCATTGGATTCAAACTTTGTTCCACTTTGCATTCTCAACCACTGTCCACCAGCTATATGTAGCTCTGCTCACTGTACCCGCATTCCATTGTCTGATGAAATATGCATGCATACAAAAGCGTATATTCTGAGTAAAACTTTTTTGGTCTTAAAAGGTGCTACTGGACTCCTACTTTGTTTGTGTCAATGCTGGACATGGCTAGGGGAGACCCAGCAAGGAATAGGGTCTGTTAAAGTAAAGGACTCCAGGTGTAGGTGTTGGGAAAAGGTGGGGAAGGTGTGATTCCATGTCACCACCCTTGGATCAGTTGCAGGTCCTTCCTGCTTCCCCCCCCCCCCCACCCCTTCCCAGCTGAAGGGGATCTTTCAAGATAATTTCCCGTTATTCAATAGGAAGTGTTTTGAATCCAAAATGCCTTTTCACTTAGAAAGAATGGATGCCTATAACTTGTAATGTGCTTGCCGTTTGCCATAGAGCTTGACAGCTCCGAGTACATTACAGGTAGCTAATCAGGGCTTCAGAGCTCCATTAAAGAGTAGATCGTATCTGTTAATACAGCCATACCGTTTGGGTCATTGTGCCGATGTAAAATGTGCAGCTGCTGGGAGAAGAATTATGATGGGAGCCAGTGACTTTTTTTTCCCTCCCCTATTTTAAACTTGCGGAATGTAGGGGAGATATACTTGCCGTGATTGATTTAAGATGAGGAAAGAGTTTATGAGCTTTCAGGAGCATTTGTGGTGTTTGTTATGCTTCTGTGCAAAATAAAATCAGCAGGGGTGGGGGAGAGAATAAAAATGAAGAGCAAGAGAATTATCCCAAAATCTTGCACTGCAGGGAGAAACAATTAGACTACACAGGGGCTGAGGGGCATGTGCAAGAGTTGCTATTCTTTGGACTTCATTGGATATTTGGGTAGAGATGACTTTCAGATTCTTTGGTTTTAGGAGATAGTTGTGTTGGTCTGCAGTAGAAGAGGAAGATTTGAGTCCAGAGGCACCTTCAAGACCGACAAGATTTTCATTTTCTGTAGAAAAAGCCCAGCAGGAACTCATTTGCATATTAGGCCACACCCCTGGGGTCACTATTATTTTGCACCTTTTTCTTTTAAAGAAAAAGCCCAGCAGAAATTCATTTTTATATTAGACCACACTCCCTGGTACCACCATTGTTTCACACAGGGCTCTTTTGTAGGAAAAGCCCAGCAGGAACTCATTTGCATATTAGGCCACACCCCCTGACACAAAGCCAGCCGGAACTGCATTCCTGTGCATTCCTGCTCAAAAAAAAGCCCCGGAAAGTTCCCTTCATCAGAAGTTAGTCAGAATGTTGAGCTCTGAGTCCTTAGTCCTGAGTCTAACTGGGACATAAGGGGTGGTTTCACACAGGAGATTTGCCCCGACCTAGCCCTGCCTCCCATTCAGATTAAAAGTTTGCAATCACATGAGCACATCTGCCCTCTGAGCTACACCCATACTCACCCCATCTCCAGACACCTATCTGCATCAAAAAGCTACCTGGATTTTCCCGGTATCATCCCCCTGAATAGGATATAGGTCTTATAATTGGCTGCAGTCTGAATGCCCTGGGGCGACTCATAAGCGGAAGGAGCTGTGTGATTGCGCCAAGCCGTTTCTGGCAAAGTCTGGGGTCCCCCCTTCAATCCCTCTCCAAGGATCACTTATCTGCTTCTCCAATTGTGCGCACACATGGGGGCTTTTTTTTAAAAAAAGACAACCCTTTCTGCAGCGGGTCCCTGGTTGAGCCAGGCTAGCAGTGTGAATGGGCAACCACTGACCGCTGCCAGGATCCTGCCGCTTCAGCAGCAGCTGTCTGATTGCCCAGAAACGGCTCAAACTTCAGCAGATTTTTTTGGAATGGGATAAAATCATTTCAATTTCAGTGTGAAACCAGCCAAGGACTCTGAGACCTCCATTCCAATTTGCATCTGATGAAGGGAGCTTTGCCTCAAAAGCTTGTAACCCCCCACCCCCCCATTAAAAAAAACCCTTGTTCATCTCTAAGGTACTGCTGGATGCATTGAAGCAAGCTGTTTCAATTTCTTGTCCCTGCTGTTTTGGTTTGAAATTTCTCATTTCAATCTCGCTTTCTTCTTGTGCTAATCAAACCAGTGATTCTCTATTTCATGCCATTTTCTGTGTTCTCGTACCAATTTTTCCCCCTATAAAATCTATTTTTTTAAAAAAAAATATTATTTGAGCATTAATTAATATTATAAACATTTTAGATATGTATAACATATAGGAATGCATAAATACAGCACATACGGTGCAAAAAGCACACAACACGCATACACAACACCAATGAATTGATGGGACATGAAACAAAAACAGAATACTGGAGGGGAAATTGCTCGTCCCTTTGCTTCATCATAAAACATACTAACGCTGCTTTGAAAATGCTTCTTATCCACAATTATCTTGGATGATGAATTCCAAACTATCTCCTCTTGTTTTTTTACACAATGGGATATAATTCAGGGGACAATTATATCCCATTGTGTCACTGTTGGTTTTAAGGTATACTGTATTTTTGTATTGATGCCAATAAAGGTCTATGTATGTATGTGTATGTTTTTTTAAAGCGGAAGGGATGCTTTAGAATTATCCATATATTTTTTGTTTCTGAACGTTATACAAGGTTATATGAATGGGTTGGATCCAGACTAATTTGGCTGTTTCTACCACTTCCTCCTTCCCATTGCAGACCTCTCCTAATGTCACTCCTTAGGGCTGCCTGCTTTCCAAGGGGATAATTTCTTGCACGTCAGTGGGGTGCAGTGGGATAGGAGAAGCCTGAGAATTCCTGTCTGCCATTGGAAAATTTATTTATTAATATGCGAGTTGCCCCAGCTTCCCATTGTAAATGGGTTATCTGGACAATTTGATAAAACATTGCAAAAAAGCAATCTGATTGTATGTACAGGGGCGTCAAGATTCTTTTTTTGCTGTGTGTTGTCTTCTGTTGATATGCATGTTGGCAGCATGTATGCATTGTAAAATAAAAACATAAGTAAACAGACATACAATAATGCCAACGTTGCTTTATATGTGCAGTGTTTCTCCAATGTGCATGTAGTGTTTTTTTTTTATTTCCTTTCAACAGCATAAACTTTATTTTAACTTTAAAGTTTGGTTACAATATTCAAGGCTAATCATCATAGCAGAAATAGCTACAATTTTTGTTACAGTTATAATTACATATTCCTTTCAGAAATAAAAACAAAACAAGGGGGGGGGGGAAGAAGAACAATTATTGCTGTCAATAATTAAAACTAAAGCGCAATGGGTATTTCCATTATTATTATCTATCTTATTTTTTGTTTTAACCTTTCCAGAATAGCTAAAGTAAAAGCGTTTACAATTAATAGGACTAAAAATATAACATCTTTCTATACAGCATTCGATGTGGCAAAATGTTTTGTTCAGATAAGTAAGTTATCACCGGGTACCATACAGAAATAAAAAATGTTTCATAATTTTCCGTCAAAGGGGTTTGAGTCTGAACAGAAATCTTAGACATTATGAAATATTCCCACAGTCTTTGTTGCCAAGGTAGGATAGATGGGGGATTTTTATCAATCCAGTACACCGCCAGGGTGCTGCGTGCAGCAGATATTAATATATGTACTCTTTCTGAATTTGTCTTATTTTTTCCAGGGTCAGTCCATTTGCCTAGAAGGAAGACTTCAGGTTTTAAAGGTAAATTTGTACTTGTAATAAGTGCTATATGTTGAATGATGTTTTCCCAGGAGTTCTGTATGTGCTTGCATGATCACCAGCAATGAAAATAGTTGCCTATTTCCCCACACTGTTTTATACAGTTTGAACTTATGCTATTGTGCATGTGGTGAAGTATTTTCGGAGGTAAGTACCAACGCATTAGCAGTTTATAGGATTGTAGCCTAATGGTGGAAATTTTAGAGGTATAAGATGGGGAAGACCATATTTCTTTCCAGTCGTTGTCAGAAAATTTTGTGTTACAATCAGTTTGCCATAATCTTTGATATTTTAAGGATGGGGTATGGTCTAAGTTGAGCAAAACTTTACACAATCTAGATATGTGCTTAGAATCGTCAGTAGCTAGTGTATGTAATATATTTTCAAACTCTGAGGTCTGGCTAGGGCATTCTGTATTAGTGGTATGGAGAAAAAACTTCTGATTTGAAAATAATGTAGCCAAAATAACGTAAGACCAGTTTTTTGTTCTAATTTGTTCTTTTCTAAAAGCTTTCCTTTGCTAAAGAAGTCTATAATTTGTGTAAGTCCAACTTTATAGCAAGATATCAGAATATCTGCAGTATGTGTGGGTGACCATTCTTGGTTCAAGTATGAGGATTAAATGGATAGAAAAGGGGTGATTCTATTTCTATATTTGTTCCATATTTTAATGGCAGTATGTAAGTAGCTTTTTGTAAGAGAAGCTTTTGGTTTCAACTTGTTAGCAGGAAGGTTCCATAAATAGTCAAATAAATTTAGAGGCTGAATATCATGTGTTTCTATTTGTACCTAAGCTAAGGTGGGAGAAGCTAAAGCTCTTAATAAGGAGGCTAAATTGGATGACTCATATTACAGTGCAAGATTTGGTATTTCAAGACCTCCATACTGTATTGATCTGTAAAGAGTCTTTTGGTTAGTGTGTAGTCTTTTTTTTTTGCCCATAAAAATTGTAAAAGTTCTTTTTGCCAAAGGTATAGGCATTTCCTACGGATCTCAATTGGGATGGTCCAAAAAAAGTAAAGAAATTTGGGGAGGATAAAGTGTCTGATAAGATCTAGTCTATCCATCCAATATAGAGACATAGCATTCCAGTTTTTAATTGAATTTCTAATTTCTGTGTGCAAGGCACTGAAATTGGCAGAAAATAACTCTGACAGGTTTACAGATATAGTCACCCCTAAATACTTACAATTTTTTGAAACCCATTTGTAAGGGAAAAATTGTTTAATATTTTGGATATTAAAGTTTGACATATTAATTGGATATATACCTGGTTTTGTTTAACTAAAAGACAGTCCAGAGATTAGGCTAAAATTATGTAATATCAATTGTATTTCCGGCAAGGAATCAGAAGGTTTGGTGAGACATAAGACAATATCATCAGCATATAAGGATATTTTATGAAAAGTAACACCTATGTCTATTCCTTTAATTAGAGGGTTTGTATGAATTGTCTCAGCCAAAGGTTCTATGGCTATTGCAAAGAGGAGTGGGGATAGGGGATAGCCTTGCCTCGTATCTCTTTGCAGTGAGATTGATTCAGTAAAATAGCCATTTATTAATAACTTAGCTGAGGACTCCTCATATACAGCGTGATTGCATTGTTAAACTTAGTGCCAAAACCCATACCATGTAAAACCATTTTCAAATAGTGGATTTCAACACTATCAAAAGCCTTTGCGGCATCTAGTGATAATAGTAAGGCTTCATGTCGATTAGCTTTACAATGTAAAATAATGTTCAAAATGTGACGTATGTTATCAGCAATTTTTCTTTTGTAACTAAAGCCAGTTTGGTCGGGCTTAATATAATCAGGTAATATAACTTTTAATCGGTTTGCCAAAATTTTTGTGAAAATTTTGTTCTCCACATTAAGGAGCGAAATTGGGCAGTATGAAGCCGGATCTTGACTATCTTTATTCGGTTTTGGAATTGTAATGATATTGGCTTCTGACCAAGTTTTTGGCATGGACCCTGACTCTAGAATATTGTTGCATAGAGTTGTTAGGGAACCAACTAGCTCTGCTTTAAAATTTTTATAATACTTGGGAGGGAGGCCATCCCTACCGGGTACAGTATTTGGTTTCAGCTGTTGAATAGATTCAATGACTTCAGCTGTTGTAATATTTTTTTCCAGCAAGTGAACATGGATAGGAGTTAGCTTTCACTTAAGAAAGTTTTTATTTTAGATGTCTCAGGTTTTGTGGTGGAATATATCTTTGTGTAGAAATCAGCCAAAATTTTGGCAATTTTTTGAGTTTCTACTTGTTTGGATCCTTCCTTGTCCAGACGTGAGTATATGTGAGAGGCTTGGCACTTCTGTTTAACCTTCCACTCTAGGTATTTGATTGATTTTGGGGATTTTTCCAATAGCTGTTTTTAATATACATAAGCTGTCTCTGAATTGTTTCAGTTTCCTTATCCTGTAGGAGTTTCCGTTCTGCCTCTAATTTCCTATAAATACGTGAGTTACCAGTTTGTTTATGGAGTAGTTCCAAATGTTTAATTTTTTCTTGTGTTTCCAATATTAACTGTTTCTTTTCTTTTTTCAGGCGTATTGCCATAGAAGATTCCAAGCCTCTAACAACTGCTTTGGATGCATCCCATAATGTATTTAATGAGATTTCATCTGTGTTATTTTCTTTAAAATAGTTTTGTATGCCTTGGGCAATTTGTTCTTTCATGGTGTCATCCAATAAATATTTTTCTCAAATTTCCAGTGCCCTTCTGTTTGTATTTGTTTAAATGGTTTTAATGTATAAAGGATTGGTGTATGGTCTGACCAAATATTAATGGCAATTTGTATGTCTGATAAAAATTTCATTAAGGATTGGGATAGAATTATGTAATCAATTTGTGTATAAATGCTATATCTTGCTGAGTAATATGTATAATCTCTCTCATTTTGGTGGGATTGACGCCATACATCATATAGACCATAGCTTTCAAGAAGGTAAGATAAAGCTGTATCTCTGTTACCTAAGTTTTGAGGGTTGGGCTGCCTATGTGTTCTGTCTAAAGCCTTATTGGCTGACAGATTAAAGTCCCCTCCTAGTATAACATTATCAGTTTGGAAGGCTTGTAGCTGCAATAATGACTGATTTAGAAATTCTAACTGATTCATATTTGGAGCATATAAGGTTGCTAGTGTTAGAGGAAAGCCTTCCAAATGGCCTTTTACAAAAAAGGAATCTACCTTGAGGATCAGAGATGTGTCTTGTAGTTCAAAGTGGATGTGCTTGGCAAGTAAAATGGCTACTCCCCTCGATTTTGAGTTCCCAGGGGCAAGGAGTTGAGTAGCAAACCAGGGGGATTTCAAGATTGGGTGATCTTTAGATTTCAGATGTGTCTCCTGTAGGAACAAAATGTCAGGCTTATCTTTCATAATCTGAGAGAGTACACATTTTTGTTTGATTTTGTTGTTTAAGCCACGTACATTATAAGTCATAACTTTTAAAGGATTCATTTTGCAAGCTAAGCACTCTAAATATGCTAATAACCTAGTCACAAAATTCTAGAAATGTGCTATCGTATCCTAAAAGTATTAAGGTCACCAAATACCCAATGTAAAACTCTAAGTCTATACTACTAAATTTAACTTCAAAAATATCTATCTAATTCCTGTTATTGAAATCTTAACTGGTAAGTTCTTATACTAAGCGTCACTTAAGTTCCACACTTATACCTACTCTAATCAACAAAATAAAACAGCAGTTATAACACTATTAACACAGCAAAGAAGGCAAGGAAAGAAGAACATAACCCCCCTCCCCCAGCCCCATCCCCCCCCCCCACACACTTTATACTCATAAATCAGGTATCAGGTATTCTTCACTGAAATCAGTTCTGACAGCTTCCATGTCTTCAATTAGAAAGTCAGCAGCAAATGTTCAGTTCATAGGTTTCAGGTCTTTTCCAGGATGGGAATCTTGCATTTCTTCTCTGGAGTAAGTGAGAGCTTCCTCTTAGCTGTTTTCTTCAGTAAGTCTGCAGGGACTTCCAAGTGTAGGGCCTTCAACATAGTAATTCCAGAGGCCAGATCTATGGCTACATATCGTTTGCTAAGGTGTCGCACTTGTAATTTGTACAGCATTGTCCATCTGTATTTTATGTTGACCTGCTGCAGTTTGGTGGTGATTGGCTTCAGTGTTTTCCTGAGAGACAATACATCCTGAGGAAGATCTGGATAAATGGGAATTTTACAGTCCTGGTATTTTAAGTATTCTTTTTATCTGGCTGTGTTCAGAAGCAAAGATTTGAATCATAGATCAGGTATTGTAATTAGAATATCTCTGGGGAGCCTTCTGTTAGGAGACGAAGCATTCCCAATGCGATAAGCTTTATGAAGAATTGATGAAAAATCATTAGTAAGGTTTATTTAATTTAATTTCATTTCTATCCCGCCCTACCCCACCAAGGCGGGCTCAGGGCGGCTTACAACATAGAAGTTCTAACAATAGAATTTAAGAATTAAAATACATAATAATTTACATAATTAAAACAACTAAAATATCAATCAATCAATGTCTTACAATCTTCCTTCAGAATATTTCAATGTATTTCAATGCCGGTCAGTTATAAGCCAACCGGAAGAGGGCTGTCCAAAGACCCACAGGGCCCTGACCTCTTCCGGTAACTGGTTCCACCAGCAAGGGGCTGAGATTGAGAAGGCCCTATCCCTAGTTGATTTCAGCCGGGCCTCCTTTGGCCCGGGGATTACAAGCAGATTTTGATAACCGGATCGCAGCACTCTCTGGGGAGCATATGGGAAGAGACGGTCCCTAAGGTAGGCAGGTCCTAGGCCATTTAGGGCTTTAAAGGTAATAAGCAGCACCTTGTACCGAACTTGGTATATTATTGGCAGCCAGTGCAGTCCCCAGAGCCCCGGCTGAATGTGCTCCCGACTAGGGAGCCCTAATAACAGCCGAGTGGCGGCGTTCTGCACTAGCTGCAACTTCCGGGTTCGGCACAGGGGCAGCCCCATGTAGAGGGCATTACAGTAATCCAACCTTGAGGTGACCGTTGCATGGATCACTGTTGCCAGATCGTCCTTCTCCAGGAAAGGAGCCAACTGCCTTGCCCGCCTAAGATGAAAGAATGCGGACTTTGCAGTGGCTGCTATTTGGGCCTCCATAGTTAAGGCAGGCTCCAATAGTACCCCCAAGCTCTTGACCCTGTGCGCCGCTGTCAGTGGCACGCTGTCAAAAGCTGGGAGGGGAATTTCCCTTCCCGGACCACGGTGACCCAAGCAAAGGACCTCTGCCTTCGCTGAATTTAGTTTCAACCTACTCAGCCTGAGCCATCTAGCCACGGCTTGTAATGCCAAGTCCAGGTTTTCTGGGACACAGTCAGGCCGGCCCTCCATGAGTAGATAGAGCTGGGTGTCATCAGCATACTGGTGACAACCCAGCCCATACCTCCGGGCAATCTGGGCAAGGGGGCACATGTAGATGTTAAACAACATCGGAGAAAGAACTGCCCCCTGAGGCACCCCGCAATCAAGCATGTGCCTCTGGGATAATTCACCCCCAATCACCACCCTTTGTCCCTGACCATCAAGGAAAGAGGAGAGCCATTATAGGGCCAACCCCTGAATCCCCGCGTCGGCAAGTCAGCAGCCAATGGTCGACCGTATCGAACGCTGCCGATAGGTCTAACAACATCAGCACTGCCAAGCCGCCTCGATCCAGATGCCACTGGAGATCATCCATCAGAGAGACTAGCACTGACTCGGGACAGCAGGATGTCAGGAAATCAATTAGATCATTAGAAGCTTCCACCCCCCGCCCTCTGCAAAACCACGCAGTTTAAGGTTATTTTGTCTTACCCTGGCCTCAAGCCATCATTTTGCTGAAGGTTTTCATCCTGCAAAGCCATGCCTAAATTCAAGGCCATGTCTGCAGTTTGCACAGTTTGTGAGAGAGGTTTAGTAAAGTCCTGTAGCTGATCCTTAATGGGTTTCAATAATCCAGCCATTTCTGCAGAAAGTTTATCTAATAGAGACATCTCCATGGCCTGAAGAGATGTTTGTAAGGTGGCTTGAAAGAATTCCTCCATAGAGGCCTCATTGTAGGCTACAATCCCTTCCCTGTCGTCAGGGGAAGCTGCCAATTTTTTAAAAATCACTTGTGCAGCAGTCATTACTCTGTGAGGATTTCCTCCCTGGGGAGAGGCTTTAGCCAGTCGTTCTGTCTTCTTGGGGGAAGGCGAAGTTGTTCCCCCAGTTTTTTGCATTGTTTAGGGCTGTAAGAGAGTGATCCGGCGCTGGAACAGGAGGGAAATAGGGCAGTGGGAGTTAGAGCTCTCCTCTCACGCGTCCGCCATGATCGCCGGTGACGCTCCACCTCCCGTGCATATAGTCTTGAGAGAAGATTTACTTATTCATTCATTGATTTGATTTGATTTTTATCTCACCCTCCCCACAAGTGTGCTCGGAGGGCAGGCTACAAGTCACACAGATAACAGTATAATTTAGGTAATTGTAATGAAATTACTAGTAAAACTACAAAAACAACAGCCTGGCAGGGACCAGACCGCAGGATCAGATCTACATGTTTTTTGAGGGGGACAAAATTAAAAAATGACACCCCTTGTGGGCCCATTCTATCTTATGGGCCCATTGAATAAAATGGACTCCATACCCAATTTGGCATACCCCTCTGGTGGTGCCCGGGGCAAGCACCCCCTCCACCCCTCCCTAGATTCGACCCTGTCACACCGACAGTTCTGGGTGGCAGTGTGCTGACCCGGAAGACAGCCATCATAAAAAGAAGCATTGTGGAATGGCCAGATAGTGCACAGACTACTGCCAGGACAGGGGCAGGTAGTGCATGCCTCGGAGGAGCATTCACAGCGCTCAAATGCTTGAATCACTGCATTTCTGGTGCTCCCCCCACTGTTCAGATAGGCAGGAAGGAGCCCGAGAAGTGCTCCTCCAATTTGCTTCCACTTCCAAAGTGGTAGCTTTTTGAGGCATGACTGAGATGCCTATGGATGAGATGAGTGCGGGAGTAGAATCAGCCCGGGTCTCGTCTCTGCGCCGGCTTAAACTGCTGGTCTGGATTCAGCCTCAGAGTGGGTTCGCCTCAACAATGATGCTCAGTTTGGGCTGGTCAGAAGCCAGCATTGTCAGCAGGGGAAGCCAAGAAGGATTTGGGTGCTGGCTGCCTCATCTGAAGGTCTGGTGGTTTTGCAGGCCCTGCAGAATTGTAGCAAATCCTGCAGGGACTCGCTCTCAGTGCAAATGAATGGAAAGGACTGAAAGCAGTAGTAAACTGTGCACACACAATGTTCTGTAAAGAATTCAGAAATTAAAACAGAGGAAGATCTCAAGTATATTGGTTCCATTTTTTGGGGGGGAGGGGGGTGGTAGGGAGAACCAGGTAATTCAGAACTCCAAAACCCAGGCACAAATTCAGGGGACAATTTGGATGCATCCCTATGTATGAGTAAGCACGAGGGAAACCTACAGGAGGTTTCTGTTTTCTGCAACAAAGCATTCAGACCAGCTAACAGCCAATAATTAAACCATACAAGCATCCCTTATATCTCTCTCAGTTAAATTTAGTCTGTAAAAAATAACCTGGGGCAAATGTCATTAAATTATCTCCTCTCTAAAACAAACACTTTCAGCATGCAAATGTACATTCATAACAAACCAGATTTTTTTTTTTCAGAGTAAAAACGAGGTGGGAAAACAAACGCATATCAATCCTATAACAGTCGATTTGCACAAAATATTCCAATGTGGGTCTAGATGAGACACAATGATCAGTCACCCCATACACGTCTGGGGTGGGGAGGGGAATTGTATTAATCCTATTGAATCTGAATGGCATAACTGCTGGTACAATCCAGCTATTGTTCATCATAGAATAGATCTTGGTTTGTAATCTAAATCCAAAATCCAAAATCTCCAACTATTTGTACTTATTTATTTTTGTTAATTTATAGTCCACCCTACCCCACAAGTGAACACAGGGCAGATCACAGCACATTTAAACAATAGCAATAAGCAATACAAATTAGAAATAAATTTAAACAGTTAAAACAATAAAATTACTCCATTTCAGGTGGAAGACAACTAATCAGGCCATAGTGCTAACAGAGCTGGAACTGATGATAATTGTTCCTTCTAAGCTGAGTTAGTGTGAGCTAGCTTCTGGCTCACACATTTTTATCTTAGCTCAGGACGGATGGCCCCAGAACAAACTAATGCAAGCAGTAGCCAAATCGGGTGCTCACAACTTTAATGCCAGTAACCCACAGAGCAGAATTTTTGCTCACAAGACTCCACGGCTTAGAGGGAGCATTGCTAATGATATCTCAATAGGTGCAATAAACGGTGAAATACTGCAACTATGGAGGCCAGAGTCGAGTGGTTTTTTCTTTTCTTTTTTAGCATGTATGTCAGGGCAGACAGTAAGAATAAGAATCCAAACATTCAAACTGGGACTTCCTAACAGTGCCAATAAATGGAGGTTGCATTTTTTTCAAAAAAACACTCTGAAGAGGGAGAAAAATTAACTGGATTCTACCTGATAAATGACATCAAAGTGTGAGTTGACATATAATAATAGCCCCATAGCCATCAAAGGTATCCTTTTCAGAAAGGCTAGGGTCAGAGGAGACTATGGAGTGATGTTCTGAATGGCCAAGGTCAGCAAGAACTACCGTATCCCAAAAAACCCCGGTCTTTAGATGAGGAAAAAAAAAATAAAATCCCCCACAGACAAGCAGTCTAAATAGTTCAGAGGCTTCAGGCAAATGGTATGACATTTCTGGTGTCCCGTAGCTTTCAATATAACACAAGATGGTGCTTTTATTGCCACCTGTAGCCGTGGAAAATAAATGAAAAGGATACATTATTTTTAGTGCAATGCAGGACAAGCTAGTAGGTCATGGTTCTCAGAGGTCATTAAAATGAGACTACCTGGTTTACTGTCCTGACCTGGATAGCCCAGACTAGCTCAATCTCATCAGATCTCAGAAGCTAAACAGGATCAGCTAGTATTGGGCAGGGAGGCCACCAAGAGCTTGGGAGCGCTACTGGAACCTTCTCTGTCAATGGAGGCTCAGATAGCAGGCACTGCCAGATCTGCCTTTTTTCATTTTAGGCAGGTAAGGCAGTTGTTTCCCTTCCTAGAGCACAGCAACCTGGCAATGGTGATTCATGCAACGATCACCTCAAGGCTGAACTACTGTAATGCCCTCTACATGACGCTGCCCTTATTGTGAATCTGGAAACTACAGCTGGTGCACAACGCAGCAGCCAGGCTGCTCTTGGGGCTCTCTATGCGGGAGCACATGCAGCTGGAGCTACGGGAACTGCACTGACTGCCAATAGTGTACTGGATTCACTTTAAGGTGCCGGTTATTACCTACAAAGCCCTACATGGCTGAGGACCTGCTTACCTTAGGGACCGTCTCTCCCTGCATGTTCCCCAGAGAGTACTCAGATCTGGATCACAAAATCTGTTATCGATCCCCGGGCTGAGGGAGGCAAGACTAAAATCTACTAGGGAGAAAGTCCTTCTCAATTGAGGCCCCCTACTGGTGGAACCAACTGCTGGAAGAGATTTGAGCCTTGCGGGACCTCTCCCAGTTCCACAAGGTGCGTAAGACAGCTCTATTCCGGCTAGCTTTTGACTAAACTGAACACCATCAGACATTAACAACATTAACTGTTTTAATTGTTATTTATTGAATGTTGACTGTCGTATATTTTAATTGTACCATGATTGTTTTATTGCAATTTTAGTCGTTGTGAGTCACCCTGAACCTGCTTCGATGGGGAGGGCGGGATATAAATCTAAATAATAATAATAATAATAATAATAATAATAATAATAATAATAATAATAATAATAATAATAATAATAATAATAATAATAATAATAATAATAATACCACCACCAGGGTCATAATGCAGCGGCAAGCAATGGCAAGCCACGTCTGAGCATCTCTTGCCTTGAAAAACCCCACAGGATCATCATAAGTCAGCTGTTTAATAGCCAGTCCTCCCACCCAGGCTTATTGAGGCAAAACATGTAGCAGATTGACTGGGTGATGATGAACTTGAGGGTAAAAAATGAGTAAGCATTCTGAGTCATGTTTACTCCCTTCCAAACCGTTCAGTACAAAATCAGGTCATACCTCAAATTCTGTTAATCATTGTACATTGGAAAAAAAAAACACACACTGAAGAAAGGGCAGTTTCTGTTAGTGTGCTCCCAGCCCTTTTTCAAGAAGAGGCACCCAGCTATTGGGCTAGCTGGGGTGCAGGTTCATATCTTAGCCTTTAGGATGGACAGATGGGGAAGTTGCTGAAAGCCTTCCCACTAAGGATGCCAGCTTCCAGTTGGGAACTGGGGATTCCCCTAGAATTACAACTCATCTTCACCATACAGAGAAAATGGATGCTTTGGAGGACTCTATGGCATTTTATCCCAATGAGGTTCCTGTCTTCCCTAGGCTTCATTCCTAAATCTACAGGAGTTTCCTAACCAGGATCTGGTGACTCTACCCCCCCGAGAGCCAGTTTGGTGTAGTGGTTAAGTGTGCGGACTCTTATCTGGGAGAACCGGGTTTGATTCCCCACTCCTCCACTTGCAGCTGCTGGAATGGCCTTGGGTCAGCCATAGCTCTGGCAGAGGTTGTCCTTGAAAGGGCAACTGCTGTGAGAGCCCTCTCAACCCCAGCCACCTCACAGAGTGTCTGTTGTGGGGGAAGAAGGTAAAGGAGATTGTGAGCCGCTTTCAGACTCTGAGATTCGGAGTGGAGGGTGGGCTATAAATCCAATATCTTCTTCTTCTTCCTTCACTTGCAACTGCTGGAATGGCCTTGGGTTAGCCATAGCTACTGCAGGAGTTGTCCTTGAAAGGGCAGCTTCTGGGAGACCTCTTTCAGCCCCATCCAATATCTTCTTCTTCTTATCCCTCACTGGTAGCCACTAACCCTATTTCCCACTCATTCTGGCTGGGGATGAATTTGACCTGAACGAGTCCTACAGTTGAACTTAACGTGTTTGAAGGTATTGATCGGATGCAAGCCGATCACTTGATCTGTTGGGTTCATGCAGAATAACCATAAACACCCGTCAAATTGTTTCATGTGGCATTTTCTTAAGACTGCACACGCACAGTGATGCTGCCAAGTCAAATTGATCAGCGGCCATTAGCATTGCTAAGGACTCCTGTCATGAATATCAAAGGGCAGGATTTTATTGAAACGTGGCATTTATCCATGGCCAGTCTTCAAGATTTGGGAATTATCTAAGCGTCTCAATGAGCTGAGGAGCAGGGCCAGTGGCTCAGTGGTAGAGCATCTGAGGTTCCAGGTAGAATCCTCAACATTCTCAGTTAAAAGGAGCAGACAGCAGATGACATGAAAGACTTTTGCATGCAACCGTGGAAAGCAGCTACCAGTCTGAGTAGACAATATTGATCTTGGTGGGCTGATTCAGTGTAAGGCAGCTTCATGTGTCTTTTTAAATAATTGCCTGCTGAGAAGAAGAACAAGAAGAAGAAGATATTGCATTTATATCCCGCCCTCCACTCCGAAGAGTCTCAGAGCGGCTCACAATCTCCTTTACCTTCCTCCCCCACAACAGACACCCTGCGAGGTGGGTGGGGCTGGAGAGGGCTCTCACAGCAGCTGCCCTTTCAAGGACAACCTCTGCCAGAGCTATGGCTGACCCAAGGCCATGCCAGCAGGTGCAAGTGGAGGAGTGGGGAAGAAGATGATATTGGATTTATATCCCACCCTCCATTCCAAATCTCAGAGCAGCTCACAATCTCCTTTATCTTCCTCGCTCACAACAGACACCCTGTGAGATGGGTGAGGCTGAGAGGGCTCTCACAGCAGTTGCCCTTTCAAGGACAACCTCTGCCAGAGCTATGGCTGACCCAAGGCCATTCCAGCAGGTGCAAGTGGAGGAGAGGGGAATCAAACCCGGTTCTCCCAGATAAGAGTCCATACACTTAAGCACTATACTAAACTGGCTCTAAGGGGAGCTTCTCTGAGGGGAGAAGTTACACAACAAAGATGGGAGGTAAACTACAAATGGGCATGCACGTACATTTTATTTATTTTATCTGGCTTCTAGCCCTCCCTCCCTCTCAAGCAGAATCAGGGAGGGTTACAACAATGTATACCGGGGTGGCCAAACTGTGGCTTGGGAGTAGGAATGGGCAAAAATTGAAGTATGAGCTGTGATTCATGCCTAAAACAGCCAATCTATGGTTCATTCTGAATCAGTTTGGGTACTCATGCTAAGCACGACTCGCAAAATGAAGCAGCTTGTTTTTGGGGCAGTTCATCTGTGTTGTTATTGGTGGGGGATCCTCCTCACGCACCATGATGCTCCTGGCATGATGACATCACCCGGAACATGCCAGACGTGATAATGTCACTTCCGGGTGACATCATCATACCGGGCACGTCACGGCATGCTGACATTTTCTAGCCCTCCCAAACCAAACGAACCAATGAACTGCAATTTGTTCAGATAATACAAAAAAACCCATGAAATGAACCGAACCACCGAATCAGGCAAATCAACGAACTACGAAATGAAATGAATCCCCATTTTCACGTTCTGTGACCATCCCTACTCAGGCGCTACTAGTGGCTCTTTCACACATACTGTGCAGCTCTTGGAAGTCAAGGAGGAACTTAATGCAGGCTTACTCTCAGGTAAGCTTGCTTAACATTGGGACCTCTGTCAGCCTCTGAGCACTGACCCATATGTAGGCAAATATTTCCACTGTGTGCAAATTGGGGAAGGAGGGGGAAAGAGGCCACCCCTGCTGTAGGCTGATTCTACATTGAGCAGGGGGTTGGACTAGTCTCACTGCATCATGCAGTCAACTGGATGTCAAGCTGAGCACCCTTCGCTATGCTATAGGTCAGTATAATAGGGCCACACAGTTCAGTGATGTAAACAATGGGCGGTATTAGATCACCCACTACATTATCCAGGAAACAGAAGCAGAGCGGCCCTCACTATACTCCAAGCCAGCATGATAGGGCCACACAGTTCAGTGATGTAAACAATGGCATTATTAGATCACCCACTGTAGGGCTGATCAAACTGTGGCTCAGGAGCCACATGTGGCTCTTTCACACATATTGTGGTCAAGGAGGAACTTAATGCAGGCTTACTCTCAACTAAGCATGCTTAGCATTGGGCCCTCAGTCAGCCTTCTAGGTCTGACCCATGCGTAGGCAAATATGTCCACCGTGTGTGAAGTGGGGAAGGAGAGGGAAATAGGCAGCCTTGCAAGCTCTTCTCTACTGCAGCAGTCACCCAGAGATCTAGAGTGGGGAAAGAGAGCGCAAGAGCTAAGGGAGCCACTGGAAGGAGGAATGGCGTGGGCAGTGCAGGGTTCTCCCTTAGCTCTTGTAGGAGCTGCAATTATTAATCTTGGTGTCAAGGCAAAGAGAGATGGATAATTATGCAAATAGTGGTCCGATGTGAGCCGAACCAGTAGGTATTCAAGCAACCTTAATTCTGGCCACACTTTTTCTGATGAAGTGTTTCCGCCCTTTCACATGGCAGCCTGCAATTAGCTGATTGCTTCAGGCGCTAGCAGGAAGGTTTGCAGGCTCCTGCTTTACACAGCAAATGCAGGAGAGGCCCTTTAAACAAGTCTGGTCCTTAGGAGACTGTTTAGACCCTAGATAGGGTGTTGGCAGGATTAGGGCTGCTGCAAATGTTGCAGCAAGCCAATTCGGCAGCTGGACATGATGTGCTCCAGGGTCATGATTGTGAACCCAACACTGATTTGTTCAGCTTAGCAAGAACACTGAGAACCATTGCCAAGCAGAAGTGTTCAGGTCTTTTACTTTGTTGGGGTTTTGCTGTGTGTGTTTTTGTAGTGGGGGAAACATGTGATGCAAGATCCCTTGGCAGCTGTGCCCCTTCACAATCCTTTCAAAAGGGACTGAGAGGACAGGTAGGGTTGCCATTGGTGGGAGCTGGGGGAGTAGGGTTGCTAGATCCAGGTTGGGGAACTCCTATAGATTTGGGGGTGGAGTCCATGGAGGACGGGGACCTCAGTGGGGTACAATGCCATACAGTCCACCTTCCAAAGCATCCATTTTCTCCAGGGGAACTGATCTCTGTAAACTGGAGATAAGCTGTAATTCCAGGGACTTCTTGGGTGATAACAGACAGGCGGTTTAAGCTGCCCCAGGGACAGGAGGCAGGTGGATCAAAAAAGCATGCACACATCTGCCTGCCATCCCCGTCCCGAATTCAGCCCGCCCAGGGCTGGCTTGAAGCCACCTCAGAAAGACACCAGTTACAAAGTGGTGCCTAAATTCTGAGGTGTCTTCAAAGTGTTTCCCTGGCCATCTGGATGGCCAGGAAGCACCCGGGGTGCGGCTGAGAGGTGCACGAGTGCTGCAGAAGCTCCTCTTGGACCTTGTTCCAGGGGCAGGCCGCATGCCGTCTGGAGGCTCCTAGCCACTTCTTTTCTGTCTGGCTTTCTTCTGGGGTGGCTTGATGCTGCCCTGAGCCAGCTGTCTGTTGTCAGCTCCCAGGTCCCAACTTGTGACTGCCATTCCTAACCACGGGTGTACTATACAACCAGGGGTTATTTTGTAGAAAAAGGTGTCAGAGCTCATAAGCATAATTCATTTGCATGCACCACGCCCCCCTGACATCACATTAAATGTGTGTGTGTGTCCTGGAAGCCTATGAACTTGCAGCGATAACCGCTACAGTACTTTAAGATGCAGGATCCCAGCTGCCCCAAAGAAGCCTCTCAGTGGTTTATCAGTGACCAGTGGTGTTTGGCTGCAGCTCTCAAAGCAAAATCCTCTTTTTCCAGGAGTGCCAGTGCACAACATTTCACCCTTCAAACATTTGGGATTCCAGGCCAATGTCATGGTTTAGATGAGAAACACCAACCATGGGCAACGCCACACTTCTAGCAAAGGCCATTATTCTAGGAGGGCTTTTATGTTTGCCTTAGCTCTGTTACAGACAGAAATGTAGCTGGTGCACTATTTCTCATCAAGGCATCTCTGAGATGGCAAAAGTGCACTTGTTAATTTTTGATTTGCTGTGGGTTCGGTCACATGTACCATTAAAAGCGGGTGTGTAGCACTCAAATCTGAACCGCTGAATACTGATTCGATGCAGTGCAGTTCAGACGAGCATCCAAGAATGCGATTCATTCTTGTTGTTGCGCAATCAGACATCCAATACTATCACACTCTTTTCTTGGAGCATGCGTTATCAGATGGTGATTTCTGGGAGGGGGGGGGGTCCATTGAACATGCGCCCAACTGTTTGGAGCTGGGAAATCAAACATTGCTTCAGAGGCAGGGGGGAAGGGGAAAAGTTTCCGGAATTAACGTTGCCGATCCAAACCAAGGAACTGCCAGGAATTACTTTCCTAGAAATTGGCAGTGACAATAATATCTTGAAATCCTCCACATTGAAAAAAAAAGATTTTTTTTCCTGTTTCGAATAGTGGGATAACGTCCCCCCCCCCTCCGATCCTGTGTTGATTGGAGAAGCAGAAGCGTCACCTCAGATTCCCGAATGATCTGGCAATGCGCATGTCTGCTGGGGCTTTTTTTTTTTTTTTTAAAGGTGCGAGGCAGTATCGCACGTGAGCTGTCCAAACAACAAAAAGCCGATCTTGTGCCGCTGTTTTGAAAAAGGGCCGAACTTTCTGTGCTGTCAAATTAATGCGCCATTCAGGCGTAGCAAGCCTGGATGACCCTGGATGATGCTCGATTGCCAGATGTGGATGTCTGAATGAACACATTTAATCCATCAGCCAGACGGAGCTGTGTCGTCACTAATGGTACGTGTGACCACACCCTGTGTTGCTGTTAAAGGCACAGAGCGTCTATTAGCTTAAAAGCGCTCTTCTTCAGTACAGTTAGGTGACCAGTCTCCAGGTGGTTACTGACATTCTACTACCATCGTTGTGGCCTTCCTGCTGCCTTCCTGTGGGCAGTGGGAAGAAAATGGGCGAGGGGAGGGGCAGGAGGGGAGATCAGTGTTCCTAGTTATAAACCCTGTTTCACTTGACATTTATCTGTTCAGATCCCATGATCCCCAGTACAGCTTTTCTGTGGTCAAAGGGCCCCCCCATCCCTTTTTCTCCAGTGCAAAAGCTGATTGGATCCAGCTCATACAATATACATTTTCTGGCACTGTGACTAGTGAAACCTAGGACTTATTTTGTAGCAGGAACTCCTTTGTCTATTAGGCCACACCCTCAATCTATCCAATCCTCCCAAGACCTTACAGGGCTCTTCTTACAGAGACTACTGTAAGCTCTTGGATGATTGGCTAGATTGGGTGTGTGTGGCCTAATATGCAATGGAGTCCCTGCTACAAAAAATAAAAAAGTCCTGGTGAAACCTGTGTCCAGGGGTCATTTTGTAGAAAAAGAGATTCCAGAGCTCATTAGCACAACTCATTTGCATATGCCACATACCCCCTGACATCACTGGAAGGTGTACTAAATCATATCAGCATCTACCTTAAAATGCTTCTTGAATTATAATTGTCATAAGAAAACCTTCCTCCCATCATACTTTTAAAATTACTTTCTCCTAGGTGGCCACAGTGGCATGATGATTTCCATCTGTCTGCTTGATAGGTTTTTGTTTTTTTCTCCATATTTAGTGGCGAAAAATATTTGTCAAATCTTAGAGTTCAGCCAAATTCTCACAAGGGTTTGAACAATGGAGCCCAGAAGCAAGTATTGGGATGGAGGGTGAGTAAGGAAGAGCACAATAAAATTTAGAGGTTCTGGAGCTCCACTCCTGTGAGCTCTTGCCCAAAATGAGACCTGCCTATGTCTATGTTCCTCATGGATCTTTTGGATGTGGTTGCATACTTACAAGTTCTCGCCATGTAAAATGAACAGATCTGTCTGATGTTTGTAACATGAACTTGGTGTTTGTGTAATTGCTATCTTAAATTTTATCTGTATGGGACATCTTAAAAGTTCCCTTGTAGAAGACGTCTGGCGCTGTTTGTTTTGTGGTTCAGAAGCTTTATTGACGTTCAGGGACTCTAGGCCAGGAAAGTGCATTTATTATAAGGACCCACCTGAGCTATTCAAATGAACCTGGGTTTTATGGATGAGAAACCATTTATGCTACTTGCCAAGGCAAGAACAATGAATGTTGAAGTTTTGCTGTGTCACTGGGTCGGGAATCCATATGTGGACGGGAAGGGGAACGGGGTTTGCACACAAGGTCCAAAGGTTGCAAGAGAGAGAGAGAGAGAGAAAGTCATTTTGCAAGCATTTGTTTTGGGTCCTATGTTTTATAATGAAGAATAAGTTGAGAAATAGAGTGGCATTGTGGGATGATCACAGTGAGGATGGCTATCCCCTGTCTTCTCTTAAAAAACAAAACAGGTAACCCATGCAAAACAGACAGATTTCCCCCTACCTTGAATCCACCCCAACTTTAATGTGATTGCAATAGCCATGGCCAAATGCAAACAGGGTAAAAGTTACCTTGCTTTGGGACGTATTGGAGCTGTTTGTTTAGAAGCCAGTAGCTGGGCCACCCAGCCCCTCCTTGTCCTCCTCCTCTCCTCACCAGGCATCCACTACCACTGCCCTTTTGCCTCCCGGCTGGTGTTTCTGGCACACCCTGCCACCTCCACCCTGGAGGCCGGGCCTGGCCAAAGGGGAGAAGAAGAGGGAAGGAGGCCATGCCAAGACCAGTTTGATGGCGTGCAGATTTCTCTCCTGCTGTGCTGCCACCGTTTCTCCTCCACCTCCTCCCAGATGCAGCCAGAGAGACCGAAACCACTGGCAGGAATGTGACTCCTACAGGCCAGAACCCTCTCCCCTCAGTGGCTCTGCGGGCCCAGCTCCAAGGGTGCCTTTCCCCCTCTCAGCAATGACAGCAGTGGAGGAGGAGGCTCCAGAGAGTGGTGCTCTGTTAGGACCTTCTGCAACGTGGGCCGAATGGTTGGGCTTAGGGTTGCCAAGTCCAATTCAAGAAATATCTGGGGACTTTGGGGGTGGAGCCAGGAGACATTGGGGCAGAGCCAGAAACAAGGGTGTGACAAGCATAACTGAACTCCAAGGGAGTTCTGGCCATCACATTTAAAGGGACAGCACACTTTTTAAAATGTCTTCCTTCCATAGGAAATAATGAAGGATAGGGGCACCTTCTTTTGGGGCTCATAGAATTAGACCCCCTGGTCCAATCGTTTTTAAACTTGGGGGGTACTTTGGGGAGAGGCACTAGATACTATACTGAAAATTTGGTGCCTCTACCTCAAAAAATAGCTCCCCCAGAGCCCCCGAAACCTCCAGATCAATTCCCCATTATACACTATGAGAAACGATTTCCATAGGGAATAATGAAGACGTTTCCCTCTCCACACACACACACACACACACCCCTTCTCGCAAATCTGATGTAGGGGATTGCCCTCTCTACTCACCAGCCAGCTTATTTCAGCAACAAACACAGACACAGAAAGTTGAAGCCTTTCACCACCTCCGGAGGTGCAAAGGCACATGGTCCTTTGGGGCGGGGCAGGAAGCAGCCTGGGAAAGCTCCGGCTGCTGCGATACAGCTGGGTGGGAAAGGGAGGGGCAAAGAGAAGTTGCTGCAATCGAGGTGAGAAGGGAAGGGAAGGGAGGAGGAGAAGCATTGGGGATCGGTGGGAACGGGAGAGGAGAAGCTGCTGGGATCGGGGCTGGGTGGGAAGGGCTGCCATTTCCCCCGCTTTCTGAAGTTTTGGCCAGCGGGGGGAGGAGGCTCCAAATCGGGGGTGTCCCACCCAGGCGGGGGATTTGGGAAGCCTAGTTGGGCTACTGCCGGCACCTGGTGCTGTGGCAGCTCCAGACCATGTAGCCTGTTTTCTGCTGCCCTGTACCTGGTGGTAGTGTGAGGGGCAGAGCTTCCTGCACCCTGTGCACCCCCTCCGAGGGCATCCAGGAAGAGTCCAGCAAGGCACCACCACCCACAACAACCACAGCATGGCAGAGACCCCACCACCTATTCCCAGCTCCCCCCTCTTTTCTGATCAGCTGGCCAGCTGGCTGGCTGTGTCTCTGGCTTAAAAAAAAAATCTCCCCATGTGTTTGTGTGTGTGGGGAGGGGGTGGCATGCCTCTTGTGAGCTGCACACAAAGGCTTCAAGAGCCTCTAAAATTTAAAGCTTCTGGAGCAGCGCTCCAGAGAGCTCCTGCCCTAACTGAGACCTGCATACAACTATTAACAAGAGGACAACACACTTGTTTGGGGAATGTGTCCGTGAACCAATGCAGCTACTTGCAACGTTATCAGTTTCTCCAACCACCTACCCCAAAATATTGCTGGAAATCCTTACCAAATAAAACTGGCACACGTTTCTTTTAAAAACTCAACAATGGACTCCTCTTTACGCCTTCCAGCAGGCCATTCTACAGCTGTAAGGTGTCCCAAACCAAGGTAACTTTTACCTTGTTTGCATTTGGCCATGGCTATTGCAATAACATCAAGATTGGGATGCATTCAAAGTAGGGGGAAACCTGCCTGTTTTGCATGGGTTACAAGAAGCCACAAGCTTCTGTAGGATCAGGAAGACCGGTAAGCCCCTGAGCTTTCCTTGGTCAATATGTGGTTCCATCGTCCATCCAGGCTTTCCTTCGTCTAATCCCCCTTTCTCTTTTCCCATCCCCTCGTTGGATTTCTTGCATTTCTTTTTATTATCCTACTGCAATTCTTTTGCAAGGCAGGGTGGTGAATATTCCTGCCACAGCCATTTAGGGTTTGGCCCCGCCTTCTGAGGCAGCCATTTTGGACCGGTATTCACCAACTCTTCTCAAAATCCCAAAGATGCCCAGAGTCTCAAAAAGGATTGAAATCCCCAATTTAAAGAAATTCAACCAGCATATGGGTTCATACAGGAAGACGTATTCTTTGAGATATGCGGGTGGCTATTGCTGTTGACATCAGGGAGTGGAGGGAATCGGTTAGGAACCAGAAAGAGACACAAAAATCCCATATTAGATTTTCACATTGGAGAAGAGAAATCAGAACAGGGATCTGAGGTCAGACCAGCAGGGATAAGCGACTCAAGATCATCTGTACTCTCAAGTCATGCCACAGAGAAGCCACTTTCAATCCATGTTCAGCAAGACGCCCCGCCGATCCATGTGGCTATTCGTACAGCACGAAAAACGGAGTCTTTTATTTTGAAATCACATTAAGCATGCTGCGAGTTTCCTGTTCCCTCCGTAACTTATCCTGCAACAGACGTTTGTAATTCCCCCGGCAGCTCTTGAGTTTCATGTCACACTTTTCAATGGAGATTGGTACGTTTTCTATAAGGTCTGCAAGCAGAGTTCTGCCAGTAACCTTGCAGCACTCAGAAATTGGGAAGACTAGTTTTCTGCAGGTTGAAACTTGCCAACAAATGTGAGAGGTTTGGGCTTTCATGCACAAAGTTTAATTGTATCCTGGGCTCCTTCATAGAACTTTTCTTTTTGATAGTCCTGGGACATGCAATATTAATCATAATTATTTAAAGTGGAGGGCAGGATTTGAGGTTATTTTATCGTTGTTGTTTTTAAACTGAAAATGCTGTTAACTATTATTGTAAGCTGCTAACTATTATTAATTATTTCCTTGAACTACAAGGAAAGGCAGGATAAAAGTGTTTTAATAAATAAATATAATTTTAAAAAAAGCTGTGGGGCAGGCAGTGAAACAACAGACGAGATACAATATTGGGTGAGAGTCTGATGTTATATGGCTGTGACTTAGTGGTAAAGGATCTCCTTAACCTATATTAGAAGAGAAGAAGAGTTGGCTTTTAAACCCCACTTTTCTCTGCCCTAAGGAGTCTCAAAGCAGCTTGCAATTGCCTTCCCTTCCTCTCCCCACAACAGTCACCCTGTGAGGTAGGCGGGGCTGAGAGAATTCTGAGAGAACTGTGACTGGCCCAAGGTCACCCAGCTTGCTGCATGTGGAGGAGGAATGGGGAATCAAACCCGGTTCTTCAGATTAGAATCCGTCTTTCTTAATCATACACCACGCTGGTCCCATGTCCCATTCCTGACATTTCTAGCAAAACGATCTTCACTAAAATGTGTTGGGAAAGACCTTTATCTGCTTGAAACCTTGTGGCAGCCATTGCTAGATGTATACACCTATCAGTGGTCTGTTAATCTGACACTGTTGGGCACCTTCCAAATCCACACTTCCTGCAAAAGGACCACTGTCAACTCCTGGAACCATTAGCCCTGCTTATTCACCTTCACACTATGAATAAGCAAAGAATGAGAGGAGCAAGGAGCAGTGGGATTTGTACAGCCATGTGGAGTGGGCCCAGAGACTATGAGTGGCAGTGGCAGGGTAAATGAGTAGGCTGTGCTAAGATGGCATCTTGACCAGATGCTAAGATCTGAACCTAGACTTCCAAATCCAACAATCTGTTCTTCCTTTGCTCTTCCTTCCCAGAAAACAGTTAACTGTATGTACTGAGAACTGGGTGGGCAGGACTCATCACTCAAGTAGGGTTGCCAGTTTCAGGTTGGAAAATTCCTGGAGATTTGGGGTTGGAGCCTGGAGAGGGCAGAGTTAGGGGAGGGAGGGCTTACCCTGGAAGTGACGCTATGAAGTCCAACCACCCAAACTGTTATGTTCTCCAAGCAACTTAACTTTGTAGTCTCAGATGTAATTCTGGGAGACACCAGGCAACATCTGGAGGTTCGAAACACTCAGGAGTTGCTTTGTAGAAAAATAGGTGATGGAGCTCATCCAGGGATTGTTATGCAGCTGCATGTGCTATTCAATGGACAAGGTGGGGAGGAGGAGGCGGAACACTCAGAAAGGTTCAGGAGCTGTGCTCCTGTGAGCTCCTGAGGAATCCAAGGCCTGGAAACACTATACCTAACACTCCAGTTATTAGGAACCAGCTAAGAGACCAGCTAAGAGACCCCAACCAACTAATAATAATAACTTTTTTTTTATTAATAACTTTTATTTCTATCCCGCCCTCCCCGCCTAGGCGGCTCAGGGCGGCTAACAACAACTTACACATTAACATAAATAATAAAACTTTAAATTTAACAATTAAAATTAAACATAAAAACCAGTCAGTTAAATTAAAATACATGATTTTCATTAGACTAAATATATATGAGTATATCTGGCAGCGATAGAGCTGTTATGGCGCTTGTTCTGCCAGTTTAGGTAGTCTTATGGATGGCGGTTCTTACACCAAGCAACTCAGCAGTCAGTGTCATTATAGGCTTGCCTAAAAAGGGCGGTCTTGCAGGCCCTGCGGAACTGGCCGAGGTCCCGCAGGGCCCGCACCTCCTCCGGAAGCTGGTTCCACAATGGCTGTGGGAGAACTATCCCTCTGAGTCCATGAGAAGGTACCTTTTAAGGGGAGAGTTTGAACCTCTCCATGGTCCAAACTTTGGGTAGTCCTCCTACAAAGGGGGGGAAGGACAAGATGTTTTGACTGTTGATTAACCCTCTGCCCCCCATTTGCTTCATTCCAAGCAAGGCCTTCCACTCCCTGTCACTGTGTTCATGGCTCTGGGTTCATTCTTTGCTACCTCTTGGCCTGCATCAGGTATTTCACTGTAGTAGCTTCTTGCAGCCTTGGCCTGGCTAGCCTGATCTCATCAGAGCTTGGAGCAGGGTAGGTCCTAATCAATATTTGGATAGGAGGCCACTGAGGAAGTTCAGAGTTGCTGCGCAGAGTCAGGCAATGGCCGACCCCTTCTGAATGCCTCACGCCTTGAAAACCCTATGGAGTTGCCCTAAGTCAGTTGGGACTTGATGGCTAAGAAAGGGAAAAGTCTGGAAAAAGCATAGGCAGCCTAAAGAGGGGATTGGATAAACATATGGAGTAGAGATCCATCAGTGGCTATTAGCCACAGCGTATTGTTGGAACTCTCTGTCTGGGGCAGTGATGCTCTGTATTCTTGGTGCTTGGAGGGGCAGAATGGGATGGCTTCTAATGTCCTGGCCCCACTGATGGACCTCCTGATGGCTCCTGGGTTTTTGGCCACTGTGTGACACAGAGTGTTGGACTGGATGGGCCATTGGCCTGCTCCAACATGGCTTCCCTTATGTTCTTATGGTCAAGTACCCCATTGTGTCCACCATCAGTCTGGTTCTGTTGTGGGTCTGCATTCCTCCATCAGCCCCACAGCCAGACTTCGGATTCAGCAGGAGCTGACAGGAGCACAGCTTTCTGAGATTTCTACCTCCTCCTCCCCACCTTGTCCATTGAATAGTAGGTGCAGCTGTATAACGATCCCTAGATGAGCTCCACCATCTATTTTTCTACAAAACGACCCCTGTCCACAGTGTTCCCACTTTTCTTCAAAACTATTGACAAAAAGGCACCTGTGAGATGGCCGCGGGCTTTTTAAAGTGGCATCCGACCCTTGCAGCCAATTGGCTGCATCCCCTGAGGGTACCTAAAGGGTTCCATCTTGCTTAGCTGTCTACTCTTAGCCTGGGGGATTGTTTTGTTAGCATCCTTTTAGACTGTTCTGTTTTATGCGCTTCTATTCTCTCTCTTTTTTTATTGACATGTTTTATTCTATTGTCCTGTTTTATTTGTAGGATGTTTTTTATTGCTCTCCTGCTGTTTGATGAATTCTGTGCTTATTGTTTTATCTGTGAGCCAGCTTGAGCAGGCATGGAGAGACGACGCACAAATCTTCTGTCTTAACAGACATCGTTTGAGAATACCCCCTTTGCCTGTGGCAGCAGACGACCTGGTTCCCTTCCACCTGGTCAAAGCAAGAAGCCGCCTTCTCCATCCGAGGGTCACTGTTCTTTTGACATTGCACAGGGGTCAGCTGTTGGGTACCAGGGATACCTGGCATTTTACGCCCTGCATAACACCTGGAGCATCCCTGTTTCCCTGGTAGATAGGATTTAGAACTACCCGTTCCACACTGGTTTCAACAGATGTGGGTATTCCATGATCATTTCTGTAAACGTATGGCCTATTTTATCCCATCTATTGTTTCCTTCACAGGAATCCCCCTGTATTAGTTCATAAATGCAAGCCTTTCAAATGTTGGGAGTTTCTACTATTTCACGCCCGGATTAAAATCATATTGATTTTTTTTTTCCACGAGAGGCAGAAATAAACTGCTTACAGTGCTACATTCTATAAATATTTAGCATCAGCTGTACATGAGATGTTGTGCAGAACTTAGGAGGGATGCAGTTCTCCCAGAAAAGGTAGCATAACCTTCAGACTGCTTTGACCTGGGTAGCCCCTGGCTAGCCTGATCTCATCACATCTCGGAAGCTAAGCAGGGCCAGCAGGGCTGTTTTTCTAGCAGGAGCTCTTCTGCATATTAGGCCACGCCCCCCTGATGCAGCCAATCCTCCTGGAGCTTACAGCAGGCCCTGTACAAGAAGCCCTCTAAGCTCTTGGAGGGTTGGCTACATTAGGGGGCATGGCCTAATATGCTAAAAAAGAGTCCTGAGGGTCAGTATTTGGAAAGGAGACCACCAAGGAATATCGGGGTCAGGAGGCAGAGGCAGGCAATAGCAAACCAGTTCTGAACATTTTTGGCCATGAAAACCCCATGGGGTTGCCATAGGTCAGCTGTGACTTGACAGGATTAAATAAATAAATAAAAATCTTCATTTATAAGTTTATTACCTTTGTAGGCAGGCAGTTTTTTCCCCCTTAGGGAAAGGTTTCTGTGTTTTATTTACTGCATGCTGCTTTCCATTATGTCATTTTCGTTTTGATATACCAAACGGCGTGGATTAATTTGGTCTCTTTTTCCATTTGTAAAATAAAAACCCCTTTGTTTAACAGTCTCTCCCCCCCTCCCCTTGTTCTTCAAGTGTGGAATTCATTCTGGACCTTGGTATGCAAAGACTAAACGATCCCAAGTACATAAATGCCCGAAATACAAAATGTGAGCAGAGGGCAGGCCTGTAGCCACAGGGGGGGGGCACAGCCCCCCATCCAACTGCCCTCAGACCCTTATGGCCCCTCCTTTCTCTGGTCACTGCTTTCTCCGCTTCCACTTTTCTCCTTGCAGCTCTGACAGCCTCCCTCCATGCGATACCACCCCTCCCTCCCTTCCACTCATCCACAGGGAGAAACTGTAAAGAGCGAGCTCTGGGGGCTCTTGCAATATGCCCCTCCCACGCCAATTACAGCAGCTCCGAAGCCACGCTGGCTTTCCTGTGCAATTGGCAAGTTCAGTGCTGGCCGCCCCAGTGCTAAACTTGCTGAACGCGCTGGAAAGCCAGCGTAGATACCACCGGCTTTGGAGCTGCTTTTCCAGCCAATCACATGATTGGCAGGGGCGGGGGGGGGTGCCTTGCAAGAGCCCCTGGACCCTGCTCTTTACATTTTCTCCCCGTGGGTGAGTGGAAAGAAGGGAGGTGCTGCGCAGAGGGGGCTGCCAGAGCTGCTGGGAGAAAAGTGGAGGTGGAGAGAGGGAGGCCACCGGAGGGGGGCCCTCCATCAAAAAAAAAAATTCTGTGGACCCCTCCAACTGGAATTTTCTGGCTATGGGGCTGCCAGGGGGACTCCTTTGCATGTCAGGGCCCTAACACATGCATTCTCATTTGGGTAACAAAGACCCAAATTTTTAAAACCAGAAACTGAAGTGAAGTCTTTGCCAATGCAAAGCATGTGCTCTACCCACTGACTTTCATTTGAAAACAAAACAGAAATGTTTGGGTGCATGGAACATGGACTAGTTAATACATACTCATTCACATTCAGTATGGCACAGTGGTTAGAGTGTTGGACAGTTGTTGTCTTCTCTGATTGGCTGAGCTTCACAAGGCAGGAGCTGAGGGAACTTGGCTCTGCCCCCATAGGATCATGTCCCATTTCCTATGGGAACAAAATCCCCTGTGCTCCAATTGGACAGGAAATAGACATTTCAGGTAGGGTTGCCGGGTCTGATGATCATGCTGTGGGGGAGAGACTTTCTGAGAGTGGAGGTGGAGTACCATGAGGTGCTGACATCACATGGAAGTGATGTCATCACGTCGTTGATGACACACCAAGACACTGGGTTTTGGGCAAAAACAAAAAGGTAAAGGTAGTCCCCTGTGACTGACTCATGGGGTGATTTCACATCATGATGCTTTCTTGGTTTCTTTTTATGGGGTGGTTTGCAACTGCCTTTCCCAGAGTTTTAGGCAAAACTCTATGGTAAAATTACCCTCAAACCATAGAATTTTGCTCAGAAACTAGATCATCACAACACAACATCACCGATGAGATTAAGTCAGTGCTGATATGCTGGGAGTCTATGTCCTCCATAACATATGCTGGAAGTCTGTGTTCTTTGCATTCCCCTACTATTATTCTTGTGCTATGAGAAGGGGATACCAGATATATGTGGTTATATCCAAGTTGTTTGCAGCGCAAAGGTAGATAAAGTACTGAAAATCAGAGGTGCACTCACTTCTCTTCTATATTTGCGCTTTTCCTGACAGGTAATGCACTATTCCTGACAGGCTCCGTTATGTTTAAGGCCTTCTATTTTCATGTGTGGGTGTCTGTATCCCTCTCGGCTGGTTCCCTCAGTTCCTGCAATTTCTTTCTTTTCCCTCGATGCTCAGATGCTCACTGACTTTGTGCATCTTGCAAACTTGCAATTTCACACTGCATTTGTTGCCATGACGACAACAAAAAAAGACCCCCAAAGTGGAAAATCTGTGGACTCAGCCACTTTGATTTGTGTTTTGCCTGGGCAGTGTCAGACACAGGGGCTGCATTAGTAACTGAGGCCATAATGGACTCTTACATTGTCCCTAAGAGCTTTTGAGAGTCCTCCCAAAGCACCCTGACTACTTCTTCCAAATGAAGTCCGCCGCCATCCCGCTCCCTGGAGGACAGCCATCATCGGCTTTCGCCTCGACAGGCTGTTCTTCACTGCAGCTGCACCGCCGACGAATTTATCTGTCTTGATGGGGAAATGACGACTGCAGGGAGCAGGTTCCTGGCTCCAAAAGTCGAGACAACAATGTAGGAAGCGTTCATCCGGGGCACCGTTTTACCTGTATCATTCTTCTCGGCAAGCGATCCATCAACAGAGATGATGGAATGTTGACCACGGCCTTCTCTCCTCTCCTCCTCTCCCTCCTCCCCTTTCCAATCACAGCGGCGAGAGGACCGGCAGCCCTTAAATGAAAACTTTACAGCGAAGAGAGGCTGACACTTTTTCATTATGAAGATACATGGGGTGGCTGGTAGCTAATGAATGTCAGTGCTCAAAAGGATAATCTCTGCTTCTCTCTGATACAATTTAACATCGTATTTCCCTAATTTGAGCCTGATTTAGTCGCTGGGGTATTTGGATGCCTCTTCTATGGTGCCGATAGTTAATTAAACAGATGTTGCAGAGGGAATCATTAATTTTAGTGCCACAGATGGGAATGGAATGACTTTGTGAAGTTAATGTTTCAGCAAAACAATGGGCTTCTGTCATCAGTTGGTATAAACCGAGTAAATTAAGAGCAGAACCAGAGGAGGGGGAAACCTTAGTAGGGCTATCAATTACACATTCTGAAAATGATACCTTTTCTATTGGTTAATCATATGCTAGGTTAGGAAAGGAAGTCAAGGCAGAGAGATGACACAGCTGGAAGATTATGGGAAATGGAAGCCAGCTCAGTGGCATGGAGAAGAGTGATGGTTTTGAGCAAGACACCTAGGTTCAGATCACCACAGATCTGCAAACCAATCTGGGAGAATAGGGACAAATCTTACTACCTGGTCTGATTAATGTCGAGATAGTTCAAGAAAGTAAAACAGGATAAGAACTTATTGCAGCACTAGGAGCAATGAATGTAAGTTCTGTGCAGTAGAAGTCATCCCAAGTAGCTCCCCCAAACGGACACAAGACAGCCAAGTTGGGCTTACCAAATTTATTTAGATGGCTGATACTGGACCATCACTTTATTAACATACTTGATATTTTTAGAGGGTGGAATCCACAAGGCAGCCCAGCGACTACTATCATTTGGGCAACTTCTATCATTTGCCTCTAAACTTTGTCAGTGATTGTTGTTGACTTTGTTCATCCTCACCTGCGCAAGCTTCATTCCTGTTCTCCAGTATACTGAACAGAGAACTAAGGGTTTGGCTGATGCTGCCCAGCACCATGGGCTTTCCCTCCCATTCCAACCCACTGTTAAGTGATGGGTTAATACAAGAATGCCCCTTTGTTATATGATACCTCAAAATGCTTATCATTTCAATCTCTATTGAGCAGCCTGACTTATTCCTCTCCTTTCTAATTGTGGCCTAAATAAGCCTATCCATCCCTCCATCTAGAAGCTGCGTGAAGCAAATGGGAATTGATCCCATAACAGGTACAAGTGTGCAATATTTCTTGTTGGGCCCTGACGTGACTAGCTAGTCCCATGGCGGTTCACAGGAGAGACAAGGATCAATGGCACATGGTGAATACTTGTGTGGAACAGGCAGACCACCTTTGAAAAGGCCTCTAATTCTCCCACCCTGCCAGTTGTGTCCCATGCCTCAACTGAATTCAAAAGGACTAGGACAATGAATTCCCTGGATTTAATCTCCATTAACATCTTAGTAGTAGTAGTAGTAGTAGTAGTAGTAGTAGTAGTGGTGGTGGTGGTAGTAGCAGTCAGGGCTTTTTGTGGGAAAAGCCCAGCAGGAACTCATTTGCATATTAGGCCACACCCCCTGCTGTCACCATTGCTTCACGTGGCTTTTCTGTAGAAAAAGCCCCACAGGAACTCATTTGCATATTTAAGCCACACCCCCTGATGCTAAGCCAGCCGGAACTGTGTTCCTGTGCATTCCTGCTAAAATAAATAAATAAATAAGCTCTAGTGGTGGTGGTGATAGTAGCAGTAGTATTGCTGAACTCGAAAGCTGCAGCTAGTGCAAAATGCCGTGGCCCAGCTGTTGCCAGGACTCCCAAGAAGGGAGCACATCTGGCTAGGGCTCCGGGATCTGCACTGGCTGCCAATAACTTACCAAGTCTGGTACAAGGTGCTGGTTATCACCTTTAAAGCTCTATATGGCCTAGGACCTGCCTATCTGAAGGACCGTCTCTCCCCACATGTTCCCCAGAGAGTACTGAGATCGGGAACTCAAAACCTCCTTGTTATCCCCGGGCCCAAAGAAGCCCGTTTAAAATCTACCAGGGACCGGGCCTTTTCTGTTATGGCCCCTTCCTGGTGGAACCAGCTGCCGGAAGAGGTGTGGGCCCTGCGGGACCTTGCTCAGTTCTTCCGGCTGGCCTACAACTAGCTGGCACATGAAACTAAGTGTGGTTTTACTAGATTTCTGCTGTCCTTAATGTTTTAAATGTTTTAAATGTTTTAATTGTTTTAACTGTTTATATGCTTAACTTTATTTATGTGAGATTCTATGTTGTGAGCCGCCCTGAGCCACTTGCTAGGAAGGGCGGGATATAAATCATTAAATAAATAAATAAATAGTTCTGCACTAGATAATATTGTTCTATTCATAAGGCAGAATGAGTTTGATTACAGGACATATCAAGGTAGCAAGGGAAATGTTTTTTGGTACTGGCTCTGCTACTTAATCTTGTTGGTAGGGCACTGATGCCAGATCAGCCACTAAAACCTGATGTCCCCAAGGGCCTCACCCCCAAGGACCCCTACTTTTGTTATAGTTGGATCCCACTTTTATTTTTTTGCTCACATTTACACTTGAGTGTAAGCCTAGAAATGATAGAAGAAACCTGAATTAAACTAAGAGCAAAAGGCAGTGAGTCGTGTCAAGGAAGAAAGGAATGTGGACGTCTCTACCCTAAGAGAGATTTTGTCAAGAGCCACCTCCCCCACGGCCCTCAGAGCCTTCTCCCAGATAATTTGATTCTATCTAACAACCCAGATTTCCAAAACAATAAGCAAAGAGCCAATCACAGCAATTGCCTTCCTATCTCAACAGCCGGACTGGAAGATTCCTGCCCTTCCCTAATCATGACAAGTACCCAGCTCTAGATACAGTCATATCCAACTTCCAGATATCCCCAAGGGGATATATTTGTTACTCTCAGTACAAAAGGGGAAAACTTCCCTCCATGATTAGGACAAAGGATTTCTTTTTCAGGCTTGCTCATTCCCCAAAAGATTGCATTTTTAAAATTTTTTAAAATCCAATGCCAACACTCCGTCCTCTCCTCATCCCAGGCAAAAAGGTATAAAACGTTACCTGTCAACCTCAACTATTGTAGCTCATTTGGACTCATCCTGTTATTACCCCAACCTCACCCTTGACCTCTCTCACCTTTCCAATCCCGCTGCCCAAAATCACATAAGAAGTGGAGAAAGGGTGGTGTGGGCTTCTCCAGGGATTAATGAGGGCTGCTGGGGACATGGCAAAACTCCTGGTGGCTGGTTGGATGCCCACTCTCCTAATCCAGGGATCGTTATGCAGCTGCACCTACCATTCAATGGACAAAGGAGGTGGAGAAGAAGAGGGGGAACCCTCAGAAAGGTTCAGGAGCTGTGCTCCTGTGAGCTCCTGCTGAAGCTGAGGCCTGAGTTTATTCCCTGTGTAGGCAGGCCGCTTTCTTTCCTGGGGAAAGTTTTCTGTGTTTTATCTACCGCACGATGCTTTCCCTTATGTAATTTTCATTTTGATATACCATATGGCATAGATGAATTTGATCTGGTGACATGATAGAGTGACATGTTAGAGGTTTACAAGATTATGCATGGGATGGAGAAAGTAGAGAAAGAAGTACTTTTCTCCCTTTCTCACAATACAAGAACTCATGGGCATTCGATGAAATTGCTGAGCAGTTGGGTTAAAATGGATAAAAGGAAGTACTTCTTCACCCAAAGGGTGATTAACATGTGGAATTCACTGCCACAGGAGGTGGTGGAGGCTACAAGCATAGCCAGCTTCAAGAGGGGGTTAGATAAAAATATGGCACAGAGGTCCATCAGTGGCTATTAGCCACAGTGTGTGTGTGTGTGTGTGTGTGTGTGTGTGTATTTGGCCACTGTGTGACAGAGTGTTGGACTGGATGGGCCATTGGCCTGTTCGAACATGGCTTCTCTTATGTTCTTATGATCTCTTTTTTTGTTTGTAAAATAAAACCCCTTTTGTTTAACAGTCTCCCCCCCCCTCCCCTTGTTCTTCAATCTGGATCTTGGTATGCAAAGTCTAAATGATCCCAAGTACATAAGGGACCCAAATATGAAATGTGAGAAGGGGGACTCCTTTGCATGTCAGGGCCCTGACACGCGCATCTTCATTTGGGTAACAAAGACCCAATTTTTTAAAACCAGAAATTGAAGCAAAGTCCTTGCCTATGCAAAGCATGTGCTCTACCCAGTGACTTTCATTTGAAAACAAAGCAGAAACGTCTTGGTGCATGGAATATGCAAATCATGCCTTCTCTCCAACTACGAAAGAATAGTTGACTCTGACAAACTTTAAATGGAGGACTTAAAAACAAAACAAAACAAAATGCCCTGCTTGAAAAGCTCACCCCATTTATGAGTCAGGCAAAGACCCACTTGACCTTGAAATTGACTCGCAGAGACCTGCTGCTCCTCAGCAGTCCACCCATCCGCTCCCAAACCACAAAATTTCCTTTCCAAGTAGGGGAGGAGTAACTGGCTGAAAAGTATAATTCTAGGGTCCACCTTGACTATCTGGTTTGGTACAGGGAGGTGCAAAAAAAAAAAAAGTCCTACCAATCCTGGCAGGAAATTTATGTCGGGAAAAATGGGGAATGGTAATTTTCAGAAAAGATAGGACACAGATGACAGTCCACTCTGTCTATAAAGAACCATCCCCTGATTCCAGTTAGTCTCTCCCTCTGGAAAGATAAAGATTCTGACTGAGAAGTTACAGGGATGGAGTTGTTTTTTGCAGGGCTTTTTTTGAGCAGGAACACACAAGAACACAGCTCTGCCTGACTTGGTGTCAGGGGGTGTGACCTAATATGCAAATGAGTTCCTGCTGGGCTTTTTCTACCAAAAAAGGCCCTGGTTATCTGCAAGTGTGTAGGTGTATACATGCGTTTTGTTTGTGAAAATGCCCTTTAAAGAAATACCCAGTGAGCATTTTTGATACTCCTTTGGGAGTACTTTCAAAAGCTTTGGGTAGGGAATGAATACATTTGCCTATTGCTAGAAATACATGAGTTTTGTTCTTCCCTAAGAATTTTTTCATATATATATATATATATATGATATATATTTTTCATCTATATAGATAGTAGTCCTTTCCCCTCACCTGTTAATTCTGCCAGAACATCCTTCTCCTCTCCTTAAGGCAACAGGACACTGATATTTTGGTTAAATTTGTGTTTATTAATTAATGAAAAATAGTTAATCTGCCAGCCCTAGACTATCTGGCAGCCTAGGTCTGGTCCTGGACTGACACCCTAGGCAAAGTGCCCCCTCTGAACTGAATTGTGGGAAAAATTGAAAGCACAAAACTTGAAATTGCTTCCTGACCTGGATAGCCCAGGTCACTGAGTCACATGGGGGGGGCTCCCAATTCTTCATCCCCAGAAGGCTGGCGCTCTAGGCAATCACCTAGTTTGCCCTGACTATGTTCAGCTTTTAAGTATGGATTGTAACAGAGGTAGCCATCTGCCTACCATCATTTTGGGCCTCAACCCTTCCTACTGGCTTCAAGTCTGGATCGATCTACCACTTTGTTTATCCTTGCTCACCTGTCAAGTGTACCAGAAGGTGGCAAAGAAGGGTGTGTGCTGAGAAAAAAATAATAATATCCAGGGTTTTAGGGGAGATTTATGGAAACTACTTAATATAGCGCAGGACATTGCCAGTTTAAGATTCAAACGCCTGTGGTTTGTTCGGGTTCTGGAGGCTTGGGACCATTAATTTTGGTGGGAATTCTATTGGAGACCCTGGGACAGGTGTTTACAAAGAAGCTTGTGAGAGGCTCCTTTCTGCTTTCTCACTGGCTGGGCACAAACCACTTGCACCAATGAACTTTCACACTTTGTTTGAATTACATAAGGGCTGACACAAACTCATCCCTGGCTCCATTGGAACAACGAGTGAATTTCTTCTGCAAGAATCAGTGTAGTATTTCTTTCTTTCTTTCTTTTTTTAAGAAGGCCAAATAGATTCAGCGCCCAGACAATAATTATGCAGTTGGCAGTTCTGATTGTGGATAAAGCTTTCATGAAGCATCTTCTATCCTTTCCATAAACAGCACTTGTCTCGCACAGACTCAACAAAAAAGAACAGGACAGGAAAAATGTTAATGGCAAGTGAGTCTCCATCTCATGTGAGTGGCTTGTATCATGTTGTTTGTGCTGAATGAGGCATGGCTTTGGAATGGAAGACTGAAGACAATCAACTCCATAAGTTAAGTCCTCCTATGTTTGGCACTAGGCAGCTCTCCCACACAAAGAGATCAAGCCGGAGCAGGTCAGCTCAGAAGTCAGTCCCATCTTATTGAATGGAGCTCACTCCCAGAAAAAGTGTTCTCAGCATTAAGCAGCAGCAGCAGAAGAAGAGCCTGGCAACTGGCTGGAAAGTTGTGGTCAGGTCCATGAGGGACTGCAGCATTGTGTGCAGCACTATGTCACTTCCCATAATAAAGAAAGTAATTAAAGGTAGCTCTAGGAATCCCTACAAACTCTATGGTTTTATCTGGGTTTGCATAGAGTTTCCAAAAAATTCCTAGAGATACTCTTCTTCTAGTAAGAACATCTGGTGCTGGGAGTTTTAATATACCCCCCCTGCTGCTGCTTAGGCTTGCCAATCCCCATGTCTGGGCAAGGGATCCTCTGTTTTTTTAGGCTCCTCTCCGTTGCCAACCAGCTGACTGACAGGGCAAAGCCCCAACAGCCACCATGTGCTTTCAAACCTCAGCAGGTTTAGAAGAGGCTTGCAACTGTCTGTGTTTCTGAATGAGTGTGTGCCTTTAAATCTCAGCAGGAAAACTGAGCAGGGGTGAGCAGACCGAGCAACATGACTCTCAGGCCCTCTATTTGTTTGGAGGAAAACTCCCCCCTCCACACAAACTGTTCTTTCATTTTCCTATTAGTCTGAAGAAGTCAACAACGCGAGTAAATTGCCCCAGTGCGATCACAAAAGTGTGTGCTTGCTAACTGTGTTTGTTTTGACTGCTTTGTGAGTGTGTGTGTTCACTTTCATTGAGTGTAAGTTTAGCTGCTGGGGGGTTAGGAAATGAAGGCCGTATTCAGGAGAACTACACTGTTGTATTTTATTTATTTTAGGGAATGGGAAAGTCTCCCAGCTCCACCTCCAAAGACCCCAGATACTTTCTGAGTTGGACCAGGCAACCCTACTGCTGCTTGAAGCAATGGTGGGCAGCATTACTTAGGGAGTGGGGATTCTGCCCCCTTTATGGGGCTTAGTAGCTGTAGCCACAATCTCCATGGCCCTCTTTCTTTCCCATACTTACACTTTTTCTTTGGGAGTTTGTAATGGAACCTTGGTAAGTTAAGTCAATAAAGACCATGTTTTTGCATAAAGCATTATACAGATCGAATGCCAGACTGCAAAGTTTAGGTATGCCGGACCACATCTATGGCAATGTACTTGCCGATGTCTGGAGATTCAATCGTTTTAACTGTGGTTGATTGATTTATGTACAGGATTATCAGGGCTCTCAGGATGTGTTCTTTTATCTTTTAATCCCACCTTGCAATGCAAATTGCTTCCCCCAGACGCTATTTTTGTGCAATTATATGCCAAACTTCTCCACCACTACCCTCTTCAAGAAGCTGTAAACTTCTGTCCACTGAAACAGATCTTGCCATGAATTTGCTCATTGATCTACAGCAGAGGTGGCCAAACTGTGGCTCTTCTGCACATATTGTGTGGCTCTCAGGGCCCCCACTGCCCCACTAGCTGTCTTGGAGAAGGCATTTCTCTCTTTAAATCACTTCCCCAAGCCAAGACAGCCGGCAGCTCTTTCTTTTCACCTCTCCCTCCCCCATCCCCCATCTATTTTCCTTCCTTCCTTCCTTCCTTCCTTCCTTCCTTCCTTCCTTCCTTCCTTCCTTCCTTCCTTCCTTCCTTCCTTCCTTCCTTCCTTCCTTCCTTCCTTCCTTCCTTCCTTCCTTCCTTCATTCCTTCCTTCCTTCCTTCCTCGCAGCTCTCAAATATCTGATGTTAATGTCTTGTGGCTCTCAAACACCTGACATTTATTCTATGTGGCTCTATGTTAAGCAAGTTTGGCCACTCCTGATCTACAGAACTCTGTGCACCATGCACTTTTCCTAAACAGATTGGCATGGCTACTTTGGGGGCCTTTGTTTTTCATGGTGAAAGTGACAGACATGTGCTGGAACTGAGATAACTGCAAACAGTGGCTGAGCTAGAATTTGTTAGATTTGATTTTGTCTGTCTGGGCTTGGATAAGGATTAAAGATGGTTCTCTCACTGCACAAAGGGGTTACCTCCCAGGAGACAGTGTTTCAGCAGAAGCAGAAGCAGAAGAAGCTTGTGCCAGAAAAGACTGATCTGGGGATGGTGTCTGCTGCCTTACCTGGCCAGCCAGTCACCTTCCGGGTCGGCTAGATCTCCTGCACTGAGCCTGAATAGGCTCATCCCAGCCTTCATGATTTCATTTGAGGAAATGGGGTGTGGTCAATTTCCATAGCTGCTCCATGGCACCCACCGGTTTTGTGCATACAGCATGCACTGTGCTTCATTTTGGCACCATCTTCTATATCCTTGCAATGAATCTGTTGTGTAAATAGTATTTATTTTTGACATTATTTTCTCATTAAACAGAATTATACATTACACTGGATGTACAAATGCCATGTAGAAACTAAACAACATGCACCCCCTTGCCCAGTTGGCACAAAGGTATGGGCTGGGTTGCTATTAGCATGTAGCTCTGTTGACTTTTAATATATATATATATATATTTTCCCCAAGAGAATGTTATTGATGTTGTAAGCATATACAAGGCAACAGGGATTACATGTGAGATACAAATGCACTACGATTGTTCATATTAATAATCTAATAATCTAAGCAAATTTGAGTGCTATACAGATATGAAAGTCCATAAAAGATTTGACATATAACAAATAGTCTAGTGTAGCTTTATGAAGTCTGATCATTATATGTAAGCTACAGAAGAATGTAAACTACCATCTTGCACCATCCCAAGCCTATCCAGCTCTACCTGTTGATGAATGATTGCCCGGACTCTGCCCCAGAAAATCTGGGCAGGGCATTAGAAGGTTCAGGAATCAGGGTCCCAGCCCTTGATGGGTTGCCATAAGTGCCTGCACTGAGGATTAAGAGCCACGGGTGCCTCACTTTCTATAGAAGCCCAGGTCACCACTATTGACAGGTCTGCCTTTTATGAAGAAAATGAAGAAGATGAAGATTTTGGATTTATATCTCACCCTCCACTCCAAATCTCAGAGTCTCAGAGTGGCTCACAATCTCCTTTATCTTCCTCCCCCACAACAGACACCCTGTGAGGTGGGTGGGGCAGAGAGGACTCTCACATCAGCTGCCCTTTCAAGGCAGCCAGAGCTATGGGTCACCAAAGGCCATTCCAGCAGCTGCAAGTGGAGGAGTGGGGAATCAAACCCAGTTATCCCAGATAAGAGTCCACACACGTAACCACTGCACCAAACTGGCTCTCTTCAGCAGATCAGGCAATTGGTTCCATATCTCTCCACCCAGGACCTGGTCACAGTGACCTATGCAATGGTCACTTCCAAGTCAGACTACTGTAAATTGCTCTACGAGGGCTCACCCTTGAATCTGACCCGGAAAAACCAGCTTGTGCAAAATGCACCATTCATAAAGATTGTGGAGGCAATCATGGATGTTCAGGGCTTTTTTTTTGTAGCAGGAACTCCTTTGCATATTAGGCTACACCCCCTTGATGTAGCCAGTCCTCTTGGAACTTACAGTAGGCCCTGTAAGAAGAACCCTGTAAGCTCTTGGGCGATTGGCTACATCGGGGGGTGGGGGTATAGCCGAATATGCAAAGGCGTTCCTGCTACAAAAAAAAAAAGTCCTGGACATGATAACATCAAGGTAGCTTGTTTCTATGGTTTTTTGAGTGCACACATTTGCACTGATAATGAGGAGGGGGTACAAAGAACAAATGAACAAAAGAAAGTGAAAGTTCTGAAAAAGTGTGCATGCTGTGATTGCAGTATTAATTTTAGACTTTCTCCTACTCACATTAGAATAAAGGAAGAGCGGAGGGGGGCACAGATTGAACTTCTGGGAAAGTAATGGAATGGAAAGGAAAGAATCTGTTCCTCTCTAAGTATGTCTCCCACCCCTGGTGCAAAGCAGCATGCGGGGCTGTGGTCATTTGAGTTCCTTCTACCCTGACAGCAGCCAGTGGTGTCTGCTTTTTGCCACAAGCAATTGATTCTCTTTCCCATTTGCAGCTCTTATTAAACACACACTGAATTAAACGCGAAATGCTTCAGAAACAATTAGCTCCTTCTTTTGTCCTCCTCGCTGGAGTCTGTAATGCAGGGCATCCAGGTGTCAGTTCAACCAATCTCCATCAACAGGTCTTTGTGGAAGGAAATGAAGTTCGAGAAGATGCATTTGGCACTTCACAGCACTTTGACCTTCTGGGACGATCATATATCATTGGCACAGAGATGGTCAAAGAACACCCAGACGTGACATTCGGGTGCAGGAATCTTTCTTTCACCTCAGGGCTGCAGCCAGCATAGGACCAGTAGGTACATTTCCTTACTTATTTACACGACATAGGAATAGATCCAAGTGGGCAGCCGGGTTGGTCTGAAGCAGTAGAACAAAGTAGCAGCCAAGTGGCGCTTTTAAGGTCAACCAAGTTTTATTCAGAACGTAAGCTCTCATGTGCTGCAAGCACACGTCATCCGATCAGATCAAAGATTTGCTCAATTGGTTAAATTAACTATGCTGTTAATTTTACTATTCTGTCATTGGATCTTAAATTTGTACCATTTTGCTTTCTAAACCATTGCCTACCAGCTATACGTCACTCTGCTCACTGTACCTGATTCCTCATTTGATGAAGTGTGCTTAGAGTGTACGAAAGCTTACATTCTGAATAAAACTTTGTTTGTCTTAAAAGTGCAGCTTGGCTCCTACTTTGTTCTACCACCTAGGAATGTTTCAAAATGCAGAGGTTTGACATTTATAAACCTAACAGCCAGGGGTGGAATTGTAGCAGGAGCTCCTTTGCATATTAGGCCACACACCCCTGATGGAGCCAGTCCTCCAAGAGCTTACAGTAGCCCTACAACTTTGGATTTTTGAAGGGGCATGTTCCAAGTAATGAGGCAGTGATTAAGCATTAAAGAGGTAAGCTGCAATTTCTTGTGCATGCGTAGCATATGTGGCATGATGACATGGCATGATGACATCACCCCAAAATGATGTCATTGCACTGGGGACACAATGCTAGGGACACTCTAGGACTCGTGATAAAAACTCTATGGTACTATAGAGTTTTACTACAATTCCTAGAGTGTCACACGAGAAACGCTAAAGGAAACTAGAGCCAGCAGCAAGAACAACTAAGGAGAAGCCGCAGCTACCATTTTCATTTCATTTGCAGTATGTATAATTTATTATTGGTTTTGTAGGTCTCTGATTATCCCACCCCCCCTCATTTTAATGCCATTTCTACATAGATGCCATTTCAACATTATGTAGCATTCCATTTGTATCCCATTTATACGCAACTAATGGCAGAAAGTGAGGAGGACCTAAAGTACCTCTTGTTGAGGGTGAAAGAGGAGAGCAGAAAAGTAGGCCTGAAACTCAACATAACAAAAACTGAGATCATGGCATCCGGCCTGATCACACCTTAGCAAATAGAAGGGGAAGACATGGAAGTAGTGACAGACTTCACATTTCTGGGTTCCAAGATCTCTGCAGATGATGACTATAGCCATGAAATTAAAAGACATTTGCTCCTTGGAAGAGCTACGGTGAACCTAGGCAGTATAATAAAAAGTAGAGACATCACCCTGCCAACAAAAGTCCATATAGTTAAAGTTATAGTATTCCTTGTAGTAATGTATGCCTGTGAGAGAGTAGGACCATGAGGAAGGCCGAGTGCAGAAGAATAGATGCTTTTGAGCTGTGGTGCTGGAGAAGAATCTTGAGAGTCCCTTGGACTGCAAGAAGATCCAATCAGTCAGTCCTATGGGAAATCAACCCTGACTGTTCCCTGGAAGATCAGATGCTGAAGTTGAAGCTCAAATACTTTGGCCACCTAATGAGAAGGGAGCACTCACTGAAGAAGATCCTGATGCTGGGAAAGACAGAAGGCAAAAGAAGAGATGGCTGGACAGTGTTACTGATGTAACTAACACAAATTTGAGCAGACTTTGGAGGATGGTGGAAGACAGGAGGGCCTGGCATGACTTTTTCCATGGGGTTGCAAAGAGTCAGACTTGACTGTGCAACTGAACAACAAGAATGCAAAAAAAAAAAAAAATCATTGAAAAGCACAGGGATTTTATTAGAGGGGGATGTAATAGGAAAAGAGAAATGGATGCTGAAACGATGTATTTATTTAGTATATTTTTATCTCGCTGTTCCTCCAAAGAGTACATTGTTTTCACTTCCTCTATTTTATCCTCACAACAGTAGCCCTACAACTTTGGATTTTTGGAGGGGCATGTTCCAAATATGCACACATATGGAAAATACATGTTGCCCCTCCCCACACAAAATGACAACCACACATGTCAGGTGGATCAGGGCCAGTGTGCTCTCCCGCTATCTGTAGATGGAGCACCAAACCTGAATATTCTGAACAGAGCTGCTGTTGGAGCAGAGAAGGGATTCCTACATGTAATGAATAAATAAAAGCAGTCAGTTAAAGAACTGGATGCTCTCTGGGTGATAGTGAAAGAACGGGATGTTATCTGGATGATGGGCTGGGTTTCGAAGCTCATCATGGAGCTGATTCAAGAACTGGCAAGCACAGGTTTTGACATTTTATCATGGTTTGGAGGAGGATGCATGATCCGTCGACTCCCGAGAAGCACAGCTGTGCGCCACTCAGCGGGAAAGCCATCTCCCATCTGACATTTGCCTCCCTGCCATCCCGCCATCTGAAATTACAGCTCATTTTCTCATAAGGGAACCTTTGCAAGACAAATTCCTGGGTAGACACGACTGAAGTAGGTCACATTAGAGAGAGCTCTGGAGAGCCGGCATCTGTCTCCTCCTCCTCCTTGTCAACGAGTGCTGCTGCGGCTGCCTCCTCTCCCCTCCTCCTTTCTTCCTAATTTAAAGTTCCTGAAAAGGGAGTTCTGTGCCGGAGAAGCAAAAAGCCTTGCTCTGGTTTGGCAGCTGGAAGAATCGACACTGGCAAGGTCCTTGAGAACAGACAGCTGGCTGACAGTGGCAAAGGATGATTCATCAGTCTCCAACTAAACTGAACAGAGGAAGCAGCCTTCTGTGAGGGCAAGCGTGTCAGGGTCCTAGAGAGGCCGACTTTTAAGTCACAATGAACCAGGACTCAGCAGGAAGACAGAGAAAGCCAGCTTGGTCCATCAGGAACCTGTGGGGGGTACGGTGGTTAGGGTGTTGAGCAACAGTGCAAGAGACTCAGGCTCAAATTCTCATTCTGTCATGGAAATTCACTCGTGGGCAGGGGCTCCCACTGAGAGTGTGGACTACCCCATCCTGTTGCCCCCACAGCATCATCTGAGGTCTCATGCTGCTTCTGGTGAAAAACCGGAAATGACATGAGGCGATTCCTAGAGCTACCAACGTCACTTCCATTTTATAACTGGAAATGACATGGTGCTGCAACCGATATAGTGCTCACCCATATCCCCGCTCATTGCCCTTCCACCAGTTGCTGGCCATTGCCTGGCAACTCTACTGGGGGATGACCTTGGCCAATTTGTCTGTGTGTCTGTCTCTCCCCTCACTCCAATCAATCTCACAAGGTGAAACTGGAGGAGGGGGGGGGAATGATGCTGTAAGCTGCTATAGGTCCTTCACTTGACCTCAATTTAAATATTTGAAAAAGAATAAATAAACAAAGAGAACGTATTCCAACTCAGCTCAGTGAATGTAAATTGTTCTTGTCTGCTGTGACTGGCAGCAGCTCTCCCAGGATCTGAGCAGAGAAAGCAGGGCCACATTTCCCCACCAGAAGGAGTGCTTTGCTTCCACATGGGCCTTCAAAGACATGATTGCAAAATCAGTGATTTCCTCAGCACTAACAGAAACATCTAGAAGGCAAGCCCAAGTATCTCAGTTAGGGCTGAGCATGAATGTGGTTTATGGTTCGTGGCATGCCCTGTTCATGAAGCACAAACTGTCACAAACCTTTTAGTGCCAAAGGAACTGGTTCATTTTGTAAGGTTCACGATACAACAGAATGTTCCCCTTTGTGCTTGTGAAACCAACTCACAGGATATATCCAGCTGACTCTCCTCTACATGCCCTCCAGATCTGGTAAAGGAATGGATTTATGGGGTCCAAGTTACAGCCCCCCAAGGAAGGTGCCCCAGAAAAGTGCTTTTTGGGGAAATGATAGATTCACATTCAGGAGATTCATTTGCAAGATAGAGGCATCAAATTCATGGTGGACCTCCCTCTGATGATACTCTACATGCCCTCCAAGTTTGGTGAAGAATGGATTTAGGGGACCTAAGTTTTGCCTCCCCCCAAAAAATGTCCACAATAAAAATTTCAGGTACAGGTTCAAAAGTGTATAGAAGGGATGCTGTGCAAATTACACACATCAAATAAGAACATAAGAGAAGCCATGTTGGATCAGGCCAGTGGCCCATCCAGTCCAACACTCTGTGTCACACAGTGACCTCTGCTCCATATTTTTATCCAATCCCCTCTTAAAGCTGGCTATGCTTGTAGCCACCACAGGGAACCTCCCTCAGCTGCTCTTCTAAAACCTCTCCAAGTTAGGGGTGCAGGATTAGGGGCTACATTTCTGGTGTCCCATTTATGGACACCCCCTCAAAAAAAATCTGAATGAATAAATGAATGTGCTCTGCTTCCAACAAGTTCCCTTCCTCTTTGCCTAATTGTCAACAGTCAACAGAGGAGAGCTGACTGTATATATAGCATTTGGATCACATAGAGCAGAATGGGAACACTGTTATTGGCAGCCAGCAGTGACAGTTAAGCTTTGGAGGGCCCCTATTGGTATTTCCAAGGCTGGAGAAGTCTGCCTGCTGTTGCTTTGAAGCTTTGTGAACATTTTAGTTGAGCAGAGATAGTCTATCCAGAAAAGTATCCATTCACAAACCACTATAAGAACATTATATAAGAGAAGCCATGTTGGATCAGCCCAATGGCCCATCCAGTCCAATACTCTGTGTCACACAGTGGCCAAAAAAACCCAGGTGCCATCAGGAGGTCCACCAGTGGGGCCCTCCCACTGTGCCCCCCCCCCCAAGCACCAAGAATATAGAGCATCTCTGCTCCAGACAGAGAGTTCCAACAATACGCTGTGGCTAATAGCTGCTGATGGACCTCTGCTTCATATGCTTATCCAATCCCCTCTTGAAGCTGCCCATGCTTGTAGCCACCACCACCTCCTTTGGTAGTGAATTCTATGTGTTAATCACCCTTGGGTTGAAGAAGGACTTCCTTTTATCAGTTCTAACCCGACCGCTCAGCAATTTCATTGAATGTCCATGAGTTCTCGTATTGTGAGAAAGGGAGAAAAGTACTTCTTTCTCTGTCTTCTCTATCCCATGCATAATCTTGTAAACCTCGATCATGTCACCCCTCCGTCGACTTTTCTCACTATGAGCCACCACAAACAGTGGGAAGGTTGCTCTTCAACAAACATCACTTTGCAAACCATGAACTGCCCAGCCCAAAATTCATGATGAACTTTAGTTTGTAAGCAGTGCCAGATTAAACCCTGTGGAGGCCCCTAGGCAGTCAAAAACTTGGAGGGCCCCTTGCAAATTAGAGTTGGAGTCCCACTGCAGCCTGCAGGCATCTTCTCAAAAGCAGAGAGAGGCAAACTTGGTGATGATGCCAGCAGCAGCCACATCAGGCAAGCCAGACAAAGAGCAGCTTGGTTGCTGGCTGAGTGTGCAGGCTGGAAGGTCTACAAGCAGGGGGGAAACTGTGTGTGGGGGTAGAAGTTGGCTTGGGGCCCCTAAACGCTTGGGGGCCCATAGGCCAGTGCCTACTTGGCCTAATTGTTAATCCAGCCCTGTTTGTGAGCTGGTTCATGCCCACCCTTAGTCTCAGAATATTTTAGTGGCTGGGAATTGTTAGCATCAGTGATTATAGTGAAGAGTATTCTTTATTTAAGAGGGAGTTTGCTATAAATAGATAAATGCTTCTGAGTTTAAAAATGACTTTAAGTTCCCCCTTAACCCCTATATGCTCACTGCTATATGAATTAGCAAGGGTTTATCTCTAATGATGTGAGTTCAGGAGCACAATTCATTATAAACCTCCTACTTATTATTTTATTTATATGTTACAATCTTTTTTTCTCTCCTGTATTTCTCCCTCCCCCACAAAGGGGTATAAGGCAGCTTACCATAGCAAGCTACTAAAGGCATAGAAATATGTAGGTAAAAAACACATATAAAAATACAAACACATTACCAACCACGCATAAACAACTACCACATTCAGCCTCCACTACCCGAGCCCCTCCTAAACACAACACTGCCTTACCGACTTTTGGGTAGATTGACTGAAGAAATCTCTCTCACCTCCTTTGGAAGGAGAAGAAGAAGAAGAAGACTGCAGATTTATACCCCACCCTTCTCCCTGAATCAGAGACTCAGAGCGGCTCACAATCTCCTATATCTTATAATATGTATTAATGATCTATTATATGTATTGTGATTGATGAAATTTTTATGCTGTGAGCCACGCTGAGCCTGCTATGGTGGGAAGGACGGGATAGAAATTAATTATTATTGTTGTTATTGTTAGTTTGCCTAGTGGCAGGACCGGCCTTGAGAGCCTCCCGAGATGATAGTAATGATTGGGCAGGTTCATAAGGGATCAGGAAGTCCTTCAAGTATGCTGGTCCAAATCCATACAGTCAAGACCAGCACCTTAAATTGTCCTTGGAAACAAATTGGAAGCCGGTGTAGGTGTGCCAAGACTGGGGTGATATGATCCTTATGACCCACTCCGGTCAACATCCTGACTTCAGTGTTCTATACCAGCTAAAGTTTCATAAGAACATAAGAGAAGCCATATTGGATCAGGCCAGTGGCCCATCCAGTCCAACACTCTGAGTCACATAAGAACATAAGAGAAGCCCTGTTGGATCAGGCCAATGGCCCATCCAGTCCAACACTCTGTGTCACATAAGAACATAAGAGAAGCCCTGTTGGATCAGGCCAATGGTCCATGCAGTCCAACACTCTGTGTCACATAAGAACATAAGAGAAGCCCTGTTGGATCAGGCCAATAGCCCATCCAGTCCAACACTCTGTGTCACATAAGAACATAAGAGAAGCCATGATGGATCAGGCCAATGGCCCATCCAGTCCAACACTCTGTGTCACATAAGAACATAAGAGAAGCCATATTGGATCAGGCCAACGGCCCATCCAGTCCAACACTCTGTGTCACACAGTAGCCAATACACACACACACAGTGGCTAATAGCCACTGATGGACCTCTGCTCCATATTTTTATCCCATCTCCTCTTGAAGCTGGCTATGCTTGTAGCCGCCACCACCTCCTGTGGCAGTGAATCCCACATGTTAAACAGACACTTTCCATGGGCAGTCCCAAGTAGGGCACATTGCAATAAGTCAGTGGTCCCCAAACTTTTTGGCACCAGGGACCGGTTTTGCCACCACCGCCGCCACCACAGCCCGCTCCCTCCCTTCCCTTACCCAGCGCTGTACTGTGCTCCATCTCCCTCCCCCACCCCCTGCCCCTCCTGCGCAATCATAGGATTGACTTCGAATCAGCCCGGGCCCTGCCGAAGTAGGTAGGGCCAACTCTCCACTCCTCTGATCTCGTGGGTGAGGGAGGAGGCGGAGCACAGCGCTGCTCTGTGCTGTGCTGGGGAAGAGAAGGGAGGGGGCGGGCGGTGGCGGGGAGCTGAGCCTCATCATGTTGGGGGGACGGAGCGTGGTACCGTGTTGTGGTGCTTCAAAGGGCAGGTGTGGGGTGGCGGTGGGCAGGGAGCTGGTGGCTGCTTGCTAACAGGCAAGATGGGGGGCGGCGGTGGCAGGGGGCAGCGGGCAGGGACACTGGTGGTCCAGTTGCTAGCAGGCTGTGGACCGGTAGCGGTCCATGGTCTGGGGGTTGGGGACCCCTGCAATAAGCTAATCTAGATACAACCAGGAGACACACCACATTGGACAGATCTTTTCTAGCCAGGAAAGGCTGCAGCTGGCTAACCAGTCAAAGCTGATAAAAGGCACTCTTGACCAGTGTTCCCTCTAAGCTGAGTTGGTATGAGCTAGGTCACAGTTTGTAGCCTGTGGCTCACACATGTTTGTCTTAGCTCAGGAAAAATGACCCCAGAGCAAGCTAATTTATGCGGTAGCTCACATCTTTAATGCCAGTAGCTTACAAGGTAAAATATTTGCTTACAAGACCCCACAGTTTACAGGGAGTATTGCTCTTGACCACAGTTGCCACCTGCTTATCCAGCAGTAGACCTGGCCCCAAGAACACCCCAATTACTACAGGCCTGTTCCTTCAAGAGAAGTGCAACCATCTGGACTGGACCTTCTGCTCCCCAGTAGCACTGCCATCTCATTAGGAAGTGCTGGCTCGTGACCTATTTTTGGAGGCTTTGTGACCCACTTTTAGGTCCTGACCCCAAAGCTGGGAAACACTGTGCTATGGCCTTATTCCCCACTGGAGTCACTCTCCTCCCTAACCTCCACTCTTCCCAAGCTCCATGCTCAAATTACCAGGAATTTTCCTGGAGTTGGCAACTGTGTCTTTTTTGCCATTCTTTCTGTACTGCAGCATCTGTGCTTTCCTAGTGTCAGACTCACAGACGTTGAATAAGAATGATTATTGGTGAGTTCAAAGTCTTTACTTGCCTAATAGATGCCTTCAGAAAATAAATAATGTCTCCCCTCCCTCCCTCCCCAAGCATTAACTAATGCTCAATGTTGTCATAGATAAAGGAAGGTTTTTTCTTTCTTTCCCAGAATCACTTAAGTATGGGAAGGGTGACCATGATCCTTGACCATGGGATTTGTTCATGGGAAAAAATGGACAAGTTAGTTGCATGAAGTTTTTAAAACTACCATGAAGAGGTGGGAGGGGAACACTGACTAGTGTTTTTAACTAGAAAAAAAATCCAATATGAACATTAAACAAACAAACAAAAGGAATCTGTCACAACAGTAAAGAGTTCTTGTAAAGAAATTTAGATGGGACAAATTATTATAAACCAAGGGTGGTCAAACTTGTTTAACATAAGAACCACATAGTGGTGGTGGAATCAGATGATGAAGGCAGGCAGGCAGGAAAATAGATGGGGAGGGAGAAGTGGAAAGAAAGCCACTTTAACTTCAAATGCATTTTCCAAACCACCAGCTGGCTTGGCTTGGAGAAGTAATATAAATGTTTTCTCCAAGCTGGCTGATGGGGAAGTGGAGGCTTCAAGAGCCACACAATATTTGTGAAAGAGCCACATGTGGCTCCCAAGTCACAGTTGGCCACCCCTATTATAAACAAAAAAAAGCACAAACAAATGACACTTATCACTAAGTTGCCTTTAACCTTTGGTCTCTGTGTGCTTTACGATGCATGAATTTTGAACATCATTGATGTTGAATAAGGACCCTCTGTAGCTTTCTTCAGCTGATACTATGTGCATTGAGATCAATGCCCAGAGAGGTGCTGAGAGCGGGTACAAGTGCACTGATCCTGCCCTTTACTTATGTATGATCACCAGCTCGTAAGCACAGTGTCAAGTAGCAATACAGGTTGGTTTCATCCCTGAGATTGCCAACATCCACAATAGCAACAGTCTCAGTAACAGAGACAGAACCTACATGCATCCACTTCCTATATGTGTAGACTCTGCTCCCAAGCCCATGAGTGGATGTTGTTGTGGGGCAACATTCTTGTGCTCACTCTGCATGCATTATTTCAATGCACACAACATCATCTGTAAAGGGCCAGGGCTTTTTGTGTGTATGTGTGTAGCAAGAACTCCTTTGCCTATTAGGCCACTCACCCCTGATGTAGCCAATCCTCCAAGAGCTTACAGGGCTCTTCTTACAGGGCCTACTGTAAACTCCTAGAGGATTGGCTACATCAGGGGGGGGGGGGGGTTAGCCTAATCTGCAAAGGAATTTCTGCTACAAAAAAAGCCCTGTAAAGGGCTATTAAGTTCACAAGAACTCTTAAGGGGTTAGTTTTATATACCCCAAATACAGAGTTTTTGTTTATTTTGTTTGGTTTTGTTTTAAACCCCAGCCAACAAACTCTGCAATTTAAAAAAAAAAAAAAATCTGTAAATTGCTTCATCTTTGCTGCCATGTCGGAGAGGCTGAGACAAATGATTGTTTAATTAGTTTGTCTGGTTAATCTTATGAAATGATCAGCAGGTATCTCTATGCCATGCCCGGGGTGTAGAAGTGACTCTTCTCCGTCACATGGCAAGCTCTGAAGTTCACACAGCGAATGATCCCACCCATCCATACTGCCTTAATAGGACACAGTCAAGTGGGACAAATATAATATGACTGAAGCTTTCTAATCTAGTAAACAGCATGCATTCTCTTCAGTACCAAATGTGCCAGCTGTCCTTGTTTAACAGGGCACAAGTTCCTCTGTTTTGGTACCTTTCCTCGGTAAATCAGCATCTCTTTTCTGACCCTCCTGGGGATTATGTTGCTATTTTTTTTCTGCTACTTTTTTTAGCCATTAAAAGAAATTCTCTTAGCTTTTCTTCAACACAATTTCACCCTGAAATCCAACATTTCCCCCCCTTAAAATAAGAAATGGAGCCAGTTTCTAATCAATTCGGTTTTGCTCAAAGCCAAATTCCAAGAGAAGAGTGACTGGAAGAGGAGGTTCTGCAATTTTTTTTTTCAACTGTCAGCCTGTAAATGCTGAGAGGCAAGTAGTGGCTTCCAGGGCTTTTATTTTTAAAGCAGGAATGCACAGGAACACAGTTCTGGCTGTCTTGGTGCCTGGGGGTGTGGCCTAATATGCAAATGAGTTCATGCTGGGCCTTTTCTACAAAACACAGTCCTGGTGCCATCCCAAAGCTTCCTGTGGTTCTGGTAGAGGTGTGTTAAATAAGTAATTTAAAAAAAAAAAAACCCTTGCAAGGGCCAAATTTACAAAAGGATGTACATGGCTGAGAACAGATGGGCATTTAAAGCCATCCAGGAGGGGCCGGGGGCAGGTGGACCAAAAAGTGCATCCATACGAGCACATCTGCCTCCCATTCCCATCCCACCTAGGCCCTGCCCCCAGCTTGCTGGGAGTCAGCTCAAAAAGCCACCACTTTGAAAGTGGTACCTTTTCACTGGGGCACCTCTGAGGCACCTCCCCAGCCGTCTGGAAGGCTAGGAAGCACCTGGAGAGCGCCCGGGGAGCCGCAGATGGGGCACTTGAGCATTCCAGACGCTGCCTGGGCGCCCATGGCCTGCCCCTTTTTTGAGCGCAGTCTGGAAGCTCTGGGATGCTCTGTTTCCAGCCAACTCCCTTTGAGGTGGCTTCAAGCCACCCTGAACCGGTCGTCTGGTATCAGCCGATGTGTTGTAAGAGAAAACTACAGATTCAAGAGAATTTTTTTTTAAGAGCAAGGGAGAATAAGAAGAATTAACAGCAATATCCAAAAGGAAGGGAGTTGGCAGTCGGGACAGTATGACTGGCTATGCATGCCATCATTTTATCATCACAACAATCTCATGAGACAGTTTTGGTTTAGGGATGCGACTGAATTTTAGAAGCCGTCCCCAGCTGTCTGTTGCAATGTTCCTTCTCCTGGTGGGAATCCGGCGGATGAATCCTTTATTTCTGTGCCATTTTTTTTGTTTACTCACGCCAGTTATTTTTCTCCTGCTAAATTTATCCCATTTAGTTGTGTTTGTGTAAAGATTGCCCTTAAAAGTACATAGTGTATAAATGGCACAAGAAAGAAGTTGCACATGGGGAATACCGGTGATTAAAAAAATGGGCGAAATAAAGAGACTCACAACTTTTCAAAGCAGAGGATTTAAAAAAAATGAATCATAAATTCCTAGTTTGGCTGGGAGAGGGTGTGACTGGTCTGTGGCAGAAGATATATCCTCCCAGAACTGCTTTTAGGCAGGGCTCTTTTTTTGTAGCAGGAACTCTTGCATATTAGGCCACACACCCCTGATGTAGTCAATCCTCCAAGAGCTTGCAGGGCTCTTAGCACAGGGCCTACTGTAAGCTCCAGGAGGATTGGCTACATCAGGGGTGTGTGGCCTAGGGTTGCCAATCCCCAGGTGGGGGCAGGGGATCCACCGGTTTGGAGACCCTCCCCCCGCTTCAGGGTCATCAGAAAGCGGGGGGAGGGGAGGGAAATGTCTGCTGGGCACTCCATTATTCCCTATGGAGATTTATTCCCATAGAAAATCATGGAAAATTGATCCGTGGGTATCTGGAGGGGCTGTTTTTTGATGTAGGGGCACCAAATTTTCAACATAGCATCTAGTGCCTCTCCCCAAAATACCCGCCAAGTTTCAAAAAGATTGGACCAGGGGGTCCAATTCTATGAGCCCCAAAAGAAGGTGCCCCTATCCTTCATTATTTCCTATGGAAGGAAAGAATTGAAAAGGTGTGCTGTCCCTTTAAATGTGATGGCTAGAACTCCCTTTGGAGTTCAATGATGCTTGTCACAGCCTTGATCTTGGCTCCACCCCAATGTCTCCTGGCTCCACCCCCAAAGTCTCCTGGCTCCACCCCCAAAGTCCCCAGATATTTCTTGAATTGGACTTGGCAACCCTAGTGTGGCCTAATATGCAAAGGAGTTCCTGCTACAAAAAAGGCCCTGCTTTTAGGAGCAGTCTATATCCAGGGATGCTGTCTGATGATGTCGGATTATGGTGTGGCAACCCAGGGCCCCAGGTCAGGAGCTCAGAAGGGAGGTGTTGTGAATCAGCTGAGCACAGTCAACCCTAAAGAGGCAGAGGGCCCTACAGAAGAGGAACAGGCAGGCAAAGGAGGTCCCAGCTTGCAGTCAGTTGCAGAAGACTTGCTGCGGTGAGATACTGCAACCCTGCCAAGTAGTGATTCACAGACTGACAGTAGCTTCTCAACTATTTAGGCCCATGGCTCAGAACCATAATAATAATAATAAATTTATTCTTATATCCCGCCCTCCGCCACCAAAGGCGGGCTCAGGGCGGCTCACAGGCATGGAATTCCATGGTTCAATAAAACAATACAGTAACAACAATTTTAAATAATCAATTACATAATAAATTAGTTAAAATAGATAAAAATAGGTGCTAAATTACTGAGTCATAATATCCACAAGATGGCTGGGTGGCTACACATCAGTTTAGCCAGGTTCTGTTTCAAAGGCAAGCTGGAAAAGAAATGTTTTGCAAGCCCTGCGGAATTGATTCAGGTCCCGCAGGGCTCGTACCATCTCTGGAAGATGATTCCACCATCGAGGGGCCATTGCTGAGAAGGCTTGCTCCCTGGTGGTCTTCAATCTAGCCTCTCTTGGCCCAGGGATTGTTAAAAGATTTTGAGAGCTGGATCTCAGTGCTCTCTGGGGCTCAGAACCAGATTGTGTTCCACCATCCACCTCGCCTCTCATCTCCAGAACCACTGGAACATAGATGAAAGAGGATCCGTCATGAGATGCTGGAAAGAAGACAGGGGGTGCAGTTAGCAGGCCAGAGGCACCTGGTTCAAGATAGTAAGGAGGAGAGCATATGGATACGCATGATGCGACCCAGCTGCGAGATTAACACAAAGGACAGAAAGAGGGCGAGACCGGCTATGGAAGCAATGTGTTAAATTACTTCTGACCTAACCATCCCTCACTGACCTTGCCTTTGCCTTGTGGCTTTGACTCTTCGGACTGGATCTGGTCTTTGACTTTTGGATTTGCCCTGACCCTCCCCTGCTTCTGAACTCTGACCGATCGTATCCATGCCTTGCTTTGCTTGAGCCTTAGGTCCACTACTCAGTCCTGTGCCTAGCATGTATCAGGACAGGGAGACCCAAAACAGGCTGTAGCTTCACACTCTGTTCATACGTTATCATCTAAAGCCCTGTCCGTAAGAACAAATCTCACCTCCTCAGTGGAGACTCTGTTGACTGCTGTAAGATCATGTTGCTTACATGGCTACGTGCGAGTTTCAGAATGAAGCAAACAAGAGCTCCATGAGTAGGCTTGCCAATCTTGGGGCTGTCAGGACCCAGACCTGCAGACAACGACGGGCAGCTTCTGTTGCCCTGGCAATCGGCCAGGACGCTGGCTGTCGGCTGGGGTGTTTCCAAAGGCAGCACGAACGTTATCTTTACAGTCCTTAATTGGTCTGTGCCATAAATCAGGCCAGCCGAAGGGAGTAGCGAAGCGCGGAGTCTCAGGAATGCAGAAGGGTCGTCAACCAGGGAAAGCAAGCCGAATGTATACAAAGTACTTAGCCAAAGCAGAGTCCAGTTTCCAGTCCAAAGTCAAGCCGGGTCGGGAAGCAGACAGGTTCGTTCAGCAGGCAAGGGGGTGCAGGGCGCGGTCACGTCGGAGGGTGATCATTCGTTGCCAGCACAATTTGGCCTGAGGCCAGGATCCCAGATATAGTGTGCTGGCTAATTGGCTTGTTAGAACTCTGGGCTCAGATCTCTCCTAGCACGCCTGCGTGCTTCTCTACGCCTGTCTCTGAACTCCAGCCGTCTCCTCTCGCGTAGCCGTTCTGCAGGTGGTGGTGATTCTGGAGGCGATGAGCTAGTGCCTGGTGTGGCCTGATCGGTTTCAGGTGGCCCCTGCTGCTGGCTTGCTCCTTCAGGACTTACGTCCGACGTTGGTAGAGGCATCTGCACAGCAGGGGCGGGGTCAGAAGCAGGCACCTGCTCTGAGTCAGCAGGGGCAGGCATGACACTATCCCCCCCCCTCAGGCCCCCCCTCATCCAAGCCGCCTGGCTTATCTGGGTAGGCCTCGTGGAATTGCTGGAGCAGGTCAGGGGTATGCAGGTGGGTAGCCGGTTCCCAGGAACGGTCCTCGGGAGGGTAGCCTTCCCAGTCCACCAGGTACTGGAGCTGACCTCGGTGCAGCCGGGAGTCCAGGATCTGACGGACCTCGAACTCTTCCTCATCGTCCACCAAAACCGGTGGTGGAGGCGGTGGTGGAGTGTCCCTGTTTGGGTCTGGTGCTGCCGCTGGTTGGAGGAGGGAACGATGGAACACTGGGTGGATCCGGAGGTGGGCGGGGAGGCGTAGGCGGAACGCCACGGGGTTGATTTGCGCCTCTATGGGGAATGGACCGATGAAACGGGCGGTGAGCTTGGCGGATCGGCCAGGAGTCCGGAGGTACCGGGTCGAGAGCCAGACGGAATCCCCGACCTTGAGGGGGGCTCCGTCCTGGCGATGTCGATCCGCGGCCAGTTTGTATGCGTCTTTGGCGCGTTGGAGCTGGGTGCACAAGAGGTCGTGGAGCGCATGGAGTTCCTCGATCCGGTTGTCGGCCGCGGGGACGTTGGCGGATGGGCCGAGCGGAGGGAAGAACCGGGGGTGCAGTCCGTAGTTGGCCGCAAACGGTGTGGTCTGCGTGGAGCTGTGCAGCGCGTTATTATATGCGAACTCTGCCAGGGGCAGCAGAGAGGCCCAATTGTCCTGTTGATAGCTGGTATAACAGCGCAAGTACTGCTCCAGGGTGGCGTTGGTCCGCTCGTCGGTCTGGGGATGGTAGGCGGAAGACAAGTGAAGCTCCGTCCCCAAACCGTGCTGGAAGGCTTGCCAAAAGCGGGAGGTAAATTGCGGGCCCCGATCCGAGATGACCTGCGTGGGTAACCCGTGCAGGCGGAAGACGTGGTTTAGGTAGAGCTGGGCAGTTTCCGGTCCTGACGGTACTTTGGCGCAGGGGACGAAGTGGGCCATTTTGGTGAACAGGTCCACCACAACGAAAATGCAGGTGTGGCCCTGGGATCGTGGTAGGTCCACGATAAAGTCCATGGACACCACATCCCAGGGACCGGCGGGAGTAGGCAGGGGCTGTAGGAGACCGGAGGGCTTGGCCGGTACGTTTTTGGCTCGGCGGCAGACCTCGCAAGAAGCCACGTATCGACTGACGTCTGCTCGGACGCGGGGCCACCAGAAGTCTCGGGTCAATAGATGAGCGGTCTTGTTTTGCCCGAAGTGGCCAGCCGGGGGTGCATCGTGGGCAAGATGGAGGATGCGGGAACGGAGAGGCCCGGGAGGGACATACAACTGCTCCCGATGGTAGAGCAGCCCATCCCGGGTGGATAGTTCACTGGCAGGGTCTTGCTGCGGTTCCTGCAGGTGTTTCTGAGCCCAAGGGTCGGTGTCTTGACTGGCCTGTATCTCTGCCACCAAGGCGGGTGCGGTCAGAGTGGCAGCAAAGACCGAAGGTGGCAGGATGCTAGCCTTGGGGGCTTCGGTGGTACTAGAGGCATTATAGTCCGGCCGGCGGGACAGAGCGTCGGCTTTTTGGTTCTGGGAGTGCGGGACGTAGGCAATGGTAAAGTTGAACCGTGAAAAGAACAGGGACCACCGGATCTGCCGCTGGTTCAGCCGGCGAGTGGTCTGCAAGTGCTCCAAGTTTCGGTGATCTGTGAAGACTTGGACCGGATGTCGGGCTCCCTCAAGGTGGTGACGCCACACCTCAAAAGCCACGTTGATGGCCAAGAGCTCTCTCTCCCATATGGTGTAGTTGCGCTCGGCGGCAGAGAGCTGCCGGGAGTAGTAGGCGCAGGGTTGCCACGGCTGGCTGGGATCGTCCCACTGGGAGAGCACGGCTCCGAGGGCCACATTGGAGGCGTCTGCTTCCACCATGAAGGGCAAGCGGGGGTCAGGGTACCGCAGGAGGGGACTTGAGGAAAAGCTATGCTTGAGTTGGCGGAAAGCCTGGTCGGCTTCTGGGGTCCACTGGAAGGGCTCCTTAGGTCGAAGGAGTCTAGTCAAGGGCTTGGTCAGGTCGGCGTAGCCCGCGATGAATTGCCTGTAATAGTTGGCGAAGCCCAGGAGGCGCTGGACGTCCTTCCGATTTTGAGGGGCCTGCCACTGCAGGATGGCGTCGACCTTCCGCGGATCCATCTGGGTTCCTTGGGGGGAAATGATGTGCCCCAGGAACTCGACGGACTGAAGGTGGAAGGCGCATTTCTCTAGCTTGGCATACAGGTGATGGGCCCGGAGTCGTTGTAGCACCTGGCGGACGTGTTGGACGTGCTCCTGCTCGGAAGTGGAGTAGACCAAAATGTCATCTAGGTAAATGATCAGGAACCGGTCTAGCAGGTCGCGGAACACGTCGTTCATGAACCGTTGGAACACGGCAGGGGCATTGGTGAGCCCAAAGGGCATAACCAGGTGTTCGTACTGGCCATACCTGGTGCCAAAGGCGGTCTTCCACTCATCTCCGGCTTTGATACGAACCAAGTTGTAGGCCCCTCGAAGGTCGAGCTTGGTGTAGATCGTGGCCCCCTTGATACGGTCGAGGAGCTCCGGGATCAGCGGCAGCGGGTAGCGGTTCCGAATGGTAATCTTGTTGAGGGCTCGGTAGTCGTTGCAGAGCCGTAAGTCCCCGTTTTTTTTCTTGACGAACAGGACCGGTGAGGACAAGGGCGAGGTAGAGGGTCGAATGAACCCTCGGGCCAAGTTCTTTTCCAGGTACTCCCGGAGGGCAGCTAGTTCCGGGTCCGCCATGGGGTAAAGGCGGCCTGCTGGTAGCGGGGCGCCGGGTATCAGGTCGATGGCGCAATCGTAGGGCCGATGTGGGGGAAGCTGGTCTGCTTCCTTCTCGTTGAAGACGTCCGCGAACTCCTGATAGGGAGCTGGTAGAGTGGTGGCGGCCCCCAGGAGGCTGGTGGCGAGTGGGGAACCGGGTTGGTTGGCAGGCGGCACCGGAGCCGAGTCGGGTGGTAGTGTGGAACAGGGCGCGAGGGCACTTGAAAAGCTCAGTTCGCGTTGCACCCAGTCCACATGAGGGTTGTGGGCCTCAAGCCAGGACAGGCCCAGGATGACCGGGAAACGGGGCATGCGGGCCAAGTCAAAGGTCTGTTTCCCCTGGTGCTGCTGGACCCATAAAACGAGTGGTAGAGTCTCGTGGCAGACGGGTCCAGAGCGCAGCAGACGACCATCCACGGCCTCAACCAGTGTAGGAGTCTTCTTTTCCCGGACGGGGACGCTATGCTCCTTGGCAAAGTGATTGTCCATGTAGCAGCAGGCAGCCCCTGAGTCCAACATGGCATGGACGAAGATCCACCGGTCGTCAGGAAGCCGCAGACGGATCGGGACCAGGAACGGGGTGGGTGGTGGGTGGACGGAGCGGGAGGACCTCGAGGAGTGCCCCAGGTCAGGAGGTCCAACTAGACCTGGGGCTGGCCTTTTACCGAGGCGGCAGAACTTGTGGGGCGCTTTGATTTGGCCGGACATAAGCTTGCGAAATGCCCGTCTCCACCACAATACAGGCACAGGTGGTTGGTGCGCCGTCGGTTCTTCTCCTCGGGAGTCAGGCGAGGGCGGGCGACGCCCAGCTGCATGGGTTCTGCAGCCGGCGGAAGAGCTGGGGTGCCTGAAGCAGGAGCCGCCGTGGGGACCCTGGGTGGGGTGTGGCCCCTCTTCTGCCTCTGGCGTCGACCTTGCAGCCGCCCATCGATGCGTAGGCACAGCAGGATCAGGTCTTGGAGGGCGGCTGGGCGGTCACTGCGTGCTAGTTCATCCAGGACAGCATCAGAGAGACCTTCAGTATATTGGTCCACCAAGGCAGCTTCGTTCCAGGCCAGGTCTTGGGCCAATAGCTGGAACTCTGTGGTATAATGGGACACAGAGTTTTGGCCTTGGCGCAAGGCCCGTATCTTACGATTAGCCGTCTCAGCACGCACGGGGTTGGCATAAGCAGCCGTGAAGTGGGCCTTGAACCGGGTGTAGTCTGCCAGCAGTGGTGAGGGCTCTAGCAGCAGAGGAGTGGCCCATTTGGCCGCTGGCCCTTTAAGCAGGCTCAAGATAAAGCAGACCTTAGTCTTGTCCGTAGGGAAGTCGCCCTGCCTTATCTCCATGTAGAGTTCACACTGGGCGAGGAAGGCAGGGAACTCCTCCAGGCTTCCAGCAAATTTCTCAGGAACGCTCACCGGGCAGCGAGAGCGGGGAACGGCGTGGGCAGCCAAGGCCACGGCATTGGACGCAGTCTGTTGCTGGAGAGCAATTACGGCCTGTGTCAGCTGCTGCACCTGATCCAGGAGCCCCGGCAGGGGGTCCGCGCCTCCTGCCGCTGGGTCGGTCATGGTGTGCCTGGTGAGTTTTGGTGTGCTGGCAAGCTGTCAGGACCCAGACCTGCAGACAACGACGGGCAGCTTCTGTTGCCCTGGCAATCGGCCAGGACGCTGGCTGTCGGCTGGGGTGTTTCCAAAGGCAGCACGAACGTTATCTTTACAGTCCTTAATTGGTCTGTGCCATAAATCAGGCCAGCCGAAGGGAGTAGCGAAGCGCGGAGTCTCAGGAATGCAGAAGGGTCGTCAACCAGGGAAAGCAAGCCGAATGTATACAAAGTACTTAGCCAAAGCAGAGTCCAGTTTCCAGTCCAAAGTCAAGCCGGGTCGGGAAGCAGACAGGTTCGTTCAGCAGGCAAGGGGGTGCAGGGCGCGGTCACGTCGGAGGGTGATCATTCGTTGCCAGCACAATTTGGCCTGAGGCCAGGATCCCAGATATAGTGTGCTGGCTAATTGGCTTGTTAGAACTCTGGGCTCAGATCTCTCCTAGCACGCCTGCGTGCTTCTCTACGCCTGTCTCTGAACTCCAGCCGTCTCCTCTCGCGTAGCCGTTCTGCAGGTGGTGGTGATTCTGGAGGCGATGAGCTAGTGCCTGGTGTGGCCTGATCGGTTTCAGGTGGCCCCTGCTGCTGGCTTGCTCCTTCAGGACTTACGTCCGACGTTGGTAGAGGCATCTGCACAGCAGGGGCGGGGTCAGAAGCAGGCACCTGCTCTGAGTCAGCAGGGGCAGGCATGACAGGGACAGATGAGGGGAGCTCGCTTGGAGATCTCCTGTAACCAAACTCTGGACAACAAAGATGAGTTCCCCTGAAGAAAAAGACTGCTTTGGATGGTGGGCTCTATGTTGTCCACCCTCTCCTCCCCATATCCCACCCTGCCCAGACTCCACCCCCTAACCTGCAGAGCTGGGAACCCTACATGGCAGTGTGAAGATGAGAAAATGGGGAGAGGATATAGCCACATCTCTCTGTGTGCTGTGAACATAAGAGAAGCCATGTTGGATCAGGCCAATGACCCATCCAGTCCAACACTCTGTGTCACACAGTGGCTAAAAAAAAACCCAACCAAGTGCCATCAGAAGGTTCCCAAGTGGGTCTAGAAGCCCTTCCACTTTGCCTCCCCCCAAGCACCAAGAATACAGAGCATCACTGCCCCAGACAGTTCCAATAACATACTGTGGCTAATAGCCACTGATGGACCTCTGCTCCATATTTTTATCCATTTCCCTCTTGAAGCTGTCTATGCTTGTAACCGCCACCACCTCCTGTGGCAGTGAATTCCACGTTAATCATCCTTTGGGTGAAGAAGTACTTCCTTTTATCTGTTCTAACCCTACTGCTCAGCAATTTCATTGAATGCCCATGAGTTCTTGTATTGTGAGAAAGGGAGAAAAGTATTTCTTTCTCTACTTTCTCCATCCCATGCATAATCTTGTAAACTTCTATCAAGTCACCCCGCAGTCGACATTTCTCCAAGCTAAAGAACCCCAAACGTTTTAATCTTTCTTCATAGGGAAAGTGTTCCAAACCTTTAATCATTCTAGTTGCCCTTTTCTGGACTTTTTCCAGTGCTATAATATCCTTTTTGAGGTCTGGTGACCAAAATTATACACAGAATTCCAAACGAGACTGCACCATTGATTTATACAGGGGCATTATGATACTGGCTGATTTGTTTTCAGTTCCCTTCCTAATAATTCCCAGCATGGTGTTGGCCTTTTTTATTGCAACCACACACTGTCTTGACATATTCAGTGAGTTATCTACCATGACCCCAAGAGCTCTCTCTTGGTCAGTCTCTGCCAGTTCACAACCCATCAACTTGGATTTGTAGCTGGGATTTTGACCCCAATGTGCATTACTTTGGCCACATTGAACCTCATCTGCCCCGTTGACGCCCACTCACCCAGACTCAACAGATCCCTTTGGAGTGCCTCACAATCCTCTCTGGTTCTCACCACCCTGAACAATTTAGTATCATCTGCAAACCTGGCCACTTCACTGCTTACTCCCAACTCCAAATCATTAATTAACAAGTTAAAGAGCATGGGACCCAGTACTGAACCCTGCGGCACCCCACTGCTTACCGTCCTCCACTGTGAAGACTGCCCATTTACACTCACTCTCTGCTTCCTATTAATTAGCTAGTTTTTGATCCACAAGAGGACCTGTCCTTTTACTCCATGACTCTCGAGCTTACTAAGGAGCCTTTGATAAGGAACTTTATAAAAAGCTTTCTGGAAGTCAAGGTAAACAACATCTATTGGGTCCCCTTTGTCCACATGTTTGTTCACTCCCTCAAAGAACTGTAACAGGTTAGTGAGGCAAGATCTTCCCTTACAGAACTCATGTTGAGTCTTCCTCAATAACTTGTGTTAATCAATGTGCCTACTCATTCTGTCCTTGATAATGGTTTCTACCAACTTTCCCGGTATTGAAGTCAGATTGACTGGCCTGTAATTTCCCGGATCTCCTCTGGAACCCTTTTTAAAGAAGGGGGTGACATCTGCTACCTTCCAGTCCTCAGGAACGGAGGCAGATTTCAATGAAAGATTACATATTTTTGTCAGGAGATCCAGAAGTTCACCTTTGAGTTCTTTCAGAACCCTTGGATGTATGCCATCTGGACCTGGTGACATTACTTTTTAATTCATCAATCAGTTGTAGGACCTCCTCTCTTGTCACCTCAATCTGACTCAGGTCTTTCAACACCCCTTCCAAAATTAGTGGTTCTGGAGCGGGCAAACACTTCTCATCTTCCACAGTGAAGACGGAGGCAAAAAATGCATTCAGCTTCTCAGCCATTTCCCTATCTTCCTTCAGTAATCCTTTTACCCCTTGGTCATCCAAGGGCCCCACTGCCTCCCTGGCTGGTTTCCTGCTTCTAATATATTTGAAGAAATTTTTATTGTTGGTCTTTATGTTTTTTGCAATATGCTCCTCATAGTCCCTTTTTGCCTGCCTGATCACAGTCTTGCATTTGATTTTCCACAGCCTGTGTTCCCTTTTATTAATCTCACTTGGACTAGCTTTCCACCACTTTAAGGAGTCCTTCTTACCTTTTACAGCTTCCATTACTTTGTTTGTTAACCATGCAGGCCTTTTCTTACACCTGTTTGTGCCTTTCCTAACTTGTGGTATATATTTTATCTGAGCTTCTAGGATTGTAGTTTTAAATAGCCTCCAAGCTTCCCCAAGGGTTTTGACTGTATTTACCTTTCTTTTCAGTTTCTTCTTCACATGCCTCCTCATCTCAGAGAATTTACCCCTTTTAAAGTTAAACGTGCTTGTCTTTTGGAGCAACTCTCTATTTATACAAACGGTGAAATCAATAACGTTAATGGTCACTGCTCCCAAGCAGGGCAATCACTTTTACATCTCTCACCAAGTCTTGGGCATTACTTAGGACCAAATCCAGGATCACCCCACCCCTGGTAGGTTCTGTGACCATCTGCTCCATAGCACAGTCATTGAGAGCATCTAGAAAATGTGGATGCAAACAAGAGAGAGTTGGTGCATAGAATGTACCAAGCTTCCATAGCCTGTGTGATACCAAGTCCTTCTGTTCTCTAGCAAACAATTTATAATGTGGACCCTCAGTAGTAAAACATCACTTTTCTTCCAAGAACATCCCAGTTACAGTCCTTAGTATCTACCAGTTTGGTGTAGTGGTTAAGTGTGTAGACTCTTATCGGGGAGACTCCTCCCCTTGCAGCTGCTGGAATGGCCTTGGGTCAGCCATAGCTCTTGAAAGAGTTGTCCTTGAAAGGGCAGCTTCTGTGAGAGCTCTTTCAGCCCCACCCACTTCACAGGGTGCCTGTTGGGTGGAAGGAAGATAAAGGAGATTGTGAGCCACTCTGAGATTCAGAGTGGAGGGCGGGATATAAATCCAATGTCGTTGTTGTTATCGTTATCGTTATCGTCATCTTTTTCTTCTTCTGTTTTCAGGTAGCAGGTTTCAGAAAGATGGTCTACTTCCAGAAGCCTTGGAGAGTAGTGGACAGCCAGAGTAGACGACTCTGTTGACCTAGATGGGCCAGCAGAGTGACCTGATATGATGCCACTTCCTCTCTTTGTAGGTCAGTAGCTGTTCTTGAGAAATCCATTCCTGTTCAAAAAAAGTTTCTCCTCCACCGTGTGTGTGTTTTTTAAAACATTTTGGTCCAGAGATGCAATCGCATTTCTCTGAGGGGTGTTGCTTCATGCTCCAAATGTCTGGAGAGAAATGCAAACTGGGTATAATTGCCAAGAGAAGGCTGTAATTTATCCAATCTGCTTTAATGAAATACTACGCCTCAAATATATGCTTTATTTAACTGACAATAATATGTGTCTTAAGTGTGTTATGAGTTCACATAAACATTCATATGAAAATTAGACCGAATTTGAATACAATATAAGCATCTAATCACAAGCGAATGATGGAACCGAACAGCATGTTGAAAAGATCAGAGTAATAAATGACGGCAATAAAGAGAACAGTTTAATATTTTCTGAAAGCGAAGACCGTATGTTTTCTGACAGCCGCGCTAGTCTTTGACGGCAATGACAGAAAGCAATAAGCCAGCAATCCCTTGTGTCTAGACTCCTGAGAGCTTGGGCTGATGGTCTCCCTGCTCGTAATGGAGTTCCGCTTCTATCAATCATGGTCTTCCTTCCAGGGTTGTTGTAATGATTATTGAAACATTATGTGAAACATTTTCAGCACTAGGTAAATGCTCAGTGTCTCTGTCTAAGAGCTTTCTTTCTTTCTTTCTTTCTTTCTTTCTTTCTTTCTTTCTTTCTTTCTTTCTTTCTTTCTTTTTCTTTCTTTCTTTCTTTCTTTCTTTCTTTCTTTCTTTCTTTCTTTCTTTCTTTCTTTCTTTCTTTCTTTCTTTCTTTCTTTCTTTCTTTCTTTCTTTCTTTTCTAAAAGAAAAAGGGGACAACGACCTTCAAAATTGGCCAGATGAGAAATTAATATGCTCTAGAACTGTTGGACTATTGAAACTAGAAGATATTAGATTTGTACCCTGCCCTACACTCTCAATCTCAAAGAGGCTTACAATCTCCTTTACCTCTCCCCCCACACAACAGACACCCTGTGAGGTAGGTGGGACTAAGTGAGCTCTCACAGAAGCTGCCCTTTCAAGGACAGCTCTGCAAGAGCTATGCCTGACCTGACCCAAGGCCATTCCAGCAACTGCAAGTGGAGGAGTGGGGAATCAAACCCAGTTCTTCCAGATAAGAAAACTGAAGCGGATTTATATCCCGCCCTTCTCTCTGAATCAGACTCAGAGCATCTTACAATCTCTTATATCTTCTCCCCCCACAACAGACACCCTGTGAGGTGGGTGGGGCTGAGAGGGCTCTCACAGCAGCTGCCCTTTCAAGGACAACTCCTTCAAGAGCTGTTACTAACCCAAGGCCATTCCAGCAGGTGCATGTGGAGGAGTGGGGAATCAAACCCAGTTCTCCCAGATAAGAGTCTGCACATTTAATCACTGCACCAAACTAAACCATGAGTCTGTGCATTTAACCACTACATCAAATTAGCTGAGAGTTAAAAGCAGGACTTTTTTTGAGCAGGAATGCACAGGAGCGCAGTTCCAGCTGGTTTGACACCAGAAGGTGTGGTCTAATATGCAAATCCATGCTGGACTCTTTCTACAGAAAAAGCCCTGGTTAAAAGGGGAGGGGAAAGTCAAAATCAGCCTGATGAAGCTACTGAGATCCTAAAATGGGAGATCTTACAGTGTTCTGATGATTTCTTGTGGACCTTAGCTTATCAGATATTTAAAAAATGCAAATGAGTGGAGGGGAATAGGGGGAAATGTCTGTTTACTGCTGGGACCACCTACTGTAAGGTTTGATTCAGGGCTCTGAGCCTTATCAACAGTTTCCCAGATTTCTCCCATCCATTGTTGTATTGATCTGGGTAGGTTGCACTCCTCCCTAATTCCAGTTTAACTATAAGAATGTCAATTAATCCTGGAGTTGAAATACAGATAGGGTTGGTATTCTCCTGATGGACCCTGGAAATCTCCTGGAATTACAGCTCCCCTCCCCGCCCCACTGAGGGGTGGCATGATGGAGGTTTACAAGTTTATGCATGGGATATAGAAGATAGAAAAAGAAGTACTTTTCTCTCTTTCTCACAATACGAGAACTCGTGGACATCCAATGAAATTGCTGAGTAGTTGGGTTAGAACTGATCGAAGGAAGCACTTCTTCACCCAAAGGGTGATTAACACATGGAATGCACTGCCACAGGAGTTGGTGGTGGCTACAAGCATAGACAGCTTCCAGAGAGGACTGGATAAACAAATGGAGCAGAGGTCCATCAGTGGCTATTAGCCACAGCATATAGTTGGAACTCTCTGTCTGGGGCAAATGATGCTCTGCATTCCTGGTGCTTTGGGAGGGGCAACAGTGGGAGGGCTTCTGATGTCTTGGCCCCACTGATGGACCTCCTGATGACACTTTCTTATTTTGGCCACTGTGTGACACAGAGTGTTGGACTGGATGGGCCATTGGTCTGATCCAACATGGCTTCTCTTATGTTCTTACAGCTGATTTCCAGATGCTAGAGATCCATTCCTCTGGAGACTAGGGCAGCTTCAGAGGGTGAAGTCTATGGAATCACATCTCTGCTCAGTGGGAGGCTGGGAACCCTAGTCCTTCCCTATTACCAGTTTATATATGTGCACTGTGAAGAAGCCATCTGGGTGTGTCTGTATGACTGTGTTCACACACACTAAATAATGCACTTTCAATCCGCTTTCAATGCACTTTTCAGCTGGGTTTTACTGCAAACTGGCAAAATCCAGTTGGAAAGTGCATTGAAAGTGGATTGGAAGTGCATTATTTAGTGTGTGTGATCGCAGCCTTTGTTTGGTTTAGCGAGATTTTTTTTTTAATGTGGAGTTTTTTAGATGTGCACACACAGCCCTGTGCACTGGCAAAACAACACGATTATAATCACATCAGGAGTGGTTCTTATGTCCTGGTTTCTCACTGCACACGTGCTCAACTGGCAACAAAGAATGGGCAAAAGTTAGCAATGGAATGAAGCGAAAGCTGTAGCTTTTGCATTTGTATCTCACCAATGTGAGGGGCTCGATTCTCCTCTCCTCTGTGTTATCTTTATAACAATAGATCTAGGTGGGTAGCCCTGTTGGTCTGAAGGAACAGAACAAAGTTAGAGTCCAAATTCTGACATGGTTATTGCCTTTGCTGTCCCCTCCCCCAGTTGAACCCAGGAAGACGATAACCAGAAAACAAACTTTTTGTTATCAAAGATTTCAGGTTTTCACGGCTGGCAACATCATTAGGGTTTGTAGAATCTTTCAGGCTCAAGTGCCGTGTTCTATTGGAGAAAGTTTTCCTTCCAGACGTTTCGTTCTCAGCTGCGGAGAACATCCTCAGTGGCGTTGCAGCCGGAGCAGGCACTCTGACCTTCTTGGCTGCTGTGCATGGAGTGAGTTACACACGCGTTATCAGAACTGACAAGCCCGCCAGTTCTCCCAACTTATAAACCTTTGCCCTGACCATTATAATTCAATGCACAGCAGCCAAGAAGGTCAGAGCGCCTGCTCCGGCTGCAACGCCACTGAGGATGTTCTCCGCAGCCGAGAACGAAACGTCTGGAAGGAAAACTTTCTCCAGTAGAACACGGCACTTGAGCCCGAAAGATTCTACAAACCCTAAACTTTTTATTCTTTCAATCTGTTTAAAAACATTTCCACTATTTTGCATGCTAACTCACTGCCCACTCTCCATATGTTCATTCCATTTCATTGTCTGACAAAAGTGTGTTTGACATATGAAAGCTCACCCTGGATAAAACTTTGTGGGTCTTAAAGGTGCCACTGGACTCTAACTTTGTTCTATTATCTTCAGAACATCACTGTGATGTGGGCTGGGCTGAACGAGAGAGCTACCAAGATCAGTCAGTAAGGTTCTGATGGCCGAGCAGGGATTTGAACACAAACCTTCCAGATTTTAGTGCAACACTCAAACCACTACACACACACACCCTGCGCACAGGCTAGGGTTGCCAAGTCCAATTCAAGAAATAGCTGGGGACTTTGGGGTGGAGCCAGGAGACTTTGGGGGTGGAGCCAAGATCAAGACTGTGACAAGCATCAGACTGTGACAAGCATCATTGAACTCCAAAGGGAGTTCTGGCCATCACATTTAAAGGGACGGCACACCTTTTCATTTCCTTCCTTCCATAGGAAATCATGAAGGATAGGGGCACCTTCTTTTGGGGCTCATAGAATTGGACCCCCTAGTCCAATCTTTTTGAAACTTGGGGGGTATCTTGGGGAGAGGCACTAGATGCTATACTGAAAATGTGGTGCCTCTACCCCAAAAAACAGCCCCCCCAGAGCCCCCCCCCCCGTGGATCAATTCTCCATGATTTTCTATGGGAATAAATCTCTATAGGGAATAACAGAGTTCCCAGCAGACATTTCCCTCCCCTCCCCCCGCTTTCTGATGACCCTGAAGCGGGGGGAGGGCCTCCAAACCGGGGGATCCCCTGCCCCCACCTGGGGATTGGCAACCCTAGCACAGGCTATCACACCAAAATTCATTTTACTTGAGCTTTCACTTCAATCAGAATTCAGGCGGAGTCAAATGGAAGGCAGGCTCAGACCACTGAGCATGGGGAAAATCGATCCCCCATATGTTTATGTCTCTGTTTTCACCCTGTGAAGCAAAATCCATCTGCTCCCACCCCCTCGGTCTCTTCAGATACTTTGTTTATAGCCAACGCTTGGACATTCCCCATTGCCGGACATCCATCCGTCTTCCCCTGGCCTTTTCCACGATGTCTTTGTGTCACTGGAAATGTTCTCTTGTGATTTATGGCACCGCAGCTCCCCACAACACATCTTGGGCGAATTATACTGTGTTGGCATCCAGCTAACTCTTTTAAGCCCCGGCAGAAGCAAACAATTCTAATTTATGCCTTATTCCCCCCTCCCTTCTTTTATTCCCCTGCATAATTCTAATTTTAATGCCACATCCCCACCACATCAATATTCTCTCAGCGCCGGCAAGTTACAAACAACCCAGGGAAAAAAAGGGAAGTATTTCATGTGCCCTTTTAAAAGGCTCACACCCTGAGGTTGCACACGAAGGAAATGGTCACGTTCTGCCCGCATGGGTGCTTTACAGCAAAAGCGAGCCCTGTCAGTGTCATTGCTGGTGGGATATTTACAGCCTGTTGGCTCGTGAATATCATAAAGTCAACCCATGTTCTCATCAGGCTAAATTACTAGGCTAAGCTAATACCGAGCTTTAATACGCCGCTAATTTATCAGGGCAGTGCTGCCATTTACTTTATGAAGCTATATTCATAAAGCACATCAAAGTGTCCCGCAAAAGGGAAAATAAATAGAATAAGAAACAAATAGCACCATGTTTAACAAACCATTTATGCAGTGGCGCTAAAAGGGGGCCATAAATCGCCCCCTTGTGCTTCAGTCACTTTGGGATGTCAGAAACAGACGGTGCGGGTGAGACACCAAGGTGGAACTCTGAAGAGGACCTCTATCCACCGTCAGCCTGGTGGTTTTCACTACCTGTGTGACAGAGCCAGCTGGTGTGATATGCCTATCCCAGCAGGTTCTTGCCTAGTCTGAGATCACCTGATTGGTGATCATGTGACTCCAAGAGCAGTCTCTGAAGAGGAGCTATCCCAGATGGAGTTTAACTTTTAACTAACCCAACCTGACTTCCTTGAGAGACAGTGTGATGCAGGGGATAGAGTGGTGAACTTAGGGCCCCAGGCAATAGGGTTCCTAGCCTTCCACTGGGGGAGTGGGAAACCAGGATCTTTTACCTAACAAGGTAGCTGTGAGAGCAGTGAGATTTCAGTAGGGGGGAAAAAAAAAAGATGGCAGAGAACTGATTTAAAGGGTTTTTTTTTTTTTTTTTTTTTAAAAAGGAATATATATTTCATTGAGGGATTTGGTACAAGCGTGTGTGTGTTGCACAAATCTGCAATTTGAATGTCTTTGCTCGATAAAAGACATGCAGTCGAAGTCCGGGTGAGGAAGAACAATAGTTTATTACAACAGAGTCAGCAGTGCTAATCCGATGCCTGCCTACCAAGCTGCTCCACCTCTTTCAGGGTGGTCAAAACCTTATATACCCTTGATGACACAATGGCCCATGCTGGCACATACACATACTAATTGGCTGCAGCATCCAACATGACTTTGTCACAAGAGCCAGCTACACACTACTAAAATACACTTTATCAAGTTGACATCAGCTCATTATTATTATTATTATTATTATTATTATTATTATTATTATTATTATTATTAAATTTTATTTATATTAATCTCATTTGTGGTGTGCCAAGAAATTCAGTACGTGTGTGTCTGTCTTGACCAGTTAAATCTGGTTTGGGGTCGGCGAGAAGGCGCAATGAAGTTTACATTTCTGCTAGAGATAAGGATGGTATGTTAGTTTGTCTTGGTCTCAGCACCTGAGCTAAGAGGCTAACTCTTCAGTCTTTTTCAGCCAAGCCCAACTGTGTGTTAACCCTTAGGGATGTGACTTAACCCTATTTGTACTCTTCCCAACTAAAGCTGTGCCCCACGAAGGCCTTGAATTCAGCAGGAGCTCAAAGGAGTGCAGCTCCTGAACCTTTATGAGGGTTCCCCCTCCTCCTCCCTATCTACCTACCTTGTCCATGGAATAGTAGGCGCAGCTGTATAACAATCCCTGGATGAGCTCCACCAGCTATTTTTCTACAAAGCAAACCTTGGTCCCACGTGTTTGTTTGTGTGTGTGTATCTTAAGCAAATATCAGCAAATACTAAATCAAAGCACAGACAAACATTGCGTTCCTTATCCAAACTGACAGTACAACAACCAAAGATTGACCAGAGCTGCTCCAATTTAGAGTTGGGTTTATTTTTAAGGCAAAGGTATAAATGTAGGGGGAATGGGGAGAGAGGACGAAGGAGGACTGGAATCTGTTGGGACAATTTATCAGGAGCAAACTGTAGAACTGACTAAATTGGGAAAGGGCAATAGGAGGGGAGGAATTGGGAAAGGGCAATGGGAGGGGAAGTTTTTGAATGAATATAATTCAGAGTTACAAAAATGGGGCCAAAAAGCTGAGGTATATTGGGGGGGGGGGAGGATTTGAATTGGAGGTTCCAGGTTGACACAGGACACTAAATGTCTGAATTGTGTTATTCTTTAGTGATTGTAAGACAACATGGAAAGAAGCATCTGTCTTCGAGTTTGTCTAGAATATTTAATTGTGTTTGTCTGAGTCCTTTTTAAAGTTTATATCTCTGGTACCTGGCATTACATTTTATGACACACACGGCCTGGCCCAACAAGATCTCATTTATGTCAGATGCGGCCTTCATAACAAATGAGGACATCCCTGGTGTGCAGAAAATTGCCTTAGCATTCATGCACACACATCTGGATGTGCATTATATACCCTTTTTTTGGGGGGGGGCAGGACCCATCAGAACCTTTGATATTAGGACCCTGAATCTGGATAAGAGCCTTGCTTACTCAGGCACACTATTCAGCCTGCATGTCTTTAAGGTTTCCAGATGTCTAGCATGGACCTGGACAGTCCAGTATTTTCACTGGCAGTCCAGGAAAAAAAATGAAAAAAAAATATTGGATAGGGGAAGTGTTGGGATATTTGCTGCAAGTTGGCAACTCTTCAGTCATGATAGAGTTAAATTGATGCTTTATGTAAACAGGATGCTACTTAGCTTAGCTATTAAGGATTAGAAGTAGATAAAGTTTTCCTGGGTTGGAGTGGTTGGTACTTAGTATAATGCTGTGATCTTTAGTCTTGTCACTGGCTAATCGATATACTGGTTTGAAGATCTGCCTTTGATCACGTACACATTTGTTTCAAATTTTACAATAGAATGTCCTAATTTGGTTCTGAGAGCCAGGGCCAGCTCGGCCACTAGGCAAAGTATGTGATCGCCTAGAGCGCCTAGAGGTGTCAAATTGGGTGCCCCCCCATATGATTTAGTGACGTTATCAGTATGGGGGGGGGCAGTGCCAGCAGTTAGTCTTGCCTAGGGTGCCAGAAAGTCTAGGGCCGGCCCTGCTGAGAGCTGTGAGCAGAGACCGTCGCCGACTTTAGCTTTTAGGAATGTTACAGTTACAAGGTAGCTCTGGAAAGCTAAACTATATTTTCTGATTTTCTCCAAAATGTGACCCTCCCTCATTTTTCTAGATAAAGATTATACTTTTCCTTTAAAGCTCAAAGACACTGTAGTGTATCAAGAAATGTCATGCGACCAGATGGGGGGGGCAACTGGGCAGTCCCAGGAGCCCCAGCGCCGGGAGCCAGTTCCCCGCCTATCTCCAGCTGTGGCGGGAAGTTCAACGGGGCAGGATTGGCCCGACCAACCCAGTAGGCTGTACCCGGGATTGTATATAAGCGGGACCCGGCCCGCGTGTCAGCTCTCTAGCTACGTGCTCCCAATAAACCATGTTGCCCTACTCTCGTCTCCGTTTCGAGTACGTTATACTGGCGACGAGGATGGGATTCTAGCCTCAGCGGCTACGACGGAGATCTGGGCAACAAGCGACCGCCGCCGCCATCATGGCCAACCAAGGAGGAATCACCGGCTACCTCGAGCCCTTCGACCCTACAAATCCAGAGGGATGGGAGTCCTACGCGGAGCGGGTCGAGTTCTACCTCCGGGCCAACAAGATCACTGACGCCGGAGCAAAGAGGGACGTTCTCATGAGCGTCTGCGGGCCTGCCACGTTCGAGATCGCCAAGGGTCTCTCGGCACCCGCCCGTCTGGCGGAGAAATCCTATGACGAGATCATCCGACTCCTCACGGGACACTTCTCACCACAGCCCTCGCGGGTGGCTCGCAGGTTCCTGTTCCACAAACGGGACCAGATCGCGGGCGAGTCCGCCGCGGACTACCTGGCGGCCCTCCGCAAACTCGCCGGGAACTGCAACCTCCCCCAACTGGAGGAAGCCCTGGCGGACAGATTCACGTGGGGCCTCCGCGACGAAAGGCTCCAGCAAAAGCTCTTCGCCAAAGAAGAGCTTACCCTCCAGGCCGCCTTCAGCGAGGCGGTGGCGTGGGAACGAACCGCCCGAACGTTTCCCCGGGCCAAGATGGAAGCCGCCCACCACGAAGAGCTGGACCACGACGGCCCCGAGGAGGAGGAAGCCCATCAGCTACGCCGCCCAGCCGGGCCACCCAACAGAGCGACCCAACGCCCCCGAGCGACCGACCGACCACCAGCGTCGGAGCGAGCCCCGGCCACCAAGTGCGCCAGCTGCGGCGGCCCCCACGAAAGGAGAGACTGCCAGTACCGGACCTGGGACTGCAGGAGCTGCGGGAAGACCGGCCACATCGCCAGGGCTTGCCGAGCCAAGCCCAACCGCAGGAAGCCGACCACGTACCACGAGTCCGCGGAGTCCCACGCGATAGACTCTACGTCCCTACAGGTACTGAACTTGCCCCACGATTCCCCCGATAAAATCAAAGTGACGGTCCTTATCGAGGGGAACCCCTGCCAAATGGAGGTGGACTCAGGGTCCTCCATTTCCCTCATAGCGGAGGAAACCCTAAGAGAACTGTATCCCCGCCAGCGGCTGCAACTTCGGCCGGCAGACTTCATACTCCGGGACTTCCAGAAGAACCCGGTGCAAATTGCAGGGTGGGCGCGGGTACAAGTCGAGCGGGGGTCCTTCCACGGCCCGCTGGACATCCTGGTGGTAAAGCGCCAGCTGGCTACCCTGCTAGGTCTGGCCTGGTTCAAACCCATGGGAATCCGCGTGGAGGGGGTGGGGCAGACCTTAACGCCCCGTGGGTTCGGGGAGATTTGCAAGGAATTTCCCGAGGTATTCGATGGGTCCCTAGGAAGCTACCGGGGGCCGGCCATCTCCCTGCCCCTAGACCCCACAGTCAGGCCGATTCGGCTCAAGGCCAGGAGGGTCCCGTTCGCCTTGAAACCTAAGATTGAGGCAGAGCTAGACCGCCTCACGGCACAAGGCGTCCTTGAGCCGGTGGACTACGCCACTTGGGAAACCCCCATCGTTACCCCCATCAAACCAACCGGGGAGGTGCGGATATGTGCCGATTATAAATGCACCATAAATAAGGCTCTACAGGACAACCCCTATCCGGTGCCGGTAGTGAGCCACGTCCTAGCCGCCCTAGCGGGGGCTAGGATATTCGGGAAGCTAGACCTAGCCCAAGCCTACCAGCAGCTCCCAGTAGACAGCAAGACGGCAGAGGCCCAAACGATCGTGACACACAGAGGGGCCTTCCGCGTAAAGAGGCTGCAGTTTGGGGTGAGCGTCGCTCCGGGGATTTTCCAGAGCATAATGGACTCTCTCCTTAAAGGAATTCCCGGAGTCCAGCCGTTCTTCGACGACGTTTTAGTCGCCGCCCCGGACCCCGAAGAATTTGGCAACCGCCTCCGAGAGGTGCTCCGCCGGTTCTAGACCGCGGGGCTCAAGGTCAAGAGGGAGAAATGTGTGCTGGGGGTTCCACGGGTGGAGTTCCTAGGGTTCGCCGTAGACGCAACTGGAATCCACCCCACGGAAGAAAAGACCCGAGCCATCGTACAAGCCCCGGCCCCCACGAGCAAAGCGGAGCTACAAAGCTTCTTGGGGGTGCTCAACTTTTACCATTCCTTCCTCCCCCACAAGGCTGCCCTCGCGGAGCCCCTTCACCGGCTGCTGGACAAGAAAGCCCCTTGGGTTTGGGGCAAACGACAGGCCGCCGCGTTTCAGGCGGTCAAGGACGTCCTGGTGTCCAATGCGGTGCTCCACCATTTTGACGAGGCCCTCCCCGTCATCCTGGCATGCGATGCGTCGCCGTATGGGGTGGGGGCAGTCCTGGGGCATCAGCTGCCAGATGGGAGGGAGGTACCGGTCGCATACTACTCCCGCACGCTCACCCCAGCCGAGCGCAACTACGCGCAGATCGACAAAGAGGCCTTGGCAATCGTGGCGGGGGTCCGCAAGTTCCATGAGTACCTATATGGGAGACGGTTCACAATTGCCACGGACCACAAGCCCCTTTTAGGTCTACTAGCCCCAGACAGACAGACCCCCCAAATACTCTCACAGCGCGTGTTGAGGTGGAACCAATTCCTCAACTCATACACGTACACACTGGTTCATAGGGCCGGCAAGGCTATGGGTCACGCGGATGCGCTCAGCCGCTTGCCGCTCCCGGAGACGGGTCCGGACCCCGCACCCGCACACCAGGTCATGATGATAGAGAGCCTCCCGGAGCCGCCACTCCACGCCGCGGAGGTGGCCAAGGCCACTCAGAAACACAAGACACTGGCACGGGTGCTCGACTGGGTGGTGAGGGGGTGGCCAGAGGGAAACATGGGTGAGGAATTCAGGCCGTACAAGGCGAGGAGGGAGGAATTAGCCGCACACAAGGGCTGCATACTATGGGGCAGTAGGGTAGTGATTCCGCCCCCGCTCCAAAGGCGTGTTTTAGAATCCCTACACGAGACTCACCCCGGCATAGTGCGAATGAAGGCTCTGGCCAGGAGCTACGTCTGGTGGCCGGGAATGGACGGGGAGATCGAGGGCTGGGTCCGCAGATGCCAGACCTGCCAGGAATCGCGGCCCGAGCCGCCCAGCGCCCCCGTCACTAGGTGGGAGTCCACCCGGAAACCATGGTCGAGACTCCACATCGACTTTGCGGGCCCTTTCCAGGGGCAAACCTTCATCATAATAGTGGACTCCTACACCAAATGGCTGGAGGTCATCCCCGTAGGGTCCCCCTCGTCCACAGCCGCGGTCAGAGCTCTGCGCAGGGTCCTATGCACACACGGCATCCCGGACACCATAGTCTCTGATAACGGGGCCGCCTTCACCTCAGCCGACTTCCAGGCGTTCCTGCAAAGATATCTGATCAGGCACATAAGGTCGGCTCCCTTCCACCCGGCCACCAACGGCCAGGCAGAGCGGATGGTCCGCACAACAAAGGAGGCCCTCGGCCGAATTGTACAGGGGGACTGGGACCACAGGCTGGCCGCGTTCCTCTTCGATAATCGGATCACACCCAACCCGGTCACAGGAGTCAGCCCGGCTGAGCTCCTCATGGGACGCAAACTCATAACCAGGCTGGACCGGCTGCATCCCGACCGAGCTTCAGACACCCGCGGGAGTCCCGAAGTCCGAGACACCGTCCGGGGCTTCTTCGCGGGCGACCCAGTCTACGCCCGAAACTATGCAAGGGGCCCCGATTGGGTGGCGGGGCGGGTACTGAGGGTAACCGGGTCCCGCCACTACGACATATCGACTGAGGGGGGGGGGGCCAGGTGCTACGGCGGCACATTGACCAGTTGAGGCGCCGCACTCTCCCGGAGGCACCCGCAGACACAGACGAGGCTATATCCCGCGAGGAGCCAAACGGAGACCGCCTAGAAGACGCGATCCCAACATCCGGGATGCGGGCGCCAGAGGTACCGGGGCCGACCAAGCCCGAGGGATCCGCAGAACCGAACGGGCCGCCCCCGTCCACTCCAGGACCCCCCGAAGCACCATCCCCGGCGGCCGCGCCGCCTCCACCCGAAACCCCCAGACGGTCCACCCGGGAGCGCCGGCCCCCCGCATATTTACAGGACTTTGTACATTAACCAGGGGGGGAGGGGTGTAGTGTATCAAGAAATGTCATGCGACCAGACGGGGGGGGCAACTGGGCAGTCCCAGGAGCCCCAGCGCCGGGAGCCAGTTCCCCGCCTATCTCCAGCTGTGGCGGGAAGTTCAACGGGGCAGGATTGGCCCGACCAACCCAGTAGGCTGTACCCGGGATTGTATATAAGCGGGACCCGGCCCGCGTGTCAGCTCTCTAGCTACGTGCTCCCAATAAACCATGTTGCCCTACTCTCGTCTCCGTTTCGAGTACGTTATAGACACGATGTCAGCTCTTTCCTTATATACTCTTATACAAGCTCCAACAGGAAGGAGGTGGTAGGTAAAGGAAGGGTCATGGCAGAATCATGTGCTCAGTGTTGCCTCCTCCAAGCCCAAACAGCATTATCCAGCATTTTTGTTGAGAGTATCTGGCAATCCTAGGTGCTTTCTGGACCTATGCAGCTCCAACAGCATCTTGTCTTGTTCTCCCTGCCTTTCTCAGTGGCCACATTTCCCTTTTCATCTTCGCATTGGTCTCTGCTTCTCTATGACAGTGCAAAGTGCTTACTTTGATTTTTCTTTCCCAAAGTGACACCCCCCACACACTGTGTTCATTTTTTCTAAAGACAAAATCCAATTTCTATTAGACACAATGTGTGTGTGTGTGTGTGTGCGTGCGTGTGTGTGTATATATATAGGTCATTGTGTGATACAGAGTGTTGGACTGGATGGGCCATTGGCCTGATCCAACATGGCTTCTCTTATGTGACTCAGAGTGTTGGACTGGATGGGCCATTGGCCTGATCCAACATGGCTTCTCTTATGTTCTTATGTGACACAGAGTGTTGGACTGGATGGGCCATTGGCCTGATCCAACATGGCTTCTCTTATGTGACACAGAGTGTTGGACTGGATGGGCCATTGGCCTGATCCAACATGGCTTCTCTTATGTGACACAGAGTGTTGGACTGGATGGGCCATTGGCCTGATCCAACATGGCTTCTCTTATGTTCTTATGTGACACAAAGTGTTGGACTGATCCAACATGGCTTCTCTTATGTTCTTAATTTCAAAGTCTGTCTCCTTCCATTTGCACGTCCCTGTTTTGGATTCCTTCCCTCCTTGCAAGGAACAAACTTGTGAGTCTGTATTTACAATTAGCATTAGGGATGCTTATACACTGACTACTGCGTAGCTCACATTCTGCAAACAGGGAGCCAGCATGGTGTAGTGGTTTGAGAGCAGCAGGCTCTAATCTGGAGAATCGGGTTTGATTCCCCAAACCTCCTCAGCATGAAACCTGCTGGGTGACCTTGGGTCAGTCACAGTTCTCTCAATCTCAGCCCCACCTACCTCACAAGGTGCTTGCTGTGGGGAGGGGAGGGGAAGGCAATTGTAAGCAGCTTTGAGACTCTTTAGGGTAGAGAAAAGTGGAATATAAACCAACTGCTCCCCCTCTTCTTCTATTTTGGAAACAGCACAAGCCAGTTTGATGGGTTAATATCTATGTATTAAAACAGTGTTCAGTACAATCTGAAGCATTCACAGATTCACTTTTTCATACAGCCCAGTGGGAGTTCCAACATCCCTCCCCACACAATCCTGGCATATTTTCACCCCACCCAACAGCCAATCAGTCAAATAAAGAGTGAGAAATCCAGTAAGTGAACTTTTTTTTTAAAGTCACCATTTGGTGTTCATCTCAGTCGGTGTTGTCATGGCTGTTTCATGCATAAGCATTTCCACACAGCCTTATGGCTGTTGTTAACTGTGCCATTTAGTTGTCTGACCCAAGCATCATCTCTTGGGAGAACAGCCACAAAGCAGAAAAAAAAAATTAAAGGGAATGAAATTCCACAGCTACAGATCCTGCACAGTTGCAAAGCTGTTTAGTAGCTGTCCATACTACAGAGTGGAGAGGTAAGGAATTCCAAGGCTCCTTTTCACAATGGATCACAGAATTGTCTATTAGGCCAATCCCCCTGATATCACTATTGTTTCATACAGGGCTTTTTTGTAGGAAAAGTCCAGCAGGAACTCATTTGCATATTAGGCCGCACCCCTAACCACATCATTGTTTCATACAGGGCTGTTTTGCAGAAAAAGCCAATCAGTAACTCATTTGCATATTAGGCAACCCCCCCTGATGTCACCGTTGTTTCACACAGGGTTTTTTTTTTTTAAAAAGCCCAGCTGGAACATATTTGCATACTAGGCCGCACCCCCTGATGCCAAGCCAGTTGGAACGGCATTGCTCTGTGTTCCTGCTCTCTCTCTCTTTCTATGAGACACAGACACACTAGTTTAGCCCAAAGTGGGAGTTCAGTGGCACCTTTTAGACCAACACACTTTTGTTCAAAGTGTGAGCTTTTGTGTGCATGCACACTTCCTCAGACAAAGTGAAATGAAACTTACCAGCCTATGCATATAAAGCACAGGTTGAACAGCAAATTAGCATACAAGCATACAATATAATAAAATGTTTTAACAAATGCGAACAAGAATAACAAGTTAAGTTTATATGATCATCATTGTTTGGATTCAATTCCAGGGGGAAAGAGGGAGTCAAATAAATATGTCAGAATTAGTGATAGTTGTCTAAATATCTCCTCCTTAATTATGGAGCGTTAAGAGCAATCATCTGACCCTGCTGTCACATTCCATCCCTCTCCTCTCAAGTGTGGAGGTAACTGATGGTATCTTTTTTTTTTCTTTGCAATGGGGTGATTTGTAGTGTCCCTGTTACGTTTCCTCTGTTTCCAGACCAGAGGAATGCATTCCAATGGTTTTAGCCATCCCTGAGACAAGATGTAGATGAGAAAGAGAGAGTCAGGATGTTTTATTGCTTTGAACTCATAGTTTCCTTTTCCTTAAGTAAGTAGCAAACTTTATCTTTAAAATTAATACTTATGTGCATTGCATTTTCTTATACTCTGCTATAGATATTAAAGACCCAATGAATCCCCTTTCCTTCATGACAACTCCCCCACCCCCTCTCCCCGGCATGTGTTTTTCTATGCTAGTTTTGCATCAGTTCCATAAAAAGGGGGATACAAGTGGAATGCTGCACGGTGCTGGATTGGCATCTATGGTGTAACAACTGGAAAGAAACAAAAGAATGCTCAGTGACCATCCAAAACAATGATAGTGTACAAACTGGAAATGTAAAGAAAATGGTAGTCACGGCTTATCCATTTTTCTTTCTTGATGGTCGCCCAGGTTCTCTGTCTGAAATGGTAGCTTTCCTCTCCAATGGTTTAATCCCTACCTTGTCCACTTGGCAGAATCAGTCCTAGACCAGTTTGGTGGGAGAGCCAGTTTGGTGTAGTGGTTAGGTGTGCGGACTCTTATCTGGGAGAACTGGGTTTGATTCCCCACTCCTCCACTTGCACCTGCTAGCATGGCCTTGGGTCAGCTATAGCTCTGGCAGAGGTTGTCCTTGAAAGGGCAGCTGCTTTGAGAGCCCTCTCCAGCCCCACCTACCTCACAGGGTGTCTGTTGTGGGGGAGGAAGGGAAAGGAGATTGTGAGCCGCTCTGAGACTCTTCGGAGTGGAGGGCGGGATATACATCCAATATCTTCATCTACCTCACAGGGTGTCTGTTGTGGGGGAGGAAGGGAAAGGAGATTGTGAGCCGCTCTGAGACTCTTCGGAATGGAGGGCGGGATATAAATCCAATATCTTCATCTACCTCACAGAGTGTCTGTTGTGGGGGAGGAAGGGAAAGGAGATTGTGAGCCGCTCTGAGACTCTTCGGAATGGAGGGCGGGATATAAATCCAATATCTTCATCTACCTCACAGAGTGTCTGTTGTGGGGGAGGAAGGGAAAGGAGATTGTGAGCCACACAGAGACTCTTCGGAGTGGAGGGCGGGATATAAATCCAATATCTTCTTCTTCTTCTTCTTTAGACCGTCTGGCACCATAGGCAAGGCAAACTTCTGGTGCCCTCCCCCCAGCACTGATAACATCACCGAATCACCTGGGGCAGCCCAAGCTGGCACCTCTAAAAGGCTGGCGCACTAGCCAATCACCTAGTTTGCCTAGTGGCAGGGCCAGCCGTCCCATTTGGACTGGCCGTCAGGAATTGCCTCCAGAACGAGTTGGATTGGTCATTGTTACACAAAAGATGAGCCTTGACTTCTTTCAGTGGTTAGCATTGGGGAGGGACGGAGTTTGCAATTCACCATGTCGTTCCGTTTCCAAGGACTCTCTTAAGAGTCCTCAAAACTTGATTACTATATGGGGATCTGTTTTGAATAGTTCACAAGAACTGTTTGATAGACGTACATCCAAGTCAGAAGGAAGTTCCTATCGATGTCATCAGGCCCCCTTGATGTTGCTGAGGCTGTAGGCACTTTGGGGATTTTGAGAATAGGGAGCGGTCAACCCCATGCCATAGATACCTCAGGGGGACCACAAAAGGACTGCTATGGGGTAGTGAGGCCAATTGCAAAATATTGCCAGACTACAAGTCAAACTAGGGTTGCCAGATCCAATTCAAGAAATATCTGGGGACTTTGGGGGCGGAGCCAGGAGACACTGGGGTGGAGCCAGGAGCAAGGGTGTGACAAACATAACTGAACTCCAAAGAGAGTTCTGGCCATCACATTTAAAGGGACTGCACACCTTTTAAACGCCTTCCTTCCATTGGAAATAACGAGGGATAGGGGCACCTTCTTTTGGGGCTCATAGAATTGGACCCTTTGGTCTAATCCTTTTGAAACGTGGAGGGGATTTTTGGGAGAGGCACTGGCTGTGATGCTGAAAATTTAATGCCTCTAACTAAAAAAAACAGCTCCCCCCAAGATCCCCAGATACTTGCGGATCAATTCTCCATTCTATCCTATGGGTGTCAGCAAAGGGTTCATTGAAGTTTCAAAATGATCAGACTTGTCTTTGTTCAAAAACTAGGTTTCATTTATTGATTACAACAATGTTCTCTCTACATGGATTCATTGAAACTGATAACAGATAGCTTGAACCATTGGTATTTATGAATACACTTCAAAGACAGGGGCTTTAAACTACTTCTCATAATAAAACTACAGTCGGCCCTGCAAGTGATACTTTCACACGCCGCCTATCTCCCACTGGGGATGGTTACATTTTCCCTCCTGGTGATGTCCTTGCTTTTGCTTGGGAGGCGCCAGAGCGGCTAGCTAAGCGCTTTGCACTTCAAAGACTTTACTGGCCTTTGGAGTTCTGGCAATCTCCATTCCCACCCCTCCTCTTTCTTTTGCAGGGCACAGGTATTAGTAGACTAACATATTATTCAGCAATGGGGTTAGTGAGTAGGGATTAAACACAATTATAAATCATAATTGACTTCAATGAAACATTGCCTGACATAGGGAATAGGTCTCCATAGGGAATAATGGAGTCCCCAACAGACATTCCCCGCCCCACTTTCTGATGACCCTGAAGCAGGGGGAGGGCTTCCAAATCAGGGAACCCCCTGCCCACACATGAGGGTTAGCAACCCTGGGTCAGACAGGGCCTCTTGTTTTTTTCTTCAGCATTTCTTGTTCCAATGCAATAGAAGAGAATGTTGTTGTTCAGTCGCACAGTCGAGTCCGACTCTTTGTGACCCCATGAACAAAGTCATGCCAGATCCTCCTGTCTTCCACCATCTTCCAAAGTCTGCTCAAATTCGTGTTAGTTACAGTACGTCAGTTACGCTGTCCAGCCATCTCAACTTTTGACGTCCCCTTCTTCTTTTGCCTTCTGTCTTTCCCAGCATCAGGGTCTTCTCCAGTGAATGCTCCCTTCTCATTTAGTGACCAAAGTATTTGAGCTTCAGCTTCAGCATCTGACCTTCCAGGGGACAGTCAGGGTTGATTTCCCTTAGGAAGAGAAATAGGACTGGGTATTACTTTAGGCTACAGATACGTTGTGCAGAAACCAATGGGGAACAATGAATCCCATTGGTGGACACTGTGGTGCCTATGGGTACCATCTTGGGCATCATCTCTGACATAGAATGTGTTCAGTGACTTACTTGGACATGTCTGCAGAAGGTCTGTGCTCTGCCCCAACCCATCCACCCACACCAAAGTGCAGAGACCGGTCTGCTTCCATAAGTGTCAGTGCCCAGTTTCTACAGCTTCTGCAACCAACAGAGAAATTTGATCATTTTGTTCAGAAAAAGCTTTCAGTTTCCTTTGACAGATCTGGAGTGTTTAAAGATGGCAAAGTGAAGGAGATAAATAGGCTATTGATCCGACGGGCTTGTAATTCCTTAGTGAATTGGATTTAGCTGCTTCAGTGAGATCAGGCCTCGGCCATAAATCTCTCTGGGAATCGATGGCAAAGGAGAGCACCTTGTGGAGAAGGCTGTGAGTGTTGCCATGAGCAATTGGTGGGGAGAAGGAACAAGCCACCAGGGTTTCGTTTAGGGGGCAGGGTGGCCAATTGAATTTGCAAATACAAACTAGATCTCTACTGCAGTAGCTTTAAAGTTAAAGGTGCAAGCACCAGTTTTTTTCGACTCTGGGGCGACATTGCTTTCACAACGTTTTCATGGCAGACTTTTTACGGAGTGGTTGGCCATTGCTTTCCCCAGTCATCTACACTTCCCCCCTAGCAAGCTGGGTACTCATTTTACTGACCTCAGAAGGATGGAAGGCTGAGTCAACCATGAGCCGGCTACCTGAACCCAGCTTCCACCAGGATCGAACTCAGGTTGAGAGCAGAGTTTAGGGCTGCAGTACTGCAGCTTTATCATTCTGCGCCACAGGGCACTACAATAGCTTTAGTTAGGAAATAATTATTCCAACTGCATCACAGTCTTGACTCAGGAACATATTCTCGGTGTATTGATGCCTCTTTGCTTTGATACACGATGCTCTTGGAGGGTACTCTCATTTACGATAATGAGTAACCCTGAAATTATTGTTGTAGAAAATAGGAATGAATGTGTTAGGATCGTGCCAGATATTTCCCAGTTTGATTAGGAGCTGAAACATTTCCTGAGAAACAATTTAATGGAGCAAAGGGTTCCCATTGTGATGCAGAGCTTAGAGTGTTGCATGGGGTTGCCAGGTCCCTCCTGGCAACCAGCAGGCAATGGGAGAACGTACCAGAGGGAGGCCCAAACTATGTAACTTTCAGTAGAGGAAGTGACATCATCACACTGTGATATTATGGCTACATTCTGGTTTGGGGTAAAAACTCTATGGTAAAAATGGCTTCCACCATGCCATTTTTGTCCAAATACCAGAACATCACTGCAATGTTGCTGATGTGATGATGTCAGTTCCAATGCATGCTGGAAGTGACATTGCCACATCAGTGGCGATGTAACCTGGGCCTTCCTCCCTCTCCTGGTATGTCTCCCTGCCTGCCAGCTGATCATCAGCAGGGCAGGTCCTGGTGGTGGGAGATCCCCTGCCTCCGCTGTGAGAGCTGGCAACCCTAGCGTTGCATGTCCCAAGTTCAAATTCACATTCAGCCATGACACTCACTAGATATGCTAGATCTCAATACCTGTAGTTCTGCCACGTGTTAGGGTTTAGTCCCTGTAGCTTTTGAGAGCAATACAGAAACACAATTGTTTTGTTTTGTGGATGCCTCTGACCCTGAGATTCAGGGAGAAAACACTGGAAGCCACAAATGAAAACAAGTCAGGGAAACTGGGATGATAGAGGAGGAGCATAGCAGTAGCTGATGGAGGCAGGGGATGACACCCAGGGTACCAACAGGAAACACACACACAAGAAGAGCCCTGCTGGATCACACCAATGGTCTATCGAGCTCACTGTCCTGTTTTTCATAGCAGACAGCCAGTTCTTCTGGAGGTCCAACAAAGAAGGCACAGAGGCCAAGTCCTTCTCTGAATGTCACCTTCTAGCACAACCAGGGCTTTCCCCCTTTTTTTCTGAGAAGGAATGCACAGGAACACAATTCCAGGGGTGTGGCCTAATATGCAAATGAGTTCCTGCTGGGCTTTTTTGTAGAAAAAGCCCTGAGCACAACTATTCAGCGGTGTGTGTGTGTGTGTGTGAAGTGCCATCAAGTTGCAGTCTACTTATGGTGGCCCCAGCAATGAGTTTTCAAGGCAAGTGATTAAGCAGAGGTGGTTTGCCATTGCCTTTCTCTGCAGAGTCTTCCTTAGTAGTCTCCCTTCCAGGTACCGACCCAGCTTAGCTTCCAAGATCTTATGAGATAGGACTATACTGTGCCTCCTTCCCTCTCCTGTTCAGTCTTTGACTGCTGTTGAATAAGGAGCTGCCCTTTAGTCATTGCCACGGATGGACCTACTTCCATCTAAAACCTTTCTAAAGCCCTCTGTGTTCATGGCTATCACTATGGCCACTAGTAGTTATTCACTTATTTGTAGAGTATAGAAATATTTCCATTTCTTTCCTGTCCTGAATCTATTGCCCATCAGCTTGGCTATACCTGGTGTCTGGATGGGCATCTTTAGCTAGAGCAAATAGTTCCTTTGCACTAAGATTGCTGTACTCTCCCTGAAGATCTTGAGCAGGAGTCAAAGGAAGAAGGCTGAAGCCAGGGGTAGCCCAACTGTGGCTCCGGAGCCACATGCAGCTCTTTCACACCTACCTTTTGGCTCTCAAGGCCCTCACCACCCCATTGGCCAGCTTGGAGAAGGCATTTATCTCTTTAAATCACTTTGCCAAGCCAGAGAGTAAAATTAAAGTTGCTTTCTCTCCCCCCTCTCCCCCATCTATTAGCTTTCCTCCCTCCTACCCTCCCTCCTGGCTCTCAAACATCTGAAATTCATGTCTTGCAGCTCTGCAACATTTAAACCATTTTCGCACACAGCTTACCTCGCAGTCACAATCCTGTTCCCTCTGCAGCGTCTGTTGGATTTCCCACCATCTGCGCCGGAGTTACAGGAAGTGCCGCGGCTTTTGTGTAGCAAACTGGGTTTTAGCGGTTTACGTTTGCTACGCAAAAGCTGCGGCACTTCCTGTAACTTCGGCGCAGATGGTGGGAAATCCGACCAGGCGCTGCGGAGGGAACAGGATTGTGACTGCGAGGTAAGCTGTGTGCGGAAACGGTCATAATGTTGATTCTATGTGGCTCTTACGTTAAGCAAGTCTGGCCACCCCTGGCTGAAAAGGTCAGGTCAAACCCTGAGACTTAGCAACCCAAATGTCACAGTTTCAATTACTGTCCCCCCACCCCCACCCCGGTTTTCACAGTTGTTGCATGTGTGGTGGGTGACCTTTTCGTAATTCTGCTGGGCAAGGCACAATGCAGGGTACAAAAACGTCCGCTGGTGCCTGACAAATTAAAGTATGTACACTCAGCAGGAATCAGCAGGGACCAAGAAGAGGAGAGGACATTTGTCAGCTCCAGAGAGGCCTGTCTCATTAGTAGCAGGGGTGTTTGCTTTGGCTCCCGTGTTTAGAAATGCCAGCGGGGGGCTAATGGCTGGGAAACTGGCTGTGCCCTGGCGAAGATGGAGCGCTGGGGAAAGTTTATCCCATCATTCAGCGGGAGTTAAGCCAGCCTGGTACCTCTCCTAACTGGATCAAAACTTTCCAAGCAGAGCCATCGCTGCTTTCCGCAGCCGTTCTGGCAGAGGATTGCATTTACTCCCTGCAGCTTCAGTTCCAGAGTTGGAGTCAAAAGACAAATGTGGTCGGGAGCTCGTCGTGGCAAAATGATTTGTGACACACGCTTTCGGAGAGACGACAAGAGGCATGAAGTGGACTCAGATGCTGATGGGGAAAGTGTTCTCATGGGCCGAGGCAGAGTCAGATTAACAATTCGACCAAGTAGGCACTGGCCTATGGGCTCCCATGCCTTTAGGGGCCCAGGCTGGCTTCCCCCCCTGGTTTCCCCCCTGCTTGCAGCCCTCCCAGCATGCACGGGCAGCCAGCAACTGAGTTGCTCTTTGCCTGACTTGCCTGGTGCGGCTGCTGCTGGTATTGTCACCAAGTCTGCCTCTCTCTGCCTCTCCCTCACAGCTTAGTAAAAGGGGCTTTTGAGAAGGTGCCTGCAGGCTGCAGCAGGGGTCGTGGGTAGTGGGGCGGATGCTCAGACTCTGAGATAATTTGCAAGGCAAAATTTCAACTGCCTAGGGGCCTCCACAGGGTTTAATCCGGCACTGGGCAGAGGTGCAATAGAGGATGACTTGGAACAGAGCTTTGTTTTTGTAGCAGGAACTCCTTTGCATATTAGGCCACACGCCCCTGATGTAGCCAATCCTCCTGGAGCTTACAGTGGGCCCTGTATTAAGAGCCCTGTAAGCTTTTGGAGAATTGGCTACATCAGGGTGTGTGGCCTAATATGCAAAGGAGCTCCTGCTACAAAAATAGCCCTGCTGGTTATATGTGGCTTTAGTTATTATTACATGTGGCTTGATTTCCTATGTAATTATTTAGCATTTATATCATTTAAAGCTATTAGTATTCATAGAATTGATTTTCAAGTTTTTTTGAGGCTGGCATCATGGAACCGTTGGTTTTCCTACTCATTTCCAATTGACGGCAAGCACATTGCAGCCCACCCCCCTCTGAGTCCACATTCTGAGCTTCAATATGATGCTCTCCAGCATCAGCAATACCAACGTCATCTTATTTCCACTGCAAGAGACAAAAGTGTCCTCTGTTCCTAACGTCAGAGAAGTGGAAAGAGCACAGAAGTGGGTTTTGTCCTTCCTTGTCTTTCCCCCTTTCTAAGAGTGCTGTGCGCGTTGGTTTCAGAGCTGTAATGAGTTTATATAATGGGGGCGCTTTATTTTTAGATGCGGTGGTATGCTGAGAACGACGTTGTCCACTCGCCCAGATTTGGAAAAGAAAATATTGTAAAAAAATGTGAATACGACAGAGACTATTTTGAAATTAAGCCACCGGGGAAGATTGAGGTCAAAACACATCTGTCTGTTGGAAGAGAGCGCAGACATTGCTGATCGAGGCTTTAAAGAGACATGCCTATTTTGAAGGGATTAGGAAGGAGATGCCAGAAGGAGTCTGTTTGCACATGAGAATGCAAAGCCATAATCCAGGAGTTCGTAATGGAGCTAAACTGAAGAGTTGCGCAGTCAGGGAGTCCAAGGCTCCTCCTCCCCACCCCCGGTCTACTGTAGACAAGTGAGCCCGCTTTTGTATTTTATGAAATTTAATTTCTGTCAAGATTTAAAGATTTATTCTACAGACATGACATTACTCTGAAACCATACTGCAAGAAAAATAGAAAACTAATTTAACTATCTAACACTTCCCAAGACTTGCATTAGATGGCCCAAACCTTAAACTGCAGAGTCAGAGTCTCTACATTGATAAGAATTGTAATTCCAACATTATCATAGACAAGGCCTTTTTGGGCCATCGTAATCCAAGCTAGTCTCTCTTCTTCAGGGCCTAAACTCAATGAGAATTTTTTGGCCAAACAGCTAACAGGTGATGTCGATAGCCAATCAGGATACATTCGTGGTGGAACTCTCCAGAAAAAATTACCTCATCGCTCCTAACTCTCCCCCTCCCATCTTATAGGCTGTAGGTTCTCATGAGAAGTTAATTACCACTAGGGTTGCCAGGTCTTATCTGGATGCTGGTGGGAGGACTGTCCTCGCTTGTGCAAAATGTGCATGGTGAGATGACATCACCCAGAAGTGACATCATTATGCCAGGCACATTGCACAGGGATGCTCCAGCATTATGGTAAAAAAAAACAAAACTGTATGGTGCCATAGAGTCTTTTACCCAAATGCTAGCGTGCCCCTGAGCAAGGTGCCCAGCATGATGACATCACTTCCTGGTGATGTCATCATGCTGGGCATGTCAGATGCTGACAGTCCTTTGGGGGCAGAGGTCCCCTTGCCAGCCAATCCTGTGCCGATGGGTTGGAGGCCCTGAATCAGGGAGAAATCCTGCCCCCAGTTGGAGGTTGGGAACCCTAATTACTGTGTCTCCAGTTCTAGCCTTGAAGATGATAAGAACTATGTAGGCTGAGATATCAATTAGTAACACTTTCAGGATGGAACAAACCCATTTCCCTTCACATTAACCCTTGAGGGGAGGTCAGGGGTACTTTGCTGCTAGAGAATTGTACTAGAGGACGGCTAGAGAACTGTACTTTACTGCTAGAGAACAGTACTAGGAATGGCTCCTCTCCTCCAAAAACTTAGACAAAGATGGGAAGTGAGTCATAAAATGCAGAATAGCCAATACATTGATTTCCAGTCACAACACTCCATTCCAGTTGATTTAACTAAGACCTCCTACAAACATTCAGAGGCTTTCTCTCTAGGTAACTGACTGGTTACAAGCAACACGTCACTTCCTGTTGACTAACAAACAGTTAAATGTGTAATTACTGAAGTGTTATATAACTTGCTGAAGCCCAACATTTGCTTCACATGCACAAATCTCAGGTATATTGAAATATCAGAATTTGAATCACAAATACCGGAACTATTGGGGCCAAAACATTCGGGACTTTGAGGATCTGTTTTTGGATGCCCCAAAGTATGCTTTAGCTACAAAAACAACCAGGGAAAGGGAGAAAATTTGAAATATGGCTCAGAGCCACAGTGCTAACCAAAAAATGGAGTTTAATTCTTGATCAGGATCCCCCTCCTCTCCCCTCAACTTATCTGAGCTCCAATAAGGGAGAGAAAATAGGTCTGCAATACAGGCAACTGTGATTTTCACCTGCTGTGTGGTTTATTTCCATTGTGGAACTAGCCCATTCGCTTATCTCAAGTGATGAAACTCCATGTGACTAAGATTGCTAGATCTAGGCTGAGAAACTCCTGACGATTTGGGATGGAGCCTAGAGTGGACAGGAGGAACCACAGTGGGGTACCATGTCATAGAGTTCACCTTCTAGTGAAAGCCAATTTGGTGAAGTGGTTAAGTGCACAGACTGTTATTTGGGAGAACTGGGTTTGATTCCCCACTCCTCCACTTGCAGCTGCTGGAATGGCTTTGGGTCAGCCATAGCTCTCGTAGGAGTTGTCCTTGAAAGGGCAGCTGCTGTAAGAGCTCTCTCAGCCCCACCTACCTCACAGGTTGTCTGTTATGTGTTTGTTGGGGGGGGGGAGGTACAGGAGATTGTGACCGCTCTGAGATTCAAAGTAAAGGGCAGGATATAAATCCAATATCTTCTTCCAAAGCATCTCTGTAGTCTGATCTCTGTAGTCTGCAGATTGGTTGAAATTCCAGGGAATCCTCAGGTCTCACCAGGAGGCTAGCATCCCTGTATGATGTTCCAGAGAGCCCAGATCTCTGTTGGTCTCTCCAATTCAAATTACAGCAATGCCCAGTATCAAGGAGGGTAATGGCTTTGTGGAGAAAGAAGAAGAGATTTAGCCCTTCCACTCCGGCACCATTTTAATAATCAACTGCTCCCTGCACTGTTACTAGTTCTTTAAAAAGAAATATCATTTCATGTTGTTTATTCCCATTAATTATTTTTAATATATATATATTTCATTTATTTGCTACTTTTCTCCCCGATGGGGTCTCTAAAGTGACTCACAGAATCCTCTCCTTTCCGCTTGATTCTCACAACAACCCAATTCCAATCATTTTTAATGGCACAGTGACAGCTTACAGAAAGGAATGAGCATACAGTTTGCCCATATGTCAAGATAAAACAATACAGATACTTCAAACTGTAATGTCAATTGATAATTAATTAATAATAAGGATAAAAAGGACAATAATCTTAATCTTGAGTATCACAGACAGCAACAACAACCACAGCAATATACAGGTTTACAGTAAAAGGGCTTAACTGTAAGAAGGGAGGACATAATTAAACATTTTATAGACGTTCACTCACTCTCCCCCTCCCTCCCTCACAGAATTTTCTCCTTTCCCCCTCTATTCTCACAACAACAACTCTTTGAGGTAGGGTAGACCAGAACTGGCCCTGCCACTAGGCAACTAGGCAATTGCATAGGGTGCTGGTCTTCCGGAGGTGCCAAATTGGGCTGTGACTTAGTGCTTTTATCAGTGCAGGGGAAGGCACCAGAAGTTAACCTTGCCTAGCGTGCCAGACAGTCTAGGGTTGGACCTGGGGTAGACTGAGACAGAGTGACTGGCCCAAGGTGAGTCAGAGACTTTCTGTGGCAGAACAGGGATTCAAACCGGGGTCTTCCAGCTCCTAGTCCGTCACTCTAACCACGCTGGCTCTATAGTGAGAAGTATGATCAGATCTGGAAGAATCTTTTGGAGATACTTGAAGTAGAGATCCACTGCAGTTCTGGTTTAACACTCTTCCTTCCCAGTGGCTTTTCTCCACCTTTCTAGCTGCCAGTTATTTTCTTATTGAAAATTGAATTAAAGTGGTCAGGCAGAGAACAGAGGCCAATAGAAGAAAAAAAAAACATGGGTGGATTTCATGTCAGTATATTGGGATAAAAGGAGCCCCATGGCAGAGAGTGGTAAGCTGCAGTGCGGCAGTCCAAGCTCTGCTCAGAGCCTGTGTTCAATTCCAGCAGAAGCTGGGTTCAGGTAGCCGGCTCAAGGTTGACTCAGCCTTCCATCCTTCTGAGGTTGATAAAATGAGTCCCCAGCTTGTTGGGCGTAAAATGTAGATGACTGGGGAAGGCAATGGCAAACCAGCTCATAAAAATCTGCCAAGAAAATGTCCTGATAGGACATCATCTCATGGGTCAGTAACAATCCGGTGCTTGCACAGGGGACTACTTTTACCTTTACTACCTTTATATTGGGATATGTAATGGATGCCGCATTTCCATTTTAAAAACAAATAAAATTTGCAAGCAGCCCCCCCCCCCCAAAAAAAAAGTAAGTCAAGTAACTGTGAGACTTTGTTCTTTTGTTATATTTTAAGCATCTAAGTGGATAGTTTTTTAGCGAAGAAAGAAAAGCTTTCCGGTGGTTGACAAATGTTCCAGCAAGAAAGAAATTTTTGACAATTTTTGCTTCAAAACACAGGACAATTTGAGTTAAATTTAAGCTTCCTTAACAAGCCATGGGGGAGAGGTTCCTTTTGATGGAAAGCCTAACAGAAACCCATTCTGGGAAATTGGAGGTTGAGTGTGAAAAAAAAAAAAAAAACCTCCAACCACAGCAGATTTAACACTGTTCTGAAACAAACCTGGAACCATTTTTTTTTCTCTCTCTCTCTCCCAGAAAATCATTTGCAGTTTGCCATCAGCTCGGAGAATAGAATTCTTAGAGACGTCCAGCCGATATTCATCATTCAAACAAGAGCAAGATCTTCAGGACCTATTACTGACTGATTTTCAAAAGTGACTAAAATTTGACCATCTCATTCAGCATCTTGATGGAAGCCACAGTCCATTGAAACACTTTGCCTCTTTTCAATTTGCCTCTGATGAGCCCCTGTTCTTTCTGCTCTTATTTTTGGATTCCACCTTCGACACCATGGTGGTAGTGGGCTTGGCAGGGCACGGCTGGGTAGAAGCAGAGCCCCCGATAGGAGGTGCTGGGTTGGTTTGCCATGAAGTCAAGGGATGCCAATACAAGACAGAGAAAAGGAAATACTTCCCATAGCAAGTGATTGAAATGTGGAATTCACTGCCCAAAGGGTGTAGTGATGGCCACAGGCATAGACAGCTTTAAAAGGAGATTTGACAGATTCATGGAGGATAGGGTTATCAGTGGCTACTAGCCATGGTGACTAAAGGAAAGCTCCAGTTTGGTGTAATGATTAAGTGTGTGGATTCTTATCTGGGAAAACTGGGTTTGATTCCTCACTCCTCCACATGAACCTGCTGATGTGACCTAGAGTCAGTCATAAATCTTTCAGAGCAGTTGCTCTCAAAAGCAGTTTCTGTTAGAGCTTTCTCAGCTCCACCTACCTCACAGCATGTCTGTTGTGGGGAGGAGAAGGGAAAGGAGATTGTAAGCTGCTCTGAGACTCCTTTGGGTGGTGATGGGTGGAATATAAATCCAACCTTCTCCTCTTCTTTTTCTTTTTTCTTTTTCTTTCTTTCTTTCTTTCTTTCTTTCTTTCTTTCTTTCTTTCTTTCTTTCTTTCTTTCTTTCTTTCTTTCTTTCTTTCTTTCTTTCTTTCTTTCTTTCTTTCTTTCTTTCTTTCTTTCTTTCTTTCTTTCTTTCTTTCTTTCTTTCTTTCTTCTTCTTCTTCTGCAGTCAGCATCGGAATGCCATTGCTAGGAGGCAACATCTGGGAAGGCCTTGGCCTCTAATGGCCTGTTGTTGGTCATCCAAAGGAACAGGTTGGCCGCTATGTGAGATAGGATGCTGCACTAGATAGACCACTGGTCAGCTCCAGCAGGACTCTTCTTTTGTTCTTCTGTCTGAATACCCACTGGTTTGGCTAACGTCTCATTCATGCATTCCAAACAGAGAGGCAATACTTAGATGAACTGTTCATTTGTTCATCAGCCTGCTCATGGCTGCTTGGCAGGTTGCTTTGCCATATTCCTCTTGATGGAGCAACACAGCACTATCCATTGTGGAAGGGCATGCTCATGCAACCCAACAGCCCCCTTGGAGTATTGTGGATCTTCTCAGTAAGGAATTGAAATAGAGAGTCGCCAATCATAAAAACCAGTGTGACATCTCCCCAAGGCATGGGATCTTTATACTTTTGAGTTTCCATCCCAGGGAACTGGCATGGATACTATACTGAGTAGCTGTTGCTTTTTTTTTTTTCCTTTTGCTGCTGCAGTCACAACCAGGTCTACATTCCACCTCTAGGATGAGTAGTCACTCAAGCTCCAGTCCAGATATTTGAGGGGGGACCTAGCAGGCACCAAGAGACGCAGTGGACTTCAATCTGACAGATGCCCTGAGGGTCATCTTCACTTGTCTTCTCTGTCTCCTTGAACACACCCCACCACTGGTATTCCTCCAGGCTTTTTGCCCCTTTGTCCTCATCTGACTCCATCCCTCCTCAGGTGTTCTCTCTGTGGAAAGCCCCCACTGAACTCTCTTTCCCTCCCTCCCTCCCTCTCTCTCCCTCCCTTCCTCTCTCTCTCTCTCTCTGGTATTTTGGTATTTTTATGTGTGCGTGCATGTGTGTGTGCGCCTGGAAGTCATGGCAACCTCTGGTGATTGGCCCCTTCTGGAGGCCTGGAAGATACTCAGAGAGGGGCTGAATAAAGCCTGTCCCTGCCTTCCCAACTGCTGGTATTCCAAGGAGGTCTCCCATCCAAGTACTTGCCAGAGTTGACCTTTCTTAGCTTCCAAGATCTGATGAGATTGGGCTTGTCTGGACTATCTAGGTCAGGGCATGCCCCTCTGAACTCTTAAAGTGCACCTCCTTGGCAGAGGAATGTTCCGGTGCATGAACATCAGCGGTTTTAAGAATGGAAACCTGTCAGAACTTAAGAACTTCAAACGGATCCCATACTTGGTTACAAAGTTAGGATTTTATTGAAGAGAACTAAGCACTGGAAAAGGCAAGATAACAGTGATGGCGAGAGCCAGCACCAACCCAATTTTATACACGTAAAGCAAACATCTCACAAAGCCACAATTCACCCCGTTACAGGCACATCTGTCTTCTCACCATCACTATCAGTAGAGAGGATGCCTCCCTACTCCGAAGGCCATGCTATTCGGCTTCAAAGGGTCCCAGTGTGAGAATGTGCAGAGACATAACATAACTCATTCTACAGCCCCAAATATTTTGGATACCAGTGGGGCAAGGTTAATTACTATTCAAGCACTTTGGGTTAAGCAAAGGTTACAACATGGAGTCGGTTTGGTTCAGTAACAAAACAGCTCTAAGCCACAGTAAAACTACCATACAGCATTGGTCACATAATAGGGGACCAGCAGTAAAGATACAAGTTCTGACATACTGCCCCCCCTAAGCGCCCCCTCCCGCGGGGCCAGCCTTGGGCTTGTGCGGGTACAGTAGGTGAAACTTTTTCAGCAGTTACGGAGCAGCTACGTTCTGAGACTCGACCCATTCGTCACAGCTCGGGGGGAAGTGTTTCCACCTGATCAAATAGTACAGTTTCCCCCGTTTGATTTTGGAGTCCAGGATCTCCTGGACTTCATGGTGACTCTGACCCCTCACTGTCGTCGGAGGGGGCGGTGGGGCCCTGGGATGGAAGGACGTAGCACCAGGGTCTTTCCGAAGCAAGCTGCAATGAAAAACAGGATGGATCTTACTTAGAGATTTGGGTAGTTCGAGTTCCACCGTTACTTTGTTTATCACCCTTTTGATTTTAAAAGGTCCAAGAAACTTCAGTGCGAGTTTACGGCAGGACTGGGGAAGAGGAAGGTTTTTAGTTGACAGGAAAACGGTATCCCCCACCTTTAGGTCCCACTCTGGGGAGTGCTTTTTGTCAAACTGCTTTTTGTAGGCTTTTTTCGCTTCCTCCAGGTTTTCCTGAATTCCCTTCCAGCCTTCACGAAGACTTCACGAGGGGGAGCATGACTGTAGCGAACCCCTTAATAAAGTCGCGGTAGAAGTTAGCGAACCCGATAAAACTTTGTAACTGTTTGCGGGTTCGAGGGGGCTCCCAGTCTAGCACCGCTTGCACCTTTGCGGGGTCCATTGACAATCCCTCTCCCGACACCCGGAAACCCAAGTAGTCCAGTTCGGTCTTGTGGAATTCACATTTCGACAATTTGGCATACAGTTTGTGTTTACAAAGGGTGCTTAACACTTTTCTGACCAGGGGCACGTGGGACTTTAGATCTTGTGAATAGATAATGATGTCATCAAGGTACACCACCACCCCCTTAAACAGGAAGTCCCGTAGCACTTCATTGATAAAGTTCATGAATACACCAGGGGCCCCCTGCAGCCCGAAAGGCATAACTAGGTACTCAAACTGTCCCAGCGGGGTGTTGAAGGCTGTCTTCCACTCGTCCCCCTCCTTGATGCGGACGCGGAAGTACGCGTCTCGGAGGTCAAGCTTGGTAAATACTTTTCCCTTTGCTACAGTGTTCAGCAAGTCTTTTATCAACGGGATCGGGTAGGCGTTGGACATAGAAATCCCGTTTATCGCACGAAAATCTGTGCAAAGCCTAAGAGACCCGTCCTTTTTCTTTCGGAATAGGACGGGGGCGGCATGGGGGGCTGTGGCCGGTCGAATGAAGCCGCGCTTAAGGTTCTTGTCCAAAAACTTTCGGAGTTCAGCTTTCTCCGCCCAACCCATGGAGTACAGTTTTGCTTTGGGAAGCTGCTGCCCTGGGATTAGCTCAATGGCACAGTCCGTAGGGCGATGGGGCGGTAGCTCGTCCGCTTCTTTCTCGCTAAACGCCAGCCTTAGATCCCGGTATTCCTTGGGGATTGAGGCGACTTCCTCGAGTGTGAGGCAAGCCCGCATGTTTTGGGGGGGAGCGTGCGGCCCCCATTCGGGGCGCCAGTGGTGGTGCTCACACCTCCAATCCGGGAACCGGACGATTTGTTCCTCCCACCTTATGTCTGGTTGGTGGCGGGCGAGCCAAGCCGAGCCTACCACCACGTCGAAAGAGCAAGAGGGGGCAATTACGAAAGTCTCAATCCCCCAATGCTCCTCGGTTCCTACCGGGACCGCCTGAGTCTCTAAAGTACATGGCTCCCCCCTCATGGGACCCCCGTCCATCTGCTGGAACTGCATCGGTTGTGGCAGGGGCGAGGTGGCTAATCCCAACGCCTCAACTAGGCGGGGGGTGATCAGGTCCCTGTTACACCCTGAGTCGATTAGTGCTCGGGCGTGCATGAATCTCTTTAGGTTCGGGTTAAGGAGGGTAACGGCCATAAATAGTAAACCCCCAGTTGCTCTCACCGTGAGGAGTGCCGGCTGTTGTTGGACCTGCTTTGCGGCACCCATTAAAGCAGGTCGCTGTCGTTTCCCGCCGACTCGGTGTCGTCCGACTCCTCGGTCGATTCTTCTACTGTCGCCAATTCGGTGGTAAAATCCTCGTCAGTCGCCAGGGAAGTGGCGACGGAGCCCCGACTGGGCTCCTTCGAGCGGCTGCTCTTTTTCTTTTTCGGGCCCGGGGTGGTTTGCCTCGCCGTGGGTGGTGTGGAACTCGCTTTCCCTGGGCAGTTAGCGGCGAGATGATTTGGGTCTCCGCATTGGAAACACTTGCGGGCGGGAGACGGGGTGGAGGTCGCCGGGGTCTTCCTCCCTTCGGGTTTAGTCGGGGTGTGTTTGGCCCCCTTCCTTGCCAGTTGCTGTCGTCTCATCCCCACATGTTGGAGGTTGGTCTCCACTTCTCCGGCCAGTTGGATCCATCCGACCAGCGTGTCGGGCCTTCCTTGGCTGTAGCAGCGGTCGAGGATGCTCGGGTTCAAACCATTGATGAATGCGGTATACTTCATGACCTCATTCCATCCCCTCGCTGCTGCGCAGTACCCCAGGAACTCGGTGGCATACTCGCGGGTGGAGCGGTTGCCCTGCTCTATGCGCTGAAGGGCGGCGACCGCCTTCTCCTCCCGTAGAGGATCGCCATACTGGCGGAGCATCGCGTGCAGGAACCCCGCCACGGTGGCTAGTTCGGGCTTTCTCCCCATGAAAAGCCCCACGTACCACTTGCGGGCCGCTCCTCTCAGTCGGGACGCGATGTGGTACACTCGACTGGCCTCGGTCGGGTAATCTGCACCCCAGTGGGTGAAGAACGTGTCGCACTGTATGGTAAAATACTCCACGTCCTCCGGATTCCCATCGAAAGTAATCTTCAACTCCCTTCCTCGACCCTCGGCCCCCCCCGGGGCTCGCGGCACCCCAACCGGCGGCGCCGGGCCCGGCAGGGCCGGCGGGATCGGGGCGGGTGGCGCCGGGGCCCCCGGAGCGGGCAGTGCCGGCGGCGCCGGGGCAGCCGGGGCCAGCGGGGCCGGTTGTGCTGGGGCCGGCGGAGCCGGCAGTGCCGGTGCGGCCGGAGCCGGCGGGGCCGGGGCAGCCGGAGCCTGCGGGGCTGGGGCCGGCGGAGCCGGCGGGGCCACGGGCGGTTGCCCCAGTAGTAACCCTCCGATCGGCACTCCCAGGACCGCAGTTTGCAAAGTGCGGAGCTGGTCGTAAATCGCGCCCAGGTTCTGCTGCAGCTCCTCGGCCATCGTCACGCGGGATCGATGCACGTCGTCGTGGATCTCCCGCACCCAGTCGAATAAGTCGTTGCGGAGGGTCCGGATTTGGTCGTCTCCCCCTCGGGGCTCCGGGCCCTCCGCCTGGCCTTCTTCGCCGTCTCCGGCTCCCCCCTCGCCCAACATGCTTCGGTACCGTTGCTCCGCGGCATCGATTGCTGCCGTGGACTTCCGCGGGCTCCAGGTTCGCGGGGCAGGGAAAGCGGCGTCGACCGAGAAAGGCGCTGGAACCTTAATTTTGCGTCGAACCCCCGTCACGTTTGGGTCGAGCGGCGGGTCCTCTGTTGGGGTGGTGGGCTCTCCGTCGTCTGGCACTTTTGCCGCCATCGGGCCAAGCCTCCAGTACAGATAAGCCGCGAACAATGGGATCACTGTTATAATGTCAGAACTTAAGAACTTCAAACGGATCCCATACTTGGTTACAAAGTTAGGATTTTATTGAAGAGAACTAAGCACTGGAAAAGGCAAGATAACAGTGATGGCGAGAGCCAGCACCAACCCAATTTTATACACGTAAAGCAAACATCTCACAAAGCCACAATTCACCCCGTTACAGGCACATCTGTCTTCTCACCATCACTATCAGTAGAGAGGATGCCTCCCTACTCCGAAGGCCATGCTATTCGGCTTCAAAGGGTCCCAGTGTGAGAATGTGCAGAGACATAACATAACTCATTCTACAGCCCCAAATATTTTGGATACCAGTGGGGCAAGGTTAATTACTATTCAAGCACTTTGGGTTAAGCAAAGGTTACAACATGGAGTCGGTTTGGTTCAGTAACAAAACAGCTCTAAGCCACAGTAAAACTACCATACAGCATTGGTCACATAATAGGGGACCAGCAGTAAAGATACAAGTTCTGACAAAACCATGCTAGGGAATGTCAGTCCTTCTATGCCAGCTCCAAAGATGAGTGGCACCATGCCAGAGAAAGATTGGTGGAGCCAGTGGCAGGTGTGTCCAAACAGCCAATAACCAGGCCTTTCCCACTAGAAAAGGATGCAGGACAGGAACTGACCAGCTCTCAACCAGTCATAAATAAATGTGCTTCTTAAAAGAAAAAGAGTCCCACCACTTGGAATAGGTTGGAATATTTATTTATATTATTTATTTATACTCTACCTTTTGCACTTGGACTCATGGTGGATTACAGAGCAAGTCAATATAATCGACAGAATGGGGCATCCAAAGAAACAAAACAATACAACATGATTAGGGTTGTAGAACTAACCAGCAGTCTAAAAATAGAACAGAAGAAATGCATAAGTGTTAACCTGAAACATTACCCAGGATGCAAAATTCCATGCTAAAGTCCTAGTTTCAACAAGCTATATATACAGTACAGTTTTATTATTACGATCCAATATCAGACAGTATGTTAAGATATAACGTAGGCATTAATTGCATAAACACGACTAAGCAATAAATACAGACAAGAACTTAAATGGATAAAAACGTATTAAAATGGAACTATATTTAGAAATTTCTTAAAAGAGGCAGCGATCTGTCTGATTAAACTGATGTTGCGCAAAATCTTGCCACCTCAACTGTAATCGCATTACAGGAGTCAGCGAAAAGGTTGTCGGTTTTTCAAACCTGTGCTCGTTGGGTCCGATGCCTCCTTCTCACTGGCAATGGCATAACGCTTCCAGCTTCATCATTTTTACATCTGACCAAGCCACAGGAGGCCTCTGGCTGCCTGTCAAGCGCCATGGGGCCACCCTGCCTGCCACAATTGTCCAAGCCTTCCTTGTTGCTAAGCTCTTTAATCTTGCCTGGTTTGGTGCATGGGTTGAGGAGGGGTTAGAAGAAGAAGAAGAGGAGGAGGAGGAGGAGGAGATTGGATTTATACCTTGCCCTTCATTACCCAAAGGAGTTTCAGAGAGGCTTACAATCTCCTTCTCCTTCTCACAACAGACACCCTGTGAGGTAGGTGGAGAACTCTGACAGAAATGGCTCCAGAGAGGATCGTCTTTGTGAGAACTTGGCAGACTCCAATCTGCAAGAACTTGTGACTGACTCAAGGTCACATCAGCAACTCCATGTGAAGGAGTGGGGAATTAAACCTGATTCTCCCAGATAAGAGTCCACACACTTAACCACTACACCAAACTGGCTCTCTTAGATTTCCCTTCCCAGTCTGCCTGTAAGGCGGGTGGGCTGCTTATCATGGTTAGAGGACCTAGGTTAGAGGACCAATTTGCTAGAGCATCTGGGAAAACCATAGAGTTTTCCTGGAAGTTCCTAGAGCAGCCAGCATGCGATGTTGCTGGCGTGATGACATCACTTGTGAGTGACATCATCACGCCACACATGCTACACATGTGCAAAAAAGTCCCCCACCGGAGGTTGCAGGAGACTTGGCAACCCTAAACTGGAGCATGCCATGGAAGTGCCTTCCACATGCATGAGGGATGTGAATACTCTTCTGGTGTAGACACAGCCAGTGCCTCTCTCAGCAACCAGGGGTGTGCCATCTGAGCACTGCAGCATGTCTCAAACTGTGCCAGCTTTTTTTTTTTTTAGCCAAGAGGCCATGGTGATGGGCTGCTCATCTGTTTGTGGCCTCTGCATGTGTGTCTGTGTGTCAGTCCTAATTACAGCCTGTCTCCAAGAAGCCTCAGCTTCACTCCTTACATATTGGGTGGGAACAACGGATAGCATCCCAAATTCAGCCTTAAGGACTTCTAAAGTAGATCAAACCTTTTAAAAATGCATCTCTGCTGAAAGCAAAGTTTGGCCAGTGCTAGGGAAGAGGTTGGATGAGAGCAGACCGGTGCTGGTGTAGACAACTGTCTAGACAACAGAACATGCTCTGGGAGAAGGGGGGGGGAGTAACCAGCAGCATTTCCAGGCCTATGGGAATGAGCACTCCGAAGGGGAGCCAAAGTGCTTTTGAGTCTGCCTTTTCTCTGTTAATAGCTCATGCTGAACTCTTGCCAGCTTGAGCTTAAATCTCAAGAGGGGGGAATGATGTCTGGAAGAAAAGACCAAAGTGCCCGAGAGTTTGAAGGACAATTGTGGAACAAACAACTGGGCCGATTTATGGACAATTTCTTGTCTCCCATACAAAAACGGATAAACAGCTGGAAGGGCCTGCTTTCCCCTCTTTTGTCATCTGGTCCACTTCATGGAGACTCTGAGCTTATGTAGAACCATTTCAGCCATAGTGACAACTGAATGATTGCCAAGACTGAGGAAGTAGAGCTGTTTTTGTATGAGAAGTCTTTGGAAGGTAAACACTGTAATGATAGTAGACTATATCTGATGTTTTCAAATGCTTCTCTTTAGGGCTTTCTTTGTAGAAAAGGCCCAGCAGGAACTCATTTGCATACTAGGCCACACCCCCTGGTATCACCATTGTTTCAGATGGGGCTTTCTTGTAGAAAAAGCCCAACAGGAGCTCATTTGCATATTAGGCCACACCCCCTGACACCAAGCCAGCCGGGACTGCGTTCCTGTGTGTTCCTGCTCAAATAAAGGCCTGGCTTCTTTTCATCCAAAATGCCCTGAGCAGCGTATGTAATTCTCCACTCTTCCATTTTAAACTCGCAATGATCCTGTGAGGTAATTCAGGCTTAGATTGGTCCAAGGTCACCAAATGAGTTTCATGGCAAGGGTTGCCTGCTGGGAGATCTTCCTCCCCTTTCTGTCCGTTGACGGCTGGGCCATGGAAGAACTACGGCAGTGAAATGGAGGGGGTGACTGACAGTATCCCAACATGCTGATGTCACATCCTGTGTGACCAGAAGTGACATCAGCACATTGTCAGTGATGTTTTAGCATTCAGTCAAAATGCTATGGTTAAACCAAAGAGTTTTGGCCAAATCCTAGGATGTCACTGGTGACATGCTGACATCACTTCCAGCCACATAGCAAATGATAGCTGAACATCTCTGACAATGTCACTATTAATTTAATTCATATCCCACTCCCTCTTCCCTGAACCAGGCTTCAGGCAGCTAATATCATTTAAAATATACCAATGAAACAACACAAAGATACAATAACAATAATGAATGGTGAAGTCACATGTGAAGTGTCTGTCACCCAAAGTCCACCCGAAAAAGAGCAGCCTTGCATTACCCTGTGGGACCTAGAGATGTCCTGCAAGGCATGTTCCTCATCAGGCAGCTCATTCCTTCCACTGGGAGGGGGCTACTACTGAGAAGGCCCTCACTCTTGTTGACAAAAGGTGGGCAGTTCATGGTCCAGGGACCTTCAATAAATTTTGAGATGGAGATCAGAGAAGATGGGAAAGATCATGCTGGGAGAGGCAGTCCCAAAGGTATGAGGGTCCCAGGCCATTTAGGGCTTTAAAGGTAACTACCAACACTTTGAGTTTTATCATTTTTATTGATTTTAACTACAAAAAGAAGAGGCACAAGCATAGATACATTAAAGAGGGGAAGGGGTGGATACAAAGTGGAGAAAACAGAAACAAAGGAAAATGCAAATATGTCAGTTACAATTCTGCCTCCAAATGAAATACCCAATTCTTTCTACCTGCAGGTATGAAATTCTCCCCTTATATTTTACCATCTTTATCTTTCATTATAGATTTTTTTTTTTTACTAAACTATTACTTAAAATAAAAGTCGAAACAATTCTTCTTCAGCACATATAAGTATAAAAGAGTCAGAGCAGTCTCAACACAGAACTGGCTGGCTAAGCTTAACCATATTGAAAGCACAAATTAACTTGTTAGTTTAACAATATCGTCATTAAAATAAGCATATGAAACAAATATCTTTATCCTAACTAACTTAATTCAAGCAGAAAGAGAAAAAAAATCAAAATGTCCTAGAACATAGGGAGAAAGAAAAATAACAAGCTAAAAATAAAACACAATAGTTTATCTGTCTCAGTATAAACAATTTCTCCAAGCAAACATACTAAGAGCAGATCTACCAGATTACAAAATACTTGTGCTGTCTGCCTTCTTAACAATTGATCTAAATTAACTATTTACTTATATAACAGTTTTGCAAAACTTTTCAATCCTCAAGATCTCACTTGGCCTTTTAAAATCACATATCAGTTCTTATTAAAAATTCCATGTCTAATTACCCACAGAGGGAACAACAGTTCAAAGACCCTTCTTCCTGTAAGATTTCCACGTCTTGATTTTTTTGCTGCTTAACTCAACCATATTGAAAATACAGACTAGCTTGTTAGTTTAACAATATCGTCATTAAAATAAGCATAAGAAACAAATATCTTTATCTGTTAAGAACGAATCTACTAGATTACAAGATAATTATGTTGTCTGCCTTCTTAAAAGTTAATCCAAGTTAACTATTTATTTACATGAAATTCTTTTCAAAACTTTTCAGTCCTTTTGCTCTTATATACATATTACTCTAGGAGAAACAACTTAATATAACCCAAAAATCTCACTTAGCCTTTTAAGATCGCGTGTCAGTTCTTATTGAGAGTTCCATATCTGACTACCCAGAGAGAGAGAGACAATTCAAAGACCCTTCTTCCTGAAAAATTTCCACATCTTGATTTTTTGGCTGAGATGCACCTTCTCTCTCCTTAATGCAGTCATCCCTCTTGGTAAAAGTAGGAAGGAATCCACGCCATTTGTTCCTCTAGAAAAAAACTTCAATCAGGCTCGATTTCCGGTCCTTCTTTTTAACTGCGCCGTAAGGTTCCATTTTGGTTTTCTTTTGTTTGTTTCCCAGCAGATCACTCTCCATTTCCAATTCCACAGATGTCACCAAGATGTCTTTAACACTCAGCTCATATAGATTTGAGATTTCGCTACCTTTAAGCATAAAAGCTCCCATTTGTTTTTTAATCAACTCTGTTAATGAACCAAGATCCTGCTTCAGAGAAATTATGCTACGTAATATATCTTTTTTTTTTATAAAACATTTCGCTTGGTAATGCCATTTTTCTCTGTCAGCAAACTCAGTCTATTAATCCAGTCTGCCTTTGCAAATCTCCTCCAGCTGTGATTTTGGATGTTACCATTTCAGTTGCAATCAGACAACAAAGACAGATCTCTCTAGAATATATCTCGTTTTTGTTCAGAACTTATTGCAGCCAGATAATAGCCTCTTTAACACATATCCAATTATAATCTTGGTTGATTTAGGTACCTGTATTCAGTCTAATTCAGATTGTTGCCAATGCTCAAAATTGTTCTTTATCTTTTCGAAGCCTCATTCACAGGAAAGCGGGGAGGGGGGGGGATCCACCTCTTTCCCTTCCTTTGAACTGTCCCGCTTGTTGTTATGTAAAATGACCCATTAGAGTGGTATTGAAAGCAAACTTACTTGCCAAGTAGAATTCCCATACTTGAGGTAGGGAAACAATACACCAGAAGCTTATTAAGAGAAAAGAAAGCAAGCGGTCGGGTGTTCACCTCTTACTGCTGTGGTAGCAATCATCGCAGTGAAGCTTCGGGGCATACAAGAAGGACAGGAACAGTCACCACTATGCCCCTGGCTTCTTGCAAAAGTCTCATGCTGAAAGAAAACCCCTTCAGGGTCTCCTTGGGGGTGCCACAGATGTGGCCTCCAACCGCCTGATTCAAGGGGGCTACTGGAGAGACAGTCCATGGACCCCCGCTGAGCTCAAGGTGACATAACCCAGAACCAGTACCAACACTTTGAATTGACACTGGAAACTAGTTAGAAACCAGTGCAGCTGCTATAGGACAGGTGTTATATGCACTGACCAGGACGCTCCTGTGAGCAGTCTGGCAGCTGTGTTCTGGACCACTTCTGAAGCATCTTCAAACGTAGCCCTGCATACAGTGTATTGCAGTAGTCCAGTCTTGAGGTGACTGTTAAGTGAATTACCATGGTGAGGTTCTTCCAAGACCGATAGGGAACCAGTTGGTGGGCCTGGCATGGATGTTTAAATGCAGTCTTTGTCATCAGGGACACGTTGGTCCATGGAGAGCAAAAAATCGAGCCATACTACCAAATTACTGAGTCAACTGTAGAAACCATCAAGAGTTGGTAGAAGTGGTCACCCCAGTGGTCCAGGCTTCCCCAACCTCATAATCTCTGTCTTAGATTTAGCTTCAACCAACTCACACCTCGTCATTCTACCACTGCATCCAGACAGGAAGCCAAGACTGGAATTCTGGCTACCAGTGGCTTCTTAAATAAGAGGGACCATACTGATTTGCAGGCTCTAGGTATCAGATTACAGCATCTTATTCAGCTCCCCAAAATAACAAAGTCAAAGGAAGCTTCTGAAGTCCAGCATTGTGCAGTCCAAGGCTAGGGTTTCAGAGTTCAAACAAAGCAGTGTCATTTGGTCCAAGGTCAGGGGTTTCAGGAATCAATCAGGCAGTGTCCTTCAGTCCAAGTTCAGAGTTTCAGTATGAATCAGGCAGTGTCACCAGTCCAGTGTCCAATGTACCTGTTGCAGTTTTGTGCCTCCAGCTGGCTGCTCAGGAACACTCCTGCAAAGACTCATTTTCATTATCAGCAGGGAACTGGTGATGAGCAAGGAAGTGTATACTTTGTTGTCTGGCCTGTAGCTCAGCTCTCAGCCTTTGTCTCCAATGTTCCAATGGTGCAGATGATTCTAGAGGGCTGGGAACAGTCACCTGACTTTCACCTACTGAATTGGGGTTGGAGGGTGGATATGGTTCTGCAACAGCTGTTGGCCGGCATGCCAACTCATTTTCCTGCTGGTTGGCTTCTGTCAACTCTGGGCTGGCTACACAGGGCTCTTCTTCCTCTGAGGAGACCTCGCTATTGCTGGGCCCTGGATGACCCATGGCAGATAGAGCTGGGTGTTATCTGCATGTTGATGGCACCTGCACTTCATCCCTCCTGACAATCTCTGCCAGAGGGCACATGTAGATGTTAAATAACATTGGATGGAGAATCAACCCCTGTAGAACTCCACAGGTTAGGGCCTGCAGTGATGACCTCTCTCCATCCATGATTACCCTCTGGGACTGACTCTGGAGGAATGAGGAGAACCAGCTGAGGATCATACTCCTCACACCTAGGGAAGCTAGATGGTTGACCAGGACCAAATGGTCGACTGTGTCAAAGGCAGCAGATAGACCCAAGAGGCTCAGTAGCACCATCCTGCCTGCATCAAGGTGTAACTGAAGACCATAAACCAGAGCTGTCTCAGTTCTGAACCCTGGTTGGAAGCCAGATTGGATGAGATCTAGGGCAGATATCTCATCCAGGAGTTCCCAGTGCTCTTCAGCCACTGCTCACTCAATCACCTTTCCAAGATTTTGAAAATTAGATACTAGATAGTCCCTCTGATGACTTTTTCAGGAGGGGTGTCACCACCGCCTCAGTGAGGGAGCTACTCAAAGAGCCCTGGCAGAGTGAGAGATTTATAATGTCCCCCAAGGTTCCTCCTACCATTTCACTGGAGGCTTTCACCAACCAGGAAGGGCAGGAGCACAGCCGATAGGGCCCTGTCAAGAACCACCTGGAGAATGGGTTGAAGGAGTCCAAAAATGGACCCAATTGCATGCACAGGGCCCCAAGACTCCTACTGACTCCAAATCTGGCAGCTAAGTATTGGCGAAGGAGCAAGCCTTTATCTGAAAAGAATGCCGCAAATGTGTCACAGCTAATAGCCAAATTCTCATCTGCTTTTGGAGCTGCTGAAGGGGTGATCAGTTGCCTAACAACTCTAAACAATTGATCTGGATTCGATGCGACAGATGCAATGGAGGCAGAAATGTAAAAGTGCTTTAATGCCTTCCCTGCCACTTCATAAGCCTTCCAGCAGGCTCTATGATGTACTCTTGCTGCTTTGCCATGAGTTCATCACCAGCACTGCTCTAGCCCTCTACGCCCTCTTTTCACTATCCTTAGTTCATCAGTATACTATGGAGCCAAGGTAGTACAGGACAAAGAGGGGGCTGAGCGGCAACGTGGTTAATGGCCTCCTGAAGGCCTAGGGTTGCCAAATCCCCTGCAGCCTATTGTACCATAGAGTTTTCCATCCCAAATTGTTAGAGCATCCGGGAAAACACTAGTTTTCCCAGAAGCTCCTAGAGCAGCCAGCTTGCGACGTCGCCGGCACAATGATGTCACTGCGAGTGACATCATTACCCCAGTGATATTGGGAGAGGATCCAATGTGGGCCAGTGGGTTGGGAATCTCCCGGGCAGGGGAACCCCGGCCCCAGCCCGGGAACTTGTAAACCCTATGAAGTTCTAGATTCCGGGCACTACGTTGTAGGAAAGCCCCTCCCACACACTGGTCACAAACCTTGAATTGGCAACCCTATTAATGGCTAAATAGGGGGAGGTTGAATCCCTCTCTTCTAAATCAAATTCCAACTCTATGGTTTTCTCAGTTGCTCTAGCAATTTGGGAGGGAAAACTCTATGGTACAATAGGTACCATAGAGTTTTCCCCTCCCAAATTGCTAGAGCATCCAGGAAAACCATAGAGTTTCCTCAGAAATGCCTAGAGTGGCCAGTGTGTGACGTCACCAGCGTGATGACATCACTTTCGGGTGACATCATTGTGCCATGTGCGCTTTGCACACATGAAGAAAGTCCCCAGCCAGAGGCCGTGGGGGACTTGGCAACTCTACATAGATTCTACCTTTCAAAGTGGCAGTTTTCTCCAGGTGAACTGATCTCTATCACCTGGAGATTGACTGTAAAAGCCAGAGAACTCCAGCCACCACCTGGAGGCTGGCAACCCTAAGTGGGAGGCCTCCCGTCATAATAAGAGCATTGGCAGCCCTATCTTGTTACCATCTGAATCAGTTCTAAAAGAGAAAGGAGGACCAGCCAAGCCTCAGATGAAGGTCTTCATTAATGGGTCCAAACATACAGATGAAGATCGTTGTTGGAATATATTTGCAAGCTGACAGCACTTTCAGTCACAAAAGCCTGATGTTTTTGATGTTTCCATGTCAACAGGATGTTGGCTAGCTTAGCTGTAACCAATCAGAAGTGTAGAAAGTTTGCCAGGGAAATGCGTGGGTGTTATTTTAGTCTAATGAAGTTTGGTGTAGTGGTTAAGTGTGCGGACTCTTATCTGGGAGAACCGGGTTTGATTCCCCACTCCTCCACTTGCACCTGCTGGCATGGCCTTGGGTCAGCCATAGCTCTGGCAGAGGTTGTCCTTGAAAGGGCAGCTGCTGGGAGAGCCCTCTCCAGCCCCACCCATCTCACAGGGTGTCTGTTGTGGGGGAGGAAGGTAAAGGAGATTGTGAGCCACTCTGAGACTCTTTGGAGTGGAGGGCGGGATATAAATCCAATATCATCATCATCATCATCATCATCATCATCATCATCATCATCATCATCATCATCATCATCATCATCTTCTTCTTCTTCTTCTTCTTCTTCTTCTTCTTCTTCTTCTTCTTCTTCTACTTCATCTGTAACCTCTCTATTAGATAATCGATATATTGGTTGAAGAAATGCTTTGATCATGTATACAGTTGTTTGCATGCTTATTGTAGGGCTTCCACTCTTTTTTTCTAGAGGAGGAGGAGGAGGAGGAAGAAGAAGAAGAAGAAGAAGAAGAAGAAGAAGAAGAAGAAGAAGAAGAAGAAGAAGAAGCCATTAGAGCTTTAGACGTATGATCATCAGGATGTAACTCTAGAACAGGGGTGGTCAAACTTGCTTAACATAAGAGCCACACAGAATAAATATCAGATGTTTGTGAGTCACAAGACATGAATATCAGAGGAAGGAAGGAAGGAGAGATGGAAAGAAAGCAACTTTATATGTATTCTCCCAGTCACTGGCTGGCTTGGCTTGGATAAGTGATTTAAAGAGAGAAATGCCTTCTCCAAGCTGGCCAACAGGGCAGTGGAGGTTTTGAGAGACACTCGATATGTGTGAAAGAGCCACATGTGGCTTCCGAGCTCTAGAAGCCAGAATGTATTTTCTTACCTCCAAAGTTCCCCTCCCTTGTTTTAGTAAAGACAGAATGTTATAATAATAATAATAATAATATAATAAATTCTTATTTATACCCCGCCCTCCCCGCCGAGGCAGGCTCAGGGCGGCTTTTGTTTAGAATGTTTAGTTTTTTAAGCAAACAGAAGGGTGTCGACTCTTAATTATTTACTCTGCAATTTAAAACCAACCAACTATAGTCCTTTAGCTTTTCAGGATGAGACTGGACTGAGGTGTCATTATGCTGAGGTTCTTCTCCTATCTCACTCTGTGCCAGCAGATAGCTTTCTCTCTTCAGCTGCTTCTCAGGGAAAACATTTCACAGTTTTCCTTGTATGCTGGCATGGTGCCTCCCCCCGCCACACACACACCTTACATTACATCAGCCTCCATGTCAATGCCACTGTGTATGGGAAAACTCAGAGAATGTTTCATGGGAACCTTTGCTCAGTGGGAGGGGGGAAAAAAAACAAGAAAACCAGAGCCTGTGGCATGTTTATTCAGTTACAGGCACCTAGAAGGTAGAGCCAGTTTGGTGTAGTGCTTAAGAGTGGCAGACTCTAAACAGGAGAACTGGGTTTGATTCCCCACTCATTCACATGGAGCTGCTGGGTAACCGTGACTGACAGTTTTTGCAGAGCTGTTCTCTCAAGAGCAGTTCTCTCAGCCCCACCTACCTCACAGGGTGTCTGTTGTGGGGAGGGGAAGGCAAAGGTGATTGTAAGCCACTCTGGCAAAGTTTTGGCAAGCTGCTCTTCTTATACGCAGTGATGTATTGTAATTTAAATTTGTATTAGATTGACTTTTGACTTAATTTGTACAGATTTTAGCCCCCTTAGAATGTTCTTTTGTCTTGACTCATGTTGGCATGTTCTATCTATTTGTTTGCATATGTGTGTACATCTGTTATTTTTCTCTCTCTCTCTTACCTCTCCTTTAATGCCAATAAAGGTAACTGATCTGAACTTTAAGCCATTCTGAGACCCATTTCCCACTCACCTTATGCCGCTCTCATGTTCCTCTTTTCAGCACGGCTTTCTTCCAATTTCACACTATCTGCCCTGGAGCTGCAACAGAGGTTTCTGTATGCGGCGCGAAAAAGTCGAGGCTTGCTGCAGCCCTGGGGCAGATAGTGTGAAATCGGAAGGAAGCCCCGCTGAGAAGAGGAACGTGAGAGCAGTGTAAGGTGAGTGGGAAATCGGTCTGAGATTCCAAGGCCCTGTTCAGACGTACAGTACTATCAGAAGTCGCTGCTGTTTCCTTCCGGATTTAAAGTGGCTGATCAGACAGCAACATCTGCCTCTCGGTATTAACTCATGGTAGCCCCCCCCCCAATTCTTCTCGGAACCGGATTATTTTGTTACCTGTTCCTTTGCAGTGTTTTCTGAGTTCTCCAGTTTCACCTTGTAGTTTTCTCCGTCTGGATAGTCTGGATAGTTCTGCTGCGATATTAACCAACTTCTGGATGTCTGAAGGCTGTCCCAGAACAAAAGAAGCTTCAGACATCTGGTTTACGGTCGCCATTTTTTTTACTACTTAGGGATATGCGCATAGCCGCATAACCACAAAATGTTTTAACCTATGTAGATACGCATATGCGCATAATGTGCGCATGTGCATAATGTGTGCGTCATAGTGGAAGAAAAAAAGAACTGCATGGTGCTGTCGTGTGGATGGCAGAAGACGGTTTCACTGTGGAGTGATTCGAATTGCAATATGGCAGTCTGATCGATAATATCCGGAACAAAGATAGTCAGAACAGAACCGGGTCAGTTTAACACGGACTCAACACACTGTGTGAACAGGGGCCAAGTGAAGGGCAGAGTATAAATCCAATCTCTTCCTCCTCCTCCTCCTCCTCCGGGAAGGTTTCCAGTTGAGTCTTCTTCCAACTAGGAGAACTGCTTCTCAGGGGTCTAGCACTGAACAGAAGCGTGCCTTTTTTCTTACAAAAAGTATTTCACAGCTGTTCCTTTATGCTGGCAAGAGCAGTGTCTTCCCCCCGCCCTTGCATCAGCCTCCATGTCAATGCTACTCTGTATGGGAAAGACTCAGTGAATGTTTCATGAGAACCTTTGCTTGGTGGAGGGGGCGGGGGAGAGAAAGCAAGAAAACCGGGGCCTGTGGCATGTTTCTTTGGTGCCAGGCGCCCAGAAAGCAGGCCTGCCAGTCAAAGAAAGCCGAGCCAACGAGAGAGGCAGCATACAGTTCACCTGGCATTCGTTTGCCACTTTTCATGACAGATGGTGGGTTTGGGGGGGGGGGCAAGAAGATTTCTGGCCGCAGGCTTGAGCTGATCAAGAGACCTCTGCCAGTTACATTAGTGACAGATGCTGAGGAAGAGAGGAGAGAAGGGAGGGAGACCGAGAAGCCAGGAGCTGCAGGCTCCTCCTCGTTGCTGCGGATAATTAGTTTTCATCGGCTGCAAAGGAGCTCGTGCCCGGACAGACAGGCACAAAGAGGATTAAACCTGATCGCCCCTAATGAAGTGGTTGGCTAAACAAACATCCGCTGACCTCTTAAGCCAAATCGGTTCTCCAGTTTTGCTCTGCCCACTTCTCACAGCTGCCAGCTGCACCAGCAACATCCTTGTCAAAAGCGATTGGATTTATGTGATGTTGATAGTTAAACCTTGTTTGGTGTGTGTGTGTGTGCGGGTGTGTGCGCGCGTGTGTGCGTGCGTGTGTGCGTTAGGGCTGCCAAGTCCAATTCAAGAAATATCTGGGGACTTTGGGGGTGGAGCCAGGAGACTTTGGGGTGGGGCCAGGAGCAAGGTTGTGTCAAGCATGATTGAACTCCAAAGGGAGTTCCGGCTATTATGTTTAAAGGGACCAAGCACATTTAAACGCCTTCACTCCATTGGAAATAATGAAGGATAGGGGCACCTTTTTTTTTTGAGGCTCATAGAATTGGACCCCCTAGTCCAATTTTTTTAGAACTTGGCGGGTATTTTGGAGAAAGGCACCAGATGCTATGCTGCAAATGTGGTGCCTCTACCTCAAAAAACAGCCCCCTCCAGAGCTCCAGATACCAGTGGATCAATTCTGCATTATACGTTGTGGGAATCGGTATCCTTAGGGAATAACGGAGTGCCCTGCAAGCATTTCTCTCCCCCCCCCAACTCCGCTTTCTAATGACCCTGAAGCGGGGGGGAGGGCCTCCAAACCGGGGGATCCCCTGCCCCCACCTGGGGATTGTGCAACCCAAACAGAGAATTGTGGCAAAAACAGGCAGGGGAATCCAAAGCACAACACTACCGCAAAACCAGCCTCAGAAAACCAATACAAAATTATCATACAAAAACTACAACATATTATACAGACACTTTTTAGAAAACTAATTCCAACGGTATCTATGCAAAATAAAAGGAACATATTCACCGGAAAACCAGTCCCATTTCTTCTTGGCAACCCAATGCCGATTCTAACGAGGAAAATCCAGGTGAAATAGAAATGAATGATACATTGTCCAAAAATCCAAAAATCTTTAAGATATGCAGCCAGCAGTCCAGGAAGGTGACAAGGTCGTACTGGTGCCCTTGTTTCACATTAGCTTCTTCAAGCTTCTCACAAATAGATAGATCCAAGAGGGCAGCCGAATTGGTCTGAAGCAGCTGAAGAAAGCAGGAGTCAAGTACCACCTTTAAGACCAACCAAGTTTTATTGAGAATGTAAGCTTTTGTGTGCTCTCCTCGTCAGATGAAGTGTGCTTAGAAAGCACACAAAAGCTTATGTTCTCAATAAAACTTGGTTGATCTTAAAGGTGAAACTTGACTCCTGCTTTGTTCAACATCTCACAAATAGTTTCAAATACTGGGTAAAAACGCCATACACTTCAATGCACTGAATAACACTTCAACACTAGGGATTGGCAACCCCAGTGTGTGTGTGTGTATGTGTGAAGCGCTATCATGTTGCAGCTGACTTATGAGAACACAGCAAGGGGCTTTCAAGGGAAGGGAGAAGCCTTCCTCTGCAGAGTCATCCTTGGTGGTCTCCCTTCCAAGTCCCAGCCCTACTTAGCTTCTGAGATCTACAGATCAAAAATGCACTGCTCCAAGTACAACAAGAGACCATTTAGTAATTGTCAGCCGATGTAACTTTACTGAATGAAATGCTTAGCTGAACTGTCGCCATCTTTAAACGCTGTTACTAACCATGAGAAAAGACCTTGCATATCAAAGTAGAAAGTGCAGATGTTGCCAATGCTTGATGTGAACATTTCCTTCCCTTGATACTAACAAAGGCAGAAATTCCCCCCTTTGAAGATAAAGCGCCTCCAGGGACAGCCGCCTGGCCATCCCCGGAAGACTAACAGTAACAATAAGATAAGAAAGGGAGACCGTGTGAATCTTTGCACCTCACGTGGCAATGTTTAGAATTGTGGCTTTGTATAGTTCCCTTTGATGTACCCCAATATAGCCTGCCATCTAATTCTACAATGTATCAGTCTCAATTTTTCCTTTGTTCCGATGCTTATGGATTATCAAATAAAGCCTAACTTTGCAACAATTCAAGGTCTGGTCAATTTGAGATCCCATCATCTGACAGTAATAGCCAGTCATTTGTTTACAAATATACAAAATACAAATCCCAAATATGAAGTATGGACTACGGCAGGTCTGATCACTCCATTACACTGTCAGGTTCAATTCACATAAGGTACAGGTAGTCCCCTGGGCAGTCATTTCTGACTCTGGGGTGACGTTGCTTTCACAATGTTTTCACGCAGACTTTTTTTTTTTTTTTTGTAAATAATTTTATTGTATATTAGAAAGAAAAATACACACAAAACAAGAATCAATCAACCATCACAACATAAACACAAACATAAAATTCAACATACAACATAATACCTACCACACTCTAATGACATACCAATAAACTGACATCATACTAACATCATACTGACTCCTCATTCATACGAGGAGCGGTTGAGGTTATCAAATTATAAGATCTATTATTCCAAACCAACACCTTTTCCTTTAACCCATTGATATACTGGATTCCACATTTCGTTACATCTCTGGGTATTCCCCTCTCTTAGTCTAGTAGTTAGGATATCCATTTCTGCGGCTTCTAATAGCTTAATGATAAATTCTTCTCTGTTGGGTATTATGGCTGTATTCCAGTATTTGGCATAGAGAATTCTCACTATGGTTACAATATGTAATAGCAGCTTCAGTTTTCACGCAGACTTTTTACAGGGTGGTTTGCCATTGCCTTCCCCAGTCATCTACACTTTCCCCGCCAGCAAGCTGGGGACTCGTTTTACCAACCTGGGAAGGATGGAAGGCTGAGTCAACCTGGGGCCGGCAACCAGAACCCAGCTTCCGCCAGGATCAAACTCAGTTCATGAGCAGAGCTTGGACTGAAGGACTGCAGCTTTACCACTTCGCACCACAGGGCTCTTCTCAATTCACATATCCTCCCCCCCATTAATTTTTCCCCTCCCCTGTGAGAACGGAACCTGTGAATCTTCATTAGAGGTGCTGGAGATGTTATGGTCCACTTTATGAAGGTGTTGATAAGAGCACCGTGGCGCAGAGTGGTAAAGCTGCAGTACTGCAGTCCTAAGCTCTGCTCACGACCTGAGTTCGATCCCGGCAGAAGCTGGTTTCAGGTAGCTGGCTTGAGGTTGACTCAGCCTTCCATCCTTCCGAGGTCAGTAAAATGAGTACCCAGCTTGCTGGGGGGAAAGTGTAGATGACTGGGAAAGGCAATGGCAAACCACCCCGTAAAAACTCTGCCATGAAAACATTGTGAAAGCAACGTCACCCCAGAGTCGAAAACGACTGGTGCTTGCACAGGGGACTACCTTTACCTTTTTTTACTGGAAACTGCACCTGCGGTAGGGGAGTTTAATTTCCTTCTGCCTTGCAGGCACTTTTGCATAAATGGAATAAAAATAAAAATAAATAAATCTACCCCAGAGATGAAATCGGTTGTTCCCCAGGGTCATGTATGGTTTAGGTTTAGTCAGGCAATTAACCCAGAGAGGAACTGCAAGTCCCATAAAGCTGTGCAAAAATGTGCATGTGCCATAGCATTGATAACACTGATGTAGATAACCAGGGCTTTTTTTCTTTTTAGAAAAAGCCCAGCAGGAACTCATTTACATATTAGGCCATGCTCCCTGATGCCAAGCCAGCTGGAACTGTGTTCCTGTGCGTTCCTGCTCAAAATAAGCCCTGTAGATAACTATTAATGGATGAGACTTTATACATTCCCCCTTTGGAATGTATTTCATTCATGGGGACATTGCTCTGAGATTTGTGCAAGCTGAAGACTAAAGCTACCCGAAACTAGACACTATCGATCACCGGTCCAGCTTTGCTTCTTTAAGGTGGTCAAGTCTGAAGAGACCAGAGAAGAATACTGTTGGCTGAGCCACACTTTCAGACTGCCTTGATATTTACTTGTTAAGAGCAACCCGCATCTGTACTGATTACTGCACTGTGTTACACTGCTTGTTGTACTACTTGTTAGTAGAATTTTCCTTGTGGGCTTTGTTACTTTATATATTGTTTGATATTACAGATGTCCAGGGCTTTTTTTGAGCAAGAAAACACAGGAACACAGTTCCGGCTGGCTTGGTGGCAGTTCCGGCTGGCTTGGTAACAGGGGTGTGGCCGAACATGCAAATGAGTTCCTGTTAGACTTTTTCTACCCCAAAAAGCCTTGTGATGTCAGGAAGTATGGCCTAATATGCAAATGAGCTCCTGCTGGGCTTTTTCTACAAAAAAGAAGTATTCAAGTCTTTTGTTACCTTGGGGCTTTTCTTGTATTTTATAGCTACATAATTACCCCAGGTCTCCTTTGCTTGTTGATTGCCTGTACTATTTTGATGCATGAAAAATAACTCACAGAACAGGCTTCAGCTGCTCACAGACAACCAAACTGTTTGACAAAAAAATGCAGGCTCCTACAAGCAGGATTGCCTGACTAAGCCATACTTTAATTGCCTGATTAAACCATAATTGCCTGACTAAACCATACATGACCCTGGGGAACAACCGATTTAATCTCTGGTGTAGATTTATTTATTTTTATTCTATTCCATTTATGCAAAAGTGCCTGCAAGGCAGAAGGAAATTTTGGCAAGCAAAAATATGCCTTGAACTGGCTGGAGTTTGAGCATCCCTGGTTTTTCCTCCTCCACTTTCCTCATTCCAGATTTTCTTATTCGACTGTTGTTTGCACATCAATTGTTGCAAATGGCATAAAAAATTGACACCAAAGAATCCCATTGGTGCCATCAATAAGAGTGAGGCCGTCTCGCACTGACTGCAATGACAATTTAAGGAAACAGAAGGAAAGAAAACTAGCCCTGGTGTCTCATCCTTGTTTCTAAGTGACAGCATGAGAACAGACCTCCAACGAAAACAACGATTCAGAGGCTCTGCTTGAGTCATGCAAATCATTGTGGCGGTCATTGAGAACCAGTTTGATGTAGTGGTTGAGTGCGGACTCTTATCTGGGAGAAACGGGTTTGATTCCCCACTCCTCCACTTACGGCTGCTGGAATGGCCTTGGGTTAGTCATAGCTCTTGCAGGAGTTGTCCTTGAAAGGGCAGCTGCTGTGAGAGCCCTCTCAGCCCCACCCACCTCACAGGGTGTCTGTTGTGGGGGGAGAAGATATAGGAGGTTGTAAGTCGCTCTGAGACTCTGATGCAGAGAGAATGGTGAGAAGGGTGCCCTTTCAAGGACAACTCCTATGAGAGCTATGGCTGACTCAAGGCCATTCCAGCTGCAAGTGGAGGAGTGGGGAATCAAACCCGGTTCTTCCAGATAAGAGTCCACACACTTAAACACTACACCAAACACTTGTCAGGGATGCTGTAAGCTCATTCTGCATTGAGCAAGGGGTTGGAGTAGATGACCTGCATGACCCCTTCCAACTCTATGGTCCTATGTGTGAAAGTGCCCCTTCCTTTTTTCACCAGCTGTATATTGTTCCTGGAATAGGGTGTTATAAATGTTAAGAATTGTGGCAAGAATACTGTCGACTGGGATGGCAAAAATAGTGTAGATTGCTAAGAAGATGGGTAGGATGACCTAGAAAGCACCCTTCAGTATCCAAGGATGAAGGGCCATCCCTGAAACTGCCCATTGTTTGCTAGAGGGGCATAAGGCATTATGAAGGAGACATCCTTGATACTGAGCAGCATCAACCAACCCCCTAGTTGCTTGAACAGCACATTAGGGAAGGAGGATGAAGCTCAGAACCTCTTGGCTCAGATGATGTGCAAGCTACGACAAGCAACACCAGTGGTAATACTGGTCAAGTTTGGATCTCTCTCTCTCTCTATGTGTGTGTGTGTGTGAGAGAGAGAGAGAGAGAGAGAAACATGGTCCCCTATGAGCTGACTTTGTTGCAAATTGCGCTTCATAGCTGAGAGGATCAATTTTAAAAATCCCAGTTTAGCCCCTATAGCATTGTTTCATGGCTTCATTTGGGTGGTCCCGTTATGGAAACACAAATCAGTTTGCAAATTTTGATTTAAAATATTTTTAAAGCATTTGCAGATTCACAAAGACGAGTCGTTGCATTTATATTCCACTTTTGCTCGTTGATGGTGGCAGCTGACTTAGGGTGACCCCCAGCGAGGGGCTTTCAGGGCAAAGGAGAAGCAGAGGTGGTTTGTCATTGCCTTCCTCTGCAGAGCTTTCCTTGGTGGTCTCTCATCCAAGTCCCAACCCTGCTTAGCTTCCGAGATCTGACAAGATCATGCTCTAGTATGCTGTGTCCCCTCCTTCGAACAGTGAACACAATAAAGAAAACAGACACTAGTGATAATAAAAATCACCTCTTTTTTTCAAGAACAAAATGAGTGAAAAACAAATAATTGGGGATCATACCCCTAATCAGTACAACACTGTCCTTGAGCATTTCTGCATGCTCAAGTTTGTTGAAGCGGCAGCCAAGAAAGAACAATTGCCTGATCCAGACCGGCATGTCCTATGATGTTCTTGGCGTGCCACTGAAAGATGAGACCCCGTAGCATCGCAAAGGAATATAAAGGCCTGGGGGGAAATCTTTTGAATTGGTACAATAAGAAAGGCACTTAAGAAAGTAAAGTTGTTGTTGTTTTTTTTTCAACTAAATCATGTTGCCTTATTTTACAAAACTGGATAGCTTTTCCTTTTTTTTTCTTTTAGAGGGGGAAAAAAACCCCCTCCAGTTTGTCTGTGATTACTGCAGAACGAAATGGATAGGATTAATAAGCAAGGGAAAGAAAATAGCCGTGGCCCGACTGCCTTACATGGGGGTTGAAAGGTGACATTGATCTCCAGCCACAGAGGAGTTCCAGCCTCTTTATGAGCAGAGAATTCAGCAATAGCTGCAAATAAATGAAGTCCCGTCGGCACCCCTGGAGCCATGACACCTACTCGGCTTCCGTAACCCAAACGCCCTGAAGGGCTTCCACAAATGCAGCTTTCTTTCCCCTCAATCTTCCCTCCGTACCTTTGTCAGGTAATCCAAGTAACACCAGTGGTAATACTGCTAAATACTTAGCGGCACATAGTCCATTTGCAACTGAAGCAAAATGGCCCCAAGTGTCATCACCTTCATCGCTAACAGGGCGGTGCATGGTGGAATCAGAGAAGAGTCCTAACTGTGGCCGGTGCCTTAGGCTGGAGCCAATCAGGTGGAAATGGAATGACAAAACATTCTAAGATGAGCAGAAAACAGCCTCTCCTTTATTCTCAGGGCTGGCCCTAGACTGTGTGGCACCCTAGGCAAGGCCAGGGCTTTTTTTTGTAGCAGAAACTCCTTTGCATATTAGGCCACACCCTCATGTAGCCAATCCTCCAAGAGCTTACAGTAAGCCCCACAATAAGAGCTCTGTAAGCTCTTGGAGGATTGGCAACATCAGGAGGGTGTGGCCTAATATGCAAAGAAGTCCCTGCTGGCCCTGTTTATTCTAGACATTTACACTGAGACTGGTGATGCCCTATAAGGCAAAGGGTGAAGCTTCTTTCCCTGTCCCCAGCAGGCAAAGCCTCTCACTTGGCCTTAGACCTCATCCTTGAGAAATTGAGTGGGAGAAAAACTGGCCTGAAAATGGCCTCCATTTTCTTTCTGGGAGTTACCCCATGTCTCTATGATCATTACCACAGGGACTGGGGGATATCCCTGGGGCTTCACCCAGAAGTGATATCACATCCTACCCACACTCCACATTTCCCAGGCGTGACCTTCAAAATGTCCTGGCCTTTTCTGAGGTAGAGCTGGTAACTGTACAAGGGGCAGAACTTGGTGGGCTTGGCCTACTACTTTCTGGCAATCTCCTGGACCAATGTGGAAGGCAGGACAACCAGCATAATGTCACTTCTGGTTGTAGACCTGGAAAAGATGGCACGAAACCAGCAGTTTTCTAGGAATGTCATTATTCTCTATGATTTTTACTTGGAGCATTTTCAAATGCCAGTCACCCCCCCCCCCCCCCAATTTTGATCCCACTGTTCTCGTGGACCCCAAAAGCAGAAGATTGCCTGCCATAGTGGGCAGCCCTGTTATTGAAGGTAGTGGGGAACAGAGCCTAGATGTGCCTTGGGGGGGGCAGGGGAGGCGCCTGGTGAATATGGTGGAAGAACTAACAGCAAAAGCATTCAAGCCCAGTAGAAAAGTGAAGCCTGTGCTCTTGGTTCTGGCTTTTCCTCTTGGAGATTGGAGAAGCAGTATACAAACCATGGGAGGAGAAGAAGAAGAAATTTGATTTATATCTCACCCTATACTCTGAATCTCAGAGTCTCAAAGCGGTCACAATCTCCTTTTCCTCTCCGCCCCCTGAAACAGACAACCTGTGAGGTAGGTTGGGCTGAAAGAGCTCTCCCAGTAGCTGCCATTTCAAGGACAACTCCTACAAGAGCTATGGCGGCCATTCCAGCAGCTGCAAGTGGAGCAGTGGGGAATCGAACGCAGTTCTCTCAGATAAGAGTCCATGCACTTAACCACTACACCAAACTACACCAAGCTTTGAGACCTGACAACCTTGATATGTTCTGCGTTTGCTTTCACTGTTCGTTCTGTCTTATCTGTTTCTGACCAACAAGCAAAGTATTTCAGACAGGCCCTTCTCAATGTGAGAGTCAGTGTGATGCAGGGCTGATGAGATTCAAACTAGTATTTGGGAGACCAGGGTTCAAATTCCCCACTATGGAGGCTTACTGGGTGACCTTGGGCCACCCACAATCTCTCATTTTAACCTTCAAGGTTGTTGGGAGGGTAAAATGGAGGCAAGGAGAGCTATGGAATCTCCCTTGGGTCCCCATTGAGGAGAAAGTTAAGGTATAAATTAATTACATTAAATAAATACATACTTTTTAAAAGTGCCCCCGCACATGTTGAAGTAAAGGGGAGCTTATGTTCTTTGGTGGCACCCCGCTTATAGAACTCATTCGCAGTGCAGGTTTACCCACATCAAGCCTTGCTCGGTTTACTTGCCTGGCTAAACTACTCCTTTTTATTAGGGTTTTTATATCTGAGCATTTCATTTTGTTTGTGTGTGTGGGTGTAATATTGACTTACAATCATAAACTGGGGATTTTAAATGCTCTGACTAATGTTTCAGCTGATGATAATTTTAACCTTTTAAAATATTTCAACATTTTTAAATTGTATATTATTTTCATATTTTAAGATTGGGCTCAGGCTTCAAACTAATATGGACTGTGAGTGCAAGATGGAGATTATCTATCTATCTATCTATCTATCTATCTATCTATCTATCTATCTATCTATCTATCTATCTATCTATCTATCTATCTATCTATCTATCTATCTATCTATCTATCTATCTATCTACAAGAGCCCCATGGAACAGGTCAGTAAAGTGAGTACCCAGCTTGCTGGGGGGAAAGTGTAGATGACTAGGGAAGTCAATGGTAAACTACCCTGTAAAAAGTCTGCCAAGAAAATGGCATGATGTGACCTCACCCCATAAGTCAGTAATGACTCGGTGCTTGCACAGTGGACTAGCTTTACCTTTATCTGTCTGTCTGCTTGCCTGCCTGCGGGCCTGTCTCTGTCTCTCTCTCTATCTCTCTCTCCCCATCATCCATCCATCCATCCATCCATCCATCCATCCATCCATCCATCCATCCATCCATCCATCCGTCCGTCTGTCTGTCTGTCTAACTTTCACAGCTTCACACACTCACTGAGAAAAGCCATGTGGCTCTGCCTCCTCACCCTGTCCCAGCCAGCTTTCCTCCTATTGAGATTTAAAGCCACATGCACATTCCAAAACACAAGCAGTTTCTAAGCTTCTTTAAAGCCTGCCAGGATTTAAAGATACATGGTGGCTGTTGGGGTGGGGCTTCCCCCCACTGGCCAGTTGGCTGGCAGCAGGGAGGAACCTGCAAAACTGGAGAATCCCCTGCCTGGACCTGTGCAATGGCAAGCCTAGTTTTTGCTCACTCGCACTTCAAGGGCACAATGCAAGAGACAAGAAGGAGGTTCCTTTGTCTTTCTTTTTCTCCAAATGTTCTAGAAAGACATGTAGAACTCAATAAAAAGGCAAAAGCCCCACACTGCCATTTCCGTTGATGAAAATGGCAGTGGCAAGGAAACTGGGATCTCCTTCTCACCCCCACTGGTGCCAAGTGAGTTTAAGGTAAGTTCTCCTGACATTGATCTGTTTGGGAGTACAACTGTACACCGGAGACTCAATCTGCATCAAGTGTATCATGCATTTGAGTCCTTAGACCGGCACTGCAAGAAACAGGATCTTTCCAGTGACTGTCCTGGCACTATAGAATTTATTTCTCTGTAAGGCTTCTTTAACATGCCTTCTGAAAAACTAAGTTCTGTCCCAGGAAAGCTCATACTGGAAGAAATGTTGCTAGTCCACAAGGAGCCACCCAGACTTCTCTTTTGTTGTACTACTATACACTCGCTGGGGTACCCCACTGGAATCATTCTCATTTGCCTCTCTTCCTAGCCATTTGACATTTTATGATGAAATCTATATTGTTTAAGGATTGAAGAATTCACCTCTTCTGCACTTCTAATGGTGTGGTTTTGAGGTCATGTCACTATGTATTTATCTACCATTATTATTGTCATACAACAGCATCCACCTATTTGAATGGAGAAACTGACTGGGTTTTTCTAGACTATTTAAACGCCGTGTGTGTGTGTAAAGTACTAAAAAGACACCGTCAACTTATTGTGACCCCAGAGGTTCAGGGCAAGCGAGGTTCAAAGGTAGTTTTGCCATTGCCTGCCTTTGCGTAGTGACCCTGGACTTCCATGGTGGTCTCCCATTCAAGAACTAACGTGGGCTGCTAGGGTTGCCAATCTCATTTGAGGGCAGGGGATCCCCTAGTTTGGAGCTCTCCCCCACTTCAGGGTAATCAGAAAGCAGGGGAGGGAAATGTCTGCTGGGCAGACCATTATACTCTATGGAGACCGATTCCTGTAGGATATAATGGAGAATTGATCTGTGAGTATCTGAGGTTCTGGGGGGTTGCTTTTTGAGGTAGAAGCACCACATTTTCAGCATAGCACTTGATGCCTCTCCTCAAAATACTCCCAAAGTTTCAAAAAGATTGGATCAGGGGGTCCAATTCTATGATCCCCAAAAAGGTGCCCCATCCTTCATTATTTCTAAATAGGGGTCCCAACCCTCCCGCCCTGGCGGGGGACCCCAGGATTTCCACCCTCTTCCCCCGCTCCCCCAAAAAATGGAAGCGGGGGGAGGGGGGAAATGGCGAGCCGCTGCCGCCCCCTCCCCGCCCAGTGAACCCGTAGGCGGCGGGCCCGCCGGCGCCCAGCAGCAGGAGGAGGCGGCGGAGGAGCTGTCGGTCGAGGGCCTCGCTGGCGGCGTTGGCGCAGCAGAGGGGCAGCAGGAGTGCGGCGAGGAGATCGAGCGCACCGGAGCAGTGGAGGCGGCAGAGCCAGGCGCGGCCCAGGGCGGTGAGGGAGCTCTTGAAGGGGTGCAGCACAGCCCCGCCAGCACCAGTGCGGCAGCGCCGGAGGCCGAGGAGGAGGCCCCGAGCCCTGCTCTCCATGCCCGCGCCACCGTCCTGCTTCACCCAGGCCTCCAGCCTCAGGCGGCCGCGGAGGGGCGGGGAGGACAAGAGGGAGGAGGAGGGAGGGACAGCTGCTAGTGCGGCTGCGGCACGGGAACCTGCAGCTGCGGCGCTTGTCACAGCCTTGATATTGGCTCCACCCCTAACATCTCCTGGCTCAACCCCCAAAGTCTCCAGGCTCCACCCCCAAAGCCCCCAGCTATTTCTTCAATTGGACTTGGCAACCCTATTTCTAAATGGAGGGAAGGCATTTAAAAGGCATGCCATCCCTTTAAATGTGATGGCTAGAACTCCCTTTGGAGTTCAATCATGCTTGCCACACCTTTGATCCTGGCTCCACCCAAAGTCTCTTGCCTCTGCCAGATATATATATATATATATATATATATAAGAGAGGGAGAGAGAGAGAGTCAGACCTAGCAACCCTAACTGACCCAGCTTAGTTTGTGAGAGCTGACAAGATTGGGCTAGCCTGGGCACTCTAGGTCAGGGCGTTAAAATAGATATGACAGAAGAAGACAGGAGATTTCTACCCTGCCTTTCTCTCTAAATCAGAGACTTAGAGCAGCTTACAATCTCACATATCTTCTCCCACCACAACAGACACCCTGTGAGGTGGGTGGGGCTGAGAGGGCTCTCACAGCAGCTGCCCTTTCAAGGACAACTCCTGTGATAGCTATGGCTAGCCCATAGGGTTGCCAAGTCCAATTCAAGAAATATCTGGGGACTTTGGGGGTGGAGCCAGGAGACTTTGGGGGTGGAGCCAGGAGACATTGGGGGCAGAGCCAGGAGCAAGGGTGTGATAAGCAGAACTCCAAGGGAGTTCTGGCCATCACATTTAAAGGGACACTTCCCCCACCCGCCACCACCATGAGAAAGGGGGCTCCCCTCACCCTCGCCGCTCCCGCCGGCCGTCCAGCTTCGTTGCCGCGGGGAGACGGAGGCGAAAGAACCTCGCGTGCCCCTTTACTGGCTTCCTGCCGGCCGCAAAAGTTTGCAGAGAGAAGAGCCTCATGGCGGCAGCAGGGAGAGCAAACAATCCGCGTCTCCTTGGCAAAGGAACGCTCTCCTCTCTCCCCCCCCCTTTCCTTCCTCGCGCTCCAGTCACTGAGAGGAGGCGGCGCCAGCGGAGGGAGGCGGAAAAGAGCGGCGATTTAGTAGGTGGGGCCGGGGAGCGCCTCGCACCGCAGAGGCGAGGCTTGGTGAGGCGAGCGCCTTTTCCTGCGCGGTTTCTCCACGCCCCCCCCCCTTTTGCCATACCCCCTTCCAATCAGGGACAGGCTGCCGCTGCCCCTGCAACGATCAACGGCCTTTGCAAAGTTTGAACTGTCCTTGTGAAGTCTTAGGAGAGGGGAAAGGGGGGCACCCCGGTGCTGTTTCCCCCCCCTCCCCCCGCTTCCTTTTTTTGGAAGAGCGGGGGAAGAGGGTGGAAATCCTGGGGTCCCTCGCCAGGGCGGGAGGGTTGGGAAGCCTACTAGCCCAAGGCCATTCCAGCAGGTGCAAGTGGAAGAGTGGGGAATCAAACCCGGTTCTCCCAGATAAGAGTCCATGCGCTTAACCACTACACCAAACTGGCTCTTTGTCCCATTTATAACCCATTTTCCTCCAAGGATCTTGGGGCAGTAAACAGTGTTCTTTCCTCCTTCATGTTTTCTTCAGAAGAACCCTGTGAGGCAGGTTAGCCTGAGACAGACAGGGAATGATCCAGATCCACCCAGGCCTTTGTGGCTGAGCAGGGATTTGTACTAGATCGCCCCAGTCCAAGCATGACACTCTAGCAACTCTGTCACAGGAGCTCTCTATGGCTGTAGGTATAGATGATTCTAGCCTGATCAGCATTAAACTATACAGTGCAGTTCTCTGATAGAAAGCAACATTTATAGCTCTTTTTGCTAATTTTCTACAGGAAGGGCTTTTTTTTACAATGTACAGTAGATTTTGTAACCCAAAGAAGCATGGGAGGACCTTTTTGGGGTAATTGACATTCAAGTGTCATTAGTTCCCTTCCTTCTTATTCAGCAGAGCTGAAATGAAATGGTGGGGGGGACGACAGTCTCTGCATCTCTAAAAAGAAGGCATTGTTTATTTGGGAGGGGGAAAAAAATTAAAACATGAATTTTAAATTAAGCAATAAACTGCTGGGGAGGAGATGGCTTGAAATGCGGGCTGAATTTCTTCCGACAATCTCTGCACAGATGGCTGGCCAAAGAAAGAAAATGTGACAAACCAATGCAGCACTCCCCATCCCCCTTCCCAAGCCTGGACTATTTTGGAAACATTGCCTTTGCGGCTTGGATACTGCAGAATACTAGTTACCAAAACACATCTCACAGTAGGCGTCATAGGCCCACTGGTGTGGTTATGGATTGAGCATATAGCTGCATGTTCAACGAGCCTTCAAAGTTAGAAGTCTGGGCTAGGAACTTGCAAGCAAATAACATCCAATCAGATCCAAGTAGCACCCATCCTTTGGTGTAGGTAATATCAGGACTTTATTTTTTTTTTAGCAGGGACTTTGCATATTAGGCCACACACTCCTGATGTAGCCAATCCTCCATGAGTTTACAGAACTCTTAGTTCAGGGCCTACTGTAAGCTCCAGAAGGATTGGCTACATCAGGGGTGTATGGCCTAATGCGCAAAGGAGTCCCTGCTACAAAAATAAGCCCTGGGTTATATCAACAAACTGAATGGCAATAGTTGCAGATCTTTAGCTCTAGCACCTTGTTATCTTCCTTCAGCTTTTCAGGTGGAAGGACGGCCATCGAAAAGAGAGAGTGCTTCAGCAGAACGGTTATCTGATAGGTTGTCTGTCAGCAGCAAGAATTTACCAGTGTTCCCACTTAACAGGATTTTTATTATTATTTATGTATTTACAAAATGCATATCCTGTCTTTCTGCCCAATCAGAAAGTAGTTGACTGAGTTATGTCAGTTAAGTAGTTGACTGAGCCAGTTTGGTGTAGTGGTTAAGAGTGTGGACTCTAATCTGGGAGAACCGGATTTGATTCCTCATTCCTTCATTTGCAGCTGGGTGACTCGATGTCATAGCTCTCTTAAAACTGTTTTAACGAGAGCAGTTCTTAAAAGAGCTCTCTCAGCCCCACCTACCTCACAGGGTGTCTGTTGTGAAGAGAAGAAGAGAAGGAGATGGTAAACCACTCTGAGTGAAGATCTAATCTCCTCCTCTTCTTCTATTGCAATTGGTTTGATCAGCCCATTTTGTTTGATCCAATCCAACCGAAGAAAAAATGAGTATGACAAAGTCTCTCTTCCATTCAGAAAGGTCTCTAGTTCCACTTAGCTTATTGGCACAGTTTTAGCCGTCTTTGATAATATACAACAAACAGCAAGAAAAGGGGGCGACCTTCTCGCAGGTTCCTTACCCATCGTACCCAGTTATTTCAGCTAATATTTTTAATCAGTTCTTTTCAGATAAATGAGCCTCTGGTTGTTAATAAAAGATTAGAGCCTCCCCTCCTTTGAGTCATAAAATCAATAAAAGCTTCTGAACTCATGGAAGAGCCTTGAAATCTCCTCCCAGTTCATAATTAGGCACGTCTAGTAATCAAGAGCAATAAAGGGCTTCAAAGTTTTATGAAATCGGTAATAATATCCTTCTGAACATCTTTCAGCGCACACCGCCTTATTGAATCAGGAAACTACTCTGTTCAGACCTGGATGAGAGGAAACCTGTGTAATTTTGAGCACACATTGGAGATCTATAAACATGAGCTCTTATTACATTTAGGGGTGAGTAAATGTTACCTGTTTTGTTCTTTTAAAGATGTGACTATTTTGTCAATGGCTTCCATGCTCCAGAGGCATATCTTTGTAACTGGAAGGGCTAGGGACTTCAGTTTTTTTAAAAATGGAACGCTTGGAATTCAGGGAACCTGCTGTACTTATTGCTACAGTGGTATATCAGCAGGGCTTTTTTGTAGCAGGAACTCTTTTGCATATTAGGCCATAAACCCCTGATGTAGCCAATCCTCCAAGAGCTTACAGGGCTCTTAGTACAGGGCCTACTGTAAGCTCCAGGAGGATTGGTTATCTCAGGGGTGTGTGGCCTACTACGTAAAGGAGGTCCTGCTACAAAAAAAAGGCCCTGTGATATCAGTATAAGGATATTCTAGCACTGATTTCAAAACAATACAAAAGCTCCATTGACCTAGGTGAGAAAGGTGAGAGCTGGTGGGAGATGGGGGCAGGGAAACTAAGGGGAAATCTGCCATGTGGAAGCCCCGTTGCTAGCTGTGCTTTATATGCAGTTGCACCAGCAATGGGAACACCACACAATCCTGTCTCTATATCAAATACACTGTCATCTGACACTCTAACCCCTATGCCCTGCTGGCTCTCAATCTAGCCATGTTTATGATATCTATGGCACATTTCAGAGAATCCAATCAACTCCTGTACAAGCAGCAAATCAGACAGCCAAAATAGGGTCGTCTAGAATCCACTCAGCACCTGCTTTCATACCCACCCCTACCCCGAAACAAGAATTAAAGATCTTTTTCATTCACTGCTAACAACTATATAAGGGAGGGGAGGTGGCATGGTATGGCTCGATCTTGTCAGATCTCGGAAGCTAAGTAGGGTCTAGGGATGCCAAATCCAAGTTAAGAAATATCTGGGGACTTTGGGGGTGGAGCCAGGAGACATTGGGGGTGGAGCCAAGATCAAGGCTGTGACAAGCATCATTGAACTCCAAAGGGAGTTCTGGCCATCCCATTTAAAGGGAAGGCACACTTTTTCAATGCCTTCCTTCCATAGGAAATAATGAAGGATAGGGGCACCTTCTTTTGGGGCTCATAGAATTGGACCCCCTGGTCCAATCATTTTGAAACTTAGGGGATATTTTGGGGAGAGGCACTAGATGCTGTACTGAAAATGTGGTGCCTCTACCTAAAAAAACAGCCCCCCCCAGAGCCCCAAATATCCGTGGATCAATTCTCCATTATTTTCTATGGGAATAAATATCCATAGAGATAACAGAGTTCCCAGCAGACATTTCCCTCCCATCCCCCCGCTTTCTGACGACCCTGAAATGGGGGGAGGGCCTCCAAACCGGGGGATCCCCTGCCCCCACCTGGGGATTGGCAACCCTAGTAGGGTCAGACCTTGGAAGGGAGACCATCAAGGAAGACTCTGCAAAGGAAAGCAACGACAAACCACCTCTGCTTCTCACTTGCTTGAAAGCCCTTTATTAGGGTTACCATAAGTCAGCTGCAATGTGATGACATTTTATACACGCAGCAACAAGATGTATTTGGCAGGTGATATTCCAGAGACAGATATGGAGAAAGCAGTGTGGAAATGCACACACATCAAAGTCTTGCAATATTGTATGTGATCAAAATGCTATCTGAGCTTACTTGTAGCTCCAGTGGTTGGTTGGAAGTGTTGTTAAATCACAAGTGACGTAGGGCTACCCAGGGCTTTCTTTTTTTTTTTGTAGGAGGAACTCCTTTGACATATTAGGCCGCACACCCCTGATGTAGCCAATCCTCCAAGAGCTTACAGGGCTCTCATTACAGGGCCTAATGGAAGCTCGTGGAGGATTGGCTACATCAGGGGTGTGTGGCCTAGTATGAAAAGGAGTTCCTGCTACAAAAAAAAAAAAAAAAAAACCTTGAGGTTACCCCATTGGGTTTTCAAGTGCTACTCCACAGGATTTTCAATGCATGAAATGTTCAGAAGGTGATTTGTCATTGCCTCCCTCCATGTAGTAACATTGAGCCAGTTTGGTGTAGTGGTTTAGTGTGTGGACTCTTATCTGGGAGAACTGGATTTGATTCCACACTCTTCCACTTACAGCTACTGGAATGGCCTTGAGTTAGCTATAGCTATCGTAGGAATTGTCCTTGAACGGGCAGCTGCTGTGAGAGCCCTCTCAGTCCCACCTACCTCACAGAGTGTCTGCTATGGGGGGTAGGGATGCCAATCCCCAGGTGCGGGCAGGGGATCCCCTGGTTTGGAGGCCCTCCCCCCGCTTCAGGGTCATCAGAAAGCGGGGGGAGGGGAGGGAAATGTCTGCTGGGGACTCTGTTATTCCCTATGGAGATTTATTCCCATAGAAAATCATGGAGAATTGATCCGCGGGTATCTGGGGCTCTGGGGGGGGCTGTTTTTTGGGGTAGAGGCACCAAATTTTCAGTATAGCATCTAGTTCCTCTCCCCAAAATAACCCCCGAGTTTCAAAAAGATTGGACCAGGGGGTCCAATTCTATGAGCCTCAAAAGAAGGTGCCCCTATCCTTCCATTATTTCCTATGGAAGGAAGGAATTGAAAAGGTGTGCCGTCCCTTTAAATGTGATGGCCAGAACTCCCTTTGAAGTTCAAGTATGCTTGCCACAGCCTTGATCTTGGCTCCACCCCCAATGTCTCCTGGCTCCACCCTCCCCCCCCCCCCCAAGTCTCCTGACTCCATCCCCAAAGTCCCCAGATATTTCTTGAATTGGACTTGGCAACCTTAGTGGGGGGAGAAGATATAGGAGATTGTAAGCTGCTCTGAGTCTCTGATTCAGAGAGAAGGGTGGGGTATAAATCTGCAGTCTTTGTCTTCTTTTCTTAGTGGTCTCCCATTCATGAAATAACCAGGGCTGACCCTGCTTAGCTTCCAAGATCTGTTGAGAGTGGGGAAGCCTAGATCATGCAGGTTAGGGCTTCAGGTCAGAGAGTTAAAAAGACAACCTAATATGTAGTTTGTCCCTCATCTCTTTTAGGGATGCCAGTCTCTAGGTGGGACCTGGGGACCCCCTGGAATTACAGTTCATCTCCAGACCACAGCTCTATGGCTTTGTACCCCACTGAGGTCTCTGTCTTCCCCAGGCTCCATCCTCAGATCTCCAGGAGTTTCCCAGCCTGGATCTGGCAACCTTAATCCCCCCCATTAGTGATCAGGTGGAGCCTGGAAACCCTACCTGTTCTGCTTGAGATTGTCAACCTATGTCTGAGCTGTAGTACTTCAGACTGTAGATTCACATCCTCATTCAAAATAAAATATCCTGTGTACTATCTACATACCAGAAAGGCTTTTCTCTGAAACAGAGGTGTCTGCCAACTAGTTAAAGTGGTGGAGCTCAAACACAGTTGACCACTTCAGTGAGAACTGGGACTCCGATACAACTATGCATGAAGCACAGTTTGAAACACACCAGCTGTCGAGCAGAAATCACGGCGCAAAATGAATGGTTCACGGCCAGCAGTGAAAAACACTTTTATCAAATGACAAACTTATCGGGGAGACTGATGGCTAGGCTGACACTTCATTGCACAAGCAGTATTTCTGAAAGAACTATGCAGCAGTGGTCAGGAATATGTCAACTTCCTCTCCTGTTTCCTTGAATTGATCTACATCCTAGTTAAGGTTTTCTTCTAGGACTGCATGCAGCGAAGGTCCATACCACAAAAGAATGCTGTGAAAAGCTTTTTTACTATGCTTTCAACAGAGAGGACCAAAACGCATTTCTCCTGATGCAGCAATTTGTGGCGGATTCTACGCGTGTGGATGTGCCACTGTGAGTACACCTTCCAACCCCTTAAGGATTTTTACTTATTTTCAGTGGGGTGGGCAGCTCTGCAAACCCACACATTTGCATTACGGAGTGCATACAGAGTGATTTTTTTGGCATGAAGGTGCAAGAAAAGGAACGGCAATAAATATGGCGTTCCAAAAGGAAATACATGCTATTGTAAGTCTTAGAATTTTCTTCCTTTTAAAAGTTTCTTCTAAGACCATCTCCAAGTCAACTGATGCCTTGAATCTCTTCTTCCCTTGCATACTCATAGATTTAGGGGGAGAAGGACCAGGGATTCTTCCAGATTCTCTGCATTTGAATTTCTTTTCTGAATCTGGAATTCTGAAGTACTTACTCTTCTTTCCAGGGTGGAGCCAATGAATAAGGGGGGGACAAATTTTGTACAGGACACTATTTGCCATTGGTTGTAACTTCCTAATACTCCAGTTTGTATGCAGGGGCACTTTCACACAAGAGATTTGGCTCAACCTAGGCCTGCCTTCCATTCCGATTAAATGTGCATGATCACACAAGCACTTCTGCCCTCTGAGCCGCACCTGTTCTCACCTCATCTCCAGGCGCCTCCTATCCAGGTTAAAAAGTCATCTTGGATCTTCTTGGTAGTTTCCCCCTGAATCGCATGGAGGGTGCATATTCGCTGGCCGTTTGAATGCCCACACATGACTCATAAGCGGAAGGGCAGTGTGATCTCGCCAAGCCATTTTCGGTGTGTTCGGGTCCCACCCCCGCCACAACCTTGCTGTCTGAAAGCCCAGAAACAGACCAAACTCAAGCGGCTTTTTTGGAGCTGAGATAATATCACACCGATTTCCTAGTGCTAAAGCACCCCAAGGTACTCCGGCACATTCATAAAACCCACAAGAATGCAGTCTTGGTGTGAGTGTATTGACAACAGTGCCCAAATTGACTTGGGTTATTATTTCTTGTATGGCAGAGTTAAACACAGGAAGCATATAAAAAAATACATAACCCAGTTGATACGACGGTTATGCAGACCCATTGGGTAATCCTAAATACTAATATCTACATTTTCAACCCACTCCATTGCAATTTGGGAGAGCTTAAAAAGCTTTGTCACATCTCCCTGGAAAGCACGATCCTCACATTTCTGTGACGGATGGAAAATACCTTAAGAACATAAGAACGTAAGAGAAGCCATGTTGGATCAGGCCAATGGCCCATCCAGTCCAAAACTCTGTATCACACAGTGGCCAATACACACACACACACTGTGCGGCTAATAGCCACTGATGGACCTCTGCTCCATATTTTTATCCAATCCATATTTTTATCCAAGCTGGCTATGCTTGTAGCTGCCACCACCTCCTGTGGCAGTGAATTCCACATGTTAATCACCCTTTGGGTGAAGAAGTATTTCTTTTTATCTGTTCTAACCTGACTTCTCAGCAATTTCATTGAATGCCCATGAGTTCTTGTATTGTGAGAAAAAGAGAAAAAGGACTTCTTTCTCTACTTTCTCCATCCCATGCATTATCTTGTAAACCTCTATCATGTCACCCCGCAGTCGACGTTTCTCCAAGCTAACGAGCCCCAAGCGTTTTAACCTTTCTTCAAAGGGTAAGTGTTCCAAATCTTTAATCATTCTAGTTGCCCTTTTCTGGACTTTTTCCAATGCTATAATATCCTTTTTGAGGTGCGGTGACCAGAATTGCACACAGTACTCCAAATGAGACCGCACCATCGATTTATACAGGGGCATTATGATACTGGCTGTTTTGTTTTCAATTCCCTTCCTAATAATTCCCAGCATGGCGTTTGCCATTTTTATTGCAATCGCACACTGTCTGGACATTTTCAGTGAGTTATCTACCATGACCTCAAGATCTCTCTCTTGGTCAGTCTCTGCCAGTTCACACCCCATCAACTTGTATTTGTAGCTGGGATTCTTGGCCCCAATGTGCAATACTTTACACTTGGCCACATTGAACCGCATCTGCCATGTTGACGCCCACTCACCCAGCCTCAATAGATCCCTTTGGAGTTCCTCACAATCCTCTCTGGTTCTCACCACCCTGAACAATTTAGTGTCATCTGCAAACTTGGCCACTTCATTGCATACTCCCAACTCCAAATCATTAATTAACAAGATAAAGAGCATGGGACCCAGTACTGAGCCCTGCGGCACCCCACTGCTTACCGTCCTCCACTGCGAAGACTGTCCATTTATACTCACTCTCTGCTTCCTATTAATTAGCCAGTTTTTGATCCACAAGAGGACCTGTCGTTTTACTCCATGACTCTCGAGCTTACTAAGGAGCCTTTGATGAGGAACTTTATCAAAAGCTTTCTGGAAGTCAAGGTAAACAACATCTATTGGGTCCCCTTTGTCCACATGCTTGTTCACCCCTTCAAAGAACTGTAACAGGTTAGTGAGACAAGATCTTCCCTTCCAGAACCCATGCTGAGTCTTCCTCAATAACTTGTGTTCATCAATGTGCCTACTCATTCTGTCCTTGATAATGGTTTCTACCAACTTTCCCGGTATTGAAGTCAGACTGACTGGCCTGTAATTTCCCAGATCTCCTCTGGAACTCTTTTTAAAGATGGGGGTGACATTTGCTACCTTCCAATCCTCAGGAACGGAGGCAGATTTCAATGAAAGATTACATATTTTTGTCAGGAGATCCACAAGTTCAACTTTGAGTTCTTTCAGAACTCTTGGATGTATGCCATCTGGACCTGGTGACTTATTAGTTTTTAATTTGTCAATCAGTTGTAGGACCTCCTCTCTTGTCACCTCAATCTGATTCAGGTCTTTCAACACCCCTTCCACAATTGGTACTGGAGCGGAGTGATTCTGGAGCGGGCAAACACTTCTCGTCTTCCACAGTGAAGATGAAGGCAAAAAATGCATTCAGTTTCTCAGCCATTTCCCTATCCTCCTTCAGTAATCCTTTTACTCCTTGGTTATCCAAGGGCCCCACTGCCTCCCTGGCTGGTTTCCTGCTTCTAATATATTTGAAAACATTTTTATTGTTGGTCTTTATGTTTTTTGCATTATGTTCCTCAAAGTCCCTTTTTGCCTGCCTGATCACAGTCTTGCATTTGATTTGCCACAGCCTGTGTTCCCTTTTATTAATCTCACTTGGACTAGCTTTCCACCGCTTAAAGGAGTCCTTCTTACCTTTTACAGCTTCCATTACTTTGTTTGTTAACCATGCAGGCCTTCTGTTTGTGCCTTTACTAATGTGTGGTATATATTTTATCTGAGCTTCTAGGATTGTAGTTTTAAATAGCCTCCAAGCTTCCCCAAGGGTTTTGACTGTATTTACCTTTCCTTTCAGTTTCCTCTTCACATGCCTCCTCATCTCAGAGAATTTACCCCTTTGGTGGGCTGCACTGCAATCACTTTTGGGTCCTGGTATTTTGCCCCATTGAAACAATAGGTCTGCACAACTGCCAAATCCTGTTTATATTCTGTTAGTCATCTTCCATACTTTACATGGCAATTCAAATCCCGAGGGCCTCTCATTTGCGTTTATCAGGTTATGGATATCAGGTGGAACTAATTGCATCCATGTTTGCAACCATTAATTCCCGAGATCAAAATGTTGTGATTGTAGGATTTGTGCAGATCTTATTGCTTGGTGTTATGATCTTAGTTTGGATAGGCCCATGGCAGCCATGTCTTTGTGGCTGGGCAATTCTTTGTTTTCAGCAGGTCTCAGATTCAGCAGGTGCTCCCAGGAACACCACTCCTGAACCTTTCTGAGCCCCTATCCTTCCCACCTACCTTATCCATTGAATAGTAGGTGCATTCTGAGCCCCCCTCTCCTTCCCACCTACGTTGTCCATTGAATAGTAGGTGCGGCTGTATAACAATTCCTGGATTAGGAGAGCGGGCAGCCAGCCAGCCACCAGGGGCTTTGCCACCCCCCCCCAGCAGCCCTCAATAACCCCTGGAGAAGCCTGCACCACCCTTTCTCCACTTCTTATGTGAATTTGGGTGGCGGGTGGCTTGCTGGCCTTTTGACTGGGGGGCAGCAGCCCAGGAGAGCAAGACCTGCTTGGGCTGGCTGGATCTCTGGCCAGCCCAAGCAGGCCTCATTTGCCTTGGGCTCTCCTTTCTTGTTTCTGGTTGCTTTTGGCTGGTGGGGTGGTGGTGGTGGCTTATGCTAATGAGTTATGCTAATGAGCTCCACCACCTATTTTTCTACAAAACAACCCCTGGTTTTCAGTGATCTTTCTATATTCACAATGAAGAGCATCTTGCTTTCAGAGATGCGGGGAAGTGATGTGGCGTAATGTGTGTAGCCAATAGGTCAGAGTGGGTTTAATACATCAGCTGGTGGTTGTATCGAGCTGGACATGAAGTCTGTGGGCATGGAGTCTGTTGAGCCACACTGAAGCACCACATTCCACAGTACTGTACACCAGCCCCAAAGCTGAGCATCTAAGTGTTGTAGCAGACACACCCCAAGTTGTACCTCATATTTTTTTTGATAACGTTTCATGTGCGTATTTTCACTGCTACGTTGGTAAGATGATTCTTATAGCTCAAGGTTCTGTCCAGGGCAATGTGCAGCATTGAGTCCATTGGGTAGATCATCTGCTACTTCTGGGTCTTTGCTGTCAAAGAAATGTTGATGATGCAGCATCTCGCTCTGATCACTCTAGCCTGGAACGTATTCTTACCAATATTCTCAAGGGATGTGCCGTTTGGCCATAGATACAAGAGCTCCAATGAATTGGCGGTAGTTATGTATTGGAGGGGCTCATCCAAGACTCCTATCCAGATCATCACTGAAATCTTTCTATTGTGTCCTCTTAAAGTTCCATTGTGATCTTGGAAAATATCTGATAACCAGTATTTGGATTCCTAGGTTGATGCTGTGTGGGAAAGCCTCAAGAACACATCAGTATTTAGGCAAGGGCTGACTTCTCCAGTCAGATGAAACAAATGTTAAATTAGGGTTGGACTGTCCATTCTATGCGGCTGATCTGAAGGTGCCTCTGTCTTTAGTGTGAAAAACAAAATGCCAACCATGTTCTTCAGTCGGTCCTCAATGTTCTTATCATTAACCGGGTATCTCCAGTTTCCATGGTGGCTGTTAAAGTAACCAGCATTTACAGAAGGATGAGGGTAGATGGATAGGACATGTAGTGGCTATGAAACTGTAGGAGGTTTGTAAACATTGATGTGTACTTCCCCACCTTTTACTATGGTTGTGTGGATGTCATTGTGAATGTTGGTCAATAACAGCTTCACATGCTGTAGGTATCATGATATGTCATGCCAAAAAGATCATATCCCACAGTTTTAGCTCTGTGGTGGGCTTGATTTTTATTATCAAAATGAGTTTCCTGGACAAGAACCTAATCCATTTTATTGGCCAGTAAGATTCATGAGACGTATTGGCATTCAGACTTGCTTATACCCTTAATATTCATTTAGTAGGTTTGGATGCAGTCTCCAGTACCTCTTGCCAAGAGGACTGTTTGACTGGTTGGCTGTTTCCATGGGTGTAGTGGAATCAGGATATCCTACAATTGTCTGGCAGCTGGAAGTTCTAGCTCTTTAGCATTATCCAGGGTGCACCTCAAGGAGGCAAGCTAGAATTGCATCCCTTTAGTTCTAAAGTACTAACCATGGCTGACCCTGTTTAGCTTTCAAGTTCTGACAAGTTCACACTAACCCGGGCAATTTAGGTTGCTACATCAATAAAGCACTCAACCAAAAGAACTTTGATGCAATCATGGCTTGCTTTCTCCCCCGTGTTTTAAGTATGTAAATGTGCATCAATAAAGAAGAGCATGTGGGAGAAATGCAAATAACAGAAATGACCAAAAAGGGATAGCAAGATCCAACTCTGGGAGTAATTTTAGGGAGACAAAAAAAACCCCAGAGTGAGAGTAGAAATTTCAAAGCAATAAATGACTTGAAGTGAGGGAAATCAATTGTCCCTAGAATGAATGCACTTCATCACAGGCAAGGAGACCCACAACACTTTCTGTAGATGAAATTAGTTTTAAAATGGGCTTAAAGGACTGCTTTGGGTTCAGGAAGCAGGAGATTCTTGGGCGTTTATTTAAAGCAAATATGGATCCATTGGAGAGCTCCAGCTTCAGTCTGGCCATGACCTACTTGGTGGTCCCTCTCCAGTAGATGATGATGACCAGTGATTAAATCAGCAAAAAAGGATCTCTTGATAGCTTCATCAACCAAACTGCCACCCTGTTCCCCCTTCTCTTCTGCTGCGCATTTCCCAGTCTCGGGTCTCATCACATCCTCGTACTCTTGTTTCCACTTTTGAACAAATTACATTTCACCCCCTTGCTGCTTTTCGACTGCGGATTCTTTCATCTCTCCTCGTAATGTTCAATAATGACTTTTCTATTTGCTTCCCTTTTTCACCAGGCTCCCTTTTGAAAGCCAGATCTGACCTCTCTCTTTGTGTTCTCTGTCAGCAGCGAAAAAGCATGTTGTTCATGAATTTAATTGACTTTTTATATCTTTATAGAATTTGGCTACTTTATTTATTTATGTGTGCATGTGCACGTGTGCACATCTATTTCTCCTGCTCTGTTTTCAGCATCTTTGAAAAGCAGAATATGCAGTTTTGGGGTGCCTCTTTTCAATTACGATTAGATCTTTAAATAGAGCTGAATTTCAGAGGAAGGTAGAAAAGAGAGCTGATCTTAAGACTTAACCGAAATATATCACAATAGTTATCGCATGCATTCACTAGAGGTAACACGGCAAATAATTAGCTTATGGAATCTGTTGCCACAAGATAGAGACATCTATCAATGACTTTCAGCTCTGATGATTCAATGGCAACTCCACATTCACAGGCAGCATAGTTCTGAATGCCGGTTGGTGGGCAGCTTAAAGAGAAGGGGATGTAGGCCATGGCAAGGCAATGCAGGAAGGGACAAGAAGCAGAAAAGAGGGACTGGTGGGAGAAACAGAATATTGACAACAGCCTTCTATTGTGGACCACATTGAAAGTGAGGGAGGAGTTCTGATACAGGATGTGCTAAGGAGTCAGGCATCCTTTCACTGCTTCTGGAGGCCCACTCATCTCCCCTGTGGAGTGATGCATGAGTTGTGTATACCTGTAACACTTGTCTACCTAAACAGGCTTCTTTTTATACCAGACCCCAGAGATGGGGAAAGAGAACATTCAATTCACTTCTTCTTGCTCTTTCCATACTTCCGTGCTAGGTGTCAAGCCACTGTTCGTCAAAAGCTTTCGATGTTTTAGAGTGTCCCTAACCATTGGACCGGTTAGGGATGTTAGAACAACCTCAGCTAAGGCAAGTTGCTGGGGTGCTCACAGGGCCGCAGATGCTGCTCGACTGGCACCAGCAGGAGTTTCTTTCGTACATTGTCTAGGCCCAGCAGGAGATTTTCCAGTAAGCTAAATAGCTGCTTTCCCACACATTGGATAATGCACATTCAATACACTTGCAATGCACTTTAGCAATCATCTGCACTTTTAATGTTTACAAAGCGGTTGTGATGACAACCCTCATCTACAGCTCCGAATCGTGGGTTTTATACCGTCATCACCTGCGACTCCTCGAGCGCTTTCATCAGCGCTGCCTTCGCACCATCCTCGACATCCACTGGAGTGACTTTGTGACCAACACTGAAGTCCTCAAGAGGGTGGAGGTTACAAGCATCGAGGCACTGCTGTTGAAGACGCAGCTGTGCTGGGCAGGGCATATTTCTAGGATGGAAAACCACCGCCTTCCCAAGATTGCTCTGTATGGCGAACTTTCCACCGGCCATCGAAATAGAGGGGCACCAAAGAAGAGGTACAAGGACTCCTTGAAGAAATCCCTTGGTACCTGTCGCATCAACCATCACCAGTGGTCTGACCTAGCCTCAGTTCGCAAATCACGGAGGCACACCATCCACCAGGCTGTCTCTTCCTTTGAGAACGCACGCATAGCCGGTCTTGAGGACAAAAGGAGATTGAGGAAGAATCGCACTGCTACAGCACCAACCCCAAATCAGACTTTTCCCTGCAGCCACTGTGGCCAGATCTGCCTGTCCCGCATTGGTCTTGTCAGCCGCCAGCGAGCCTGCAGCAGACGTGGACTACTGCACCCTTCTTAAATCTTCGTTCGCGAAGTCAAGCCGAGAGAGAGCACTTTCAATATGCTTCAGCATCTGCACTTTCAATACACCTAAGGGAAAATCCACTTGCAGTGTACTGAAAGTGCATTATCCAATATATGGGAAAGCAGCCTTTGATAGTAATAGAAGCAGTTATATACCAGCTCTGCAGGTTCTCTGGCTGCAAGGCTACAGCTATAATGAGGGAAGGCCTCTTCTCTATCAGAATTTCCATGTTACCACACACACACACATCCAGCTTGCACTCCGTCCAAAATGTCTACCGACAGAGAAATTTCATTAATGGAACATGATTCTCTCATCTTCTTTTTCCTGCTGCAGCCCCAAGAACCCCCATTGCTGCAGCCATGGGGGCAGTGGGCTCTCCTCCCCCCCCCCCCAATTTTATGGAAGAGGAAACAGCAGTCAGCTGCAAGGCGGGAGGAGTAGTTAAAGATCACCCCAACATCCATCAACCGAAATCCTCCGTGGGATCCACTCCTTCATGTCTGCCCCTCGGCAGCATTCCGTTTCATCCTCTCCCTTGTTTGAAGCGGTCCACTTCTAATGTCTCTGTCTCCTGTTTTATATGGATCCCAAGTTCAATATACTTAATCCAATAAAATATCAAATATTCATCAAGATGACAGTTTCAGTATATATTCTCATTATATTCCACGCGTCGGCTTCTTTCCCTCCTCCCCTCGCCGGTCTCTGTATTGGCATGCCAGTATTTTTAGATAGTTCGCGAGGAAATTTACAATGCACTTTCAAGTCAAAAAATGATCTGCTACAATGCCAGGCCTCCATTCTTAAATAAGATGTTTCCCTTCAGGCATAGGCATTGGTATTGCGACGCAACCTCCCATTCAGGTTTATTTTTAACTTGCCTTTCCTCTCTTCGATTTCCCCTCCCCCCCTGCACGTCGTCTCCAATACAGTTTAGAAGAAAAAAAGAAGCAGTATATTTATATAAAAAAAAAACCAGTTCTTAAACTCCAGCTCCTGGCAAACAGTTTAAAGCAACTGCTCAGCTAGGGGGTAAACTACAGAGGTTTCTTTTGTCAAGTTCCACCTACATTATTCACTCCAAAGTAAAGTTGTGATGCCCTGTCTCTGGATTGGCTTCATCAAGTGGCTCTTTGGAGAATGTTGAATCTGCAATCGCATGTCTTTGCAGCATCTTAAAATCAGTGCCGTACTGAATTTTCATGGTATTCCAATTTTGATGGGAAAACGGCCCTAGCAAAAGGTTGAGAAAAGACACAGATGCGCAGCTAGCCATTATCTTCATGCCCCCTTCGGCCTTGATACTTCAATAGGCGGCTCTTCCGAGCAATTTTTTTTAAAAATTTATTTCATTTATTTACTTTTATTTACATTATTTATAGGCTGCCTTTCGCACTTGGACCCAAAATGGATTACGCAGAGTGAGGCAATACAATCAAAAGAGCAGTGTGCTCAATTAACAATTCAATAGGGTAGAAGATAGGACTCTAATTTGGTACCTGCTATCAGCTGCTAGGACATTGTATGCGCAGCTTTGGAAGCAAGAAAAAATACCGGATAAATGGGATTGGACTATGAAAGTTCTATCGTGGAGTGAAATGGATAAATTAACTAGAACATTAAGAGACTATGATTTGGAGATATTTAAAAAAGAGTGGAGGAAGTTTAAAGAATACATAGAGAAAGAGTCGAATGTAAGAAGACATTGGACAATTTTTTAGTAATAATGGGGGGAAAAAAAACGAAGAAGCAAGAAGGGGGGGAAATATTTATATAACGAATTTTGATTAGTCAGATGTATCTTTAGTATTGAATTAGAATCTATAACCTCGGGGAAGTCTATATTGGAGGGAGGGGGGATTGAAAAGTCATATGGGTTAGTATTGAAGCAACGAAGGGAAATTAAGTTCTGTAACCATATGCTATCAATAAGTTGGTTAAAACAAACAATTCAATAGGGTTAGGCTTGTAGAACCCATTAGAAATCTAAAAACAGAAGCAAAACAGAAGCATAAATCTTTACATCACACATTAAATGATACAGAATTACATAGCAGGATCCTGGTTTCAGTAAGCTAAACTCAATGCATTAAATATGACTAAAATTACATCGCAGAATCCTAATTTCAATAAGTGGAAAACAGCAATGTAGACCGCAATATCTAATAGCTTCTCTAAGTAACTCTGTGAATCTTTTAGTACAATGCAACTCTATTGCCTGTGCAGAGAAACTCTCTTGAATGTCAGTTTTACATCGTTTGTAGGAGGGTGGGAGCCCCAGGCAGGCCGTTGCACAAGGTGGGGGCCACAACAGAGAAGGCCCGTTTCTCTGCCGAATGGTCTTAGCTAATCAGGGATCACAGATTAGATGTTACAGCCTGCCATAGCCAATCAGACATGACCCCATGCTAAGCAAAACTGCATGGCCGCCACTGCTTTCTGCCAAACCCTGTCACACAACACAATGCGTATGAATGCCTAGATAATTCAAAGGTGTCACTGTTTTCATGGCAGTGCCTGAGCTCATTCTTCTTCTTCTTCTTTTTTTAAAAAGCCCTCTCTTCTCAGGGAGCATTTTGTACCGTTTTAAGTGCCCCTCTACAATCACCAAAAATGAACGTCATTTTTTTCTTTTAAAAAAAAAAAATAATCAAACTTTGTTGATGTGTTCATTCTATTTTTATCCCAAAATTGGTTCTCAAAGAGACGCTCATGGGAATAAAAACCCTGCAAAATGTAATACCTTCTGGATGAATTTAGACAATTGTTAAAAAGTGCCTATTGAGAGGGTAGCCTGTCTGTAATGGCCACAGCGGCTGCGGATGGGAACTAGAAAACAGGGACTCTCAGCCAGAGCTGGAGCCTGTGTTGATGAAGAGATGCTTGGCTACTTCCTGGCCTTCCTCTGATGACCCTTCCGTCTATTGTTGTCAGCAGCTGGAGGAATGGCAGCTTGTTGAGGATACCTGGAAGGTTTTACCTTTACATATATCATCCTATTTAGACAGCTCTCTATGTCTGACCTGATAGCCCATGAGAGTTTGTTTTCATCAGATCTCAGAAGCTAAGCAGAGTTAGCCCTGGTTAATATTTGGATGGGAGACGAATGGGCCTTTTTTTTTTGTAGAAAAAGCCCAGCAGGAACTCATTTGTGTATTAGGCCACACCCCCTGATGCCAAACCAGCTGGAGCTGCATTCCTGTGTGTTCCTGCTTACAAAAAAACCCCCTGAAAAAACAAAAACCTGGAGACCACCAAAGAAAACGAGGGTCTCTATGCAGAGGCAGGCAATGGCAAACTGCCTCTGAATGTCTCTTGCCTTGAAACCCCTGTGAGGTTATTATCAATCAGTTGCAACTTGACAGCAAAATAATAATAGTCCACAGTCCAAGTGGAGGTCAAGATGCTCATTCTGACTTTGTACGAAACATAAAAACACGCTAGAACCAAGCCATGCTTGCTGTCTGGCTATGCTTCTGTGCATCAGGGTGCAGCCCACAACAGAGGCGTGGGAAAGTACAGGAAAAAAACAACAACACCAGAGACAACATCTCTGGCAGCTGCTCCAGCTTCTATGAAAACAATATAACTTTGGTGAAGTGTTCTTATGCATCCGTATTTGCCACAAAAGCAGCTTTAGGAAAACTCACTATGGCTAGGGATGCTGCCATTGCTCCTGATCTCATCAAGCCTGTCCAGAAAGCAGGGCTGCTAAGCCCCTGGTCCAGGCAGGGAATCCCCCACCCCGGAGGTTTCCAAACCAACAGCCCACATTGGGCCAGCAGGAGGAACCTCCCCCTGCATCACCGGTGCGATGACATACCCGGAAGTGATGTCATCAAAATGGTGGTGCACATGCGGGGCTGCTCTAGGCATTTCCAGGAAAATTCTATGGTTTTCCTGGACGCTGTAGCCATTTGGGAGGTAAAACTCTATGGTACCATAGAATTTTAACCTCCCAAATGGCTACAGCATCCTGGAAAACCATAGAATTTTCCCGGAAACGCCTAGAGTGGCCCGCGTGCATGCTGCCATTTTGATGACATCACTTCCAGGTGATGTCATTTCATCATGGGCGCGCATTGCGCATGTGCAAATGTTCTCCACCCCAGGGCTTCAAGAGGACTTGGCAACCCTACCAGAAAGCCTTGGGAAGAAGAAGAGAAGAAGAGATTGGATTTACACTCCACTTTTCACTACCTGAAGGAGTCTCAGAGAAGAAGAAGACATTGGATTTATATTCCACCCTCCACTCAAGAGTCTCAGAGCAGCTCACAATCTCCTTTATCTCCCTCACCCACAACAGACACCATGTGAGGTGGGTGGGACTGAGAGGGCTCTCACAGCAGCTGCCCTTTCAAGGACAACCTCTGCCAGAGCTACGGCTGACCCAAGGCCAAGCCAGCAGATGCAAGTGGAGGAGTGGGGAATCAAACCTGGTTCTCCCAGATAAGAGTCCGCACACTTAACCACTACATCAAACAGGTTTGTGTTGTGAAATCCCCCTCCTATCTGTCACTGGCCCCATTGTATGGATAGTTTACTTTGCACTCTGGGCCCAAGTTCAGGATTAGCTATACAGGTATTTAATTACTTGACTTGGGATCCTTTTAGGGACAGAAATGTACTTGAGGAACTGTGTGCTTCTCTGAACTTGTCCAGTGGGCTTTAATAAATAATCAGAGTTCTGACATTGCCTTTGGCTGTTAATTTCAATGTCTGAGCCAACAGTAGCCCCCTGCACACACACCTTGCCTTCTAAAGGGTTGGATATTGTGTATCTGCTCCTCTAGCAGAAGCAGCTTTCCAGAGAAAGGTTCCTTCCTTCCGTTATGTGAAGTGCCTCTGCTTGGAGAACAGATACATAGGATCCAGCCCTTTGTAATCAAATTGTTCAGTGCACTAGCTTTGGTCTGAAGGTTCATCCATAGAGTTTTGCTCCACCTCACCTTTGTTCTTCATCGGCATGTGTGAATTTGGATGACATACTATGGTGGTGGGGATTTGGTCAGAATTAAAAGAAGCAAGCTCTTCTTTTATGGAATTCAAATAATCCAAGGTCCACTTTGTCACTTCCTTTTCATTCTCCATCTTCTCCATAATATCGCCAGCTGATCATGTTATATACCAAATCCCCAAAGAGGGGGGGGGGAAAGCTACAACAGTCCCTCTCTCTCACACACACACACATCCCATCCCTTCTCTCCCTGAAGTCAGCTGGATGCTTTTAGTGCACTTAGAGTTCTTGAATTATGTTAAAATATACCAAACACACACTGTTGGACTCTTTGATGAAAACTTTAAATTGCTGTTTTAGGGCACAATTCAATGTCTGCCTCATTCTGTGATAAAAGGACTTTAAAATGCTGTTTTAGAATAGAATGGGATTGAAGGAAGGTGTTTTTCTTTTTTTCCCCTTTTTTAAAAAACCCAGTGTATTTCATGCTCAAGGTATCCCTAAGGGCCCTGAAAAAAGCAATGATTTAGACTCAGGAAATACTTTAAGTATAGACAAATGGAACACCAACATGTTCTCAGCAATAGCTCTTGCAGGTAGCACGAGGCTTATGTATTATTAGCTGCTATCATTGAAGGGTGCCTTAGGGAAACAAGCAAGCTGTTGGGGGGGGGGGGGCGGGAAGAAGGAAGGAGTGTGATTAGGGAGTGAGGAGGAGAGAGCATGGAAATACCTAGGCTGAAATGCCTGCATGCAACGTTGCCCCCAGAACCACAAAGCCTTCTCCCTATGACTTTTTTTATGCAACAGGCTTTTACATTTGTGATGAGATCAGAAGAATCAGGTCTCATTTTGCGTAAGAGCTCACAGGAGTGGAGCTCCAGAACCTCTAAATTTCATCGTGCTTTTTCTTTTTTACATTCCACCCCCCCCAAAAAAAACTCTCTTCCGGGCTCCGCTGTGAGAATTTTGCTGAACTCTAAGATCTGGCAAACTTTCTAATATTCCACGCAACCACCCCCCCCCCCCCCGCTGCCAAACAATGGGAAAATAACCAAAACATACAAAGCAGACGTCATGCCACTGTGGCCACATAGGAGAAAGTCATTTCAAAAGTATGATGGGGGTCAGGTTTTATTATGACAATTATAATTCAAGAAGCATTTTAAGATGAGCTGATATAATTTAGTACATCTTCTGGTGATGTCAGGGGTAGGTGGCATATGCAAATAAATTGTGCTAATAAGCTCCAGCACCTCTTTTTCTACTAAATGACCCCTGAGAAGAATAATCATTATCTCTAGTTAAAAACCATCATTGGTACAACACCTCATAATTTTTCACCCATCTGACCTGTTCAGCTCTGCCCATCCAAGTTTCCTTTGGAGTCAGGGAAGGTGCTTAAACCCTCCCCCCCCCCCACAAAAAAAGATCCTTGTCATCCTTAAATCTTTTTAAGCAAAAATTCCTCCTTTAGCTAGAGTGACCATGCGTTTGGAAGAATAATTATAAAACTTTTTTTTAAAAAAAAAAATAAGGAATATTCATTTATGCAAAGCAGATGATTGCTTCTAAACTTTAAAATAAGACAATGCTTTTGGAGCAATAAAATGAAAATAACAAATTATGCTTGTTGTGAAACTTAATAGCGCCTAGATACTAAAATGCAAAAGGTTTAGGTTGATGACAGAGAAGCTATCAGTTTTGCCATCCACTTATGTTAAAGTTCTGCCTGGAAACATGGATGCTCCACAAAATAAGAGACACTGGCAATGATCTTTGGAGGATGAGGCTGGGAAATGTAAGGATAAAAAACCATCTATCAGAGAGGATAAAAGACTATCCATCAGATTTATTTATTTATTTATTTATTTGGCAGGCACAAACACACAAAGTTGCCTTGAGCTAACCTTCTGCACATAACCCCTACGTGCAGTGAATCAAAGTACATAGAGAATGAGTGGCATTTTTTTTTTCTTCTGGAGACCGGTCCTCAAGCCTTCTGCATGCAAAGTATATGCTTTATGACTGAACCATGGATGCTCTTCATAACACAGCTTTTTGTAAACCACACATAAGTTAAAATTTGTCAGACCCTTGAACGGCCAGATCTGAATGGATGGCCATCTGAATGAATGAAATTTAGCACGTACAATTTAACTTGATTCTACAAAACACTCCTATTAAAACTTTTATCAATGTCTATCTTGAGGATGATCAGAACATACAGATGGTCCACCAATGAACCACGAATGAGCTTCTGATGGACCACCAAGTTCTAGGGCAGGATGCTGGACTAGATGGACCTTTGGTCTAATCCAGCACTGGTCTGCTTATGTTCTTAATTCTGTATGGCCTACTTCCCTAAAGCATTTCTTGAACTTTTAGGCAAGTGTGGACACTTTCAGAATCGTTCAAGACATATGTGTTGCACTTTACCTGTTGTAAGAACTGCAGTGCATAAATTACCCTTTGTAATTGGGTAATTTATGGGAATTCTTTGTGTTTTCTTTTTTAACTAGATCACACACAAAGAAAGTCAGCTCTTCACCGCTCGATTGCATCTGATTGCTGTTAACAATGGAAGTGGGTGGGGGGAAAGAATAAGATCTGGAATTGCAGAGTTAGTTTGATAGGTGGAGAAGAGGTTGGCAGGTTGTCTTCTCCAGATTTAGAAAGGAAGGTTCAATTGCTTGAAAAGGAAAGCCTTTCCTTTGACAGTTTCTTAAATGAGATGCACATTTCAGCAAAAGGGAAACGGTAAATATTAATTTATAAATTGTGATAATGTTCTTGTCACAGTTAAGTGCTGCATTTAACACTCACTCAGTCTGTAATTCCAGAGACTTTAATAAGGTGTGGGAGAGGCCCTCATCTCAAGCTCCCAGGGGTTGCTTTATGCACTGCCACCCAAGTTTAATCGTGGTGTGGAAAGTCTCAATGTGATGGGGATGATCCATGAAGCTAGCTAGAACTTTTTTTTTTCCTGGAAAAAGAGGTGCCAGAACTCTCAAAAGGGATATGAAGGAGAAACACATGGGTGCCTCTCGCTATCTTTTAAATAGTTTTTGAGAATTTTGTTTCTATGAAGAGGTTTCAGAACTCTGTTCCACCATGTTCCCCCAGAATAAAAGTCCTTCAACTAGCCACTCAACCCATTCTGACCACTCTGACAAAAGGGGCTATTCCAGACATGGTGTTGTATGCATGTATATTGTCCCCATGCAGGTTCATATAAATGAAAAAAAGTACTTGGCAATGAACCCAAAGTGGTTCAGGAAATGGAAAAGTTCATGGAGGTTCGTGAACCGTAGTCCATGAGATCCCACAAGCCTGCACGAACCTCCATGTTTCTGGTTCATCCCCATCCTTAATATCAGTGTTCCCATGTGAATTGTCTTCAGACCTCTCTCTGACCTTTAAGAAGTAGTAGGGGGAAAAGGTCTAGCCTAGGCCTGTGTCTGACCTGAGGTACTTTTCTTTGCACAAGGATTTTTAGATAAATAGAGGGATGATAGATGATGATGAAGAAGATGAAGAAGATGATGATGATGATGATGATGATGATGATGATGATGATGAAGAAGAAGAAGAAGATAGATAGATAGATAGATAGAAAGAGAGAGAGAGAGAGAGAGAGAGAGAGAGAGAGAGAGAGAGAGAGAGAGAGAGAGAGAGATGTTTAAATATCCTACTTGTAGTCTGAAATGATGCTATGTGATTGCTCTGAAGAAATCTTCAATATTATCTTCTCCAAAGGGAGGTCCCTTGAAGTTGTCAGTACTCAAAAAATGGATAAGTACCAAACAAAAGGAGAAGTAAACCACTGCAATTGACTGGAGAGCCAAGAAGATCCCCTGTTATCACACTTTTCTCCTCAGCTGTTTTGCTCTCCTTTTGATATGTCTCTCTAGCTGCACCCATTTCCAGGCCCTTGTGCCTTGTTCATAAGGGAATTCTTAGTCATCCTTTATGCATGGCTTTATGCATGGCTTTTCTCAGGTTCAATTGAATTAGCAGGCTAGAAGATGCGACTGTTCCAACTCCTACACCATGATTGCCCTTTCTAGGGTTTTCACCTCCAGGTTAGGAAACTCATGGAGATTTAATGGAGGCATAACTGGATGGGCCCTTGGCCTGATCCAACATGGCTTCTCTTATGTTCTTATAACCTAGGAGATTCCAAGGTTTGGGGAAGGGAGGGGACTGAGCAGGGTCAAGATGCCACACAGTCCACCCTTCAAAGTAGCCCTTTCCTCCAAGGGAATTGATCTCTGTAGTCTGGAGATCACTCGTACAGAGCTGGCCCTAGACAAGGCTAACTTCTGGCACCCTGCCCCTGCACTGATAATCTCACCAAGTCACATGGGAGCAACCCAATTTGGCGCCCCCAAAAGGCTGGTGCCCTAGGCAATCATCTAGTTTGCCTAGTGGCAGGGCCGGCCCTACACTCATGTATAACTCCAGACTCCCACCTTCCCACTCACCCAAAGGCTGCCAAACTAGTCGGTGACTATTTTGTTGCTTTCCAGAGGGGGGGGGGGATAATCTCCCCTTCATTCTGTTTCTGTCACTCTGAATCTTTCGCTCTGCAACGATTTCCACACCTCCTTAATTCGAGTCTCACTAGAAGAGTTTCTAAAATTAATTTTAGAATGGGAACAGGCACAGTTTAGCAGAGCTTTCAGTTCCTTCTATCCACTGGCTTCTCCTCCCCAGCCACTGTGAGCATACACACTGTTGAAACACAGCCCACGTGCAACCTCTGTGAGATCATATGGGGAGAGCAAGGAAGGACACCCTGACCTCTGCCACTGGCTGGAGGTTGAAGAGCCACTGGAGATTTCACACCTCCCCATCCAGGAAGAACAACATGACAAGGGCAAGATCTGCCTGCCCTGTGCCTCCATCAGAGAATGAGCAGCCACAGGGAACTTGTTTCTCCCCTCCCCCTCAGAAATAATTCTTCTTCCATCTGCTGCTTGGCCTGAGACTTCAGAAATAAGAAGAAATACATTCTGGTCTGTTCAGATGGGTAGCTGTGTTGGTCTGAAGTAATAAAACAAAGTTTGAATCCTATGGCACCTTTAAGACCAACATAGTTTGAACATATGAACATATGAAGCTGCCTTCTACTGAATCAGATCCTCGGTCCATCGAAGTCAGTATTGTCTACTCAGACTGGCAGCGGCTCTCCAGGGTCTCAAGTGAAGGTTTTTCATGCCTATTTGCCTGGACCCTTTTTAGTTGGAGATGCCAGGGATTGAACCTTGGACCTTCTGCTTACCAAGCAGATGCTCTACCACTGAAGCACCGTCCCGCCCCATGATTAATTTGTTAGGCTTTTTTGCCACCTTACCTCCAAGCAAGCTCAAGATGGTGTACTACAAAGTTCTGCAAAATAGTGTGATCACACACACTAAGTAATGTACTTTCTTTCTTTCAAATACATTTTATTGTAATTTTACAAAATGTATAGAATACAGATATGAGAAGGACTGATGTGGCATATAATCACATAGTACTTATTGCAGATAGCCCAAAAACATTTACAAATAATCGATAGACAACCGAACCATAAATACAATCAAATTTAGAAATAAGAAATGAAAATAAAATAAAATAGTACTGAAAATCCCTGGGCGTTTTCGCACTCACCTTCAGCCGGCGCGACCCCCCTCTTCACCGCGCAGGATCTGCGCGGATTTCGCACTAAACGCCATGGAGCAGCCTTTTGCGCAGGAAAACTCCCGGCGCAAAAGCTGCTCAAACGGAAACTGCTTTTTGGCGGTTTCCATTTGAGCGGCTTTTGCGCCGGGAGTTTCCGGCGCAAAAGGCTGCTCCGCGGCGTTTAGTGCGAAATCCACGCAGATCCTGCGCGGTGAAGAGGGGGGTCGCGCCGGCTGAAGGTGAGTGCGAAAACGCCCCCTGTATTTCTGACCTCTAATCACTTTGTTAGCCAAAATGTAGAGGCTGCCACAAGGAAAGGTCATTAACTATATCTGGAATTACTTCTTGTGAAATGAGATATTCTAGGATAGGAAACCATATAGCATAGAAGTTAAAGGAAGGTACTTTCAATCTACTTTCATTGCACTTTCCAACTGGTTTTTTCCTGTGTGAACCAGCAAGACCCAGTTGGGAAGTGCATTGAAAGTGGATCGAAAGTGCACTATTTAGTGTGTGTGATCTCAGCTATGAAATCATGAATAATCTAAAGTACAATTCTAAAAAACACCCCAAGGCCACAGGGCACTGCAAGACAATTTTAGTTCCACAGTTTACATTACGTTAACAATGTTTTAACAGTAGGGAGAGAGGGGAAGAAGCAGTTAGTGCACCAGCATCTGTCCACAACTAATTAGCCCACTCAACCATTGGTGTTAAATCCAGTCGATGCTAAAAAAAACCTGTAGCTGTTAAAAACAATCACTGTCCCCAACTATATGCTTGGCAGAACATCTCTGCCTTGCAGGCTCTGCAGAATTGTAACTGATCTCACAGGGCCCTGATTCTGGGCATACACTTTTGTGCAAACGCACAGTTCATCAGATTTAAATTTTAAACCAGATTTGAACCAGAACTGAACTTGATTACTCCTCTTCCAGAGCAAGGCAAAGTGGAGTGCTGATGACTGGAGCATGGAAGGCAGATGTTGTCTGTTTGTGCTCTTTAAAACTGCAACGGTAATGCAAATATATCGGCATGAACTGCTTTTGTGGCCACAGCCTAATATCCTTTTGTGCAGTGTTTTACTGCAAAGCTGCACTCCTGTGAACCTGCAGAAACAACACACATACAAAAAAACTGTGCATAAAGTTCCTCATCAAAGGCTTCTTAGTAAGCTCGAGAGTCATGGAGTAAAAGGACAGGTCCTCTTGTGGATCAAAAACTGGCTAATTAATAGGAAGCAGAGAGTGAGTATAAATGGGCAGTCTTTGCAGTGGAGGACGGTAAGCAGTGGGGTGCCACAGGGCTCAGTACTGGGTCCCATGCTCTTTAACTTGTTCATAAATAATTTGGAATTGAGAGTAAGCAGTGAAGTGGACAAGTTTGCAGATGGCACTACATTGTTCAGGGTGGTAAGAACCAGGGAGGATTGTGAGGAACTCCAAAGGGATCCGTTGAGGCTGGGTGAGTAGGCGTCAATGTGGCAGATGAGGTTCAATGTGGCCAAGTGCAAAGTAATGCACATTGGGGCCAAGAATCCCAGCTGCAAATACAAGTTGATGGGGTGTGAACTGGCAGAGACTGACCAAGAGAGAGATCTTGGGGTTGTGGTAGATAACTCACTAAAAATGTCAAGACAGTGTGCGATTGCAATAAAAAAAGGCCAACACCATGCTGGGAATTATTAGGAAGGGAATTGAAAACAAATCAGCCAGTATCATAATGCCCCTGTATAAATTGATGGTGCGGTCTCATTTGGAATACTGTGTGCAGTTCTGGTCACCGCACCTCAAAAAGGATATTATAGCATTGGAAAAAGTGCAGAAAAGGGCAACTAGAATGATTAAAGGTTTGGAACACTTTCCCTATGAAGAAAGGTTAAAACGCTCGGGGCTCCTTAGCTTGGAGAAACGTCGACTGCGGGGTGACATGATAGGGGTTTACAAGATTATGCATGGGATGGAGAAGGTAGAGAAAGAAGTCCTTTTCTCCCTTTCTCACAATACAAGAACTTGTGGGCATTCAATGAAATTGCTGAGCAGTCAGGTTAGAATGGATAAAAGGAGGTACTTCTTCACCCAAAGGGTGATTAACATGTGGAATTCACTGCCACAGGAGGTGGTGGCGGCTACAAGCATAGCCAGCTTCTAGAGGGGGTTAGATAAAAATATGGAGCAGAGGTCCATCAGTGGCTATTTGCCACAGTGTGTATATATATGTATTTTTTTTGGCCACTGTGTGACACAGAGTGTTGGACTGGATGGGCCATTAGCCTGATCCAACATGGCTTCTCTTATGTTCTTATTCAGTCATGTGCATGGAATAGTGGTTAGGATGGCTGACTGGGATCCAGGGCTGAGAACATATGAGCATTTAAAGCTACCCCGGCTGGCCGGGAACGAGTTTGACAAGGCACCACTTTGAAAGTGGTGCCTTTTCGCTGGGATGCCCCCGAAGTGCCTCCCCAGCTGTCTGGAAGGCTGTGAAGCACCCAGAGAGTGCCCAGGGAGCCGCAGATGAGATGCATGAGTGTTCCAGATGCTCCTCGGGTGCCCACGGCCTGCCCCTTTTCCGAGCGCTGTCCGGAAGCTCCGGGGCATTCCATTTTTGACTGGCTCTCTTTGGGGCGGCTTCAAGCCACCCTGACCTGGCCGTCTGCTATCAGCCCACAAGGCTCAGGTTTCAGGCCATGAACCTTACTTCATGACCTTGAGGCAGTCATTCTCACATTTAGCCTAGAGTAGCTTACAGGGTTGTCAGAGGAGGGGAAGTCCCATGGATCCCCACTTCCTCTTCCTGACTCTTTCTGCTGATGCGTTGCTCTTATAGTCTTCCTTCCTTCCTTCCCAGCTGCCCTTTCCAGTCTTACTCTCACTCTGCTTTTGCTCGCACGCTCACTTGCTGCCTCCTCCTCCAGTCTTCTTTGCAATCTCCTCCTTGCTCACATGCTCATCTGCTGCCTTTCTCCCTCTTCCTTGGTTGCCCACCACTTTTCTTCACTGCTGCTGCCCTCTCCCGAAGCGATCTTGTGTCCCCTTTTTTCAAACGGTAGCGAATAGGCTTCAGCCATATTGTAGCATTGCCAATCAACCCTAAACATTGTGGCTCTCCCCTTTGATGCTATCTCCAAGACCTACGGTTACCTGTCCCCTGACCTTTGGAAGGAGACTGTTCACCGAGTCTCCTTACCAGCAGTCCAGTGACCAACTGGCCAAGACCCACACCACCATGAATGACCAAAACAAATGTGACTGTTGCCATTTTGGAGGTTTGTTTTTAACTACTTTTTTTTAACTTTATTTCATCATTTTTATTCTGGGATGTTTCATCAGTCTACACATAGGCGGTGATAAGACTGGTAGGATCTACACATTGTTGAATATTACTTTCCTGATGCACTATAATGATCATTCACCTCCCGAGTTGTCTTGCCAATAGAGGAGAGTTATGTGAATGACAGCTATAGCACAATAATAGTGCAATGTCCAATAACATGTGGATAGAGGAAATAAATGGTAGGGAGGGATTGAAAAGACTTAAAACGCTGTGTGTGTGTGTGTGTGTGTGTGTGTGCGTGTGTGTGCAAAGGCCTGTTTTTAAATTATTTTTTTAATGACAGGTTTTTCTGTGGTTTGTTCTTTTTATACTGTGGTTTTAAATTGTAAGCTGCAGGGGTCATTTCGTAGAAAAAGAGGTGCCGGAGCTCATTAGCATGACTTGTTAGCACAGCACGTATGCCGCACACCCCTAACATATCTGGAAGGTGTACTAAATTAGATCAGCTCAGCATCTACCTTCAAATGCTCCTTGAATTCTAATTGTCATCATCAAACCTTACTCCCATCATGCTGTTTCTCCTATGCGGCCACAGTGTTATGACGAGGGTTGAGGGAGTAAGAAAGCAAGAGCACAATGAAATTTAGAGGTTCTGGAGCTCGGCTCCTGTGCTCCTGTGAGCTCCTGCCCAAAAGAGCCCTGGTAAATCACATCAAGCTGGACTCTGAAGAGGCAGAAATACATACATACATACATGCATGCATGCATAAAACAGGCATGCTTTGGCAGCCAGTGCATGTGTGGTTCTCTGTATGCAATTTTGCAAGTTGCAAATTTTGCGACTAAAAAACAGACTGGACATTTTTAATAAAACAAACAAAGAACAATTAGAACTTCAGGTAATTCAGAATTCTCCAAGGAGTGATCCTGAGGAGGAGAATCGGCCTTTCAGTTATACGTGAAAAGTTAATCTTGTTAGTTTTAAAGATGAAGATCTTTCAACAAAGGTAACCTTTACATTTCTGCCTTTAAAATTAGTTCTAGGGCCCTTCCTTCCACTCCTAAAATCCATACTCTGCCTTATTCTGCATGCAAATAGCATGTAATTGAGTAGGAGTTCTTTGGCTGCCTCTTTCTTTCTCTTTTGGGTTCAGGAAGTCAAAGAGCCTTATTTCAGCTACACCATTATTTACTTTTCTGAAAGCTGGAGCTGAGAGAAGAACTGAGGTGAACGGGGCCGAGCTGGTTAAATGAAGAGAAAATGGTCCGTCTGAGTGGAAGGAATCGGTGGAGTAGACAGTTGGAATTCTAGGGACTCGTTTGAAGAGGAGAGTGGTGGCGAAGGTTAGAAATGATTCAGTTGGCCCTTCAAGCTGGTGCTGCTGACAGATGGAACCTTTATCATGTGTCAGTGCGGCAATGCGACATTTATCACTTTGGAGAGAGCAGCACTGCTTTCTAGCAACTGAACAGACGCAAGAATCGCCATCTCTGTTATCTGTGCCTGAAAGGAGGAGGAAGGATAACTAACTCTCCGTCCTGTTTCTCTATGTTATTCTGGAGCTCAGGAGCTGGGAGGAGAGGCTGGATTAGAGATATTTTCAGCTTTCTCGTTTCAATACCATTGGTTCAGGCCAGATATCCATAACCTGAGTGTGTATTGCATCAATGTAATAAATGCAAGTAGCAATCAGTTTAAATGATAGTGCCGGAGAGCAAAGTCACATGAACACAGGAAGCTGCCTTATATGCTCAAGTGATCAAAATCTGCTGGTGGACCATTTGGATCTCCTTGACCATGGAACCAGCACCACCACCATTGCTGCCACCACCAGCACCTGCACCAGCACCAGCACCACCATCATCTTATTCAATTTGTAGCCCAGTTTCCTGAATCAGGGAGCTTCAGATCCTTCACCACCGAGTCAAGGACCCACCTGGCTTTTGTCTTGGGTAAGACTGAGCAGTGCGTGAAAAAGGCCTGACCTTGGTGCTGATGCGGAACACTTGGACAGGTCAGTGGGGTTCATCAACTGGCTTAGAGCAGGTGACAACATCTTATAAATATACAATTAAAAGCTTTCTAAATATAACATTTAACACAAAAAAACCCCAATAAAATCAATAGGACAATTTGTGTAAAAAATCAAGATGGCATAAAAATTCATACAAGGGTGGTGGTATGTAGAATAACTAAGAAGGGGAGAAGGAAGGAAGCAGGGGGAGAAGGGAGGTGGGGGAGGCCAGATTCTAGCTATGGCCTATTGGCTAGAGGCCTGGTGCTGCCCTCAACTGTAGGCCCAGCAGAACAACTCTGTTTTACTGGTCCTGTGGAATTGTACCAGATTCCATAGGGCTTTGATCTCTCCTGGAAGAATGTTCCATCAGGCTGGGGCCAGGGCTGAAAAGGCCCTGGCCTTGGTCAAGGACATCCAGATGTTCTTTGGGTCAGGGACCACCAACAGATTTTGATCACCCAAGCATAACACTCTAGGGGGCATACAAGGATAGGCAGTCTCAAAGGTATGCTGGTCCCTGACGTCAAGGCCATATACCATGAGCACATGAAGTTACCTTATACTGAGTAGAACCACTGTTTTATCAAAGACAGCATTGGTAGTGTGTCTCCAGGGTCTTTGGAGTCTTTCTCATCATCCACTTCTAGAGCTTTTGAAACTTTTGATGCTGGGGATTGAATCTAGGGCCTTCTGCATGCAACATGGAAACTCAACCACTGAACTAAGTAGTATGTTTTTGAACACTTGCTTTATATTGAGTCACATGCTCAGTTTATTTATAACAGAATGTCAGATTATGATCTGGAAGACCCAGTTTGAAATCCCCGCTCTGCCACAATAGCTTGCTGAGTGACCTTGGACCAGCCACCCTCTCTTAGCCCAGTCTACCTCGCAGGGTTGTCGTCATGAGCATAAAACGAAGAAGGGGAGAATGATGTTGTGAACTACTTTATGCCCCCATTGAAGAGAAAAGCAGGACTGAAATAACTACAGCATTCAATAAATATTGTCTACTTTGCCAGCAGCTCTCCGCGGGGAGGTCTTTTGCAACATTTACTTCCTGAGTCTTTTAAATGGAGGGTCAAGGGACTGAATCAGGGAGCTTCAGATCCTTCACCACCGAGTCAAGGACCCACCTGGCTTTTGTCTTGGGTAAGACTGAGCAGTGTGTGAAAAAGGCCTGACCTTGGTGCTGATGCGGAACACTTGGACAGGTCAGAGGGTTTCATCATTTTAAAAGTTAACACAATTACACACCGTCAGCAAGCTTCATTTTGGGCAGGAGCTCACAGGAGTGGACCTCGGGAGCCTCTAAATGTTATTGTGCTCTTTCTTTCTTACCTGCCCCCCACATACTTGTTTCTGGGCTCCATTGCTCAAACCCTTGTGTGAGAATTTTGATGAACTCTAAGATTTGACAAAGAGAGGTAAAGCTGCAGTACTGCAGTCGGAGCCCTGAGTTCGATCCCAGTAGAAACTGGTTCAGGTAGCTGGCTCCAGGTTGACTCAGCCCTCCATCCTTCTGAGATCAGTAAAATGAGTCCCCAGCTTGTTGGGGGGGAAAGTGTAGATGACTGGGGAAGGCAATGGCAAACCACCCTATAAAAAAAACACTGCCGTGAAAACGTTGTGAAAGCAACGTCACCCCAGAGTCGGAAACGACTGGTGCTTGCACTTTACCTTTAAGATTTGACAAACTTTCTAATATTTCCCCCCACAAAAAAGGGGGGAAATAACAATTTTTTTTATTTATTTAGAAAATTTATATTTCACCCTTTCCCATATGGGCTCAGGGCAGATTACAGACATAATAAAACAATTAAAATCCAACAATAATCACTAGTATACAATTAAAGCAACACAGCTTGATAAGTATAGCAGACAGATGGAAATCTCCATCGTGCGACTGTGGCCACACGGGAGAAAGTAATTTTAAAAAGTATGATGGGAGCAGTGTCCCCTCTAAGCTGAGTTTGCGCGAGCTGCCTCACACTTTTCTAGTCTCCTGCTCACACTTCTTTTTTTTTTTTTGTCTTCGCTCAGGAAAAATGGCCTCAGAGCAAACTAATTTCTACAGGAGCTCCCAACTTTAATGCCAGTAGCTCACAAAGAAGATTTTTGCTCACAAGACTCCGCAGCTTAGAGGGAGCATCGGATGGGAGGAAGGTTTTATTATGCCAATGATAATTCAAGAAGCATTTTAAGGTAGATGCTGAGCTGATATAATTTAGTACACTTTCCAGTGACGTCAGAGGTGTGTGGCGTGTGCAAATGTGTTGTGCTAATGAGCTCCAGCACCTCTTTTTTCTATGAAATGACCCCTGACTGTCACTAATATATACCTCTTGCACCGACCTTTAGAAATAATGAAATCAGACACCTTTATAAGATATGTCGCTAATACTGAGGGTTATTTTACAGATCATCTTCCCCTACACAGACTCCATTGCATATTTCTGAAGGCCGTGCTCCAGAGGTGTCTAACTTCTTAGGAATCAGCTGCCTAGGGAGGTGGTGAACTCCCCTTCGCTGGCAGTCTTTAAGCAGCAGCTGGACAAACACTTGTCAGGGATGCTTTCGGCAGATGCTGCGTTGAGCAGGGGGTTGGACTCGATGGCCTGTATGCAGGGGTAGAATTCAAGCAGGAGCTCCTTTGCATATTAGGTCACACACCCCTGATGTAGCCAATCCTCCAAGAGCTCACACAAAAGAGTCTCATAAGCTCTCGGTGGACAGGCTACATCAGGGGGTGTGGCCTAATATGCAAAGGCGCTCCTACTAGAATTCCACCCCTGCCTGTATGGCCCTTTTTAACTCTGTGATTCCATGATTCTAAACATACAGCCTGAGGGCCAGAATTGCCCCTCCAGGACTCTTGTCTGACCCACGAGCAACTGGTGCAAGAGAGGGAAGGCAGGAGGCCGCTGGGGAGAAGCGGGCAAGTGAGCGCATGCAATGAAGTGTGTGTGATCCAAGCTATTAAGAAATAGAATGGGAATGGCTAGGGGCGTGACTAAGAGGCTGAGGTAAGATACTGTGGGGGAAATGACAGCAAAGGCAGGTAAAGAGGGGGTGTGGTGTTGTTTCCCCTCCAGCCTCCTCACAATTGCAGCTCAGCAAGAATTGGCGATGCCACTACATGGGAGGGCGGAGCCAGGCATTCAGCACTACCATTGATCCCCCAAACATCAACTCTGAGGGGTTGGCAACAGCGGGCATTTGGAGTGGTGTTTTGTCAACAAAGGGATGGGGCCAGTGGGGCAGAGAGAAGGAAGAGGACTGGGAGGCATCTGGGCTGTCTTCTGCATGCTGCCCTGATGGGAAAGGCATCCCAGCCTTGCCTCCACACGTCTAAGCAGCTGTGGAGCCAAGAGGCAGAATAAGTGTTTGCAGGGCTCTTTTTATAGCAGGAGCTCCTCTGCATATTAGGCCACACCCCCTTGATGTAGCCAATCCTCCTGGAGCTTACAGTAGGTCCTGTACTAAGAGCCCTGTAAGCTCTTGGGGGATTGGCGACATCAGGGGTGCATGGCCTAATATGTAAAGGAGCTCCTGCTACAAAAAGAGCCCTGAGTGTTTGGTGCATCAGGTGACCTCCCTTCTCCCCCATCTATTCTCAACCCATGAAGGAAAAGTGGTCAGGGGAGGACAAAGAGCATCCCCTGGAGGTTTCAGAAACAGCCTCTCTTTCAGGCCTTCCCCTCAGCCCCACCACTTCTGTGAGAATCGCAGGAGGGATGAGAACTGGAGGGGGGAGAGATCTGGGATAGTCAAGTTCATCCCCCCCCCCCTTCTCCTGAGCCAGGACCCTGACATCTGGGTCACTCAGGGCCAGTCACTGAGCCTGGTCCATCTCATAGGGTTGTTGTTGGTGGATAGGGTTGCCAAGTCCCCTGCGGCCTATTGTACCATAGAATTTTCCCTCTCAAATTGCTAGAGCATCTGGGAAAACTATAGAGTTTTCCTGTAAATGCCTGGAGTGGCTGGTGCATACCATTGCCAGCACAATGACATCACTTCCGGGTGACGTCATCACCCTGGCAACGTAGGCGGAGGGATCCCCCGCCGGCCCAATGTGGGCCGGTGGGTTGGGAACCTCCAGGGCAGGAGAACCCTCACCCAGCCCAGGGGCTTGGCAGCCCTATTGGTGGAGATGGGGCAGTGGAGGGGGGGAGGCTGGTGTGTGTCCTTGAGCTCCTCAGAGGTAGGAAAGGGGGAAGCATGAGAGACGGATCGTTGTCATGCTTGGCTACTGAGGCTGGGCTTATGGGGAGGTGCTGAAAAACGACCTCATTTTCTTCCAAGGAAGATGACTCATCTCCTAAAAATGCTATATATACAAAAAGCAACTGATTTGTATGTGAATGTAAGATACCCCCCCCTTTAACGGTATCCCTTGTGAGGGGGGAGGAAATCTGAATCTTGCATAGGATTGCATACATTTATTGGAGCTTTTGTGGGTTCCCCAGTAAATCAGATGGTTTCCATTCACAACACACCGGAACAATATGTCTGGCTTTTGCTTTGATTAGTTCTCCAACTTCTCTGATCCTTACTCGTCTAGAATGTTTTTACCCTGCCTTGCACCAAGGGACTCAGGAGTGGCAGGCGTGGTTCTTCCATTTTTCATTAAGTGCTGTCTTTATATATAAATTCAATAAAAACTTATTTTTTAAAAAAAGCAAATGTGTCCTGCTCATTGCGGGGGTGAGTGCATGCATGCGGTGAGGACGCACCAACTTGGAGCTTACTAAGTGTTAAAGTTTTAAGGATGTTAGTATTTTGAGTAAAAAAAAAATATGAATTGGGTTTGCTTGTGTCTTTTATAAAGCTTATTTCTCTGGTACCTGGCATTAGATCTTATGTCACAGATAGCCTGGCCCAACAAAATGACATTTCTGCTCTGCTTTATCTGTAGCCTTTAATTTGCAAATGCCTGTCGTTAGGAATATCTTTTTTTTTCTAATCGCCCTCTGTGATCATAAGCAGCATTTGCATCTTTCCTGTTTTCGTTGGTAACTATCTCATTTTTATGCCACTATAAGTCATTTCTACTTTGAGGCTATTTTTGTGCCCATTTGTACGCAATTTGTAAGAAAGCAGTTTTCGGTTTTAACAGCAGCATTTCTACTGAATGCCATTAATAGGGCTGGGAAAAGAGAAAGGCACTTTTTTTTTGCCTAGAGTATAAAGGAGCCATAAAAGGAACTAACTTACAGATTGAGCCAGAATTGTCACAAGATTTGGGGATAACTCTGCATATGTGTTGCATAGAAACATTCTTCTTTTTTTTCCTGGGCAGACAGAGGAGGAAGACAGAAGGAAATCTGTGAAGCTGCTTGATTTCTCCTCTCTGGGAATCCAATATATGGGTAGTGCATTGGTTGCCCAAGAGTGGTGAGCATATGAACTTGCCTTATACCAAGGGTGGCCAAAATGTAAAATGTTTGAGAGCTGCGAGACATGAACATCAGATGTTTGAGAACTACAAAACAGGAAGGAAGGAAGGAAAATAAATGGGGGAGGGAGAGAGATATGAAAAGAAAGCCACTTTAAATGCATTCTCCAAGCTGCTAGCTGGCTTGGCTTGGAGAAGTGACTTAAAAAGACAAATGCCTTCTCCAAGCTGGTCAACAGGATGGTGGGGGCTTCAAGGGCCACACAATAAGTGTGAAAGAACCACATGTGGCTCCCAAGTGACAGTTTGACCATCCCTGCCTTATACTGAATCAGACCACTGCTTCATAATGGTCTGTATTTTCTACCTCCGACTAACAGAGGTTCTCCAGGGTCTCAGATGGAGGTCTCTCACATAACCTACTGCCGGATCCTTTTTAACTGGAGCCACTGGGGATTGAAACTGGGAGCTTCTGCATGTGAAGCAGAGGCTCTTGTGCTGAGCCACAACTCTTCTCCATGGTCCTTTGTGCCTCTACCTGTGATTTACTGGGAACCTGATAAATAAAGTAGATACTGAAAAAATGTCATAGTGGTCCAGTGTGCTCTCTGCTAAACGAAACTAGACCCTGTAGACTTGACGCAGAATGGCTTGCCACTTAGGAAATGGGGATCACTCTAATGTGGTCTAAGTACATCCGTGACAATTGAAGCTTTTGCCTTTTGATCTGATGAACCTATGCTCAGGGCTCCAGAGGATCAACTTCAGAAGACACCTTTATTAGCACATCAGATAGATGGGTGGATCGATGGATAGACAGACGGATTAGCCAACCGACCGACAGACAGACAGGCAAATAGAGAGAGATACCTTTCCCTTTATTTTTTCATTCTGCTATCCAGTGCAGCTTCCCAAGCCGATTCCTTCTTGTCTTTTTCTCGGGCTCAGGTTGGTAAATCATCGTGAGCCTTGCCCCCATCAGCTCTTGAAGAGGAGGCTCTGAAAGTGTTCCAGACAGCGTTGTCATTTCAAGGCCCGCATTAGAAAGCATTTCACAATCCCTCCCGTTCAGGGGAATGACAAGGAACTGCTGACCATGAAATATCAGGCCAAAAGGAACCGAGCCTCCCTATCATGGGCATGAAAGCTCTTCCAGGTGTATGAGATCTGGGGGCTCATTTGCGGCTGTGAAGCCCGATGTGTCGAGGAGGAAAGAAATCAGAGAGGCTGCAATTAAGTGATTATGCAAATCCAAATGGGAATTGTGCTTTAATGTGTTTTCCATTTTCGGCGTGACATGATTATCTGAGACGCGCTGGAGTCTCCAAAGTCTCAGGCAGGAAGAAACAGCGGTGTGCTCTCTGTAGGGAATGCCCATGTGGGAATCGCCTAACCAGTCACTAGGTGTCACTGTTGAGCCACTGAAATGCCATTGGAGGCAACATTGGTGGTAATTCGCCTTGTAAAAGATCACAGCCTTTAAAGATGGCGGTCAAAATGGAAGAGCTGAGCTGGCTAGCATTTCTGTTCCGGCTGCTTCTCGAAGTTTTGTCACTGTTAGTTAATGATGTGTGGGAAATTTCAAGTCAACACTTGAGATTAAAGTTTGAGGCCTCATGTTACTCCCCGTTAGGAGATCTGGGCCAAACACACAATCTTTTGCACTGGAGGGTTAAGAGTGAATCTCCAAAATATTCTAAAAAGATCCTTTTGAATTGGTGGGCATAATGTTTCTTTGGTATATTCAATTAGCGGAGGAGAAGTACAGTTGTGTTTGTTTACTGTTCTGTTACCTATTTATTTCAAGGATTTATGCACTACGCTTTTTACATAATCAAAGCTTACATAATTAAGACAGAACAGCGACATATGGACATTTGTTCTTTTTGATTGTTTTTTTTGCCTCCCTTTCGTCGCTGTCATTTGTGATCCTTTTGTTTCTTTGATTCCATTTTCAGCTATTTTATGCTATTCGTATGCAACTTGACATGGAAAAGAAAAAGTTGAGAAATGACTAAAATTAAGGAGGGGAAAAAAACTGACTTCAGGAAAGAAAAATCTGATAAAAAAAAAAAAGAATCGGGTTTAGTTCTCACCAAAGATAAATGATGGGTACAAATCTGCTGTTGGACGGAGGCATCTAGAAACTTGGACCGGAGACTTTTAGGGCATTAAACATCACTTTGAATGGGGGGGGGGGGGCTGTGGCACAGTGGTAGAGCATCCACTCTGCATTCCAAAAGTTCCAAGTTCAATCCCTTGTATCTTCAGGGGGAGGTGTTACACATGTCCTCCTCCTGAGGCCCTGGACAGAATAAACAGTAAAGGTAAAGGTAGTCCCCTGTGCAAGCACCAAGTCGCTACTGACCCATGGGGTGACATCACAACAGGACATTTTCTTGATCTGCAAATCTTGCTCAAGTATAAAAGTTTTCCAATTGCTGACTTGTAGTCATGATTATTTGGAAGTAGTTCTCCATCTGTTCTCCTTAGGTACTCTAATTCAAGTGGAATACTAGTTGGTTTGGAATCTTTCATTCCTACAGAGTCAATAAAGTCCACAATTTTCTGCTTCTGGCTTAGAAGAAAACGTCCATCTTCTTTCAATTTGTATTCCAACAGTAGTAACCTGAACAGACCAATGGTCTCACTCAGTGTAAAGTGGCTTCTTATGTTCAAATTGATTAAAAAAATGTAAAGGTAGTCCCCTGTGCAAGCACCAGTCGTTTCCGACTCTGAGATGACGTCAGATTGATAGCCAATGCTAAATGAGTCAATATGGTTTCTGAGGCCAACGCTTGCAATCATTTAGACCATCAAAGATTTGGGATGATGTTGCAACAGGAATGCAACAACTTTGATTGTTGTTGTTGTTCAATCGCACACTCAAGTCTGACTCTGCGACCCCATGGACCGAGTCACGCCAGGCCCTCCTGTCTTCCACCATCCTCTGAAGTCTGCTCAAATTCATGTTCGTTATATCAGTAAAGCTGTCCAGCCATCTCATTTTTTGCCATCCCCTTCTTCTTTTTCCTTCAGTCTTTCCCAGCATCAGGGTCTTCTCCAGTGAGTGCTCTCTTCTCATTTGGTGGTCAAAGTATTTGAGCTTCAGCTTCAGCATCTGACCTTCCAGGGAACAGTCAGGGTTGATTTCCCTTAGGACTGACTGATTTGATCTTCTTGCAGTCCAAGGGACTCTCAAGATTCTTCTCCAGCACCACAGCTCGAAAGCAACTGTGATTAGAGAGCACTAAATGTTTGAATACAGTAAATAATACTATACAATAATGTGTCTATTTTTATATTAGCAATATATTCTAGAATTAACAACATTCTTCCAATCTAACAATAAGAGAAAATCTATATGGGCTAACAAGATACTTCCATATAACATTTAAACCAGTACATAAAGTACTACGAAGTCCAAAAGTACAGTTCAGAGTAGTATTCAAGACAAAGGTTCTGGATTTTTCAACTCTTTGGATATTCTTCCTCAGATAAGGACTAGTATATAATAAAACATATGATCACTATATGTTTGTACACATACAATCCAAACAATACCATAACGGTCAGAAACAATTATAATTTTGCATACTTGTTAGTAATGGTCACACAAGGTCAATAAGTGTCCTTGTTACCGTTATTAGGTCTTTTAATCTGTCTGTATTACTAGAAACACTATTCCATAGTGTCACTAGGGGTGGAAAAATCTAAATTAAGTAACCATATTCTATAAAAACGCTGTGAGTATAAGGTCAAATATATTTAAAAACTTACCAACCAATGCTTTGGACTGTACTTTTGAACTTTGCAGTACTTCTTGCACTGGTTTAAATGTCATTTGGAAATCTCTTGTTAGCCCTTATAAATTTTCACTTATTGTTAATGATGATGATGAAGAAGAAGAAAATGATGATGACGACAATAATATTGGATTTATATCCCGCCCTCCACTCAGATCGGCTCACAATCTCCTTTACCTTCCTCCCCCACAACAGGTACCCTGTGAGGTGGGTGGGGATGAGAGGGCTCTCACAGCAGCTGCCCTATCAAGGACAACTCTGGCGAGAGCTATGTCTGACCTAAGGCCATTCCAGCAGCTTTAAGTGGAGGAGTGGGGAATCAAACCCGGTTCTCCCAGATAAGAGAGCTATGGCTGACCCAAGGCCATTCCAGCAGCTGCAAGTGGAGGAGTGGGGAATCAAACCCGGTTCTCCCAGATAAGAGAGCTATGGCTGACCCAAAGCCATTCTCCAAGCAGCTGCAAGTGGAGGAGTGGAGAATCAAACCCAGTTCTCTCAGATAAGAGTCCGCACACTTAACCACTACACCAAACTGGCTTCTAGAAGTTATCACTAATATAAAAATAGGCACATTATTGTATAATATTCTTTATTATATTCAAATGTTTAGTGCTGATGGTTGTTGCATTCCTGTTGCTAATTCTTCCCATGGTTCCTCTACTCAGTGATTAGTAAACAGTGGAACATTTCACTGGTATGGTTTAGACCACGTAATGGAACCGAATGGTACTAGAGATATTTTTCAGTCAATGACAATGGTAGAGATGCTTTCTCCTCCCTGTCTACCTAGTAAGATTAAACTAGCTGACAACCAATGTTCCCTCTAGGCTGCGTTAGTGTGAGCCAGCTCACAGTCTTTTAGCCTCTGGCTCACACACTTTTGTCCTAGTTCAGGAAGGATGGCCCCAGAGCAAACTAATTTATGCAGTGGCTCACCACTTGAATGCCAGTAGCTCACAGAGTAGAATTCTTGCCCACAAGACTCTAGAGCTTAGAGGGAGTATTGTTGACAAAGTAGTAAAATAAAACAAAACAGGTGCAAATATCCCCCTTTTCCAGGCTTTTTTTGAGCAGGAACACAGTGTCAGGGGTGCGTCGGGGAACTTGGTGTCAGGGAGTGCAGCCTAATATGCAAATGAGTTCCTGCTGGGCTTTTTCTACCAAAAAAAGCCCCTCTCCTCTTCATTTTATTGACTGGTACTTCGGAGGGCAGGGAAACTCAGAAAATGGCAATGCCATGCTAGATGGTTCAGTTTTTATACCAGCAGAGAGTAGGGGAGGAAATGAAGAAATGCTGCTTTTGATTGTAGCCACACACTTAACATAATATCTCATTCTAGGCACTCAGATTTTTTTTTTTAATGTAAAGCAGGATCTGCAACAAAATATCTTTTAGGATGATGCCATGGAGGGAAACTGTCCAGGCCATATTAGTTAAACAGCGGTTATATCTGGAAAACTAGTTGTTCCCTGGTTTGACTAACTAATGAGCAGGTGTGGGAACATGGAGGCAAGCACTTTGGAATTTCTGTTTTCCTTTAAGATGAAAATTGGCTGTTGCTTAAGATACCTGAAGCAGTTTGTTTGCAAAAAGCAGCATCCTGGTTATGCATGCAATACTATGTTCATACACTCTTCACTTCTATATACGTCATGAGTGATATGAACAGGGATGGAATTCTAGCAGGAGCTCCTTTGCATATTAGGCCACACCCTCCTGATGTAGCCAATCCTCCAAGAGCTTACAAAAAAGAGCCTTATAAACTCTTGGAGGATTCGCTACATCAGGGTTGCGTGGTCTAATATGCAAAGGAGTTCCTGCTAGAATTCCACCCCTGGATATCTCCACACCGCTGATATTGCAGGGCAACACACTATTTTTTGGGTACAACTCTATAGTCAATTTGGGCTCAAACCATAGAAGAAGAAGAGGAAGATGCGCCAGGGAAGGACTGAAGACCCCTCCCCACACCCACACCAGGAAACAGGTAAAACCTGGCACCCCTATGTCTGCTCCATTTGTCTTTGTGATGTCAGCTTGATGGGCTGTGATTGTATAAAGTGACCAGAGAAGTTATGGATAATCTGGTTGCAATTAAATGTGAAATCAGCACAGTCCGTCCTTTCACTACCATATGTGAGGTACAACAGAACTGGAGGCTGCAGTGCTCATGCGCAGAAAATGATCCCAAGAACTCAGGGGTGGAATTCTAGCAGAAGCTCCTTTGCATATTAGGCCACACACCCCTGATGTAGCCAATCCTCCAAAAGCTTACAAAAAAAGATCCTTGTAAGCTCTTAGAGGATTGGCTACATCAGGGGTGTGTGTGGCCTAATATGCAAAGGAGCTTCTGCTAGAATTCCACCCCTGTGACCTACAGCATTGAACACACAGCACAGATTTTGAACTCGAATTGGTAACACCCTGCCTAAATTAATGCAAACACAGTACATTATTACTTCCCAAAGCCCAAATCTGGAACAGCAATGGTTTTTTTTTTCTTGGTGCACACCCCTACCGGACAGTTCTGAAGGAACCATTCCTTTGAAGCAGTCTCCAATGTTATCTTTCTATACACATGGAGAGGAGAACCCAACATTTCAAGCTGCAAGTGACTTTTTGCATACCATGTATCTGATTCTTGCTGATTCAAAGGGTACCAATTAACAGCTTTTTCTTTTGCCTCCAGCAATCAGAAAGGTCACCAGATGGCAAGGCAGACTTCTCTTGGCGTTTCCTCTTTCCGAGTCCTTTCCTTTGCCCTTTGTCCTGCCAGCTGCGAAGCACCCCTGGAACTATAGACCCTCTATCGGTGTGTGGGAGGGGGCCAGGTAAGAGCCTGTACAGTGTTATCTGTTTAGAGCACGAAGGCAGGACTGGAGAGTCTCCTGTCTGGACTGCTGCCAAAGAGACACACGAACAGAGCCAAGGGGGGAAAAGCAGGTTAACGAGCAGCACTTTTGTTGAAGGGACTCAGTAAGGAAACATGCCATGGATGCATCCAATACTTTTGCTGTCGCTGGGATAAGTAAGATTTAAACTGCCATTTGCTGATGAATGCCATGTTCATCTTACATGCTTGCAGGCCTCATTTTGGGCAGGAGCTCACAGGAGCGGTGCTTTGGAACGTCTAAATTTTATTGTGCTCTTTCTTTCTTACCCCCGCCCCCCCCCCCAAAAAAAACTTGCTTCTGGGCTGCCATTGATCAACCCCCACCCATGAGAATTTTTCTGGACTCCAAGATTTGGCAAACTGTCTAATATTTCCCCCTACAAAAATGGGAAAATGACAAAAAAACATATAAAGCAGACAGATGTAAATGACCAAAACATATAAAGCAGACAGAGAGCCAGTTTGGTGTAGTGGTTAAGTGTGCAGACTCTTATCTAGGAGAACTGGGTTTGATTCCCCACTCCTCCACTTGCACCTGCTGGAATGGCCTTGGGTCAGCCGTAGCTCTCGCAGGAGTTGTCTTTGAAAGGGCAGCTACTGTAAAAGCTCTCTCAGCCCCACCTACCTCACAGGGTGTCTGTTGTGGCGAAGGGGAAGGTAAAGGAGATTGTAACCGCTCTGAGATTCACGGCTATAAATCCAATATCATCATCTTCTAAATCTTCATCATGCCACTGTGGCCACGTAGGAGAAAGTAATTTAAAATGTATGATGGGAGTAAGGTTTTATTCAGGGCTTTTTTTGGTAGCAGGAACTCCTTTGCATAGTAGACCACATCCCCCCTGATGTAACCAATCCTCCTGGAGTTTACAGTAGACCCTGTAAGAAGAGCCCTGTAAGATCTTGGAGGATTGGCTTCATCAGGGGTGTGTGGCCTAATATGCAAAAAAAGTCCCGTTTGTCTGTCTGCCTGTCACTCTTAATTAATTAATTAATTAAGTTTTTATCCCATCCTCCCTGCTGAGGCAGGCTCAGGGTGGCTCACATGGTCATGCATATGCATGAATATAAACATACAGTAAAACATGAAAACAGTAAAAACAATTTGAAACATAGAAATTGACATTTCAGGTGCTATGATCTTAAGTGTGTTGTCTTGCTGTTCTAGCTAGGTGTCCTCCGAAAAGCATCTCTTAATGGTCCAGATGTTCTACGTGGAGCAGATTGCAAGAGGTGGTCCAGATATTTTTCGGAGACTGTAGCAGCCAATGATCTAACTTGCAAATGCCTGGTGGAATGCTCTGTCTAATGAAGCGACTGGGTGGGACAGCCATGGACAAACAAATAAAAAAAGAGAAATAAGAGAAAAGGAGCTATACAGCAAGAAAAAAAGACAAGGGGAAATCCTGTTATGTGAAGGAGGGAAAAGGGCAAAATTGTCATATTTTCTTCCCTGTCTAAAGCTCAGGTGCACCCACTCACCTGCAATTTACAGTGGCTTTCCCTCCCCCCACTTGGCGGAAGCCTGCTAACTCATTTAAGACCTTTGGGATGACTTAAAGGGCCCCCGGACCACTCGACCTCTGCTCCCTAAAACCACAGGCCGGAATCCCAGCAGGAGTTGGCGAGACTCTTTTGACTTACCAAGCTACAATAATTGAGCTCTGAGGGGAAGCAGCAAGGCTGGCTGCAGCCTGCTTCCCTCCTCCTGAGAGCCGCTAGTCCTCGTGAGAAATCAGAAGCAATAACTCCCTCCCCTCCAACCCATTATAAGTTTGAACCGAAAGTACCAGGCTGCATTTTTCTTTCCTCGGCGGAGGGGAAAATTGAGGACGGTGGAAGATCGAATCAAACAATTACAAGCAATAAAGACTTCAGCTTCACTTGGAAACTGATGCATGGGAGAGTCTCAAACCATATAAATGAGTCTTAATTCTAATTAATGACCGTGGCGATTGAGTCCAAGGTCAAAATTATTAATGTTTGAAAACAGACGTCGAATGAAGAAGAGAGGCAAGCGTTTTCTTGAGTAATTAAAGGGCCACAACTCTTTCAGTTCCTTTCAGGTGGGAAACTATCCTGCTCTGCAGTTGAAGGGGAAGATGTGAGACCGGTAGCACCTTAAAGACCGGCAGGATTTCCAGGGTATAAGTTTTCGAGAGTCAAGGTTCTCCTTGTCAGATATGTAAAAGCTTTGGAAATGGTGTTGGCCTTTAAGGTCTACTCCGCCCGAAACTTTATTGATATACACAGGGGTGGAATTCTAGCAGAAGCTCCTTTGCATATTAGGCCACACACACCCTGATGTAGCCAATCCTCCAAGAGCTTACAAGGCTTTTTTTTTGTAAGCTCTCGGGGGATTGGTTACATCAGGGGTGTGTGGCCTAATATGCAAAGGAGCTCCAGTTTGGTGAGAGCCAATTTGGTGTATTGGTTAAAGTGTGTGGACTCTTATCTGGGAGAACCGGGTTTGATTCCCCACTCCTCCACTTGAACCTGCTGAAATGGCATTGGGTTATCCGTAGCTCTCACAGGAGTTGTCCTTGAAAGGGCAGCTGCTATGAGAGCCTTCTCAGCCCCACCCACCGCACAGGGTGTCTGTTGTGGAGGAAGAAGATATAGGAGATTGTAAGCCGCTCTGATTCAGAGAAAAGAGCGGGGTATAAATCTGAAGTCTTCTTCTTCTCCTCCTTCTTTTTCTCCTTCTCCTTCTTTTCCTCCTCCTCCTCCTCCTCCTCCTCCTTCTTCTTCTTCCTGCTAGAATTCCACCCCTGGATATACAGCAAAAAGGATTTGGAACAGGCAGCAAAATGTACTAAACATTTGGAATATGGTAGAGTCAGACCTCCTCCTCTTCCTGTCCCTGCAATGTTGTGCGGTCCTACCCAGGCTCTGAGTCCACGAACAGTCATGTCTGCCATTCAGATTCCTCCTGTACGAGCACTGATAGATTTTGCAAACAAGTCTGCCGTGTCCCTTCCTCTTAGCTGCACACTTTGTGTCACGGCTGCATCAAGGGGTTTCTAGTAGTGCCAGGCCAAATCCACCTTGAGCCGCTGTTCTGAGAAAGGTCCCCTGCACCATCATACTGAAAGCAGTAGAACAGAGGAAGAATCCAGTAGCACCTTAAAGACAACTAAATTTGTGGCAGGGTATAAGCTGAAGAAGTGAGAGGTGACTCCCAAAAGCTCCTCCCCTGCCACAAATTTTGTTAGTTTTTAAGGTGCCACTGGAGACTCTTTTGTACTGCTACAGACAAATATGGCTACTCATCTTGATCTACATCCAACAGATGCTCACCAGCACATATGAACATACAAAGCTGCCTTATACTGAATCAGACCACAGTCCATCAAAGTCAGTATTGTCTTCTCAGACTGGCAGCGGCTCTCCGGGGTCTCAAGCGGAGGTTTTTCACACCTATTTGCCTAGACCCCTTTTTTTAGTGGAGATGCCAGGGATTGAACCTGGGACCTTCTGCTTACGAAGCAGATGCTCTACCACTGAGCCACCGTCCCTCCCCCTACTTCTATGTTTTACCCACAATGCAATTGTTACAAGAGGAGATTTAACTTGCTTAGGTCCCTTAGTTTATGTGCTCTAGATCCCAAAACATATTCTTCAGGAGTGCCTTAACTCCTCTTCAGAGAGATGCATTGATCCTATACAGGAAGGAGGAGGAGATTGGATTTATACCTCACCCATCACTCAGAGTGGCTTACATTCTTCTTGCTTTCCTTTTCACACAGCAGTCACCCTATGAGGTAGGTAGAGCTGAGAGAGCTCTGAGAGAACTGCTCTTGAGAGAACAGCTCTGAAAGAACTGTGGCTTGCCCAAGATCACCCAGCAGCTACATGTGTAGGAGCGAGGAATCAAACCCAGGTCTCCCAGATTACAGTCTGCACTCTTTACCACAACTCAAAACCGGCTCTCTACACCAAACTGGCTGCCTGAAGGCAAAGCATTGAGTGCTTGAAAAGAAGCCCGTTTGAAAGCTACAAGGGACAGGGCCTTCTCCGTAATGGCTCCATCCTGGTGGAACCAGCTGCCGGAAGAGGTAAGGGCCCTGCGGGACCTTACCCAATTCCGCAGGGCCTATAAGATAGCCCTCTTCCGGCTGGCCCACAACTAACCGGCACAGAGTACTGAACACTGAACACTGAACATCGAATTTGAATTGAGCGTAGCTTAAGACCGCTGAATGATTTTAATGTTTTATGTATATAACAAATGTTTAGATTTTTAACTATAAATTATGTAATGTTAATTTTAATGCTTAATTTTACATCTTATGTTAGTTTTACATGTTGTAAGCTGCCCTGAGCCACCTAGTGGGAAGGGCGGGATATAAATCTCAGATAAATAAAATAAATAAATAAATTGATGCCTGGGTGAAGAACACACATGCCATCTTCCAGCATATTCTGGCTTTAGCTATGTACTTTTGGATCACTTGCATATTTCCAAACTGATCTTGGGAGCATTTCAGAACAAATTACACGCATACGCCCAGAAACCAGACTCTGAGAAAGGCCAGCCCCTCCTGTCCCTGCAAGCAAAGTGACTTGCCAATTCATTTCCCAAAGGTGCAACAAGATGATGTAAGGCAGAGAACAGCCTCTCAAGGCAATGAGAAAAGGCTGGAAGTGTATCATCAGGTATATAAGTGATGGCAGTGAAGACATTGGTGGTAAACTGTGACCCAGTGCTGGTGTGGTCCATCTTTCTGTGTGGCCACTGTGTGACACAGAGTGTTGGACTGGATGGGCCATTGGCCTGATCCAACATGACTTCTCTTACATTCTTATGTGACACAGAGTGTTGGACTGGATGGGGCATTGGTCTGATCCAACATGGCTTCTCTTTATAAGTTCATCATCAGCTATTGTTAGGGCTGCCAAGCCCCTGGTCCGGGCGGTGAATCTCCTGCCCAGGAGGTTCTCAACCAGCCAGCCCACATTGGGCTGGCGGAGGGAATCTCCTCCTGCGTCGCTGGCACGATGACTTCACCCGGAAGTGACGTCATCAAAATGATGGCGCCATGCGGGGCCGCTCTAGGTATTTCCAGGGAAAACTCTATGGTTTTCCTGGACACTCTAGCCACAATAGGTACCATAGAGTTTTAACCTCCCAAAATGGCTAGAGCGTCTGGGAAAACCATAGAGTTTTCCCAGAAACACCTAGAGCGGCCCCACAAGGTGCCGCTATTTTGATGACGTCACTTCCGGGTGACGTCATTTAGTATCACACACACGCATTGCGCATGCGCATGTCCCCCACCGGGGGATGAAGAGGACTTGGCAACCCTAGCTATTGTTAGTGTTTGTGTATTTTATGTGTGGCCCAGGACAATTCTTCTTCTTCCAATGTGGCCCAGGGAAGCCAAGGTTGGACACCCCTATTCTAAACTGTCACTGCATATTCTATATTGTATACCACCTTTCTATTAGCCCAGAAAATGATGCCATGGATGCAGACAATGATCCACCAGAGCACCCCGGCTTGACAACACCAGAAAAGACAGTTTAGCTCATAACTGTCAGAGTTCAGATTGTCGAACCATAGGACAAATAGTCCCCTCAACCTGCAAAATGAGAGCAACTGTGTCAAGCCACATCTAATTTCAATAAACGACACTAAAGTGCCATGTGGGTTCCATTCTTTTTTGCAACTATGGGTAATGCTGCCACATTTTTTAACTTGCTCAACTGAGCTGAAGGTCTAAGATAAATCATAAAAGACTTGCCATCTGCCCACACCTTTAATATGCTAAGTGCTCCTCCAAGGTATGCACACCACAGGCTGCTCAGATATGCAGAAAGTGGAGGGGAGATAGCTAGCTCCAACAAATATACTTTTGACTACTGCCCCAAACCGATGTCTTGCAAGAGGTCCAGAGTTAGGATGCTTAAACATGGGGCCAACTTTGTCCCAACACAGCTCTACCAAGTGGCAAAGTGCATGTATCAAGCATTTTTTTAATTGATCTATCCTTGTAGTACCCCCAGGGCTTTTTTTTTTTTTTTTAGCAGGAACTACTTTTTATATTAGGCCATACACCCCTGATGTAGCCAATCCTCCAAGAGCTTACAGGGCTCTTCGTACAGGGCCTACTGAAAGTTCCAGGAAGATTGGCTACATCAGGGGTGTGTGGCCTAATAGGCAAAGGAGGTCCTGCTAGAATTCCTTACAGGGCTCTTCGTACAGGGCCTGCTGTAAGCTCCAGGAGGATTGGCTACATCAGGGGTGTGTGGCCTAATATGCAAAGGAGTTCCTGCTAAGAAAAGCCCTGAGTACCCCTAAGAGCTCAAACTATCCTAGTTCCATTAGAGCTTGGAAGATAAGCAAGGTTGGCACTAAGTTTGGAGACCATCAAGGAAGACTGGGGTTGCTGTGCAGAGAAAGGCAATGACAAATCACCTCTACTCATCTCCTGTCTTGAAAACCCTATAAAGTAGAATTTCATGGGGATGTCATGGGTTGGTTGAGACCCAACGACACACTTTGGCTAGTTCTGCACTAGACTTTAATCCTGGTTCAGCTGTGTCCCCAAAATGATTTTCTACACTAGAATAATAGAATCATAGACTTATGGATGAGGGCACCTTTTTTGGGGGTTCATAGAATTGGACCCCCGGCCCAATCTTTTTGAAACTTGGTTCTGGGTTGAGGACAGGCACCAGATGCTATGCTGAAAATGTGATGCCTCTACCCTAAACAACAGCCCTTCTGAACCACCTTTCATGGTTGGAATTGGGAGGTACCTTTTGTGATGATCCAGTCCTGCCTGGAAGGTAGATCTCAGAAGAGGTTATGGGAGCTGCTGTTTGGCCTCTTGGCCTCTAGCCTGTGGGGTCCCATAAGACTCAATTTTATCTCCCACACTTTTTAACGTATCTATGAAACTTCTGGGTGAGGTCATCCAGAGATTTGGGCTCGGCTTAGGGTTGCCAATCCCCAGGTGGGGGCAGAGGATCCCCCTGTTTGGAGGCCCTCCCCCCACTTCAGGATTATCAGAAAGTGGGGAGAGGGGAGGGAAATGTCTGCTGGGAACTCTATTATTCCTTATGGAGACTTATTCCCATAAGAAATAATGAATTGATCTGTGGGTATCTGGGGCTCTGGGGGGGGGGCTGTTTTTTTTTAGGTAGAGGCACCACATTTTCAGCATAGCATACAGTGCCTCACCCCCAAATTAATTCCCAAAGTTCAAAAAGATTGGGCCAGGGAGTCAAATTCTATGAGCCCCAAAAGAAGGTGCCCCTATCCTTCATTATTTCATATGGAAGGAAGGCATTTTAAAAGGTGTGCGGTCCCTTTAAATGTGATGGCCAGAACTCCGTTTGGAGTGCAATTATGCTTGTCATACCCTTGCTCCTGGCTCCACCCCCAATGTCTCCTGGCTCCACCCCCAAAGTCCCTAGATATTTCTTGAATTGGACTTGGCAACCCTAGCTGGGCTGTCACCAAGATACCGATGACCCTTGGCTCTATCTCACACTTCCTAGATCCCAGGGAGGCTGTAGAAATCCTGAAAGTGGCACAGGGGCAGTTTTGGGGTAGGTGCAGGGTAATAAACTGAAACTTAATCCTAACAAACAGCTATTGGTTTACTATAAGATCTAACCCAGAATTTATGATATCACTTGTTCTGGGTGGGGTTGTGTTGTCCTTGAAAGAACAACTCCATAGCCCCCCTCCCCTCAAAGCAGTTCTGAGTCAGGAGCCATGTTTTTGTGTCACCTTTATGACTTCTCAATGTGGAGATCATCAGGTAGGCCAGCAACCTTTATCTTCTAACCTTAATCTTCTAACCCAGGGGTGTCAAACTAATTTGTTGTGATGGCCAAATCTGACATAAATGAGACCTTGTAGGGCCGGGCCACGTTAATAATAATAATAATAATAATAATAATAATAATAATAATAATAATAATAATAATAATAATAATAATAATAATAATAATAATAATAATAATTTTTTATTTCTATCCCGCCCTCCCCGCCAGAGCAGGCTCAGGGCGGCTCACAGCATAAAATACACATTACATCGGTTTTACATTATAAAAACATGGTTAAAACAGTTATAAATTATTAAAATTAACATAACAATATGGCGTTATAAACATTAGATTTTTAGTAAACTTCAGATAATAAAAACATTTCCAGCAGCATACCTAGCTGTTGGGTTGGGCTGGGCCATGTTGGCCTATTTAAGATTAGGTAGCAGAGAAATAAACTTTATAAAGGACACAGACAAACACAATAATAATAATAATAAAAAACCTTAAAACATGCTTAAAATGTTAGCACTTGCTGGACTTACAGGTGCTTTCTTTGTATTTCTCCTATGGGATCCAGGGAACTGAACAAAGGAAGCTCTGGCTCTTTCCTTCCTTCCCCAGGGAACAGGGGAGGGAGGAGCCTCAGTCAATAGAAGGGAGAGGGTCTTGGCTCAGTAGCTCTGTTGTGCAATTGAAAGAGACTGGAAAAACAAGCTCTTCTCCCCCCCCCCCTTTCTCCTCAAGGAAGGAGCCTCAGCCAATGGAGAAAATAGAGGTTTTACTCTGTAGCTCCTTTGCAATTGAGCAAGCCTTGCAAAGCAAGCTGTTAAGCAGAAGGAAGCAAGAGATGGGGAGAAGGAAGCCAATCACAGCCAGTTGCTCAAGGGCCTGATAGGAGCCCTCCGGGGGCCTGATTCGGCCCCTGGGTCGCATGTTTGACACCCCTGTTAAGTTATATGTGGATATATGGGCCCTCAAAATAAATCTAGAAATTTTAACTGAAAGCTTGAAGCAATAGTATGGGATAGCTAGCTACAAGCCGGCACAGCTCAGGGAGCTTAAGGAAGCCATCTGCTATAGCTGGATCGCCCATTCTTCTTCCCCCATTCTCTTGGTGCCCTTGGGATGAGATCTAAATGTCAAGGACCTCCACACATGGAGCATTCATGCCTAAATCTGCTGTATTATCTATCAAAAGGGCCAGCAGTACTGCATTTCCACTATAAAAGGTGGGAACTGAGCCCCCTGGCTAGACTCCCACCCCTTCTTCTGGCCTACTTGACAATGGACCAGGAGGTAACTGCTGTTGGACCTTACATCCTGCCCTAATATAGCTGGCAACAGACACTGCATCCAGAGTTCACCTTATGGTGTATATCTGGCCAAGACAGGATTAAAAGCTGCCCTCATTTGGAAAAGCTCAGCCTAGGACACTCAAGCTGGCCTGACGTATTGCATAAATGCTTTGGTACTTTGTCAGGACAGGTCCATGCCAAGGGTGATCCTACAACATGATCCCCATGAAAATGCTGAACCTTGATAACAAGCGGGATCAGTTGCAGTTATCACACGTCTGATTAATCCTTTATGCTCCTTATTCCCTCATCTGCCTTTATCCTTGGACTCTGTATCCCTGGATAAAAACAATAAGAAATCCATATTCTCCCCATTCTAGTTCCCCCTGCCCCCTTATAAAGGTCTGTGTCACTTAACAGTGTAAAAAATCCCTTCAGAATGACATCAAATTGTCCTCAAGACTTAGTCTGGTGTCCAGGCTAGGAAGTGTGTCCTTGCCAAGTCAGACACAGCCGGCCAGTTTATCTGACTCTCACAGAAGCATGGGCTGTGTGTTGGCACCATATGCCCCAGGGATGACCAATCTTGGCTGAGGTTTGTTATGAAATGTCCATTCAACCACTGATGGTCCTGTTAACTGGCAAATGTTGTGAACTTTCATGCTGGCAGCGCACATGTGGAGCTGCCCCATACAATGTTCAGCTGCTCTATCAAACAAACCTTCCCAAACTCTCAAATTCTGTTCCACCAGTGCCCCAGGCCTCTCTGAAATGGCAAACAAGGCTTTATCCCTTCTTCTCTGCATTTTTGGTTCGGGTAGGGTAGGGGTTCCCCTTTGCCTGATGGCTTTCCTGACCCTTCCAGACCCCAGATTCATCCCTTGGTCTTTTCCAGAGTAACCAGGGCCAGTGCATGGGAACAGGCAAAGTAGGCAGTCGCCTAGGGCACCACCTGGCCTAGGGGGCACCACTGGGCGCCCCCCTCTCTAACACATGACTCTGGCTCCTGACCGCTGTCACCTTATCCTCTCCCATCACCAAGCTGCCCTCAACAAAGCCAAGTCACCCCCCTCTCCCCAATGTGCAACTTGGCCTCCTTGGCCACCACCCTCCTTCCTGGCATGGCCGGCAAGCGCTTATTCTCACAATTTTTTTTAATAACTTATCACATCTTTTTGAAGAATTAAAATTAAAAATCAGTCAATTTAAAATGTGAAAAGTTTCAAGTTTGGCGCTCTTCATTGTCCCTATATTTTTTTTAAATAAGGGGGGGGGTACTAGTGGGTGATTTGCCTAGGGCACCAGAAAGCCTAGCTCCGGCCCTGAGAACAGCAATATGCACCAGCGAGGGTTGCCAGGTCCAATGAAAGAAATATTTATTTATTTATTCCCTTCCTTTAGATTTATATGCCACCCACTCTGCAAGCGGACTCCGGGCGGCTAACAGTCATGATAAAAAAAAACAATTCAATTTACAATTATAAAAGAATAAGAACATATGCAAACAATTTAAAAAACCCGACATTATTAGGTGCCGTAGGAAGATGTCATTACAAAGGCGATTTCTCCATATCTCAGTTCTCTGTTCCTTTATTACTCTATTAACGGTCTTACAGATGACACTGTTCAGCGACATGACAGTGGCAGCCTCCTCCCCTGTTAGTTGTGGTGGGCCTGTCGAAAAAGTTCGATTTTGCAGGCCCTGCGGAATTGGGAGAGAACCTGCACTAGAAAAGAGCAAGAGTCCAGAAGCACCTTAAAGACTAAGAGCGTTTTCGCACTGACCTTACTCGGGAGTGACGTCCCTCTTCACCGCACAGCGTCTGCGCGGATTTCGCACTAATTGCTCCACAGAACCCGGAAGAGCCGCAAAGCCCCGCGGCTTTTGCATCGCAAATGTAAACTGGTTTTTGGCCAGTTTACATTTGTGACGCAAAAGCCACGGGACTTTGCGGCTCTTCCGGGTTCTGCGGAGCAATTCGTGCGAAATCCGCACAGACGCTGCACGGTGAAGAGGGACGTCGCTCCCGAGTAAGGTCAGTGCGAAAATGCCCTAACAAAATTTATACAAAAATACAAAAATACAAAATATTGTGCACAAATACTCTTAACTGGTGTAAATAAAGTTCTATTATAATGAAATGAACAGCCTACAACAGTGGGCATACATTCATACAGTATAAATAGAAATAGAAAACAACAGTCTCAAAACAATATTCCAAGGAGGACCCCATACAGTCACAGAGTTTTCAAAATGAGTACAATGACTCAAAAATAAAGTTCCACAGGAGTCCCTCCGTTGTTTGTTGACTTCTGAAGGACAAATTCTAGCCTTCACGCAAACCCCGGATTTGATTGCGTTCCGCTGCTCCTGCAGCTTCCTCGTAAGTCAACTGAAAAATCCAGCCAAGTTCTTTCTCAAACGCCCATTTTGATATCTTAGCTGCAAACGCCCATTTTGATAGCTGCAAATTAAGATATCAAAATGGGCGTTTGAGAAAGAACTTGGCTGGATTTTTCAGTTGACTTACGAGGAAGCTGCAGGAGCAGCGGAACGCAATCAAATCCGGGGTTTGCGTGAAGGCTAGAATTTGTCCTTCAGAAGTCAACAAACAACGGAGGGACTCCTGTGGAACTTTATTTTTGAGTCATTGTACTCATTTTGAAAACTCTGTGACTGTGTGGGGTCCTCCTTGGAATATTGTTTTGAGACTGTTGTTTTCTATTTCTATTTATACTGTATGAATGTATGCCCACTGTTGTAGGCTGTTCATTTCATTATAATAGAACTTTATTTACACCAGTTAAGAGTATTTGTGCACAATATTTTGTATTTTTGTATTTTTGTATTTCATATATTGTGCTGCCACTGTTCTTTTGCATCTAACAAAATTTATGGCAGGGGTGGAACTTTCACGGCTCACTTTGTCAGATACTATCCCATAGGTGGGCAGGATGTCCTGCCTAAGTTCCCCCAAACCAGTGCAGGTATGAAAGCACCCTCTCTTTCCCCCTGACTTCTCTGCAGTGCAAATTCAACAAGGAACCATTTCTTTTGCGCTGCTTTCTGTCTCTGTAGGCCAAATTGCCCCTGCTCCAGGTAATGCATGGATCAGAATTACTCTTGCGGTGTTTGGATAGAAATGGCTCAAAAATATTGTCAAAGAAATAAAACAAACCAGGAAGACCTGCAATGGAAAGCACCACAGGGACAACAAGCACAAAGGAACGGGAAAGGATGTCGTTGCACTGCCTTCGTTTACTCCCCTGTCATAAGAAGAATGTGCCTTATGTGCAATTCACACAGGTTTGCAGAGCAGTGTACCAGCATCCCTTCCACCCCGCCCCCCCCCCACATAACTGCTTGCCTGGCTTAATGGTAAATGCTACTTAATGCATTTAGGCAACGGCAGGAACTGTTTTGCATCCAATCCATTCTGAGATTAAGCTATTAAATACCTCTTCATATTTCTAGAGGAGACGATGGTGGCCTCTTGGGAATCTTTCTGAAATTCTCCATGTTGAAATGTCTTCCTGGAAGGGTGATGGCTTGGTGGTGGAGCATCTGCTTTGCATGCAGAAGGTCTGTTTTGAATCGTAGGCGTCTCCCATTCAATGAATCAATTAGAGCAGGGGTCCCCAACCCCCGGTCCATGGCCTGCTAACAACCGGTCTGTGAGTTGTATAATTATTTCATTTTATATAGTAGTAATAATAATAATAATAATACAATATTGGATTTATATTCTGCCCTCCACTCCAAATTTTAGAGTCTCAGAGCGGCTTACAATCTCCTATATCTTCTCCCCCACAAATTTTCCATAGAGTTGTAGAAGAAGAAGAAGACTGCAGATTTATACCCTGCCCTTCTTTGAAACAGAGACTCAGAGTGGCTTATAATCTCCTCTATCTTCTCCCCCCACAACAACACCCTGTGAGGTGGGTGGGGCTGAGAGGGCTCTCATAGCAGCTGCCCTTTCATGGATAACTCCTGCAAGAACTATGGCTAACTCAAGACCATTCCAGCAGCTGCAAGTGGAGGAGTGGGGAATCAAACCCGGTTCTCCCAGATAAGAGTCTGCACGCTAAACCACCACACTAAACTAATAGAAATAAAGTGCCCAATTGTATCATTCCAAAATCATGCACCTCTCCCCCTCCCATGGTCCGTGGAAAAATTGTCTTCCACAAAACCGGTCCTTGGTACCAAAAAAGGTTGGGGACTGCTGAATTAGAAGATGATGTGAAAGACCTCTGCCTGAGAATCTGCAGGGATGCTGCCAGTCAAAGTATGCTGACATTGATAAACTCATGGCCTTGGTCAATATAAGGCAGATTCATGTCTTTGTGTCTTTTGGTGTGGAGCTGGGGCTCAGTGGTGGAACTTCTGCTTTACATGAAAAAGGTCTCAGGTTAATTCCCAAGATAATAGCATGAAGTCGTAGATTGTTCCAGATGTCCCAGAGAGCTGCTGTCGGAAGACAATACTGACCTTGATAGACTAATGGTCTAACTCCGTGGAACACAGATTCAGCTGCTGATGTGAGGTGGCCTTTCACCCCTTTCAATGTGATATCTATTCATGCGGGTATTTATTTTTCAGGGCCAGGAAACAGAAAATGGCAGGGAACAAAGGATCGCACATTCGAATTGCGTGAGGGAAAAGCAAAATCAAAATGAGGGGTTTCAGGGTCAAAGTGGCAGGGATGAGAAATGGGGAAGCATCCCAAGCTGCCATGGGAAATAAGTAATAGAGAAGAAAAAAAGAAACTATTCAAACAATTGCATGCATAAGTGCACTGGCAGAGAGTTCCTCCCTCCCCCTCCACTTTTTAATAGAAAGCAAATCCAGTTGCTAAGCATTACACTCCAGTCACTCTCTCCACTCTGCACTTCTGTTACCTTGAACTGGGAAACACGCAGATGCAATGATTAAGTGAAAACTACACATAGATTTGTACATAATTCATAGTTTGACTTCCCAGCGTTTGCATAATAGATAGTTTAAACACCACTGAAAAATGTGCGCAAGACAAGAAATTAGAATTCTGAATGGAAAAGTTAATTATACCTCCAAGGATATTTTTGAGATATATTAATAAAAAAAATTCTTTTTAAAAAAAATCCTCGGAAAGGTCCTGAAGTGGATAATTTAGGCTTAGCTGAGATAAAAATGCAAAAAATACAGGGAGTGACACTAACCGGAGAGTGATCTTATTAAGTGGGACAATTAGGTTAATTTAATTTCTAAATGGTGGTAACATATGATAGATAAACACGGAATAAATAATGGCTCACTAGAACCCTGGTTATGGGGTTTTCTTGAGTGCAGAGCAGAGGTTCCCAAACAGTAAGCTGGTGTGGTGAAGTTATGAGAGAGCTAGACTAGGATCTTGGAGACTCAGGTCTGAGTCCACCCTTAGCCATGAAAGGTGGTTGGATGACCTTGGTCAAATGCCACACTCTCAGCCTCCCCAACCTCACTGGTTTGTTGTGAGGATAAAGTGGAGGGTGGGAGAATGCTGTAAGCTGCTTTGAGTCCCCATTGGGGCAAAAGGTGGGGTACCAAGGAATTATACAAAATCTGGCCTGGAAGTAGAGTTGCCGGGTCCAACTCAGAAAATATTTGGTGATTTGAGGGTGGAGCCAGGAGACTTTCCCGTTCCCTAAAATAAATAAAAAATACAGCCGTGCAGCTCTTCTGAAAGCAGTCTTCATTTCCTTATTCCCCAGCAGCTGCATCTCCATTAAATTAATGTGAGCACACACGTACACAAAGCAGCCAAAATAAACCATTTGCAAGCCCACATTTTTTGTGATCTCACTGGGGCAATTTACTCACAGGAGTTGCTGAATCTGCTATATTTCAACCATTTTTTAGGCTAACAGGAAAATGAAAGGAGAGCAGTCTGGGGGTGGAGTTTTCCTCTATCTCATAATCAGGTTTTAGTAAATTCCATTTTACTATTCACATGACTTCTGAAATCAATGCAAAATAAAAAGAGCCCACCACCTCTCGAGACTTCTTATGCCTGGTTGGGGATGATATGGAAGCATAAGGAGTGTTCTGGCTTCTCTTCCTTTCTCACATGGTTCACACACTCACTGGGAAGAGCCAGGTGCTCTACTTGTTTACCCTGCCTATGCAGGTTACCTCCAGCTGAGATGTTTCTGCATGGAGGGGTTATTTGGGCCGACTTCAGAGGGGTCTCTGAGTCAGCCCAAAGTGCCGGTCTGTAATCAGCCACAGAGTCCAAAACACAATCAGTCTGCAAGTTTCTTTTAAGTGTGCCAAAGTTTAAAGACACATTGTGGCTGTTGAGGTGGGGCTTCCCCCAACGGCCAGCTGGCTGCTGTTGGGAAGGAGCCTGCAAAACTGGGGGATCCCCAACTAAAACCTAGGGGCTGGCAAACCTATCTGTAGGCCACCACTTCCCTGCAGGTCCTTTTCATCAGGCCCTGCATCAGGGCTCCCAGATGCTGAAATTCCATTCATTCATTAATTGATTGATTCATTCACTTCTTCTCCTCATGGGGACCCAAAGTAGCTTACATTGTTTCCCTCTCCTATGTTTTATCATTACGAAAACCCTGTGAGATAGAACAAAGTCTGATTCTAATAGCACTGTTAAGACCAACAAAGGTCAACCTTAGAAGCCTTTTGAACCTGTGATCATTGTAAGATACTGGATTGTGCCATTACTATTAGATTAGCATGCGTTTCTTTCTATACAGAGCCGATGCTTCATTTTGGGGGGTTTTACTCAATTGCTTCTTTATGTGCTCTTCTGTCTCAAATACGCTGAGGAAGAAATTGACACACTTAAAATGAGTGGGAAAGCATCAGGACACCTCGTCCTTTGTTGAGTTATCGTCTTACCTTCATAATTGCCATTAATTTTTGGACTTTTGATTGAGAGCAGTTATAAATTTCTATCATCTTCAGAGACTTTGGAAATCAATGAACTGATATTCAGTTGCTTTATTAGGATTATTGTATTCATTATTTGAAAAATGTAGTTGTAATTTGATTATTATATGTATATTTCTCTTTAATCGGCATTAATTTATTCTATTCATATTATCACTTTTCAGGATAAAGAATTACACGTAAGCTTTGTTGATATTTTTTATTGTTATTTGTGGTTTCTTCACCCCCTTGCCATTTATCTTCTTGCGTTTTGCTGACTGCGATTGCTCTATACCGAGGCTTTTGTTTTTGTAGCAGGAACTCCTTTGCATATTAGGACACACAACCCTGATGTAGCCAATACTCCAAGAGCTTGCAGGGCTCTTACTACAGGGCCTATTGTAAACTCTTGGAGGATTGGCTACATCGGGGGGGGGTGTGTGTAGCCTAATATGCAAAGGAGTTCCTGCTACAAAAAAAGCCCTGCTCTACACTATTATTTGAACTGACACGGAGCCAGCTTCATGTGTGCCCCAGATGCCTATAACAGGGAGGTTCCACCCTCCCTTTACAGGTCCTAGACTGGGTAATGTGTGATATAGAAATGACACAAACCCTGTCATTGCTCTGGTCACCTCAACGTAATATGCTCATGCCGAAAAGGTTAGATGTCCTTACTGTAATATTTGTTTCTTGATTGTTTTAGTTATAAGGATATGTTTGTCAATGCCTCTTTAAGTAACAGGCTACTTAGAATCATAGACCGGAAGGGACCTCCAGGGTCATCTAGTCCAACTCCCTGCACAATGCAGGAAACTTACAGATCTCACCCCCTAAATTCACAGGATCTTCATTGCTGTCAGATTGTCATCTAGCCTCTGTTCAAAAACCTCCAAAGAAGGAGAGCCCACCACCTCCCAAGACTTCTTATGCCGAGTCTTCTTATGGTTGGGGATGATATGGAAGCAAGAACGGAATGGTCCCTGAAGCTGCAAAACCTGGGTGGTGGATACATCTCCTCTCACATATTGTAGGGCATGCCTCTTGGAAGTAGCAAAAAATACAAAATCCAAGTAGAACAAACACATTCTATTATAATAAATAATTGACACTTTAAAGATACAGTAACATACAAATTCCATCAAAAAGTCCCAGTGAAAAAAATTCCATTCAGTCCAAATTCTTGTAGTCTTCAATAATTGTAGAAATAATTCAGGGAGATTCAGGGAGGGAATAATTCAGGCATGACCGGTTTCGGTCATGCCTTCCTCAGTCACAACTCTCATGCAATGAATTGCGTTTAACTCCTCCAATTTTGAGTACGATCATTCGTCAATTGAGACCCAGTCTGGCTTCGTTTCTGGGCTATGCCTCCGTCCAGATTTACAATCTGGTTATGTCCAGTGGCATTTCTCTCACAGGAGGCCTCCCTGCCTTCTCCCATTCACTGGAGTAAAAGGCTTTGGGAAGAGGCATTCCACCTTACCTCGCACATGGGGAAAATGCCTCTTCCAACGTTATTCCATCTATCTTAGATGGGAGAGAATGCTTCTTGGAGCATTTCCCTTTCTTTCTCTCCCACACCTGAGTCAGTTTTCCCTTCTTACACATGGGAGAAAAGGACCCTTGGAAGAGGCATTTCACCGTCTCCTTCATACAGCAGGGAATGCCTCTTCTAAAACAGCACCCATCTATATCATCCTACATATTTTTTTTCCCTCGGTAATGTTATTTCATTCAAATGCAAATATATGTAGATGTAATCAGTTAATTAAGCAAGTACAATGTATACAATTGCTCAGCTGAGATTTCTTTAATTGGGTTGCAGCCCTAACCATTATCAAACTAGCAAAATAATGACAGTTGGGAGTATGCATGGGAGAAACTATAAACCAAAGCCCCCCGGGGTGGAGGGTATTGCAATGCATCTCTGCTTGATTTCAGTTGAGATACTCAGCATCACTTCATGAGGGGTGGGCCACATGAATGTCAAGGGCAGAAAAGGATTTCCAAGCAGATCCCTTTATTTTTGCTCCTTAGAATGATGCACAATCGTTCACTTAATTCGGCTAGCAGGGAAGAAGAAGAAGAAGAAGAAGAAGAAGAAGAAGAAGAAGAAGAAGAAGAAGAAGAAGAAGAAGAAGAAGAAGAAGAAGAAGAAGAAGAAGATGATATTGGATTTATATCCCACCCTCCACCAAATCTCATAGTCTAAGAGCGGCTCACAATCTCCTTTATCTTCTTCCCCCACAACAGACACCCTGTGAGGTGGTTGGGGCTGAGAGAACTCTCACAGAAGCTGCGCTTTCAAGGACAGCTCAGTGAGAGATGTGGCTGACCCAATGCCATTCCAGCAGGTGCAAGTGGAGGAGTGAGGAATCAAACCCGGTTCTCCCACATAAGAGTCCACACGCTTAACCACTACACCAAACTGGCTCTCTATTGGATTTATACCCCACCCTTCACTCGGAGTCTCAGAGTGGCTTACAATCTTGTTTTCCTTCCCCTCCCCACAACAGACTGAGAGAACTCTCAGAGAACTGCTCTTGAGCAGCTCTGAGAGAGTTATGACTGACCCAAGGACACACCAACAGCTGCAGGTGGAGGAGTGGAGGTTCTCTCTGATTAGCTTGCCACTCTTAACCACTGCACCAAATAGGCTAATGAGGGACATCATGGGCTGTGGGCTCAATGTGCTTCCCTGCCACTGTTGACCCAAACCATTGATCTCCACAATGTTTCTTCTAGCACCGGTCCACAGTTGCCAACTCTGGGTTGGGAAATGCCTGGAGATTTTGTGGGTGGGCCCTAGGAAGGGGAGGGTTTGGGGAAGGGAGGGACTTTGCCATTATACAATGCCCTACAGCTGGGAACACACACAACAAAGCGACATTTCACACTAGGCTTCTTCCAGGTGGAGAGCCCTTTTGCTCCCGACGCCCTTTTGCTCTCGGTTTTGCTCTCAGCAACCTCTGATGCAGCCATTTTCTCCAGAGGAACTGATCTCTGTCGCCTGGAGATCAGTTGTCATTCCAGGAGATCTTCAGGTCCAACATGGAGGATGTCAACCCAAAACACTGTGACTTGGTAATACAAAGAACTTTGTCTTTTTTTTGTAGATTGCTATTTTATGCTGTCTTTTCATTCTATTCGTTTTTTTTACCGATTTTGCACTAGGGTTTGTTCCGGGTGAAGAGCCCTTTTGCCCCCAGTGCTTCTCTTTGTTTTCACATAAGCTGCTGTGAAGCTAGGAGTTAGTGCACCACTCTCTTATGGCAAGCAGAAACCACTTGTAAGAGGATCTTGGTCACAGCGGGAAAGCGGCATTCCAACTCCCAGCTCAGGAGCAGCTTGTGCGAAAACCGAGAGCAAAAGGGCGTCGGGAGCAAAAGGGCTCTCCACCTGGAAGAAGCCTAGTGTGAAATGTCGCTTTGTTGTGTGTGTGCCCAGCTGCTTGGCTTCTTTTAGGCCATCCTTTTTACACACACAGCTTTTATATGCAACTGTGGATGATGGAAAGCAAAGACTCATGGGATTGATTTTTCTCCAGAGGGCATTTTGAAAAAGTTTTTAGTCCTGCCTATCAGCTCCATAGAGTGTGGGGACAGAGGCTGGTGGGGGAGTGGAGAATGAGATCTCCTCTCCCCTCATGCCCTCCCTTGCCATCTTTCCCCAAATTTGGCACCATTGTGCAGATAAAAAAAATCCTCACAGTGGAACCCTCCCCCCCCCCCCCTTTAACAAGCCAGGGAACAGAAAATCAACCCCAGCAAAGTACAGACCCCACAGCTCAAGAAAAGTCGAGCGTGATCTTGTGAGATGCATCACAGTATCAGGACTGGCATTATGGGGTTGCCTAGCAACCCCACACAACATCAGTTCAGAAGGAAGGAAACATAGGTCTGGGATAGTTAGGGAGAGGGAGGAAATGAGTGAGAGGAGAGTTGGTGGGCAGCCGTGTTGGTCTGAAGCAGTAGAACAAAGCAGGAGTCAAGCAACACCTTTAAGCCCAACAAACTTTTATTCAGAATACAAGCTTTTGTGTACATGCACACTTCTTCAGACGAGGTATAAGGTACAGTAAGCAGAGCTACATATAGCTAGTGGGGTTTAGAATGCAAAGTGGTGCAAAGTTCAAATCCAATAGCAGAACAGTAAAATTAACAAATTCAGAAAAACTTTGATCTGGGTTGCAATAGTGTGGGAAACCAATAAAGCAGTAACATGTCAGAATGTAAGGATATCTGTTAATTATTCTATTGTTCCGCAGAATCTCATTTGCCTATTAGGCCACACCCCCTGACATCACCATTGTTTTGCCTGGGGCTTTTTGTAGAAAAAGCCCTGTAGGGCCTCATTTGCATATCAGGGCACACCCCCGACACCAAGCCAGCCAGAACTGCATTCCTGTGCATTCCTGCTCAAAAAAAGCGCTGCTATTGCTAATAAGCCTGGGTCAAAATGAAGGCATTTCTCTCCCAGAAGTTTTTCCTGTCCAACTAATTTACCTTTTAACATATAACATAAATAGATACATCATTCTAGTTTGCCATTAGAAAAAAAAAACACATTAAAATATAGTGGAAGATGGGCTTAGTGTATGTAATGAGATAAACAGCCAATATCCCTTGTTTGAGTATGTCAATACAAACACATTATTCTGATATACTATCCTAAAAGAGAAATCCACTAGGATACTGGGGATATATAGCCATACTTGGTGAAAGTGAGTTTGGAGACAGTAAGCCAGGAGAGGTCATCTTTTGGTCTTCACGGGGGCCCTATTGCAGCAATCTAATTGGAAGATGATCCCAGGAAGGATAACAGGACTGGCTACATTTACCAGGGACAATTCCTGTTTTCTAGTTCCTGCTAGAGTGGTCAGGTGGGGCCTGGAGATCTCCCGCTTATTGCATAGTGGGTTCTACGCATTGAGGAGTCTCAGGATCAGTGACAACAAGCTCTTTATTAGGAGCAGCATAGTAGAAGGCTACACTAAAAGACTGGGGCCACAGGGCCAAATCTATATACATCTCTGTATTCCCGTACAAGCACATAATTGGGTCATTCAAACCGGTGGGGGCTTGTGGTTGGTCCAGGGTAGCAGAGATTTGGATCCTTCAGCCCATTGTTCCCAAGTCCGCAAGCTCAGTCCGTATGGCTCCAATGAGCCAGGCAGGAACAGCCAAAGTCTTCCCTTGAGTTCACATACATAACACAACAGATGTCCAGACAACAGCGGTCAGTCCCCCTGGAGAAAATGGCTGCTTTGGAGGTGAACTCTCTTTCCTTTCCTTTTATTTCTTCACTTCTTTGACCGATGGTCTTAAGCTCAAGATAAAACAAGACAGGAAATAGAAAACAAATCACCAAAAATTTAAAAGCAAAATAGACTAGCAACGAGAGGGAAAACCAATAATCATAATCACGAAACATAATTAAATAGTCTGAAAGACTACCTGATATTAATATAAAATTCTGTAAAACTCTTTAACATTATAAAACGTCATAACAATATAAAATTAGAGTTAAAATCTTAGTACATATGAGCAGCACGACCAGGCCTTTGTTTTAGAGAGAGCACTATTGACAAATATTTTGCCACCGAGTGAGTTATTTCAGGGTCCACTTCTGCCAGCTGTAGTTATCACCCAAGATTCCACAGGAAGTCGATGTTTATGTAAAATAGGGATAATCCAAAAGGCTCTGGGCATAGTCCACTGATGGCAGAATAACATAAAGTGATCCAGTGTCTCTATTATACCTGATGCACAGTCACACAATCAGTCTGAGTATGGAATTTTAGCAAAACGTCCCCTTAGCTCTGCAGTTGGAAAAAAACATTCAGCCTAGCTAGCATAAAAACATATTGGAGGTGACCTCTATGGTATTATGCCCTACTGAGGCTCCTCCCCAAGCCCCGGCTTCCCTAGGCTCCACCCCCAAATCCCCAGGGATTTCCCAACCCAGAGCTGGCAACCCTAACTGCTCCTCTCCCCCCGCCCTGGGCTAGCCCAAGGAATTTTGGCCCCTTAGGTGAATGAGTTCACTGCATCTTATGCCACAGGGAAGCCACTGGCCACCTACCCTTACCTCAGTGAGGCTGTGGTATGCCACAGTGCCACACCTCTATGGTGATTGAGGGGAACCTGCACATTCAGAGGCGCTAAGCCTCTGAATCCCAGAACCAGGAGGCAACATCAGGGGAAGGCCTTGGAGTCTATGCCCTGTTGTTGGCCATCCAGAGGAAACTCTGGAAAGCACTTGTACTGACTTTCCCCTTCCTGCCTGTCCTCTGACCAGAGAGAAGGGGGGGGGGGCTTTTAAAACTCAAAGTGAAGGTTTTGCTCATTTCAAACCTCCAAAAGGAAAAAAAAAATGCATTTCTTCTCAAGTCTGTGGAATGCTGGCAAGGGGTGATGAACACCACAAAATGGCTGCAACAGAAGGCAAAGCCATCCACGAAATGGCAGGAAGCAAGGTTTTGCATATAAAGCTAATGTCAACTCTTCATCATTTCAAGCTGAAGCTCTGTTTTACAGCACGCCTCTTAACATAAATGTCTTGTTCGAAAAGTATTTTCTCGCCGACACACAGCTTACCTTCAGCCACACAGTAAAGATCTTTGTGTTGTGGTGATAGTTGCTATTGGAACTTTTTAAAAACCTACACAGCCAATTAGATGTCCAGTGGCCAATCAGAAGCCCTGCTGGGCAAGAGAGCACCTGGCCCCACCCACTTTCTAAAAACACTCGGCAGCACCAGGAGAGGTGTTGGAGGGCTGCAAAGGCAGAGGAAATGGCAAGTTCATGGGGGTGGGGGGAAGGGGAGAACTCTGTCCCCACTGAGCTCTCCATCCCCTCCCAAATCTCTTTCCTCCCCAGGTACTGCCCCTGAATCTGTAGAAATTCCCCCTACTTGAAATGAAAGCAGAAGGCTTAGTACATCATCCCCAGAGGCTAAGCAGTGAAGGGTCTGTGTATAGCAAGGGATCCCAATTTGGTGCCCATGGGCACCATGACAGCCATGGACACTTGTCCTGGTGCCCACCAAGGGCTGCACGATTGTCTGTGCAGATTAAAAGGCATCCAGAGCTTCTGCCTGAAATGTCAAAATCTGTGATCACATGTGCTAAATAATGCACTTTCAATCCACCAGCAGTGCAGTTTCCAACTGGATTTTGCCAGTTCATACAATAAAATCCAGTTGGAAAGTGAATTGAAAGTGCATTATTTAGCATGTGTGATTGCAACCAATGAAATGCTTTTCTATCTATCTATCTATCTATCTATCTATCTATCTATCTATCTATCTATCTATCTATCTATCTATCTATCTATCTAACATCTGTCATCTGTCATCTATCATCTATCATCTATCATTTGTCTGTCTATCAAGCCATCCAGCTAGCTAGCTATTCCAAATATTTTGTGGTTGGTTCCGCCTTCTGTGGCAGCCATTTTGAGATTGTGTCCACCGCATTGTGTTGGAACTCCAAAGATGCTCACAGGCTCAAAAAGCTCGGGGACCCCTGGTGTATCACATGCCCTCCCTGTCAATGGCTGTCTTTTCCAAAGACCATGGGAGTTTTTGACTGGGAAGGGAAAGCGGCCTAAGCATCCTTGAGGACTGGCTCGCACACGGCTGAGATAGTCAGTGATTTGGCATGAAGGTGCTTCATGGCACAGTCATGGAAATCAGTTGCCTGGCAAGTTCATTTGATGTACTGGGTTTTATTTACACATCTCTTGCTAAATCAGAAAAAAGGCAAAGACGGGGGAGAAAAGCCCTGTAAGCAGCCCCGTCTCCCTGACAGAGATGAGGGAGGGCAGGCAGCAGAACTTGCCGCTCCTCTGATGTCAGATAACTGTCCCGATAACAGTGCTCGAGACAGCTTTCAACTCCAGCTGTCACCCGAACATCGCTCTGGAGGAAGATAAAACTTGGGAATCTTCGGCGCGTCCTCTTCGCCTGCTACTTTCTGAGGCACGCTGAAAGCTCACATTGATTCCGTTACATCTTTTGGAGACCAGGGGCACCGATACATCACAGCAAGTGCTATTCAATTACATGGTGCTGGAACGGGCACCTGCCAAGCGGGAATATCTGCCTGGACTTGTACAGGCCTTTGATCACCAATTACAGGGATGATTTATGGGCCTAACAAGAGCGATCTCCTCCTCCTCCTCCTCCTCTTAGGGATGAGGAGGGGAAAGAGAATTCATAGGCAAAATGAAGTCGTTCTGAGCGAGGCGCTTTGCAGGCGACTGTCCGAGCCTGGAATAAGGGGAAATTGCACACTTAACGCTGAACTATAAATTCAGAAATATTACACTGTATAGCCCTCCAGGGACTATGCTGTTTCAGATAGCACAGAAAGAAGAGCTTTGGTTTTCATGCTTTCTCCTTTTACTGATCATTCTGGTCCCGATCCAAAGTGACCCTGGGAGAAGTATCCCTTGCTTACCCACATGGGGTGGGTGTTAGCTGGGGAAATGATGTTTCTGCTGCTTAAGATAAAAAGGATTAGACCTGCTCTGTTAGAAGGTATTCTCTTGGAAGGTTGTTGAGGAAAGAGAGTTGCATGGTATAGCCCAGGGGTGGCCAAATTTGCTTGACGTAAGAGCCACATAGAATAAACGTCAGATGTTTGAGAGCCACAAGACATGAACATCAGATGTTTGAGAGCCGCAGGATGGAAGGAAGGAAGGAAGGAACGGAGAGAGGGAGGGAAATGGATGGGGGAAGGAGAGTGGAAATAAAGCAACTTTAACTTTAAATGCATTCTCCAAGCTGCCAGCTGTCTTGACTTGGAGAAATGATCTAAAATAGACAAACGCCTGCTCCAAGCTGGCTGATGGGGTGGTAGTGGCTTCAAGAGCCACACAATATGTGTGGAAGAGCCACATGTGGCTCCCGAGCCACAGTTTGCCCACCCCTGGTATAGCCTGATCTTGTCAGATCTCAGAAGCAAAGCAAGGTCAGTACTTGGAAGGGAGGCCACCAAGAAAGACTCTGCAAAGGAAGGCAATGGCAAACTACTTCTGTCTCTCCCTTGCCTTGAAAGCCTCCTGCTGGGGTCACCAGAAGCTGCTTGCGATGTGACAGCACTTTACGTTCACACAGAATGTTGTTTTCTATTACGGGTTCTTTCGGTATCAATAAAGTGGCAGCCCAGCAATTTAACCCAAATGTTTGTGCCTCACCTCTTTGTAACCCAGCATGGCATCTGAGATATAATCACTGGAAGACAAAGTAGGATGTCCTTGGACAGCAGCCGGGATTTCAGAGCAGGGAATTAAAAGAAGGATGAAAATCAATGCCTCTTTTGGCATGTGGCAAAAAAAAAAAAAAAAATCACCTGTCAGCACGCATCCCTTGTCGTGTATGGATCTGTGTTTAATATTGGCCTGTCATATTGCAATATTAAGTTGACCTGTTGGGAACATGATCTTATTTCAACATCATCTGTAGGTCAGTAAAAAAAGAAAAGAAAAGAAAAAGAACAGCCGCTTGATAGGAGTCAAGAAATCCTGCGTTAAGGGATTTGGAGTTCTTGTGACAATACCTATTGCAAAAAAAAGGCTTGCTTAGGGAAACAGGGGTGGTGATTAATTTTAAGACCTTTGTATTCACAGACAAGAGAGCCCCTTGGTGCAGAGTGGTAAAGCTGCGGTCTGAGCTCTCTGCTCATGACCTGAGTTTGATCCCAGCAGAAGCTGGGTTCAGGTAACCAGCTCAAGGTTGACTCATCCTTCCATCCTTCCGATGGACTCATCCTTCCATCCTTTCACCCCTGATGTAGCCAGTCCTCCTGGAGCTTACAGTAGGCCCCATAATTAGAGCCCTGTAAACTCTTGGAAAATTGGCTTCATCGGGGAGTGTGGCCTAATATGCAAAGGAGTTCCTGCTACCAAAAAAAAAAAAAGCAAGCCCTGGATCCAGCCATGTATTTTCAACCAATCATACCAGTTCTCTTCCTTACTACAGTTCCTGTCCCATGACCCCAAACATAGCCTTTTGGATAGTGAAAGGGGGGCCCTACCTACCCTGAACTGAACTGGACTGGACTGGACTGAAAAAGCTGATTGGATCCAACCCCACTGTCACAGAATAATGGAAGTTCTGTTGAATGTGGAAACTCATAAAGTTGCCTTATACTGAGTCAGACTAATGTTCTATCAAGGATACAATTAGTGATTCCGACTGTCAATGACTCTCCAGAGCATCAAGCTGAGGTCTTTTGACATGATGCTCATTTGATATTTTCAGCTTTTAACTGGAGGCACTGGAAACCTTATACTCTTGTTCAGGTCTTTTTTTGTAGGAGTTCCTTTGCATATAAGGCCACACCCCCTGATGTAGTCAGTTCTCCAAGAGCTTAGTACAGGGCCTACTATAAGCTCCCGGAGGACTGACTACATGAAAGGTGTGTGGCCAAATATACAAAAGAGTTCCTACTAAAAAAAAAAAGCCCTGCTCTTGTACTGAGTTACAGCCTCACCTCAAACTTTTTTAAAGAAAAAAAACACAGAGATTATAGATTCTCCAGACACCAGCAGATTCTAGATCAGGGGTGGCCAAACTGAGCCTCAGGAGGCACATGTGCCTCTATCACACATATTGTGTGGCTCTTGAAGCCCACACTGCCCCCATCAGCCAGCTTGGAGAAGGCATTTCTCTCTTTAAAACACTTTGCCAAGACAGCCAGCAGCTTGGAGAGTGCATTTAAAGTTAGTTGCCTTCCTTCCTTCCTTCCTTCCTTCCTTCCTTCCTTCCTTCCTTCCTTCCTTCCTTCCTTCCTTCCTTCCTTCCTTCCTTCCTTCCTTCCTTCCTTCCTTCCTTCCTTCCTTCCTTCCTTCCTTCCTTCCTTCCTTCCTTTCTTCCTTCCTTCCTTCCTTCCTTCCTTCCTTCCTTCCTTCCTTCCTTCCTTGTGGCTCTCAAACATCTGATGTTTATTCTATGTGGCTCTTACATTAAGCAAGTTTGGCCGCCCCTGTTCTAGATGCTCCCTGTTCAGGGAGCAGCAGGGGAAGGCTGGAGAGATCTGTTTCATGGGGTCAATATTCATAAGACTGTTCTTGGGATCCAGCCCACTGATAACCTCCTATCCTGTGCATAAGTAGCCTTCATTGTGTTCAAAATGGTTCAATGGCATGGACCCCGGTATTTGTGATTCAGGAAGTGCACAGCTGCTTGATAATGTGGAAAGAGCAAGGCTGTGCATTACTTAGCATTCCAGAGATGTATAACAACTGGTCATTCAGTATTCTAGCAGGCAAGGCCAAATTATTCAGAATTCCAGAGCTGTGCTGTATCCCTCGGTATTCCAAAGCTGTGAAGCCGTAGGTTTCACTCAGTATTCGTAGGCTCCACTGCAGCAGGTGTTCAAAACCATGGAGAAATGCCCTTTTTTTTAACTTCAGGTTTCAGTTTGACAAAACTGCCACATTTAGTTTTAAAGGTTTTTTCCTCTCTCCCATCAGAAGACAAGCAGGAGGGGGGGGGGAAGTCAGTTGCTCTTAAGTATCACTCAAGTATCAGCCATCAGAGCTTTGAAAATTATAATGGATGTCCTGGCTGGAGACAATGAAATAGCCAGCTGACACTGAGGCGTTAAAAAGTGTCTTCACAGAGACTCTGGGAAAGGATTCTTTGACCCACAAGATGGTGGAGAACAATACTCTCTCTAAGCTGTGGAGTCTTGTGAGCAAAAATTCTACTTTGTGAGCTACTGGCATTAAAGTTATGAGCTACTGAATCAATTAGTTTGCTCTGAGGCCATTTTTCCTGAGCTAAGAGAAAAACACGTGAGCTGAACTAAAAAACAAAACAAAACTGTGAGGTAGATCGCACTAACTCAACTTAGAGGGAATACTGGTGGAGAAACAAAAGAGATAAAATGTCTCAGCTTGGAGGGAGAAGGGTCTAATTTTATAGGTTCATTTGGGCTGATTCTGTCTGGAGGAAGGAGCTCTTCCATCAGGGTTCCTTCTTGCTGGCCACACAGAGCAGAAGAAGGCCTAGTTGCCTGCGCAAATACAGCAAGGTAATGGGTTTTTTTAGAACACTTCTAAGCTTAAATAGCATGCTTTAGAACAAGATCAGCTAGGGCCTGTATAGAGTGGGAGTCAGGAAAATTGCATGTTTCTTGTGTTTCTCTTGCTCTGTCCATCGCTGTGCAGAAATCCTGTGTATAGACATTTTATTTTTAACAAATTCTTTACCATTTTAAATACTGTAGTTGTTCTACATACCACATAAATCTAAATAATAATAATAATTTTTAATTTATATCCCGCCCTCCCTGCCGAAGCAGGCTCAGGGCGGCTTACATAGCATAAAATACAAATATTACAATGATATAATAATAAAATACCCCAATTACATCATAATTATGCTCTTTAAAATGGACAAGAGTGGAATGGAAGTGGTCAGTTGCTAAATCACTATTTCCCTAGAAGTGCAGAAGTACTGTAAGTCTTTCCCATAGTAGTAGTAGAAGAAGAAGATATTGGATTTATATCCCGCCCTCCACTCCGAAGAGTTTCAGAGCGGCTCACAATCTCCTTTCCCTTCCTCCCCCACAACAGACACCCTGTGAGGTGGGTGGGGCTGGAGAGGGCTCTCACAGCAGTTGCCCTTTCAAGGACGACCTCTGCCAGAGCTATGGCTGACCCAAGGCCATGCTAGCAGGTGCAAGTGGAGGAGTAGGGAATCAAACCCGGTTCTCCCAGATAAGAATCCACACACTTAACCACTACACCAAACTTGCTCTCCAGTAACCAGCCACTGGCTAGTGGGAGACAGAGGCATTAAGGAAAGCCCTAGAATGACAATGGGGAATGGAACCAGGGAATATTGGCTTTTTTGGTGGGTAATATCTAAAACGACTAGCTAGTGACAGTATTCCAAAGGAGGAGTGATATATAAATGCCTCCAATAGCTGGGAAAGTCAGAGAGCCCTGCATTAATTTAATTTAATTTAATTTAATTTTTCAATTTATACTCCATCCTATCCCACAGCCGAGCTCAGGGTGGTTTTCAGCATAAAAACAACATTAAAATGAAGCATATCAAAAATTAAGCATCATCATATCTACAGCTATGTCAAGTCAGATGCAAGAACAATAGTCCATGCAATTGACAACAGACCACACAACAGCATGTAGGCTGGAAGCTTTCAGCACAACTTGAGCACCTTGATGGTATGGTGCTGAGGGGAGCAGTGACTTCAAAGGATACTTGCTGGATCAGTTAAAAGCCTGGCTGAAGAGTTCCATATTACAGGCCCTGCAGAACTTGGATAGGTCCTACAGGGCCTGGATCTCTAGTGGGAGCTCATTCCACCTGGTAGGGGCCCAAACCAAAAAGGCCCTGGCCCTTGTTGAATCCAGTCAAGCAATAGGCACCTAGACACCTCAGACGGTTGAATGGAGTGGTGTTCATGGGTCAATGGTGTTGTTCCCCCACAAGGACCATAATCCTGGACTTTTTTTTTAATAGAATGTTTGCATACCTGTCCTTAAGAAAGAATAGTTGACACTTGGAAGAGACAATACCTACACCTGCAAAATGTTTAAAGATATTATCCGCTTCAACATCACTATAAAATGCTGTGTTGATCTAAGTGTGTCCATCCAGAAATCTTGCAGGCATTATTATTCCCATTTTAGAGATGGAAAACCAATGAATCCATGCCCAGGGCTTTTTTTGCACTGAAACACACAGGAACACAGTTCTGGTTGGCTTGGCATCAGGAGGTGTGACCTAATATGCAAATGAGTTCCTGCTGGGCCTTTTCTACCAAAAAAAAGCCCTGTCCATGCCTGTCCCTTTGAAAGTATTAACCCAGTAGAATTTGGACCTAGAAGATTCAGTAACGGCTACTTCCTTTGATGGTTTGGAAGTGGAATAGTCAAATCTACAGAGGAGGAGAGGTCTACTGTTAGCCCTGTTAGCTGAATGGAATTCCCATGTTCAGAGACAGTATCCCTCTAGTTACTGGTTTGTGGGACTCTTGTCTCTATTGTAGTTGATACAGTCGATTCAGGAGGACAAGCAACATAAATTGCTTTTTCACACAATACAGAGTTAAAAAATATGGAATTAATTGCCACAAGGCAGAAGAAGATATTGGATTTATATCCCACACTCCACTCTGAATCTCAGAGTCTCAGAGCAGCTCACAATCGCCTTTATCTTCCTTCCCCACAACAGACACCCTGTGAGGTGGGTGGGGCTGAGAGGGCTCTTTCAAAGACAACCTCTGCCAGAGCTATGGCTGACCCAAGCCATTCCAGCAGGCGCGAGTGGGGAATCAAACCCAGTTCTCCCAGATAAGAGTCCGCACTACACCAAACCACTACACCAAACTGGCTCTCAGACGGAGTGGCGCACAGATTGTGTGCCTTAGAAGAGTTGAAGAGAGCATTGGATAAACTCATGGATGAAAAGCTATCAAAGATTATCAGCTTCAATAACTAAATGGAGTGGGGATATAAAGATTTGTCAGGTTGCATTTTAGATCTGTTGGTTTATTATTTTGTCATATTTTCTGTTTCTTTTCTGGTTTGATTGCAATGTGACATGTCATAGATTTTGTTACTTTTTCTTTTTTTAAAGCTCTAGACACATGTTATGGATTTGCTATATACATTTGGGATAAATTTCAGTTCTTTATCCCTTTTTATTGCATGCTTTATTGTTTTCAGGCACTTCAAGCAGTTACAAAGGGATGGGATGGTTTTAATAAATATATATTAAAAATCCTATAAGGAATTTTATCACCCATCCCTTCCACATGATTTCAGGGTCCCTTCATCCATCACAGTAACATGGGAAGGAACCAATGGCACCAGCTCTTATTCTGCTAAGGGAACGTCGTAGCTAACCTTTTGCAGTTCAGGATACTGCAAACCGCACAATGGTCAAGTTTGGCAGGTGAAGATGCTATGATCATCTGCTGCACCTGCCTACAGGTTGAGTTTTGGATCTGCCCCCCCCCTTGCTATAATCACCCTTAGGCATATGGAAAACGGTGACATAACAAGTCTGCAGGAGAGATATGAGGGGTGGGACTGGTGGTAAATAATGGTGTGAGGAGGAAGGAGGCATGATGGTCTGCCAAAGAAGCTGACCTGGTTTGTTGAGGGCATTCCTTGAAAGTGGCCTTGTACAGCAGCATAGTGCAAAATGTGGGAAGTATTGCACTGTGCTGCAAGGAGCAACCTGACTAACAGTGTCTGGCCCTGGGCTGGCCTTGCCACTAGGCAAACTAGGTGATAGCCTAGGGTGCCAACCATCTGGGGTCACTGAATTGGATGCTCCCCATGTGACACAGTGATGTTATCAGTGCAGAGAGGGCACCAGAAGTTAGGGTGCTAGTCTGTCTAGGGCCAGCCCTGGTCTGGCCCACTGTGGGCAGCCATCAAGTTGCTGGCTACCTATTTGTTAGACCTGCCAGCGCTGTGTTGGGAAATACCTAGAGATTTGGGGGCAGAGCCAGAGGAGGGAGGGGAGAGATATCATCAGGGTAAAATGCTATCGAGTCTGTCCTCCAAAACGGCCATGTTCTCCAGGGGAACTGATCTCTATTTCTGGAGATCAATTGTCATTCCAGGAGATCTCCAGGCCCCACCTGGAGGCTAGTGTTAAGGTGACCAAAGAGAGATTGTGGGATTAGTAAATAGAAAATAATTAGCAACAACCGTGATATTTTTACAGAAGATGACATCTAATTTTCAAGGTATTTAATAAATCACATAGGGATAAACATCAAGGAGTGACTCTGCAATGTTAAGAGGTACAGTCCAGCCGTCTGAAGGCCCTCTCCATTGCGGGAGTCTGCTTGGTCTTCTGCATCTCAAGCATCAGCCAGTGCAAATACAGTGCAATAGCCAATAAACGTTCTTTGTGTCTTTCTTGTACTAATGTCAAGTTGTAGAGAAGAAGCATAAGAGCCAGTTTGATGTAGTGGTTAAATGTGCAGACTCTTATCTGGGAGAACCGAGTTTGATTCCCCACTCCTTCACTTACAGCTGCTGGAATGGCCTTGGGTTAGCCATAGCTGTCACTGGAGTTGTCCTTGGAAGGGCAGCTGCTGTGAGAACCCTCTTAGCCCCACCCACCTCACAGGGTGTCTGTTGTGGGGGGAGAAGATATTGGAGATTGTAAGCCGCTCTGAGTCTCTGATTCAGAGAGAAGGGTGGGGTATAAATCTACGGTCTTCTTTTTCTTACAAGAAGTCATAGTTCTGCAGACAGGCTTGCTCAAAAACATATAGCTACACATATTCTGCCCTGAGGAAGCCTGCTAAAACAGGTGTTTGAGCAAGCCTGGCTGCAGAACTGAGACCTCTTATGGTACTTGTCTACAACTTGACACTAGTACAAAAAAGGCACAAAGAATGTTTATTGGCTATTGCGCTTTATTTGCACTGGATGATGCTTGAGATGAAGAGGAACAAGCAGACTCCTGCAATGGAGAGGGGCTTCAGCTGATTGGACTGTGCTTGTTGACATTGTAGAGTCACTCCTTGATTTTATGCCTGTGCGATTATACTGTCGTAATATTTATCAAATATCTTGGAAATTATATATAGTGGTTATTACAAATTATTTTCTTATGTACCACCTGGAGGCTGGCAGCTCAACTGCTCATGGCCAGTGGGCACGAAGTGAGCTAAGCTAGTGCTTGTCAAAGAATCTGTATTTTGCAGCATAACAGAAGTATTTGCTTGCCCTCTGAATCCAGGGAGAAATCCAAGCTCCATTTGGATCTGCCATTACCCACTAAGAATATAAATAGGAATATACAAACGTCTAAGTCAAGATGACCCCAAAATGTTTCATTTTGCAGGAGGGACACTTTATCAGTCATTTCAGCTCGTGATGGAATATACAGAAGAAGACTGCAGCAGGTAACACTTGACATGTCTTCTGGGCAAGAATACACGAGGCCAGCAAAATCACTGGTCAAATTGGGAGCCAAGGTGGAGTTGTTGACCAACAACAGTAGCCATGGGCTTCCTTGTGCAGCCCACCTTTTAAATCAGGGTTGTGAAACATGCAGCCTAGGGGCCGAATCAGGCCCCCAGAGGGCTCCTATCAGGCCTTTGAGCAACTGGCTGTCATCTGCTTCCTTCTCCTTCTCTCTTGCTTCCTTCTACAGCACAGCTTGTTTTGCCAGGCTTGCTCAATTGCACAGGAGCTACAGAGCAAAGCCTCTATTTTCTGAATTGGCTGAGACTCTTCCCTTGGGGAGGAGGCAGAGCTTGCTTTGCCAGGCTCTCTCAATCACACAGCAAAAGTACTGAGCCAAGTCTCTCTTCCTTCTATTGGCTGAGGCTCCTCCCCTCCTGGTCCCCTGGGAAAGGCAGGAAAGAGCCAGAGCTTCCTTTGCCCAGTTCCCTGGATCCCATGGGAGAAATACAAAGAAAGCACCTTTAAGACCAATGAGTGCTAGTGTTTTAAGCATGTTTTAAGGTGTTTTTTTTTTTTTAAAAAAAAATTAATTGTGTTTGTCTGTATCTTTTGTAAAGTTTATATCTCTGCTACCTAATCTTAAATAGAGACACACATGGCCCGGTCCGACATGACCCAGCCCAACAAGGTCTCATTTATGTCAGATCCAGCCCTCAAAACAAATGAGTTTGACACCCCTGCTTTAAATATTGCACTATGATGCAGATCATCAAATGGAACCAGTTAAACTTTGCATGGTTGTCCTTTGTAGGATTGCCCGGTCCCTCCTGTATTTGGTTGCCCTCCTGGCAAATGGCAGGGGATGAGAGGGACTTACCAAGAGAAAGAGAAAGACCCTATCCATGTTGCCAGCATCACATAGGAAGTGACATCATCATGACAGCAACCTCCAGGTGATACTCTGGTACTTAGGCAACATCTCCATGGCAAAACTGGCTTCTACCATAGTTTTGCACATGTACCAGAGCATCTCCCAGGAGTCACTGGTGTGATGATGTCACTTCTGGTGTGCTGCTGGCATCATGGCCTTGGTCATCTTCTTTCTACTGGTAAGTCTTCGAACTGGCCAGCTGAATGGTGGCTGGGGGAACGGCCTGGTGGCCTTTTTCTTTGTCTGTAATTGGTGATGAGACTGGGACACATGGCCAACTGCTAGTTTGCCTGATTGGCAAGTGTGATCTTACCCGCACCTCAAAAAGGATATTATAGCATTGGAAAAAGTCCAGAAAAGGGCAACTAGAATGATTAAAGGTTTGGAACACTTTCCCTATGAAGAAAGGTTAAAACGCTTGGGGCTCTTTAGCTTGGAGAAATGTCGACTGCAGGGTGACATGATAGAGGTTTACAAGATTATGCATGGGATGGAGAAAGTAGAAAAAGAAGTACTTTTCTCTCATTCTCACAATACAAGAACTCGTGGACATTCAATGAAATTGCTGAGCAGTCGGGTTAGAACGGATAAAAGGAAGTACTTCTTCACCCAAAGGGTGATTAACATGTGGAATTTACTGCCACAGGAGGTGGTGGTGGCTATAAGCATAGCCAGCTTCAAGAGGGGATTGTATAAAAATATGGAGCAGAGTCCATAAGTGGCTATTAGCCACAGTGTGTGTGTGTGTGTGTGTGTGTATTGGCCACTGTGTGATACAGAGTGTTGGACTGGATGGGCCATTGACCTGATCCAACATGGCTTCTCTTATGTTCTTATGTGACACAGAGAGTTGGACTGGATGGGCCATTGACCTGATCTAACATGGCTTCTCTTATGTTCTTATGTGACACAGAGTGTTGGACTGGATGGGTCATTGGCCTGATCCAACATGGCTTCTCTTATGTTCTTATGTGACATAGAGTGTTGGACTGGATGGGTCATTGACCTGATCTAACGTGGCTTCTCTTATGTTCTTATGTGACACAGAGTGTTGGACTGGATGGGTCATTGGCCTGATCCAACATGGCTTCTCTTATGTTCTTATGTGACATAGAGTGTTGGACTGGATGGGTCATTGACCTGATCTAACGTGGCTTCTCTTATGTTCTTATGTGACACAGAGAGTTGGACTGGATGGGCCATTGACCTGATCTAACGTGGCTTCTCTTATGTTCTTATGTGACACAGTGAGTTGGACTGGATGGGCCACTGACCTGATCTAACGTGGCTTCTCTTATGTTAATATGTTCTTACCCAAAGAACAAGAGAAGCAGTTGCTCTGGGCTCTGCACTGAGGGGAGACCCAACCATCCATGGACCTACTCCCCAGAACACGGGGGTGGGGGGATAAGAGCAGGTTACTGTCATTGCTTGCATCCACCCCATCTAGGGCCTGAGTGGTGAGTGGCTGGCTTCTGAATACAGTGGTGGCTCCTGCCCACCATTCACAAGGTGATTTGCTCTTGCTTGACTTCAGCACTGAGGTTGTTAGTGATTCTGGGCCTCATCCTGGACTTTCCCCCGTAATATAAATTCCCTATAATATGCATTCAGTGTATGACACTAAATTATTGACGCTTGAATAATGTTGAAAAGTATGTATATTTTATGGTGAAAGTTCAGTGATGAAACAAAACCTGGTGCGTTTTTTGTTTTTTAATCACAGGGAGAAGACTAACCAAAATGTAATTGGGGATTGAAAGGACAAGGATGAATATCCAATAATATTTATTGAGTATTTTGCTGACAGAACATTCAAAGGAAACTAGACATTTGATGGTACACATCATAACAGCAGCAAGAATTTTGGTTGCACAACATTGGAAACCTCAGGATGACCCAAAGAAGCAGGACTTAATTGATAAGATTTTGGAGACAGCACAGATGGACACACTCTCATCTCTTTTGAAGGGCAAGTCCATAAAATATGTTAATCATATTTGGAAACCTTTTTATGACTGGCTTAATGTTTTGGTATAATTTCTCTATTGTAAATGTTGCAGATTATGTTCTGTCCCTGTACCCCTGAAGGTATAAATGCAAATTAGTAGATTATCAAGAATTAATTTACAGTTTGCAGTCTTGACCATGTAAATAATGAAAAAAAAAACATTTTGTAGATTTTTGATGTAGAAAGCAAGATGTTGATTTTATCCTTTTCTTTTGCTCTCCCCTCTTTTTTCTCTACCCCACCCCTTATAAACTGAATAAAATATATTGAAATATAAAAGAACAAGGATGAGAAATTCAAAATAATCTCTGCTAAAACAAATGGATAAAACAGTCCAATGTAAGCCCTAACATTTATTATTTTTTAATAAAGATTTTTAGTATTCCTTATTCCCAGAAGGCATGAGGCAATTTGCAAAGCTAATTCTAGCAGGCGTCAATCACAAGAGTAAAAGATCATCCAATCCGTGTCACCAAAACTCACCCTCAGACAACCCTGAAAAACTTCCTACAACAAAAGAAGCACCCCTAAGTGGATTTCCTTGGAAGTAAGCCCCATGTTGTTTGATGGGGTTTATCCACAGGAAAACATTCTTTGGATTACAGCCCAGGCTGCCTTACATGTCTTCATAAAACCTGATAAAGATGATGATTTTCTGACCTGCAGGGGCAACTGCCGGAGCTACAACTGAGGAAGCCCACACCCAAGCCAGCAAAGAGGAAACATTCTTACCAGGGTCACAGTTCGCAGAAACTCATTGAAGTTATGATGAGCTATTTCCACTGTAGTTACTCTAATCCTGCAGGTGAAGACAATTGCTCTGAATCAGGAACGGACATTTGCTTTCCTCTTTATTTTTATTCCCATATGCCAGCCATCATAAACAGTTTCAGACCACCCATTTTCATTGCTGGTACTGATGATTCATTTCTTTCTTTTATGGGTTTTATAAGCGATCGATACGGTACATACAAACTACATCATTTTCACCAGCCTCGAATAATGTTGGGGAAAATGTGTAGATTTGACAAGGACAAAAAAAAAAAAATACAAGGAAATGGAACTTGATGATGAAATGAAGAATTGCGGACTCAATTTGCACCAGAGAAGTAAAATTGAAATGAGGATATATTTAAGGGATGGATAATTTGGTAGCATTTGTGATATGGATCTACCTTCTATCAATCTGCCCTGAGCCACTTGGTGGGAAGGGTGGGGTATGTATAAATAAATAAATAAATAAATAAATAAATAAATAAATAAATAAATAAAATCCCCCCACTATCAGCAAATGGATACCAAAACCCTATTGTGAAAATGTGTTGGGGGCTTAAGAATGGGGATATATGTTCAAATGCACATCACTAGGGATGCATATACACTGGCTCACAAACGACAGTTTGTCATGAATTTTGGCCAGTTCATTGCTCATGAAGCAATGTTCGCAAACTGAAGAACTGCCACGAACTTCCATGGATTTTTGATGCAGTTCATGGTAGCTCATGAAGAGCAGAAAGCAGGGATTTCAATGGCTCCAAGCCATTCAAACCTCTGCTTTTGCTCATCATTAAAAACAGCTGAGCTCCTGTCCACTCAGCTATTTGGTTTAAATGGCTCAGAGCCATTTCAACCACTGTTTTCTGTTCTCCGCGAAAAGCTGTGGGGAACAGAAAGCAGGGGTTTAAACTTTAGATGGCTAAAAGTGTATCAGTTTTAGTGGATCAGTTCATGGTTCAGTTTGTGATTCAGCCATGAATCATGAACTGAACTGCACAGATGTGATTCATGCCCATCTCTACACATCACACCAAAAGCCAGGGGGAATATCTGATATTAGTTGTGAATTCTCAGACTCCCGAGTGGTATGAGCCAGCCTATTGCTTCTCCCCACAATCTGATTAACTGAGCTATGCTGCCTATCAATATAGAGGTTCCTTCCAGTTATCATAATCTGTTTTCCAATAAATTAGATTTGCAGCACTAGATGAAGTGTTCAGTACCCCATTTCCAACAATGACCAGACAGAAGATTTTCAAAAGTCTCCAAGTAGGCCAACAGGCCTCCATAGGGTTTATGCCTAGCAACTGATATTCAGAAGACTGATTTTCAGAAGCCCATACCTGAACATGAAAGGTCCATGTTGCTCTCATAGTTCCAGACAGACTTATCCCTATTTGTGGCCCATAGTAGGAACCTAGTAATTTATGGTAGGCAGATACTTCAAGATAAGGCTATCAAGCTGGGGATGTATCAGAATTCTTTCCCAACAAGAATATCACTCATTTTTAAATTGATAGGTCCTGAATTTGGAGACAGAGGTGGAGCTGGGAGAAGAAGAAGACGACGACATTGGATTTATATTCCGCCCTCCACTCAGAGCAGCTCACAATCTCCTTTATCTTCCTCCCCCACAACAGACACCCTGTGAGGTGGGTGGGGCTGAGAGGGCCCTCACAGCGGCTGCCCTTTCAAGGACGACCTCTACCAGAGCTATGGCTGACCCAAGGCAAGTGGAGGAGAGGGGAATCAAACCCAGTTCTCCCAGATAAGAATCCGCACACTTAATCACTACACCAAACTGGCTCTGTAAGGAAGGTGCCATCAAGTTGCAACTGACTTGCAGTTACCCTGTAGAGTTTTGAGGCAAGAGGCATTCAAAAGTTGTTTGCCATTTCCTGCCTCTGTGTATGAATCCATGAAGTTGCCTTATACTGAATTAGATCCAGGGTTCTTGTTGCTTTTTTTTTTTTAGCTGGAACCATGTTTTTTTAGCTTGGCATCATGGGTTGTGGCCTAATATATAAATGAGTTCCTGCTGGACTTTTTCTAAAAACAAAACAAAACAAAAACCCTGATCAGACCTTTGGTCTACCAACATCAGTACTGTTTACTCAAGACTGGCACCTGGTCTCCAGGTTCTCAGTCAGAGGTCTTTCAAATAGGGCCAGCCTGTCCCGTAGGCAGCCCTAGAGAGCTGTCTTGGGCGTGGGCCAGGGAAGGGCAGCAGATTGGGCCCTCCCACTTGCCCCTGCCTCCAGGGCTATTCATATCACCCGGAAGGATAGGCCCCTGGAAGCTATGAAGAGGCCACATGCTGCCTGGCCTCTTCTGTGGCACCCACCCCACCCCAACCCACTGCCTTCTGCTGGCCCCACATGGGCAAAAGTGAAGGGCAGAGAGGCATGCGTGCCAGTATGACACTCTGCTTCCAGAAGCTGAAACGATGGCACTGCAGTGTGCACCCTCCCCACCCTCCGGCTTTACTCAAGGGGGTGACGAAGGCGAGGGGAGTGGGGGAAGGAGGGCAGTGGGGTGCCTAGGGCACAAGGTGCCCTAGGACTGCCCCTCCTTTAACATCATCTACTGCCTGGTCCTTTAAAATGGAGATGCTGGGGACTGAACCAGGGACCTTCTGCACAACCAGCAGATGCTCTGTAACTGAACCATAGTCCTTTTCCTCTTTTTTGTATGCACACTATAATGAAGAAGAAGAACAAGAAGATGATGATAATATTGGATTTATAGCCCGTCCTACACTCCGAATCTCAGAGTGGCTCACAATCTCCTTTATCTTCCTCTCCCACAACAGACACCCTGTGAGGTGGGTGGGGCTGAGAGGACTCTCACAGCAGCTGCCCTTTCAAGGACAACCTCTGCCAGAGGTATGGCTGGCCCAAGGCCATTCCAGCAGGTGCAAGTGGAGGAGTGAGCAATCAAATTCGGTTCTCCCAGATAAAAGTCCACACACTTAACCACTACACCAGTTTGGTTACCCATCACAACATGTACCAAATATGTGCAAAACATTTATCAAAATGTTCACTCTGGCCAGAAGACTCAACGAAGTGAAACTATGGGATAAATATGGAACGTGCTGAGTGACATTCCTCCAACACGAGCTGAAGCTGATTTGTTTTGACTTGAAAGATAAATTTAGAACCCTCCCCTTCCCTGAATCTCTTTCAAACTGGAGCCTGAGTTCTGTATTAACATTTGCAGTTTATACTTGCACAAATCCTCCCCCCCCCCCCCCTTTTCCCCCTTCCAACCCCGGAGCTTTCACAATGAAGGAAACCTTTTTTCTGGGTGCTTAGGAATGCCTTGCCACACTTCTCAGTAGCATTTTATAACACCTCCCCCCCCCCTTTCCCAAATCAAAGTTAAAAGAATAACTGAATGGAATTAAGTTAATGCTGTCTGGTAACGTCAGCTTTGCCTGAGTCGCGGATGGCAGCTTAGTTTCTAAACCTCTCTTGCAACCTTTCAGGACTTACAACAGCTGCTTGCTGGAGCGGCTGAGCTGGGTGGAGGGCAGGAGAAGATGGAGGAATATCCAGGGCTTTTTTTGTAGAAAAAGCCCAGCGGGAACTCATTTGCATATTAGGCCGCACACCCCAATGCCAAGGCCCGCCGGAACTGCATTTCTGTGCGTTCCTGCTCAAAAAAAGCCCTGGAAATATCATGGTATATCTTTGCCTCAATAGGGCATGGCTCATGGACAGAGGGAAGGGACTGGGAAATAACAGTAGACCATGCAGGTGTTTTGTTTTGTTTTGTAGCAGGAACTCCTTTGCATATTAGGCTACATCAGGGGGGTGTAGTCTAATATGCAAAGGAGTTCCTGCTACAAAAAAAAAGTCATGAGACCATGTAACTTGCATACAATAAGTCACAAATTCAATAGCAGGTGCCTGTACAAGCTCTCAGGAGGGAGAAATGGGAAAGTGCTTTGCCCAGGAAACTGAAGATCTGCTGCCAGTGATAGATACTACTGTAAGGAGATGTCTCTTGGGTAGGGTTGCCAGCCTCCAGGTGGGGTCTGGAGATCTCCCGCTTTTACAACTGATCTCCAGCTGGCAGGGATCAGCTCCTCTGGAGAAAATGGGTGCTTTGAAGGCTGGACCCTATGGCATTGTATCATGCTGAGGCCCCTCCCCTCCTCAAACCTAACCCTCTCCCGGCTCCACCCCCAAAGTCTTCAGGTACTTTCCAACACAGACCTGGCAACCCTACTCCTGAGTTCTTCTGAAAATAAATGCTCTGGAAATAAATGCTCTGAAGAGAAAGAAAATGGGTTCTGCTGCCAAGAAATCTCCTGATGCACACCCCTGAAGTCCTTCCCCTACCCAAACCCCACCCTCCTCAGATTCCCCTCTCAAAATCTCCAGGTATTTCCCAACTCAGGCCTGGAAATTTTACTGGGTGGTACCAAACCTGGGAAGGAAGAGCGGGTAATTTTGGCAGAAACCTTATTTCCAGCTCACCCCTACTTGGTGCCCCCAAGTGATTTTTTTTCCCATTTCCTCCCATTTTTGTAAAGTAATCATATGCATTTGTGTATACACACGTGTTTAGTTCAAGCAGTTCCCGAAATGTATTTTCTGTGCATCATGCCTGTAGCATCTCCTGGGCAGAAAACCATACCAATAAATTCCGTTCTGTTATTACCGCTGCAGATTTTCAAGAAAGGAGGCCCAGGCAGCTTGTTGGGAAACTCACCCCCCCCCACCCCTTTCCTGGCATATTAGTGGAGACTTTACAAAGCCTTGTAATCCCTTTAGACAACAGTAGAAAGAGTATCTGTGCCTGCCAATTCGTAAGCTTGGAACTGAATCCCCCAGTGACGAGCTCAGTCCTCTGTTAGGGAAAAGAGAAAAAGGTGTGAAGATAGCTACATCAATCATGTTCAACAAGAGGGGGAGGTTTAATCAAACTTTCTTTTTTACATCTCTTGCTTTTATTTGAAAGTTGTTCGCATCCCAACCCCCCCGGGAGACAAGAATATTCGGTATTAAAAATCCCTAGGGCAATATCTCTCCAAAATCTATACAGCTGTAAGAAGATAAGAAGGGGGTGGGGGGAAACACCCACCAAAAATGTTCCCTCTCTGCATCTTTGCAAGTTGCAGATGTGGATATAAAATCTCTAAGCCGGGGTAAGCTGCTCACTTCCTCCTGTCGCTCCTGCAGCAGGCAGATCTGCTTAGCATTAATATTTCTCATGCCACAGCGAACGAACGCCCGGGGGGCAGCTGACTCACTCTATGGATTTCCCCCCCCCCTTCCCCATCTTATGAACTGCTGAGAAAATTCATCACAGGGGGGGAGGAAGGCGGCTTTGGTGAAAGGCGGAGGCTCTCGAGACCAGTTTTGTGCGAATGTTCGTCCTGCTTAGGGATCAGGATCCCACCTCCAGATTCTGTGCATGGAGGTGATGTTCCTGGTGCATAAATTGGAGCCAGTTCATGTCAGATTAGGATCGGGGAGATCCAGGTTCACATCCCTACTAATCTATGGAAACTTGCTGGGTAAAGTTGCCAATTCCCAGTTGGGTCAAAGCAACTGGGGATTGTTAGTACTTAATCCCCTCTTGGGGCCAGGAGATCCCACTTCAGGGTCATCAGAAAGCAAGGGAGGGGAGGAAAATGTCTGCCTCTGCGTGTGGTTTGGGAGCTGCACGGAAGCAGAGAGAAGGGTGCTCCAAAGAGTGACGAGAAGAGCACAAAAGATTTGCGGATGTTCTCTCCCCTCATTGGTGGATCTGTATAATATGGGATGTAAAAGGAAGATACAAATGATCCTAAGGGACCCTTCACATCTGGGCCATTTGCTATTTGAGATCTTACCGTCAGGTAGACGATATAGAGTGTTGAAGGCTAGGACAAACAGATTTAAGGACAGTTTCTATCCAAGTGCTGTGGTTAGGTTAAATGCAGGGTTATGAATGACTATTTGTTTTAGATGGATTTAAATGGTTTAAATGGTTTAAATGGTTTAAATGGTTTTAGATGTATTTAAATAGTTTATGAATATGTGTGTTTGATGTGTTGGTATGTTTGTGGAAGAGCACCTCATTTCGTTGCTCTCTTTTGTTGAGAACAATGACAATAAATTTATCTATCTATCTATCTATCTATCTATCTATCTATCTATCTATCTATCTATCTATCTATCTATCTATCTATCTATCTATCTATCTATCTATCTATCTATCTATCTATCTATCTATCTATCTATCTATCTATTATACCTATGGATACTAGTCCCCACAGGGAATAAAGGGGAATCAATTTGTGGATATCTGGGGCCTGGGGGCTGTGTTTTGAGGTAGAGGCACCACATTTTCAGCATAGCATCTGGTGCCTCTGTTAAGTCCCCAAGTCCTTCAATAAAAGAGGCTCTCCATATTTTCAGATAAACATTGATGAAAAATGAGGGATATAAATGAATTACATTAAAATGCAAAGTGACTAGGAGGCCCCTTGGGGGTTGTTTTAGAAGGCTAAGAGAAGGATTACAATCTGGGCACAGTTACTTTTTAAAAATAAAATCTGCTTGTTCTTCTTTTGTAATTCAAGCACCCTTTCTATGAGCAGAGACCAATGCTCATGCACTCAAACATGCATTGTCTCGAGACTTGCTATTACTTGTGGAAGAGAGTGTGCAGAAGATCATGTGAAAACAATATCTAGAACGCATGGAGGTCAGGCCGGGGCCAAGACTCTAATCATCACCCTCCCCCATGTATTAATGTCTCAAAAAAAATGTTTAAACAGCACTGACATAGGATAAAACTGACAGAGGGAACTCTAGGAATCACCAGAAACTATATGGCATAACCATCAAGTTTCCATTGATTTCTAGAGCTACCCTATGTCACTTCTAGGTTCCCCCCCGAAGTGATGCCATGACATAGCCAATATCATTTAAAAAAAACAAAAAACCTCCCACTGCTTGGAATGGGGGCAGGCAAACAAGACTACATAGCAGGAGGCCTGGCAGGTCTAGGTGAACAAGGCTTTCCCATGTACGTTGAGAGTTTGCCTTCTCCCAGTCTGACACAAGGAACAAAAAGGAAGGATGGTAGACTGGAGATGTGATCATGAAGTTCTAGATTTGTGAAACAGTGGGACTCGATTTGTTTCTGCTATAAGAAAACTCTGCAGATCAATCAAGTTGCCACATGGACAAAATGGTCCTGAGGTCAGAGTGGAAAGGAAAGGGAGAAAAATGAAAAGTACATTCCACTCATGAAGGAAGAAAAGTCATATGCATTGTCATCTGAAAAATCACTGGTTTGAGGTATCTTAGATCATCCAGAAGGAGAAATCATTGCTGGGGGAGACCTAGGTAAGATGTGGATAATGCTTGATACAAGAGAACATGCAGAAGGTCCCAAGTTCCATTTTCTGTTCTACAGCTTGAAGATTTCTGGACCTTGCCACAAGGACTTTGTATCAGATGGGCCATGAGAGTTATGTACCTTTCTTCTCTTGTGACCCTGGTCCATGGAGGAGAAGCAGATTTGGCCTTCAATGCCATTCTTCCATCTTCAAACAGCCTCAAGGAGCTGTTATTGACTGTGCTGAGAAAACTGCATGAGCCCATGTAAGCCACATGATTTCACAAAAGGGACTGGAGCACATCTGGAAGGCACGAAACTCCTATCACTTGTTTGATACAAAGCCCTTGAGTTGTCTGCCAACAAGCACATGGGCTTGTAACATGCAGTGAGGCTTTTAGGCACCCAGATGGGAAACTATCTCTTCCTGGGACCTTGGAGAGCCACTGACAGTCAGAGAACACAATATGGAACTAGGTAGACTGGTGACCTTACTCTGTATAATAAGCCAGCATGGTATAGTAAGCTGGAAAAAGCCAGTGTGATGTAGTGGCTAAGAGCGGCGGACTCTAATTTTGAGAAACAGATTTGATTCCCCACTCTTGGACATGATGCCTGCTGAACGACCTTGGGCCAGCCACAGTTCTCAGAGAACTCTTTTAGTCCCACCTATCTCACAAGGTGGCTGCTGTGGGAAGAGGAAGGGAATGTGATTGTAAGCTGAGACTTCTTAAATTAGAGAAAAATGGGGTATAAAATCCTCCTCCTCTTCATCTTCTTCTTCTAAAGGGCACCTTGGTGTCCTGGGAACTGTGAAGGACTTTTATCCAGACCTTCTCAGAGTGTGGTTCAAACATCCATGCAACCATGCCACAGAATTCCCTAGAAGTAAAACCCTGAAGAACAACAAGAGGTGACAGCTCATTAGCTAAAGAAGGTGTAATTTTTTATGCACAGTTATCAGGAGCATGACCTGAGTTCGATCCCAGCAGAAGCTGTGTTTAGGTAACCGGTTCAAGGTTGACTCAGCCTTACATCCTTCCGAGGTCAGTAAAATGAATACCCAGCTTGCTGGAGAGAAAGTGTAGATGACTGGGGAAGGCAATGGCAAACCACCCCATAAAAAGTCTGCTGTGAAAATGTCATGATGCGACGTCACCCCAGAGTTGGAAACGACTGGTGCTTGAACAGGGGACTACCTTTACCTTTTATCAGGAGCAGATGGGGGAAATACACTCTCCACTGGTCCAAGTGCCCCCAGTGAGCCCATTGGCAAAAAAGTTTGGAAGCCTGTAGCTCTCAAAGGGCTTGGCTTGTACAAACACATTCTTTCATTTAGCATAATCAATGTGACTATGGCTGCTTATTGTGATGTAGTGATGATCACAGAGTCAAGACATAGTAGAGGGGAGAAGCAGAGAGGTGATGTGCCTCAACAGGGTCCAATCCACCATGCTGATTGCTATAAAAGCCAACTCCTTTGGTGCTAATGTATTCCATGATCCATCCTCTTTTCTGGCAACTGTCAGCAGAATTTTATCACTCACAATGGGATACTTTTCATTATAAAACCAAGGTGGAAACGACTTTTTTTTTTAAAGAAAAAAATCCCATGTACATCAGCAGTGCCAGGGGAAGAAGGTGGATGGATTCAGGGAGGATGCATGTGTGAGGCAGCAGAATGATCTAGGACAAGGTTTTCATGAGGAAGATTAAGGATAATTCATAAGTCTGGCCTTCTTGACAGATGATGGCCTTATTGGCTCATTAATTTCCACAGAGTCCATGATGATGTATCTGCAACTCAGCTATCATTTCTTTTTTTAAAAAAATGCAGATGGGTTAATGCATTCATTTAGCTACAAAGGGGAAAAATACCAAATTGACAGTCTCTGGGAAAACATCTCAACTGAACCATCATATCATCATCATCATCATCATCATCATCATCATCATCATCATCATCACCATCACCCTCATCCTTATCCTCACCCTCATCGATTATTTTATATTCCTAGGAATGATTTGAGTCCTACCTTCTGATCAAATGATCTCCAAAGTAGCTTTCAACAGGTTTTATTTGAATGGGCTGTATTCAACCATACAGTCCCATTGACAGAACAACCTTCCTGTTTGAGAAAGAGATAGTGGTGATTTCTGCGAATTCCCCACTTCCATTGTAGAGTCTAGGGTTGCCAACCTCCTGCTATTAACTTGTAAATCTCCCACTATTACAAGTGGTCTCCAGGAGACCAAGATCAATTGCCTTGGAGAAAACGGCTACTTTAAAGGGTGAACTTTATGGAAATATACTCTGCTGAGATCCCTCCCTGCCCCCAAATGGAACACTGCAGCATCCTTTTTCCTCCTACCATGAAGAAGGGGCTACAATGGTTCAGTTGTAATAACATGGGCTTCTCATCACAAACTGTGAAATTACAGTTTTGGATATCTGCTGATAATCCTTGTTAGAGAGAATCCTTGTTATGTCTCAGCAGCAGAGCACACGTTTTGCATGCATAAAACCCCATGTTCAATCCCTGTCATTTCTAGTTCAAGGGTTTTAGATATCAGACGTTGGGAGAAACTTTTATCTGCCTGAGACCCCAGGGAACTGCTGCCAGACACAGTGCTGAACGAGATGGATCAACAGCCTGGTTGACTATAAGGCAACTTCATAGGTCCAGATATCCCTCTCCACACTTCCCATCCCAGTGTTTGCTTGATAGGAAACCACGACACTCGCAGCCAAGTCCTAAGGAAGTTTCCTCAGAACTGTCTCATTGATCTCCCTCCTTCCAGTTATCCAAACATAAAAAAAGAAAGGCAGATTCAATATCCTGGTAGTAAGAGCACAGCTTCAATTTTCAGCACTATCACTTATAATGAGAAAAAGCAACTGTGATATTATGCCCCAGCCACTTTATGAAACCGAGCCCTCCCCGCGATGCCCCCCGCTCTCATCTTTAAGTCTTCAAGCTGAGTTTTTATTAGAATTTCAAATATAAAGGGACTGAATCTTCTTGTAAACAAAACCAAATCCCAGCCCCACCAAATGCACATCGCTGGTTATACGCCCATAAATCCCTGACTGGCATTAACGGGAATTAACAGATAAAGATGTCACTAAATTTCGTTATCAGCCAATTTGGAATATGAATTTGGTGCACTCGCAAAGCGGACCAATGTTCTGTATCTAGTCATTGCTTCTCCCTCCCTTTGCGATAGTTCTTCTCCAGCTCAGATTTACAAGTAGGGAAGATATGAAATTTCTCATCCCTGCTGTTTTGGCCCCCCAAATCCCCACGATTCTTTATTTTCATGCAATTCTCTGGAACTAGCTCCCCCATAAACATATGCATTTTCTAACATTATTGGGTCATCAATAAATCCACAGTATGCATATATGTATAAATGGCAAACACGGCAACTTCTAAATAAATGATGACTGGTGTATAAACAAAGATCATACAATGTTGTCTGCATGACACAAACCAATCTATAAAACCAACAGTGGGGAATGGAACCCTGAAACTATTGACAAAAATAGAATCAAATATAAAAAGAAAACATTCTCTCATTGCTGCACTACTGCAGCATCCCAGCCGCCAAGGGCGCTCGGAAATGTAACTTTCCCAGGGTACCTGAAGCATATTATTGGGAGCCTGGAGCCCTGTAGAAATCAGTGGGGCATCAGTGTTTTAGAACAAATGGTCTAAATTGGACTTTGAATTAACCAAGCTATTTTCCAATCTCTTCTGTGTGGGTTTTTTTTTTTTTTCCCAGGAAGCAGAAGGGATAAATTTGGCTTACTAAATGCAATTCCAAATCAAATGAGTGGAGAGGAGGAGAAGGAGGTGGTGGTTCACCCATCAATAACGATAAAGAACTCTCTGAAAGAAAGTGATGAATTTCTTCTCTGAAGCTGAAGTAGATCTATAAATTCCCGGGCTGGAAGCCCTCCTGAGGACCATAGATATGCTAGACTGAGCTTCTTAGAAGAAGAAAGTAAAAGTATAATCTAACAAATAAACATTAATACATTCCAAAGCAGGAAAGGTTGCATGAAGCTGTGTCCAGAGTTCACCTAGCTGGGTAGTTCCAGCTGAAGGCAGAGGCACAGCAAGAAGTCCTCAGTGAGGGCAGAAAAAGACCAGGAGGGAAGACAACATTGCAGGCATAGGCATGGCTTATTGGTAGAATACCTGTTTTGCATGCAGAGGTCTCATTCCCTGGCATTCCCAGGGAAAAGACTCATGCAGTAGTTGAGACAGACAGATAGAGAGATGATAGATCAGTAAATGCATATGCAGAGTCTCAGGAGACCTCCTACCCCCATCAGCTCTGCTCACAGCCACTCAACTGGGCTGAGGGAGGGAAATGTGGGGAAAATGGGGGGGAGGGTATTAGTGTTGCACCAACATAATGACTTCATTTTCACGTCTGTGACCAAGATATTAAGCAATAGAGCTTTGAGCAAATGCTAGAGTATCACTCCAATGTGATGACATCACCTTTGAGTGGCACTATTGCCTGCAACATAATGACATTTCCAGCAATACCTCCCCCCCTCAGTGGTTAACCTCCTGCTTCTCACCAGGCTCTGCCACTGTTGTCAGAGTAGGGTTGACAGGTTCTTCTTAGTCCCTGGTGGAGAACTTTGGGTAGTGTTTCTGGAGAGGGCAGAGACAACCTCAACACAATGATATGCAGAAGTGATGTCATTATGTTGGAGTCTGGTGCCCACCTCCCCACCCCCCAAGCCTGCACTCCAAGGAACAAATTTGCCACTTGGAGTTCAGGCGCTCCCCCCCCCTTCTTGTCCAGAGCAATTAAAGGGTACCCTTAAAAGCTTTTGGAAGAAGCAGGGCCCATGTACACCTGCACTCCAAGTGGCAGATTTGCAGCCTAGATTTCAGGTGTGTGGCTGGCAGCTGCTACTCTCTCTCCTGCGAGATTTAAAGGGCCCTCCAGCTGATCGGTGGGCCCCGTATTCCCACTGATCAGCTGGATGGCCTTTTCAATCTCACAGGAAGAGAGGGAGATGGTTGGCTGCCGGTAATCACTGTTGGGGGCGAGGCTTGGGGGGCAGGGCTCCTCTGCCCCCTCTTGGGAACTGGCATCCTTGCCCTGGAGAGTTGCTGCCAGGCAGTGTGTTAGCAGCCAGACCTCTCCTCACACTGAGGGGCAGTTTATAGCTAGAATAACCATAAATGCCCTTCTTAAACATCACAACACAAAATGGATGCCAGTCAGAAACAATCCTAGACATATAGTTTAGAAGTGCGTGTAAGAGCAGCTGACTGTCGACTTTCCTCTCCATGGCCTGGAAAGATACATAATTTAGGACAATGACGCTCCAAAGAACCTATTGGCTGACCCTGGGACTAATCTCATCAATACCCAGTCTCACTTTCCTGTATCCATTTACCTTAATTATATTCACCTAACCCATTAGCCCTTTCTGTGAGGTATTTTTAGGGTCATCAAATCTCTCTCATGCCATTGTCCAACTCAGAAAAGCCCATTACATTATTGGTTTTTTTCTGACAAACATGTCATATCTGCCAGAGGGCACATTTTGCCCTATATCAAAAGCACTCTGTTTCCCAGTAGGGTGTGTGTGTCTTTGTGTGTGTATCTGTGTGTCTTTGTTTGTGTTAGGTCCTCCACATACACCCCCGCTTTTTGGGGCTCTCTTGAAACATTGTTCGTTTTGCTGCCTCTGCAGATTTTTCCAGGAATGGTAATTATAACCCTTCCTGAAATCTCTCTCCCCCTCTACTCCCTATGTTTCCCCTTAGCTAGCTATTGCCTGTGTGTTTCATTGTGTGCATTTTATTTTATTCTTTCTCTTTTTCTTGATGAAAATACCTTTCTAGTTGGACATCTGCCTGGTTTATTTTGAGCTCTTAAGGGAAAAATCCCCATAAACATTGGTAGAGATCACAATTACCCCCTCTTGTTTTGTCTCCTTAAAGCTAATTCCCCCAATGAATTAGGACTCAGCCTCTTTGGGTATCAAGAACTAACCTTGAACAATAGTCTGGCTCAATATATTGCTGCTTTATGTGTGGTTCAGGTAATGCCTCCTTCCAATATTGATGGGGACTTGAGAAATGAGAGGTGAAAGGAAGGAGGTGGGCTAGCACAGCCTGTCCCAAGATGATTCTTCCAGTAGCTAAGGAAATGCCCCTTCAAATTTAACTGCTTGTTCAAATAATCTACATGCATGAGCAATGTGGCATCAACAGAAGGAATTGTGTGTCCTCCAATACAAAACGTTTGACAACAGAGACACTGTGTATCTGGGTGAGACCAGGTATAAAGACATGAGCCTACTTTTCATTGGGGTAATAAAATTATGTTTGGCTGCACCAGTTGAAGTGCATGTGGAGGTTCACCTGGTGGAACGTTCCTCCACCTGAATAGATCCATGCACCCAGACAACTTGCATTCTGTGGAGAAGGATAAGATAACATGACCTTGACATGTTAAGATTCTATTGTGCAGGGATTTTGTTTGGAATGAATATTTGGAAGGAAGATACAAGCTTAACTTTGAAGAGTTTTAGACAGAAATTTACCAGCTAAGAATAAATAAACATTATGTACATCATTTAATTTTATAATCATAAAATATGTTTGCCAGAATCCAAAGATTCTGCTTTTTGCTAGTTGTTTTGTGGCTTTGAAGTGCAGTCCTAAACAGAGTTACAAGCTTCAAAGTCCAATGTAGTGAATGTGCCTAGAAGGGTGTGACACTGTTTAGGATTACACTGTAGGCGACATTATACATGCACGTTGTGTCAGGGTTTTATGTGCAATTAACGAGACATTTGTATGTACTGTCGACATCATTTATAGTGTAATATACATATGATTTATAATTCTGATTTATTGATGCAAAAAAACCACGTTTACTTATATACACATACATTTTAAAGGAAATTTTAAAATGGCATTTAAATAAAAAACGTAAATAAGGAGAAGAAAAACCAAAATGGGGAGTGAGAAATTCATAGTCACCCCCGTTATCCTCAGTCAGAAGTCTGCGTTTCTAGATTTGTTTTTTGGAAGCCTCGTATCTTGTCCTGAAACCTCAGTCCCATTCAGGACAATGATGTTGTTTTCAGAAAGAGTCCATGTAGTGTAATAGAGGCAGAGACATAGCCAGAAAATGTTGGTTGGTGGGGCAGGGGAGCAGGGAACTTAATTAGATTGTAGGCAAAGAACATCTGGAGTTGTAGGCAAAAAACATCTGGAGAGCTACCATTGGCCACCTCTGGTCTAGACCTATTAGCATTTGTATGAAGATGGGCTGAGGTAAGTCTGGAAAGCAATTGGGTGACTTCCCTCCCCCTTCCTGCCTGTTCCCTACCCAGAGATGGGGGGGTGGACTTTTAAAACTCAGAGAGAAGATTTTTGCTCAGTTCAAACCTCCAAAGGAAAAAAAAAATCATTTCTTCACATGCAGTAAGAAGTTCAAGGCAGAATCAAAGAGAGTTGTCTGTACAAAAGAATGCAACAGAACAAAGAGCAATCTGTGCTTCATGCTCAGTATCAGTCAGAGGATACAATGCCTCCTCCCAGTTTGGTTTTACCAATGCTGCATATGCAATTTCTTGCAGAAAATGTCCATCCAGTGTCTATGTTGGGCAGAGGGTTTGCCTTAGTACCTCTCAAGGAAAGAATAGGGAGGATAAAAGTTAACCACATGCTTTTTAGAATTATTCATCTTTATGTCCTATTTATATTAATTTAATGCCCCCCCCCCCGACTAAGCATCTTCAACCTCCTGTATTCAGGGGGACTCACCTAGGGTCACCAGCCCCCTAGCGAAATCATGGTTTTCCTCAGAAATGATATTAGTCCTCTATAGTAATCAGGAAAGAAAGAAAGAAAGAAAGGAAGAAAGAAAGAAAGAAAGAAAGAAAGAAAGAAAGAAAGAAAGAAAGAAAGAAAGAAAGAAAGAAAGAAAGAAAGAAAGAAAGAAAGAGAGAGAGAGAGAGAGAGAAAGTCCTCTTCAGTTTTACCATAGACTTTTGACAAATATGTAGAGGTAGGCCTCATTTTAGGCAGGAGCTCACAGGAACGGAGCTCTGGAACTTCTGAATTTTATTGTGCTCTTTCTTTCCTAACCCCCCCCCCCCAAATATATATATATTTCATTGCTCAAACCCCCTGTGAGAATTTTGCTGAACTCTAAGATTTGACAAATTTTTCTAACGTTTTCCCCCCACAAAAAAAGGGGAAAATAATCAAAACCTATCAAGCAGACAGATGGAAATCTTCATCATGCCACTCTGGCCGCATGAAAGGAAGTAATTTTAAAAGTATGATGGAAATAAGGTTTTCTTATGACAATTATAATTCAAGAAGCATTTTAAGGTAGATGCTGAGTTGATATAATTTAGTATACCTTCCGGTGATGTCAGGGATGTGTGGCATATGCAAATGAGTTATGCTAATGAGCTCCGGCACCTCCTTTTCTACAAAATGACTCCTGTGTAGAGGTGTGACGTCACTTGCAGTTCTTCACAGAAGTGCAAGTGACATCATTCTGTTCTCCAATGGCCACCCCTATGTCTCCACACACACTTCCAGTCTCCCATTGGTTGCCAGGCCAAGACTGGCAAACCTAACTGTGATGTGATGGAACTAGGACTTATTCAGAGATTGGACTCTGATGGGACTGGAATTTATTCAGAAATCTGACTTTGTTGAGCCAGGCCTAAACAGTGATTATGGTTTCTTCATATGGTACAAGATATTTCTACCCATGAATAGGAATGCAGTGTAATTTGCAGCACACAAGTTCACCAGGGCTGGTTACAGATGAGCAGTTTAAGCCGCCCCGCGGACAGCAGGCGACCGGATTTAAAAAGTGCATCCAAACATGCACAGCTGTCCCCATCATGCACACACCCCATCCTGGCCAGCTGGAGAGCTGCCTCGGAAATGTACCATCTCCAAAGTGGTAACTAATTTCCAAGGTGGTTCTGAGGTACCTTCAGTACCAGGGGAGCATCCAGGGAGTGGCCGATGGGAGCACAAGTGCTCTGGATGCTCCTGCACAACACACACAGCATGTCCCTGTTTTGGGGGCAGGCCGTGCACCATCTGAACACTCTCGGGTGCTTCCTTTTCTAGCCAGCTCACTTCTGGGTCAGCTTGATGCCGTCCTGAGCCAGCTGTCTGTCAGCAGCCCAAGTGAACTTATTATGTTGGGCAGCTGCAGTCACTCATGAGCGAGGGCAATATCTCCTTGCTTAACTGCCATCTGACTCGATAGCTTTGGGGCTGTTCAGTAACTGTGCTGGACCCATGTCATCTCCTTCTGCCTTGCCAGCTACTTCTGCATCTGAGCAGTAGTGGAAATAAATTAAAATCATGGGGAGACATTATAAATTCTTAGGGGGATAGCCAGTTTGATGTAGTAGTTAAGAGCAGCAGACTCTAATCTGGGAGAACCAGGTTTGATTCCCCACTCTTCCACATGCAGCCAGTTGGGTGACTTTGGGCCAGTCACAGTTCTCTCTTAGAGCTCTCTCAGCCCCACCTACCTCACATGGTGTCTGTTGTGGGAAGTGGAAGGGAAGGAGATGGTAAGCTGTTCTGAGTGAAGGGGGGATATAAATGTAATCTCTTCTACTTCTTCGACTCCTGAGAGGCTGCATGAAAATAAGCATGTGTAAGAGAATCCTGATGATGCTTTCAACTTAAACAGTAAGGCCTGTTCAAAATGCAGTGCTTATTTAGAACCACTGGTGGATTCATTCATTTGTTCAGAGTTTATTGGTTCAATTGGCTGTCACGTTGAGTGAGCAACAACAGAGCGGTTAGGGTTGGGGGGTAACTACGATTCCCATAATGCAACCTGTGTGAATGAAATGCTGCCCACTGAACTGCACAATATGAAATATACAAAATATTCACTGTATGGATATACAAAAAGGGATGGTGGCTCGGTGGTAGAGCATCTGCTTGGTAAGCAGAAGGTCCCAGGTTCAATCCCCGGCATCTCCAACTAAAAAGAGTCCAGGCAAATAGGTGTGAAAAACCTCAGCTTGAGACCCTGGAGAGCTGCTACCAGTCTGAGTAGACAATACTGACTTTGATGGACCGAGGGTCTGATTCAGTATAAGGCTTCAAATGTTCATATGCATGCTGACAAACAGACTTAATCTGTTCACAACTGGCGGAATTGCTTGGCAAAAAAAATGGCTCTCGTTCTGAGAATGGCAGGCGGAATGTGAGTCAGCTCACAGATGTTTGAGCCTCCCTGTCCATCAATCTTCTATGCACAATCCTTATTGGTAAATGCCCCTGGAAGGAATCTTGTGGAAATAACCTACCTACCGATTTCCCAGGATTGTCGGTAACAGTCCCCCTAGCATCTGAAGCAGTAGGTAATAGTCTATGAAAGCTTATGCCCTGTTGATTTTTTAAAAAACGTCCTAAAGGTGCAACTGGATTTTGTTAATCTAAATTTGAAGAATATGTGAATGGGCATCTCACATGAAAAATGCTGGTATACACTTATCCTAACTGGCAGCTTGGGGTTTTTTTTGTGTGTACGAGTTTTAATTTTACATTATCTCAAAAACAAAAGAGAAGCTGTCAGTTTCATTCAGGATCTGCGCAAGTGAACCCTTTTTCCATTGCAATATGTAAATCTAAGTAAATGGCATCAGTTAATTAACCATTTAGGTAAAAGCAATTTAATTAGCTGAAAGATCATTGCCTGGCATCCCCCGTAAATACCATTGCAAGATAGGCTGTACTTCATCTACAGTCAGAAGACGATGCGTCTGCTCATAATATTCAGTCTCTTTTTCAAAGGCGCTGTCGGAATGCCAAACCATTTCATTTTTGTTTTCAAATTCCAGCAACTTTGGAAGGTGTTTTATTTTTAATTCCCCTTTGAAGCCCGAGGAAAAAAAAAACATTTTCAATTGTTCCTTGAATTTTTTTTTCTTTACTGGTGCATATGAAGTTTTACAATCAATCCCACACAAATACTGATTGGATCAATGCTGTGTATGTTTTCATGTCCACCTACAATGCTGTTAAAACATCTGTTTCCAGAGATCCCAAAATGTGATCTGCAGATGTGTAATTAACATGTTACCTAGAAGTGGATTAATTTGTAATCTCCCTTCCTCTAAGAAGCCCAGGACAGCATATGCAATCTCCTCTTCATTTTATCTTTATAACCACCGTTCCCTCTAAGCTGCAGAGTCATGTGAGCAAAAATTCTACTATGTAAGCTACTGGCATTAAAGTTGTGGGTTACTGCAAAAATTTGGGTGCTCTGGGTTCATCCTTCCTGAGCTAAGACAAAAATGTGTGAGCTGGAGGCTAAACATCTGTGAGCTAGCTCACGCTAACTCAGTTTAGAGGGAACACTGCTTATAACCAAGGCTTTTTTTTTGTAGCAGGAACTCCTTTGCATATTAGGTCATGTAGCCAATCCTCCAAGAGCTTACAGGGCTCTTCGTACAGGGCCTAATGTAAGCTCCAGGAGGATTGGCTGCATCAGGGGTGCATGACCTAATATGCAAAGGAGTTCCTGCTTCAAACAAAGCCCTGCTTATAACAACCTTGTGAAAGAGGTCAAGCCAGAATAGGGTTGCCAAGTCCAATTCAAAAAATATCTGGGGACTTTGGGGGTGGAGCCAGGAGACATTGGGGGTGGAGCCAGGAACAAGGGTGTGACAAGCATAATTGAACTCCAAGGGAGTTCTGGCCATCACATTTAAAGGGACTACACACCTTTTTAAATGCCTTTCTTCCATAAGAAATGAAGGATAGGGGCACCATCTTTTGGGGCTCATAGAATTGGATCCCCTGGTCCAATCGTTTTGAAACTTGGGGGGTATTTTGGGGAGAGGCACTAGATGCTTTATTAAAACTTTGGCACCTCTACCTCAAAAAATACCCCCCAGAGCCCCCCATACACGTGGATCAATTCCCCCTTATTCCCTATGGGAATCCTTCTCCATAGGGAATAATAGAGTGCCCAGTAGACATTTCCCTCCGCCCACCACGCTTTCTAAAGCAGGGGGAGGGCCTCCAAACCAGGGAATCCCCTGCCCCCTCCCTCTCTCTCACACACAAATACTTACTGGGCCTTGTTCCTGCAGAACTTTACTTCCTCTGAAAACGGAAGCAAACCAAAGGGAGGGGCCCTTCTCCGACGAAACTGTTACTGACCCTTTGCCATGAAGCCCTTCCTGTTTCCTGTTTCCTGCTCAGCCTTAAAGGCACACATTTTAAAAAGGGACCTGTTTGCAGGTTTCTAAACCTGCAGGAGCTCTAAAACTATATGATGACTATGGGGGCGGGGCTTCCCCCACCGGCCAGCTGGCTGGGGGAAGGGGGAAGCCTGTAAAAACGGGGGATCCCCCACTGGGACCTGGGGATTGGGAAGCCTAAGCCAGAAAGAGTTCCCCTTTCTCTCCAAGAATGTCATGGACAAGGCCACCCCTACACTGTTTGGCACCCTAGGCAAGGCTAACTTCTGATGCCCCTCCCAGCACTGATAACATCACTGAGTCACACGAGGGCACCCAATTTAGTGCTCCCAGAAGGCCGGTGCCCCAGGCAATTGCCTAGTTTGCCTAGTGGCAGGGTCAGCCCTGGTCATGGATAAATTGGCAAGCTGAGCCCTGAAGTCAAGAGGTGTGTGCCAGTTCTCAAACCCTCAAAAGTAAGCTCAGTCAACACTTCCGGTTGTCTATTGCCAGGGCAGTCCCATGAACACATGAAACTGTCTTTTAGGGTTGCCAGCCTCTAGGTGGGGCAGGAAAAGGGTATATAGAACCTCCGCGAAGACCAGCCTCAAACAATACAAAGGTAATATTCTATAAAAAAAAATATTGTAAATGATTTTTCAACAATTATTAACACAATCAAAATTTACATTTTACAATTTGGACAACCCAAGGAACATCAACCACTGCACCCAAAGTCGCTCAGAGTGCAAATAAACGTCATTTGGAGCACAGATCTCCGTGGAGAACTTTACCACTGGACAAGTCACCTGCACTCATCTAATGAGGATAAAAGGACATTTATTGGCACTTTGAGAGACTTTGGGTGTAGTGGTCAATGTTCCTGGGGTTGTTCAAACTGTAAAATTTAAATTTTGATTATGTGAATAATGGCTGAAAATAATATACAATATTTTTTTATAGAATATTACTGTTGCATTGTTTGAGGCTGGTCTTCACGGAGGTTCTCTATAACCTTTCCCTGCTCCATTTTCCACGTTGCTCTTTGTTTGGTTGCATAGCCTCCAGGTGGGGCCTGAAAATATCCCAGAGTTACGACCAGTCTACAGACAACAATGTTGAGCTCTTCTGGAGAAAAATGGCTGATTTGGAGGGTGGATTCCATGGCATTGTACAGCAGTGATGTCCCTCCCCTCCCCAAATTTGCCCTCCTTAAATTCCACCCCCTAAATCTCCAGGTATTTCCAATCCAGACTTGGTATCCCTCCTTTATACTGAATCTGACTACAAGTCCACCAAAGTCAGTATTGTCTGGCTGGCAGAAGCTCTCCAGGGTCTTATGCAGAAGTCTTTTGACATCACTTTTTAACTGGAGGTGCTAGGGACCTTCAGCATACCAAACAGATGATTTGCCAATAAGCAAGAGCCATTCTCCTAGGCAAAATGGCAACCTCCATCTTATGAAAGGAAGCCATCTCATGGGAGTTCAGAAGTCTTATGGGGAACACATAGCTATTTTTAAAGAGAGCAGGAACAGCAAAGAGATAAGATGACCTTTTCCAGCTCCTAGTTGGAGATGGTGATAGTAGTGGTGAGCAGGAATTCTAGCATGAGCTCCTTTGCATATTAGGCCACACCCCCCCTGATGTAGCCAATCCTCCAAGAGCTTACAAGGCTCTTTTTTGTAAGCTCTTGGCAGATTGGCTACATCAGGGGTGTGTGGCCTAATATGCAAAGGAGCTCCTGCTAGAATTCCACCCCTGGTGGTGAGGCACTGTAGGGTTGCCAGCTCTGAGTTGGGAAATGCCTGGAGATCTGGGGGAAGTGGACCTTAGAGAGCATAAGGTTTGGGGAGAGGAGAGACCTCAGCATAATGCAATGCTATGGAGTCCACCCTCCATAGCAGCCATGTTCTGCAGGGGAACTGATGTCTGTAGTCTGGAGATCAACAGTAAAAGCAGGCCCCATCTGGAGGCTGGCAACCCTGAAGGAGATGGCTGTGGCTGCTGCCACTTCCAATGACTAAACATACTCCAGGATCCCTCTGTTGCCAAAATGCAGTGTCTCGGAATGCTAAGAAGGGATCGTTATGCAGCAGTATGATGGGAGGGAGGGTTAGATGAGTTTGCATTTGTGCACTGGGTTTGTATGTTACTATGGTGGGAGCTCCTGACAGCTTTCAAGCTCCATGGTTGGGCAAAGGACTTTAATGCTGTCCAGGTAATCCATCTTCTCAATGTTCCTTCCAGATGTCATTGTGCACTAAAAATCAAGCCAGCATGTTTCCTTTATGTGCAGAAAAAAACCCAACTCAGTATTTTTGTTTCATCCTCCTTACTGCTCCCCTCCCCCGGTCCATGGAACCATTTTGATTTAGTGACATGGAGACAGACCCAAAAGCCTATGTCATGCGCTATGAGAGTGCGGCGCTTGAAATGGTGACAATAACAGCATGGGATGCAGAGCATCATTACTTCTGGGCTCGCCCCAGATTTTCAGGGCTCAAGATGGAATCTGTTGTCAAGAAAATGACTTGGAAAATTCAAGTCATATTAGGGTTTCCTTCTCAGAGACGTGAGCACTACCACAGTTGCAGCTGATTTATTGTTCCAGAATTTCTGCCCTGTAGTCTAACAAGGAAAAACTGAACTTTTTGAGGAATGTCCTTTCCTATCAGGATGGAGATGAGTGAACTGAATATGTGACATTGCTTAACACTAGTGGTTTTTTTGAGCAGGGACACACAGGAATGCAGCTGTGTCTGGCTTGGTGTCAGAGGTGGGGCCTAATATGCAAATAAGTCCCTGCTAATAGAAAAAGTCCTGTGCAAAACATTGGTGATCTTAGGGAGTGTGACCTAATTTTCAGGGCTTGTTTTGTAGAAAAAGCCCAGCAGGAACTCATTTGCATATTATGCTACATCCTGTGACATCACCATTGTTTCTCACCAAATAATTGTGGAGTGACGGTTTAGAACAGTTTGTAAGAAAACTCAACACTTAGGCAAAAAAAAATACTCTAATAATAATTATTAATTAATAAATAATTGAGTCCAACACAGTGGTCTTGTAGCCCAGTTCCAAATGAAGGTCCTAGGTATTTTTTTTTACTCCGTTTCAATTTTTTCTCAATTTTTTATTAATTAATAATTATTATTAGAGGTTTTTTTGCCTAAGTGTCGGGTTTTATCACCACTGTTTCTCACCAGGCTTTTTTTGTAGAAAAAGCCCAGAAGGAACTCATTTGCATATTAGGCCACACACCCCTGACACCAAGACAGCCGGGACTTCGTTCCTACGTTTTTTAAAAAAGCCCTGCTGATATGCAAATGAGTTCCTGCAGGGCTTTTCTACAAAAAAGCCCTGCTTTATGCTGAATCAGACCACTGGTCCATTAAGGTCAGTGTGGTCTACTCAGACTAGCAGTAGCTTTCCAAGATCACAGACGGAGGCTGTTCCCCTCTCCTACTACCCTGGTCCCTTTAACTAATGATGCTGGGGATTGAACCTGAGACCTTGGGCATGCCAAGCAAATGTTCTGCCACTGAGCCATGGCCCCTCTTGTGTCATTGCTGACCTTCATCCTTTAATGTGTATGAGTTTACTTGGGAAGGAGACATAGACAGGCAGGCCCACAGAGGTTAGTTCTCCCGACTGGCACCTTTCGGAGCTGTTTTAGGAAACTCTCAGAAAGAACTGGAGTTTTCTCAGGCAATACTTGGGAAAGCCTGAGGGGGGATCCAAATTCAATTTTAAAAAAACCAACAACTTGGGCAGGGGAAGGGGAGAAACTGGTGAGGTCTGGACAGGGGTGGCCCTAGACTGTCTGGCACCCTAGGCAAGGCTAATGTTTGGCACCCCCTGCTGCACTGATAACATCACCAAGGGAGTGACACCCAATTGAGGACCCCCAGGAGGCTGGCGCCCTAGGCAATCACCTCATTTGCCTAGTGGCAGGGCCAGCCCTTGGGTCTGGATGAAATTGACAAGGGGCTTCCCCACCATTTGCATTAAGATTAGTAATTTCAGCACCCTGGTCAGCCCCTCTTTGCGAGCAATCTGTTGATATTAGTGTCTTGCACAATGGTGTACGACCAAAATCAGCCGTGCATCTCCTTACATGGTTGAAGTATATGTGCACCAAGGCTGCAAATACGTGCTTGACCCCCTTCTGACGAAATGGAGATTATTTGTATCGGTGCAATCATGTATAGCACATTCTCCCCATACGTGTGGTGAAACATAATGACTGAAAAGAAGCACAGAGAGCAAAATCAAGGCTGCAGACATGATGCCACTGTGCATGTAACTGTTAGGACAGACCCTAGGAGAAGAAGGATAGACTATAGGAGAAGAGATAACCTTGGCAAGAGTTTGTAATATCCTCGGTCTTTGCAAGTCCAAACCCTGCTTGGGAATCGTGCTCAGAACAAAGAATACACTCCCCTTTCTGTGCCCAGATAGGAGAGGCAAAACACGTAAACAACTACTGGGCACACTGTCTCTTTAAGGGGGGGGGGGATTAAAACCCAGGTCGTGAGCAAGCCAGCCTCATCTATTTCAGTCCTATTTCCTTGTGCATTTTGTTCTCCGTTATCAGCCTGTGCCCTTTTCCAACTGGGGAGATATTTGCATGGCGCAGAACTGCTGAGGAGAGTGGTTGAAAAATGGTGTGAAAATGCTGATAAATCGTCCTAAATGAAAGCAATTTTAGCAAGGGAGCCCTGAGGCTGTCTGCGACTCTATTTCTTCTAGCCTATAACACTCCAAAGAGAGGCTACCTGGCTGCAGCAGACTCTCGAAAGACAGAGATTTCACATAATTGCCCACAGCCAGGGAAGGACTTAAGCTTTGCCTCTCTCCTCCTCCTGCTATTGTGCACGTCCTGCTTGGTCAGCCCCTTGGTCCAGCGAAAGCCCCAAACGGATTTTGATAGCATTCTCCAGCTGTGAGCAGCTGGTTAGAAATAAGCTGGATCCATCCTACGCTTGCAGTGGCACACCTCCACTCCTCCCACAGGGAGAGCAATTCTGTGAGTGTATTTCAGATCAGATGTGGTATGTGCCAAAGGGTATTGCACGCAGAAAGTTCTGGGAAAGTTCTGCATCCGTATCTGCGATATGCATGTGTAGTTCCGGATAACGGGTTGCTAACTACGCATGAGTTTCAGGCTTGAGAAAGGCAGTTCTTAAAGCTGCACGTGCTGGTCCCAATGTTCTGTTGGCAATTAATAGGCATTCAGTGTTTCTGATTATTATTAATAATAAATAATAATAATTTTTTATTTATATCCCGCCCTCCCCGCCAAGGAAGACTCAGGGCGGCTATAGGACTATAGGAGAAGAGATTATTGACTATTCCTATTCCAAGTTATTTAACGATTGTAACGATCACATTAAACGTTCTTATGATTCTATAATACTAGGAATAAGGCCCGTTGTGAAGAGAAAATACAATGGGCTCTAGAAAGAGGCTCTGGGTGTGTGTCCTCTCCACCCCTGCAGTCTTCCGGCCCACCCAAGTGAAGGAATTCACTCTCTCCCCCAACCTCAAGGGGAGCTGATCTCAGCCATCTGGAGAGCAGTTGTAATTCTAAGTGATCTCCAGACCTCACCTGGAGATTGTCAACAATGGTTCTCTAGGAGGAAATGGCTGGTTTGGAAGGTGGTGTGTATGGCATTGTATCTGACTGAGGTCCCACCCCTCCTCACACTCCACCCTCACCAGGCTCCATCCCTTAAATCTCCATGAATTTTCTAACCTGCACTTGGCAGCCCTTTCTCATTTCCTTTATCTGCCCCTCTGACTTCAGCTTTCCATCACCTCCCCCACCCCTGCAACCTCTACGTAGGAAAAGCACAGTCTTTCTCCACAGCATTTGCGGGGGACCAAAGGAGCTTACATCATTCTCTTCTCCCTCCTTTCATTTAAACAACAACCCTGTGAGGCAGGTTAGGATGAAAGTGTTGTCCAAAATCATCCAATCATCTTCTTCAGCAAGAGCCTGGGTCTGGCAAACCCCGCTCTGAAGTCCTAACTCTTATGCCCTCTTCATGACAAAATCTCCAGGAATTTTCCACCAGCCTGGAACTGGCAGCTCTAGTCAAGCCTGACCGCAATGAGTTCTCCCTCAGAGACCTTTAGTGATACCATTCAGACCGACACTCTCTCTCTGATAACATTGTTGGTCTTAAGCACAGTCTCTCTCTGCCTCTAGCTTTTCCTCCCTATATCTCTCTCAGATTCTGGTCTGCTGCTAAAGGACATAATTTCCCTGCCCCCCCTGTCTCTGTCTGTTTTCCTTTCAGAGGAGGATAGGGAGGAGCCCTCAGCCAAACGAAGGCTTTCTCTGACTTTTTCCCCTCCTTCTCCCTCCCTCAGCCAGTTGAGAGAAGGCTTTGTTTCTCTTCTCTGTGAAGCAGTGCAACAGGTGGCTCAGCCAAAGGGGGAGTAGGGAGAGCCAAAAACTGCCAGAACCAAGGTTGGTTGCCTTTTACTAACAAAATCAGCTTGGCAGATTAGCAACAGCCACTCCAGTGGAAGAGAAGAGCAGACTCAACTAATGGTATGCCATGATTGATGGTTTGATGGGCCAAAGTTTGATGCAGCAGAGTCCCAACCAACAGGGTACTCTGTTTTGCCACTGAAGAAGAGTTTTTATTATATAAAGGATGGTATTTAAGTTCACTGGGCTTCTGGCTTGCACCATATCTCAGACCTTATTACAGAACCCCTGTTGACAAAGTGAATCCATGTACATCTTGTACATTTTCCCCATCCTTTCTCCCAGGTGCTCAAGATTGTTTCTCTCACCTCCATTTAATCAACATAATGACCCTGTAAGGTAGGAGGATGGGGCTGACCTAAGGGCACTAAGTTTTATTGAACAGTGGGAATTTGAATGCCCAGATCTTAGTCTCACCATCACCCTGACCTTGATGGCCCAGTCTAGCCAGAATCTTGAATGCCCAGATCTTAGTCTCACCATCACCCTGACCTTGATGGCCCAGTCACACCCAGATCTCAGAAGCTAAGCAGGTTCAGCCACCAAGGATGGGAGGCCACCAAGGAAGACTTTGCAGAGGAAGGCCATGGTAAACCCCCTCTGTTAGCCTCTTACCTTGAAAACCCTACAGGGTCACCATAAGTCAGTTGCAACTTGAAAGCGTCTTGCACACATACACACTCACATGTGGAGTCTAGCCATGATACCATATTGGCACTGTTCGCCTGATACAGCAATGTAGTATCATCTAGTAGGGATGAAGACAAATATTCCTGAAGGGTGAAGCAGTGCTAATTTTTCATAGGAAAATAAGAGAGAAGTCCAGGGCACATGAAGGAATAAGATTTATTCCAGCTTCAGCTTTCGCTTGTCAGAACTCTTCCCCCCACAGATTCTATGCAGGTGAAGTCATATTCCACAACCACAGGCTGCCGTCTAAAGCATACTCACCTGGGAATAAACCCCATTGAATATTGCGGGACTTACTTGTGAGTAAACTTGAATAGGCTGAGGCTGTCATTTAGGTAGGAAGCAGTTTCAAGTAAGATATAACCATGCTGATGTTGTAGAATAACCAGGGCTTTTTGCGTACAAAAACCCAGCAGGAACTCATAAGAACATAAGAGAAGTCATGTTGGATCAGGCCAATGGCCCATCCACTCTGTGTCACACAGTGACCAATATATGTGTGTGTGTATATATATACACACACACACACACACACACAATTCATTTACATATTAGGCCACACCCCCTGACATCACCTTTGTTTTGCACAGGGCTTTTTGTAGCCCAGCAGGAACTCATTTGCATATTAGGCCACACCTCTAACACCAAGCCAGCTGGAACTGTGTTCCTGTACGTTCCTGTTCAAAAAATGCCCTGAGAATAATACATGCAGATATGGCTATATTCATTCTGAAGCCAAAGAGGTAGATTCCTTGTTTCTGTTTGTCTGAACCCTCTGACCTAGGAAGCAGAGACACTGATCATGCCTCCCATTTTATAAGCATCACTGAAAGAGAAGACAAAATTAAAATCACAGTAAAACACAAGGTTTTTTTTTAAGGCTTTGAAAACAGAGGCAGGAAATGGTGCCCTTAAAGAAGCCAGGTTTACTTTGTGTAAAACCCCTTAACTGTAGCTTCTCTTGTTCCTTCTTTCTGTGACAGGAGGGATTTAGACAAAGAGGCAGGAGCTTTTGGTAGATTGTAGGTTATTTATTTCCTTTTTAAAGGAAGCCTTGAAAAGAGTGGAAGGAAGGAGGCAGACTAATTCTTGAGCGTATGGTTGAAGAGGGAGCAATAGTTTATTTTGATTTTTTGTTGTTTATTAATGTCGTTCGTCCCTCTCTCCCTTCCCGCTGCCTACTCGAAGGTATAAAACCACAGGTAAACAGGTTTCCATCTTCCCCTCTGTAGAGTATCGGACTCTACACACGCGCCGCGCGTCCTCGGGCGACCAGGCACAGCGCGGGGAAAGTCACGGCCAATCAATGTCAAGCGCGGGAAGTTTAACTGGCCAGGATTGGGCTGGCCAGCGGGGGGGTTGTTCCGGGGTGTTTGTATATAGTGGCGGACCCGGCCGCGTGTTCCCCAGTTCCGTAATGTACTAGCGAAATAAACCTGAAGTCTTCACCACGTCTCGTCTCCCAGTACATTACACTGGCGACGAGGATGGGATCGAGCTAGGTCCGGCCGCCCGAGGGGAACCAGACCTGGCCGGAGACGAGGAAGGCGGAGACCGCAGGATCGCACAGCCCGCCGCCGCCATGGCGAACCCAAGTGTAACGACGGGCCATCTTGCGGAGTTCAACCCGGAGCACCCCGAGAGATGGGAGACCTACACAGAAAGGGTCGAATGCTACCTGCGTGCGAACCTGATCGAAGATGACGACAGGAAGAGAGACGTCCTGCTGAGCGTCTGTGGAGAAGAAACCTTCGAGATCGCACGGGGTCTCTCCGCTCCGGCGAAGCTGACTGAGAGGACCTACGGGGAGGTCGTGAGACTCCTCACGGGCCACTTTTCGCCCCAACCGTCCATCGTCGCCCGCCGATTCCTCTTCCACAAGAGGGACCAGAAGTCGGGGGAGACAGCGGCGGTCTACCTGGCGGCCCTTCGGCAGATCGCCGGGAACTGCAGTTTCGACAAGAGGGACGAAGCCCTGAGGGACCGTTTCGTCTGGGGCCTCCGAGACGAGCGACTGCAGCAGAAGCTCTTCGCAAAGGAGGAGCTCACCCTACAACAAGCCTTCAACGAGGCGACGGCGTTCGAGAGGGCCACCAAGGCGTATGGCCAGCCGCGGGGAGAGGCAGTACACCAAGAAGAAATGGGACCAGAGGACCGAGCAGAGGAAGAAGCGTTCCAGCTCCGACGGCCACAGAGGACAGAAACTCGGGTCCCCGCGAGACAACGAGCGACGGAGAGGGCCCCCACCAACCCCAGCTCCAAGTGCGCCAGCTGCGGCGACCCCCACGAAAGGAGGGACTGCCCGTACCGAAACCTGGACTGCAGAAGCTGTGGGAAGATGGGCCACATCGCCCGGGCTTGCCGGGCCAAGAGCAGCCGTCGACCACCGTCAGCGCATCACGATTCCATGGACACCCACACGACGGCATCCACCAGCTTGCAGGTACTGAACTTGCCCCTCGCAGCCCCGGACAAGGTCAAAATGTCTGTCCGGATCGAGGGCGCCCCCTGCGTCATGGAAGTAGACTCGGGTTCCTCGATCTCCATAATTTCAGAGGAGACCCTTACGAGACTATGCCCCCGCCGCCGCCTCCAAACGAGGCCAGCGGATTTCGTACTGAGGGACTTCCAGAAAAACCCGGTTCACGTCGTGGGGTGGGCCCAGGTGCATGTGGAGAGGGGAAGCTTTAAGGGGCCCCTAGACATACTGGTGGTCAAGCGCCAACTGACCACCCTTCTGGGGTTAGCTTGGTTCCAACCACTGGGGATCAAGCTGGTAGGGGTGGAGCACGTGCAGGCCAGCAACTTCGAAGGGGTCTGCCAGGAGTTCCCCGAGGTTTTCGATGGGTCCCTGGGGAGCTACAAGGGGCCGCCCATCACCCTACCGATTGACCCCATGGTCCGGCCCATATGGCTCAAAGCGAGGCGCGTCCCGTTTGCCCTAAAGCCGAAAATTGAGGCAGAACTGGATCGCCTCACGGCCCAGGGCGTCTTGGAGCCTGTAACTTATGCGGCTTGGGAGACCCCCATTGTAACGCCAGTGAAACCGAACGGGGACGTAAGGATCTGCGCTGACTACAAGTGCACGATCAACAAAGCGCTCCAGGATAACCCGTATCCAGTCCCCGTAGTCAGCCATGTACTATCGACACTCGCAGGGGCACGGGTTTTTGGCAAGCTGGACTTAGCACAGGCATACCAGCAACTGCCAGTCGACGCTAAGACAGCAGAGGCGCAGACGATCGTGACCCACAGGGGGGCGTTTAGAGTTAAACGATTGCAGTTCGGGGTGAGCGTGGCTCCGGGAATTTTCCAAAGCATAATGGACTCTCTCCTTAAAGGAATTCCCGGAGTGCAACCCTTCTTCGATGATGTTTTAATCGCCGCCCCGAACGAAGAAGAGTTCAAAGGCCGCCTGCGAGAGGTCCTCCGGAGGTTCCAAGCGGCGGGGTTGAAAGTGAAGAAGGAAAAATGTCTGTTGGGGGTTCCGCGGGTGGAGTTCCTGGGATTCGCCGTGGACGCGGCTGGAATTCACCCGACTAAGGACAAGACTAGGGCCATTGTGCAGGCCCCCGCTCCCAAAAGCAAAGCGGAGCTACAAAGTTTTTTGGGTTTGCTGAATTTTTATCACTCGTTCCTGCCCCACAAGGCCGCCATGGCGGAACCGTTACACCGTTTGCTTGATAAACAAGCCCCGTGGGTCTGGGGGAAGCGCCAAGCCGCGGCGTTCCAGGCAGTCAAGGACCTATTGGTCTCGAACGCGGTTTTGCACCACTATGATGAAACCCTGCCACTGATCCTGGCTTGCGACGCCTCCCCCTACGGGGTGGGAGCGGTCTTGGGGCACCAACTCCCGGACGGGAGGGAAGTGCCAGTAGCATACTATTCACGGACCCTATCCCCAGCGGAGCGGAACTACGCTCAAATCGATAAGGAGGCCCTGGCGATCGTGGCGGGGGTGCACAAGTTCAACGACTACCTCTACGGTAGGCGTTTCACCATCGCCACTGACCACAAGCCGCTCCTGGGCCTCCTAGCTTCAGACCGTCAGACCCCCCAAATCCTATCCCAGAGGGTCCTGAGGTGGAACCAGTTCCTGAACTCCTACACGTATGAACTGGTACACCGCCTGGGCAAAGCCATGGGACACGCCGATGCCCTCAGCCGCCTGCCGCTCCCCATAACAGAACCCGATCCCGCCCCCGCACACGGGGTAATGCTCATTGAATCTCTCCCGGAGCGCCCACTGCACGCGGCAGAGGTAGCCCGGGCGACAGGGAGGGACCGCATCCTGGCACGGGTCAGGGACTGGGTGGGGAGGGGGTGGCCGGCAGGCAAAGTGGAAGAAGTGTTCAGACCGTTCGCGTCCAGGAAGGACGAGCTATCGACACACAAGGGGTGCGTGCTTTGGGGCAGCCGGGTGGTGGTTCCCCCCCCTTGCGCAAACAGGTACTGGAAGACCTCCACGAGACCCACCCGGGCATCGTGAGGATGAAAGCCCTGGCCCGTAGTTATGTGTGGTGGCCGGGCATGGATGAGGAAATTGAGGGGTGGGTGAGGAGGTGCCAACCCTGCCAAGAATCCCGGCCCGATCCCCCGTCAGCCCCGGTCCACAGGTGGGAGTCTAACAGGCGGCCATGGTCCCGCCTCCACTTAGATTTTGCCGGCCCGTATCAGGGCCAGATCTTTTTTATACTTGTGGATGCCTACACAAAATGGTTAGAGGTGATTCCGGTAGCCTCAACCTCCACGGCGGCAGCCGTCCGAGCACTCAGGAAGGTCCTATGCACGCACGGGATCCCAGACACCCTGGTGACGGATAACGGAACGGCCTTCACCTCCCGGGAATTCCGGGAGTTCACGGAGAGGTACCTCATACGACACATAAGGTCCGCACCATTCCATCCGGCAACCAACGGCCAGGCGGAGCGGATGGTGCGGACCACCAAGGAAGCACTGGGGAGAATAGTACATGGGGATTGGGACCACCGCCTCTCAGCCTTCCTGTTCCACAACAGGATCACCCCAAACCCTCTAACGGGATCCAGCCCCGCGGAACTGCTCATGGGGAGAAAACTGACAACCCGTCTAGACAGGCTGCACCCAGACCGGGCCCCCGAGGTCCGCGGGTCCCCAGAGGTCCGGGAGGCAGTGCGGGGGTTCTTTCCGGGTGACCCTGTATACGCGAAGAACTTCGCAAGCGGCCCCGATTGGGTCGCGGGGAGAGTCCTTAGGGTGACAGGTTCCAGGTCATACGAGGTGACCACCGAGGGGGGCCAGGTACTAAGACGGCACATAGATCAGCTGCGCCGCCGCACCCTACCCGAAGAAATGGAGGAGGCAGGGAATAGGGAACAGCTAGCAACAGAAGCGCCAATACAGGAACTACCTACTTATGATGCCCCCAGAGACACCGAATCAGAGCCGGAGCCAGAAGCAGACCCCAGCGTCCCACAACCAAGAGCAGCATCGCCCACACCAGAACCAGACCCAGCTCCACGAGCGACCCCGAGGAGATCGACACGGGAACGGAGAGCACCAGCATACCTCCGGGACTATGTGGTCTGAACTAGGGGGGGAGGAGTGTAGAGTATCGGACTCTACACACGCGCCGCGCGTCCTCGGGCGACCAGGCACAGCGCGGGGAAAGTCACGGCCAATCAATGTCAAGCGCGGGAAGTTTAACTGGCCAGGATTGGGCTGGCCAGCGGGGGGGTTGTTCCGGGGTGTTTGTATATAGTGGCGGACCCGGCCGCGTGTTCCCCAGTTCCGTAATGTACTAGCGAAATAAACCTGAAGTCTTCACCACGTCTCGTCTCCCAGTACATTACACCCTCAGTTCACCCCTTGTTTATTTTTCTCTTCTTTTGCCCCCCTTCTCCTCCTTTTCCTTCCTTCTCTTCCCTCCATCTTCATAGGTACGTGCTTCCAACTGTTGAATGGCAGCATACATGTGGCGGCGGGTGTAACCCATCAGACGGAAAGCAGTGAGATAACCAAGCAAAGAATCCACATGGAAGAATAATCATAGGGGAAATTATGGGTTGTTTCCTAGCTGTTAACCTATTTGGACTCCTGTTCACTTAATTAGCGGTGGAAACGTGAGGTGACAAGCTTGGCGGAGAACATTAAAGCGATGGTGGGAGTTGAGAGAAAACACTCCCGCAGGAAATATTATTCCTGATTACACCCGACTATTACCTGGGGAGCTGTTTCTTGCAATCTTCGGCCAAAGGGTTGGCCACATGTCCTTTGCCCGCCAATCATTTTCACAAGGCTGGAATGATGGGACTGAAATTTACTCCAGGGGGAGTCTGGGAGGGGGGGTTACATCTCAGCGCATAAAACAACAATTTTGTTTTCAAACTTGATGGCAAATGGGATGGAAACAGGAGGAAGGAAAGGGCACAGGTTCTCCTGAAGCAGCCACAGCCGGTTTCTAACACTTGGGGATGAGCGAGTATCTATTTCATTTACTTGTGTAACGTCAACCGTCCCGGTTGATTCTATGGATTTGTTTGTACTGTTTACACATCTCGTACACAATTGATGCAGAGTACATCATTTTATAGGCATGTGGTGGGGAAAAGAACAGGCAACTCAGGCAATTTATGGCGACCCTGTATGATTATTAAGGCAAAAGAGGAACAGAGGTAGTTTGCTATTGCCTGCCTCTGTGTATCAACCCTGGACATCCTTCATGTTTTCTCATGCAAGTACTAATTAGGGTCGACTCAAGGAAGACCATTTCCTTGGCTGTTTCTACTTAGCGTTTGAGGTCCAATGAGATCAGACTAGCTGAAGGTATCCAGGCTAGGGCCAGGGCTTTTTTTTTTTTAGCAGGAACGCACAGCAATGCAGTTCTGGCTGGCTTGGCGTCAGGGGTGTATGGCCTAATATGCAAATGAGCTCCTGCTGGACTTTTTCTACAAAAAAGCCCTGTGTGAAACAATGGTGACATCAGGGGGTGTGGCCTAATAGGCAAATGAGTTCCTTCCAGGCTTTTTCTAAAAAAAAAAAAGCTCTGGCTAGGGATATTTATTTTTTTGCTGTTGTTCGGTCGCACAATTGAGTCTGACTCTTTGTGACCCCATGGACAAAGTCACGCCAGGCCCTCCTGTCTTCCACCATCCTCTGAAGTCTGCTCAAATTCGTGTTTCTTACATCAGTAACGCTGTACAGCCATCTCATCTTTTGCCGTCCCCTTCTTCTTTTGCCTTCTGTCTTTCCCAGCATCAGGATGTTCTCAAGTGAGTGCTCCCTTCTCATTTGGTGGCCAAAGTATTTGAACTTCAGCATTTGACCTTCCAGGGAACAGTATGGGTTGATTTCCCTTACGACTGACTGATTGGATCTTCTTGCAATCCAAGGGACTCTCAAGATTTTTCTCCAGCACCACAACTCAAAAGCATCTATTCTTCTGCACTCGGCCTTCCTTATGGTCCATCTCTCACAGCCATGCATTACTACTGGGAATACTATAGCTTTGACTATATGGACTTCTGTTGGCAGGGTGATGTCTCTACTTTTTATTATACTGCCCAAGTTCGCCATAGCTGTCCTCTCAAGGAACAAATGTCTTTTAATTTCATGGCTACAGTCACCATCTGCAGTGATCTTGGATCCCAGAAAAGTGAAGTCTGTCACTATTTCCATGTCTTCCCCTTCTATTTGCGAAGGTGTGATGGGGCCGGATGCCATGATCTTAGGTTTTTTTGATGTTGAGTTTCAAGCCTACTTTTGTGCTCTCCTCTTTCACCCTCCACAAGAGGTTCTTCAGGTCCTCCTCACTTTTTGAGTCAGATTGAGGTGACAAGAGAGGAGGTCCTACAACTGATAGACGAATTAAAAACTAATAAGTCACCAGGTCCGGATGGCATACATCCAAGAGTTCTGAAAGAACTCAAAGTTGAATTTGTGGATCTCCTGACAAAAATATGTAATCTTTCATTGAAATCTGCCTCTGTTCCTGAGGACTGGAAGGTAGCAAATGTCAACCCCATCTTTAAAAAGGGTTCCAGAGGAGATCCGGGAAATTACAGGCAAGTCAGTCTGACTTCAATACCGGGAAAGTTGGTAGAAATCATTATCAAGGACAGAATGAGTAGGCACATTGATGAACACGGGTTATTGAGGAAGACTCTGTAAGGGAAGATCTCGCCTCACTAACCTGTTACATTTCTTTGAGGGGGTGAACAAACATGTGGACAAAGGAGACCCGATAGATGTTGTTTACCTTGACTTCCAGAAAGCTTTTGATAAAGTTCCTCATCAAAGGCTCCTTAGAAAGCTCAAGAGTCATGGAGTAAAAGGACAGGTTCTCTTGTGGATCAAACTGGCTAATTAATAGGAAGCAGAGAGTGAGTATAAATGGGCAGTCTTCGCAGTGGAGGACGGTAAGCAGTGGGGTGCCGCAGGGTTCGGTACTGGGTCCCATGCTCTTTAACTTGTTCATAAATGATTTGGAGTTGGGAGTGAGCAGTGAAGTGGCCAAGTTTGCAGATGACACTACATTGTTTAGGGTGGTGAGAACCAGAGAGGATTGTGAGGAACTCCAAAGGGATCTGTTGAGGCTGGGTGAGTGGGCGTCAACGTGGCAGATGAAGTTCAATGTGGCCAAGTGCAAAGTAATGCACATTGCGTCTAAGAATCCCAGCTACAAATACAAGTTGATGGGGTGTGAACTTGCAGAGACTGACCAAGAGAGAAATCTTGGGGTCATGGTAGATAACTCACTGAAAATGTCAAGACAGTGTGCGATTGCAATTAAAAAAGGCCAATGCCATGCTGGGAATTATTAGGAAGGGAATTGAAAATACATCAGCCAGTATCATAATGCCCCTGTATAAATCGATGGTGCGGTCTCATTTGGAATACTGTGTGCAATTCCGGTCACCGCACCTCAAAAAGGATATTATAGCATTGGAAAAAGTCCAGAAAAGGGCAACTAGAATGATTAAAGGGTTGGAACACTTTCCCTATGAAGAAAGGTTAAAACGCTTGGGGCTCTTTAGCTTGGAGACACGTTGACTGCAGGGTGACATGATAGAAGTTTACAATGCATGGGATGGAGAAAGTAGAGAAAGAAGTCCTTTTCTCCCTTTCTCACAATACAAGAACTCATGGGCATTCAATGAAATTGCTGAGCAGTCAGGTTAAAACGGATAAAAGGAAGTACTTTTTCACCCAAAGGGTGATTTTTTTATTTTTTATTTTTTGGCCACTGTGTGACACAGAGTGTTGGACTGGATGGGCCATTGGCCTGATTCAACATGGCTTCTCTTATGTTCTTATGTTTTTATGTTTTGCCATAGAGTGGTGTCATCTGCATATCTGAGGTTGTTCATGTTTTCCCTGGCAATCTTCTAGGTTCTGCTTCAACCAGGCCAGCATACGTCAAGTTCTTAGGAAATTAGGTGCACAAAAACAGGAAATGTCCTGCAAATAAAGTGTCATGGTTTAAATTTGCACAAAAAGTCAAACTGAAATTACAATGGCGATTTGGGGCTGAAACACAAAGGATGAGAATGGTTATTATTATTTAGGACATTGGTATATTTCATTTCCAATTTTAAGAAAAAATGAAATAGTCAGTACTAACAGTTTGGGTATTCTAGGTCTTATAGCACACATGCTTACTGGAACATTAGGGATCTTGGAGATCAGCCCCTAAAATAAGGATATCCCACAGAAACTGCCAGAACTGAAGACAGCTTCTGTCCCCAGTTGTAGGCCCAGAAGATACTTCACTGATCATGTCTTGGTGAGTTCCCTCCACAACAGTTCCGTTCTTTTATTGTCCCATGAGTTCGCTTTTAACTGCAATTTTTTCTTCCGCAATTCCAGGTTAGCGAGGAATATTTCTAAAACGAACTCCAGATCTAGAGCATGAAAAGCTTGCCACCTCTTTCAGTTCCTTCCATTCATTTGCATCTCCTTCTGCATCAATATTATTATGTGCATTTACACTGGGGGGGGGGGGGGAGGGAAGAGAACAAAAAAATAAACGCAGTGTGTGCTTATAGTGTTCTATCAGAGCACAGAAGCAGGCAGGCACCTCAATAAAACCACACATCAAAACAATAATATTTCAGCTATGGCCATATAATGATTTTTTTTTTTTGCCGGGTTTCGATCAATGAGCATGTGATCATACAATGAAGAAAGCCGTCAGGGAGAAAACTGATTCCTTTGAAATGTGGTGATGGAGGAGAGTTTTATGGATATCGTGGACCATCAAAAAGTGGATTCTAGATCATATTAAGCCTGAACTCTCCCTAGAAGCTAAAACAACTAAACTGAGGCTATTGTACTTTGGTCACATTATGAGAAGACAAGAGTCACTGGAAAAGATGATAATGCTAGGAAAAGTTCAAGGCAACAGGAGAAGAGGATGACCCAACATGAGATGGACTGATTCAGTGAAGGAAGCCACAGCCCTCACTTTGCAAGACCTGAGCAAAGCTGCTAACAATAGGATATTTTGGAGGACCTTAATTCATAGACTCGTCATAAGCAGGGCTGGTCCTGCCACTAGGCAAACTAGGTGATTGCCTAGGGTGCTGGCCTTCTGGGGGCACCAAATTGGGTGGCCCCCATGTGAACATATGAAGCTGCCTTCTACTGAATCAGACCCTTGGTCCATCAAAGTCAGTATTGTCTACTCAGACCGGCAGCGGCTCTCCAGGGTCTCAAGCTGAGGTTTTTCACACCTATTTGCCTGGATCCTTTTTTGGAGATGCCAGGGATTGAACCTGGGACCTTCTGCTTACCAAGCAGATGCTCTACCACTGAGCCACCGTCCCTCCCCTAACTTGTGTGACGTTATCAGGGGGGAGCAGAAGAGCCTTGCCTAGGGTGCCAGACAGTCTAGGGTCAGCCCTGATCATAAGTCAAGAACTGTCTTGATGGCACTGAACACACACACATGAAAATGTGATTGTCCAGCCGTGCTTACTTGATACAATGCAAAATCTTTGTACAGTGTACACTTTGTGCTTTCTCGTGTCACGTACACAGTATTCCTATGCATGGAGTGATTCTCATCTCATGTTCAAGTCATATACACTACGGTAACTGGAAAAAAGCCCAAAGGAAAACAGCCCAAAGGAAAAACTCCACGTACATAATTGCTCACAGGAAAAAAGCCACCATGGAAACATGCCCACATGGAAACAGGCCCACATGGAAATAAACCCACATGGAAAGAAGCCCACACTGGAAAAAGCCCATACTGAAAGAAATCTACATAGAAAAAAGCCCTCATGGAAAAAAGCCCCCATGGTAAAATATGTAAAGCACCATAGATGTTTATAATTGTGGATAACCATTAATATTTTGTTATTTGTGGATTACAAAGAGTCATATTCGCATGCAACCATTTTATTGTTTTTATATTGTTATTTTAGGATTAAAATATGTCAGAATCACATGCAACAAGAAGTGACCGTTTTGTTATCAACGAACTTTATTAAGAAGGAAAAAGCAATAATAACAGAAATTAAACTCTACATAGAAATATATATTTCTATGTAGTGTAGAACCATGCACTACAGTTCAAGGTATGATTGAAACCCAATGTTTACCCAGGTACTGTTCCTTGCTTTCATTTGTAAAGTGAATGCAGGTTGGCTCTTTCTTACGATGTGAGCGTGTCCACGTCGGATGTATGTGGATTCATTGTGACATGCAAGCAGGGCTGTTGAGAAAGGTGGAAAAAACAAGAACGAAGTCATAGAAAGGGAGCTGCAGCAAACTGCACATGCTCGGAGCTCTGTGCAGGATGTGGGAATTAAAGAAAAAATGGAACAGTGGAGGATTCCCAATACATCAGTCAGTTCCAGTTTTGAAATGGGACTGAATCAGGGCTTTTTTGGTAGAAAAAGCCAAGCAGAGCTCATTTGCGAACTAGGCCACACCCCCTGACACCGAGCCAGCCGGAACTGCATTCCTGTGCGTTCCTGCTCAAAAGAAGCCCTGGACTGAATCATTCAGAGCGCCAAAAATCTGAGGAGGAATTCCAATGGGGAGACTTTGGGGAGCATCCTTCTTTGGAAGCATCCCTCTCATCAAGAAGCTGTGGAAGTACTCTGATCTTCTGCCACCTTCAAGTTCACGCGAACAGGCAGTCAAGCAGGGCATCCATAATGCAAGAGAAACATTTGGAACATGCTTCCCCGGGGATTAGCACTTCGGCAACAGGCGCGTGTCAAGAAGCAGTAACGCGTCTTTATTTACCGAGGAGATTTGCCATGTTCGGCTGTGAGTACAAGGCAAGCAAAGAGCTCTCCTGGAACCGAAATGGTGTCTCTGTCAGCGCCGTGTGGCTCTTCTGCTTAATTCCCCCAAATCTGCCATAATCGGACTGGTTTCACCTATCAGCTCGGCAGAGAGGATGACGGAGAGAGTGCCGAAAAGCATCTCCGGCGTTTCCACTAGTCTCCACTCCTCAGCATTGCATCAAACTGGCACGAAGCCCCCTGGGAAATGGAATTTGCTATAAGTCATGTCAGGCCCGAGCACATTAGGCTTATGGATATGATAGACGGAATGGTGAAATTACCATTTGCACAAATGATCGCGCAATTCCTGCAGGCCTACTGTGTCCCTTTAATACCCCAATCTTTCAATTATGAAGCGCTCATCACTCAGGACACTTCAGGAACCTGCTTTTTTCATTTGTCTTCCCCTCTCGCAAGCGTATATTTCTGTTCCATTCTTGCAGCCCGCTCTAGCCATAACAGAAGCAGGAAACCAGGGTCTGCTTTGGATGACGGACAGGCAGGAGGCTATGAGAGAGGAGAATAAGGTTGTTACTCAGTGGCAGAGCATCTGTTTTGCATGCATAGCATCCCAGGGTTCAATCACTGCCACATCTAGTGAAATAATAGACATTGCAGATCTCGGCAGACCAATGGTCTAAGTCAGTATAAGGAAGGTTTTGTGCTCCCCTATATGCTATTCTACCTTTGACCCAACAGGTGTCATGGCAGCAAAAATGGGCAGAAATGGTGGTTGGGGATGATTTTAATCAGGACCCAACCAGACTTAGATCATTTGTCATGTCTATTTTAAACTGGAACGCAATTCCATACTGGCTAGAGTGTTCTTTGATAATGGAGGCTTGGATTCAAATCTCTGCTCATCTGTGAAATCTGCTGTGTGAACCTGGGCCAGAGTCGGTGTGAACCTGAGCCAGTTTGGTGTAGTGGTGTAGTGGTTAAGTGTATGGACTCTTATCTGGGAGAACCGGGTTTGATTCCCCACTTCTCCACTTACAACTGTCGGAATGGCCTTGGGTCAGCCATAGCTATCCCAGGAGTTGTCCTTGAAAGGGCAGCTGCTGGAAGAGCCCTCTCAGCTCCACCCACCTCACAGGGTGTCTGTTGTGGGGGGAGAAGATATAGGAGAGTGTAAGCCACTCTGAGTCTCTGATTTAGAGAGAAGGGTGGGGTATAAATCTGCAGTCTTCTTCTTCTTCTTTCTGGTCCCAATGTATATTGTAGTGTTGTTTTGAGGTCAAAATAGAAGCTAATGATGGTATATTTAGTCTGTGGGGGCATGGATCCAGTTCTTCCTTCAGTTGCGAAGCTCCTTGATTTTGGACTAGTCACATCGCAGACTGCTCAAAGGATCAAATGTGTATGCGGGGCTGGCCCACCTACTAAGCCAACCTAGGAAAACTCCTAGGGTGCAAGAGCTGGCAGTGTAGATGGCACCAAAAGAGTTAGAGGCTCACAAGCAAAAAGGGAGGCAAACCAGCTTTCCTCCAAGGCAAGTCCACCACGCTGACTCAGAATCTAAGCCCACTCTGCTCAATGAAATTTACACTCAGGTAGGCATGCATAAAGGTAAAGGTAGTCCCTTGTGCAAGCACGAGCCGTTTCCAACTCTGGGGTGATGTCACATCATGACATTTTCACAGCAGTTGTTTTTACAGGGTGGTTTGCCATTGCCTTCCCCAGTCCTCTACACTTTCCCCCCAGCAAGCTGGGTACTCATTTTACTGACCTCAGAAGGATGGAAGGCTGAGTCAACCTGGCAACGGTTACCTGAGAGCCCCGTGGTGCAGAGTGGTAAAGCTGCAGAACTGCAATCTGAGCTCTCTGCTCATGACCTGAGTTTGATTTATTTATTTATTTTATATCCCACCTTCCCCGCCGAAGGCAGGCTTGATCCTGGTGGAAACAAGGTTCAGGTATCCGGCTCGAGGTTAACGCAGTCTTCCATCCTTCCGAAGTTGGTAAAATGAGTCTCCAGCTTGCTGGGGGGAAAGTGTAGATGACAGGGGAAGGCAATGGCAAACCACCCCGTAAAAAGTCTGCCGTGAAAACGTTGTGAAAGCAATGTCACATCAGAGTAGGAAACGACTGGTGCTACCTTTATCTTTACCTTTGGGCTTGCATAGGATTATAGGCCTTGGAATGAGCCAGCTGATGTTTCATTATGCTTGTGTATGTATGCTGAATAAGTGGCATCAAAGTCATAGTTTAGCTAGGTGCCAGAAATCTTTGGCCAGCTCTGTCTGTGTATGAGAAACACATATGAAAATTTCGCACTAGGCCTTTAATCCTCGTTTAGCCCTGTCCCCAAACTGGCATTCTGCATTAGAATTATAGACTCAGATACAGCAACTCTATGACTCTATGATTCTATGATTTTAGTGTAGAATGTCAGCTTGGGGCCAGAGATAAACCAGGATTAAAGGTCTAGTGCGAAATTGGTCAGAGAGTCAGTTTGGTGTTCTGGTTAAGAGTTAGATCAGGCGTGGGGAACCTTTTTTCTGCCAAGGGCCATTTGGATATTTATAACATCATTCAAGGGCCATACAAAATTACAAACTTAAAAAGCAGTGCTCCGCCAAGGGAGAATGATTCAAAGCGGCAAAATTAATGCAAATAATTGTTTTTTCTATTTGAAGTCACATGTAAAGGTAAATGTAAAGGTAGTCTCCTGTGCAAGCATCAGTCATTTTTGACTCCGGGGTGACGTTGCTTTCACAACGTTTTCACGGCAGACTTTTTACGGGGTGGTTTGCCATTGCCTTCCCCAGTCATCTACACTTTCCCCCCAGCAAGCTGGGGACTCATTTTACCGACCTCGGAAGGATGGAAGGCTGAGTCAACCTCGAGCCGGGAGAACCTAATTCAGCACACACACACACCGACCTGCTGCCTTAGGCAAATGCCTAGGTCCAGGCATATTAAATTACATCCACTAATATTAGCATATTAGGTCACACACTCATTATCATATTAGGCCACACCAACTGGAATAATCACATGCAAACTGAACTGGTGGTAGCTGGCTCCCTCTCCCCATCCCTGCCACCCTTCCCTCCCTCCCTTCATGCAGAAACTGCAGCTGCTCCCACCAGACCTTTAAAGGCACCCACATTCCCCAGCAGCAGTCCTTCTCAATGCCCACGAGAGAGGGGAGGGGGAAGGGAGGCTCAGCCGAGCAATCCCCGAGGGCCAGACCAAGTGGTTTTGAGGGCCGTAAACAGCCCTCAGGCCTGACTTTCCCCACCCCTGAGCTAGACCCTAATCTCGGAGGACTGAGTTTGATCCCCCACTCCTCCACATGCAGCCAAGTGGTGTGCCACTGAGATAAAAACTTGGAGGAAGAAGCAGACTATGTTTTCCATGTCCTCTGCTTCCTCTAGTCATGTCTTCAGGCAGTTCACCCATTGGGAAATGGACTCAACCTCTTCAGTTGGGGCTGGGCTTTCTGACAACATCTGGCCATCAGCAGGTGCCCACCTTTGCTAAACCCCATCACCGTTCCTGAAGTAAATAAACAGAAGTGCACACGTGAGGGCTCTTTTAAAATTCCCCTCCAGCTCAGTTTTTTAGGATTAGGCGTTGGATTCGCTATGAATTATTCCCTTCCGTTCTTGATTGTGTCCTTTCTTGCTTGCCTTAACACAGGAAGCAGACCTTAGCAGCCCATTTCTCATCTTTTGCCGTCTGATGCATCTGGGTAATCTATGCACACCCAAAGCCTGTCTCGCATCAATATTTACTAATGGAGCATCTCCTATGCAGAGCCTGGTTTGCAATAAAACAGGCAATGAAGAAAACTCCTTGACCCTGGCTGAACGGTTAGCAGAAATCATGTTTATCAAGCATCCTGCATGAATCTTGGGGGAGAGCGAAAAAGATTGGGGAGAAGGGGGAAAAAATGAAATCGATACTGAGGATATGGCTAAGTAGGAGTGAAGAGGGGTGCCTGGGCATGGGGGAAAGATGAGAAAAAGTAAGAGACCAGGACAGCAGGGAACCACCTCAACAGAACGAGGAAGAGGCAGAGACTTGACTGCAAGGCCTTGGTGATTAGGGTTGCCAATCTCCAGGTGGGGGGCAGGGGATCCCCCAGTTTGGAGGCCCTCCCCCCATTTCAGGGTCATCAGAAAGCAGAGGGTTGGTGGGAAATGTCTGCTGGGCACTCCATTATTCCCTATGGAGACAAATTTCCATAGGGTATAATGGAGAATTGATCCGTGGGTATCTGGGGCTCTAGGGGGCTGTTTTTCGAGGTAGAGGCACCAAATTTTCAGTATAGCATTCAGTGCCTCTCCCCAAAACACCCTCCAAGTTTCAAAAAGATTGTACCAGGGGGGTCTGATTCTATGATCCCTCCAAAGAAGGTGTCTTTATCCTTCATTATTTCCAATGGAGGGAAGGCATTTAAAAAGTCTGCAGTCCCTTTAAATGTGATGGCCAGATCTACCTTTGGAGTTCATAAGAACATAAGAACATAAGAGAAGCCATGTTGGATCAGGCCAACGGCCCATCAAGTCCAACACTCAGTGTCACACAGTGGCAAAAAAATTTATATACACACATACACTGTGGCTAATAGCCACTGATGGACCTGTGCTCCATATTTTTATCTAAACCCTTCTTGAAGGTGGCCATACTTGTGGCCGCCACCACCTCCTGTGGCAGTGAATTCCACATGTTAATCACCCTTTGGGTGAAGAAGTACTTCCTTTTATCCGTTTTAACCTGTCTGCTCAGCAATTTCATCGAATGCCCACGAGTTCTTGTATTGTGAGAAAGGGAGAAAAGTACTTCTTTCTCCATCCCATGCATTATCTTGTAAACCTCTATCATGTCACCCCGCAGTTGACGTTTCTCCAAGCTAAAGAGCCCCAAGTGTTTCAGCCTTTCTTCATAGGGAAAGTGCTCCAGCCCTTTAATCATTCTAGTTGCCCTTCTCTGGACTTTCTCCAATGCTATAATATCCTTTTTGAGGTGCGGCGACCAGAACTGCACACAGTACTCCAAATGATGCTTGTTACAGCCTTGCTCTTGACTCCACTCCAGTGTCACCTGGCTCCACCTCCAAAGTTCTCAGCTATTCCTTGAATTGGACTTGGCAGCCCTATTGGTGATATTAAGCAAATTTCAGGATTGGAGGGACTCTGAGTTTGAAAGCGGCATGCCTTTTATCACCCAAGCAAAATTCTATTTGAGTTCTGCCAAGTATCAGAGACAACCCCCCCTTTTTTTTATTTTTTGCTTCTGCGAATGCCTGCCAGACAGATTGCACAATGCAGGGTAGATGGCAGGGGGTGGATTGGCCATTTAATTGAACGGGAAATTTCCCGGTGGGGCCACCATCCTGGAAAGCTGCAAGGAAGGCTGACAAGCTGTGCAGAGCCCACGGCTGCAGAAGCCGCTCAGCTCTGACCCAGCTGGCAATCAGGTGGAAGGAACCGGGCTTTTTTTGTAGCAGAAACTCCTTTGCATATTAGGCCGCACCCTCCTGAAGTAGCCAATCCTCCAAAAGCTTACAGGGCTCTTTGTACAGGGACTACTGTAAGCTCAAGGAGGATTGGCTGCATCAGGGGTGTGTGGCCTAATATGCAAAGGAGTTCCTGCTACAAAAAAAAAACCCTGGGAAGGAAGCAACAGTCCACCTGTTGCAACTTTCCAACAACCCGGCTGGTGGTTCTGTGGAAGGAAGTATCCAACATAATCTCGGTTCAGATGCAGCTCAGTAACGTAGGTAGAGGTAATAAATACCCATTGCTATCACCATGGACTATTTTTTTAAATTAAATTGAAAACTTTATACAATATAAACAGATACTTAACATACAATAAAGGGATACACGGTAATATTTTGTTACAATGGCAACACGCTGTCATAATTACATAACAATCCCCACCAGAATACGATCTAAGGACAACTTGCTAATTAAAAAGGTATTGTGCATCAATAAGGAGATTTAAGATGTATTGGTAGACTTTTCTTAGATGGGCAGAATTAGAAATATAGAGGGACATTCACTCTGTAATTTCAAGGAAGTATATTGAACTTTGAGAAGGAGCCCCATGGTGCAGAGTGGTAAAGCTGCAGTACTGCAGTCCAAGCTCTGTTCACCACCTGAGTTCGTTCCCGGCAGAAGCTGGGTTCAGGTAGCCGGCTCAAGGTTGACTCAACCTTCCATCCTTCTGAGGTCAATAAAATGAGTACCCAGCTTGCTGGGGGTAAAGTGTAACTGACTGGGGAATGCAATGGCAAACAACCCCATAAAAATAGATCCAAGTGGGCAGCTGTGTTGGTCTGAAGCAGTAGAACAAAGTAGGAGTCAAGTTCACCTTTAAGACCAGCAAAGTTTTATTCAGAATGTAAGCTTTTGTATGCAGGCATACTTCTTCAGACGAGGGGATATGGTACAGTGGGCTGAAATACATGTATTTGGTACACCCCAAACATCCCAAATGATCCATTGTATACAGCCAGGCTCTACGCTACAGCCGCATTTGCTCCAATCCTGCTGACAGAGATTCTCACCTGAGGGATCTACAACAAACCTTTTTGGAACTAAAGTACCCACCTGATGAAATCAGGAAACAGATTAACAAAGCCAGAATGATACCCAGAGAAAACCTGTTACAAGACAAACCCAAAAAAGACAATAAAAGAACACCACTAGTGGTCACTCACAACTCTCAACTGAAAACAGTTCAACGTATCATCAACTTACAACCTCTATTGAATAGTGACAGCTCTCTTTCAAAAGTACTGGGAGGTAAACCTTTTCTTGCACACAGACAGCCCCCTAATCTCAAACAACTCCTCACCCACAACAATGCAACATCTCATCCGAGCATGGAGACTGGTACCAGAGCTTGCAATAAATCCAAGTGCCAACTTTGCTGCCACATACACCCAGACAACACAATCACTGGACCTAACAGCATTAACTACACCGTCTCAGGCTCATTCACTTGCTCATCTTCCAACATTATATATGCCATTAAATGCCAACAATGCCCTTCAGTTCTCGACATAGGGCAAACAGGACAAACCCTCCGCCAAAGGATAAATGGACACAAATCTGACATCAGGAATTACAGAACTGAGAAACCTGCGGGGGAACACTTTAACCTTCCAAAGCATTCAATGGGTGACCTCAAAGTAGCCGTTTTACTGCAAAGGAACTTCAAGAACAGAATGGAGAGAGAAACTGTTGAATTACAAATTATTATGAAACTTGGAACAAACACCTCCCCAGGACTGAACAGGGATATTGGTTTTTTTATCTCATTGCAGATGCTAAACCTACTCTCAGAACTTCAAGAACAGAATGGAGAGGGGAATTGCTGAATTACAAACTATTATGAAACTTGGAACAAAAACCTTCCCAGGACTGAACAGAGATGTTGTTTTGTTTTTTTTTATCTCATTACATCAGCTAAACCCACTTTCACCAAGTAGGGCAATATAGCCACAGTATTCCAATGTATTTCTCTTTTAGGATAGTATATCAGAATAATGCTTTTGTATTGACATACTCAAACTAGGGATATTGGCTGTTTATTTCATTACATATATTAAACCCATCTTCCACTATATTTTAATGTATTTTTTCCTAATGGCAAACTAGAATGATGTATATATTTATGTTACATGTTAAAAGGTAAATTAGTTGGACAGGAAAAACTTCTGGGAAAGAAATGCCCTATTTTTGACCTCGGTTTATTAGCAATAGAATAATTAATAGGCATTCTCACATTCTGACATATTACTGTTTTATGGTTTCCCATGCTAATTCAATCCAGATCAAAGGTTTTCGGAATTTGTTAATTTTACTATTCTGCTATTGGTTTTTAACTTTGTACCACTTGGCATTCCAAACCCCACCAGCTATATGTGGCTCTGCTTACTGTACCTCATTCCTTGTTAGAAGAAGTGGGCATGCACACGAAAGCTTACGTTCTGAATAAAACTAAGTTGGTCTTAAACGTGCAATTGACTCCTATTTTGTTCTACTACTACAGACCAACACGGCTGTCTATTTGGATCTATGTATTTGGCGGGTTAAGAGTGTCAACTGATACAAAGTTAGGATCAAACGGCCAAATAGGGTAATAAATTGGAAGACCATTTGGTCTGGATAGCAATAAAAGGTAATAAAAGTTGCCTGTTAATTGCTGTTGCTGCAGTGTCTAGGTAAAACAAAAGGAAAAAAAATGGTTTTCCAATTTATTACACTATTTCGCCATTTGATCCTAACTTTGTATGAGTTTACACTCTTCATCCACCAGCTACATGTATTTCAGCCCACTGTACCCTATCCCCTCGTCTCAAGAAGTATGCATATGAAAGCTTACATTCTGAACAAAACTTCATTGGTCTTAAAGGTGCCAATTGACTCCTACTTTGTTCTACCTCATAAAAAGTCTGCCAAGAAAACATAATGATGTGACATCACCCCATGAGTAGGTAATGACTCCGTGCTTACACAGGGGGCTACCATATAGTCTGGCTGGTACCAAATACAATTTTTCTATGCGGACTAGACAAGTAACCCTTGTGAAGATTGCTAAGCTCTGCATGGCTCTCTCCTGACTGTTCTGCTTGTTTGGGTTTGTATGATTAGTTACCGTCGTAGAACCTTTCTGTTGCATGTCCCAGCCCAGGTTCAGTTTCTGGCATCTCCAGTTAGAGGCTCAGCTTGGGGCAGACTGAGATTGGGTTGAGAAACCACAAAGGTGTCCTGAGACCTCTGAGAGCTGCTGCCAATCCCAAGAGATAATACTAGCTAGACAAATAAAAGATCTGACTCAGTATCGGGCAGCTTCATATAATCCATACGCTTGTATTACTCTGATCTGTCTGCATGTATTTTCTTTAAAACAAACAAACAAAAAAAACCCACCCTCAACCTCATTTTCCAGCCCATTACCCTTAGTAAATTACAACCCACAAATATGTCCTGGGGACTTCCTGTAAGACTTTTGGTCATAATGAAAGTCTGAGCAGAAGGTCTTCCCTGTATTAAAACCTACCCATCACTGAAGATGGAGTCTGATTTCAGTGGAAAGAGGAGGGATCACATTCCCAAGAAATGAAGGCAGTGCAGTACAATGGACAGAGTACAGGGTGGGTGTGGGTCAAGCCCACGCTTCGATCTTTTTGCCAAAGATGTGCAAAACAGAATTGTTCACGAGGGCATTTTTGTGACAACCCGAATCAGCTGGGTGGTAGAGAGCACCTCCCTGCCATGCAACTGGTTTGCAGTCCCTTTAAACTTTAAAGGGACTGCAGAAGACATCCCCAAACAGCTGCACAGTGAGGAGCGCCTCCTCCTTTGCAGCTGTTTTTCATTGTTTTGCAGTCTCTTTAAAGTTTAAAGGGACTGTGCAAGACAGCCTGAAACAGCTGAGCTCAGCTGTTTTTCAGGCTTTCTGCAAACTTTCAACGAGGTTGAAAACCACAAAACTGGTTCAGTACATGAACAAGCCTCCGTTTGGTTAGGTTCATGGTTCCATTCGTGGTTCAGTCGTGAACCATGAACTGAACCACATCTCCCCAGTTTGTGCTCATGCCGAGTGAGATATGATGCAATGGACTGGCTCAGAAGGTGACTTCTTAGGTTTGCCAGCTTCTAAGTGGAGCCTGGAGATCCCCCAAAATTGCAGCTGATCACCAGACGAAAGAGATCAGTTCCCCTAGAGAAAATGGCTGCACTGGAGAGTGGGATGCCAGCCACCTGGTGAGACCTGGGGATTTACAACTTATCTCCAGACTACAGAGATCAGTTCCCTGGAGAAAATAGATGCTTTGGAGAGTGGACTCTATGGCACTGTACCCAACTGAGGTTCCTGCCCTCCCCTGGCTCAGTTCCCACATCTTCAGAAGTTTTCCAACCTGGATTGAGCAACTTTGCTCCTCCATCCCCTGTAAATAACTGTATGTGTGGAGGACCTTGCAACCCTAGAAAGGACAGACTCTATGACATTTTACCCTGAGGTCCCTCTCTTTCCCAAACCTCATCTTCTCTAGGCTCCACCCACAAAATCTCCAGGTATTTCTCATAAACTGGCAACTTTATGACCTCTCTTAGGGATAGCGTTCCCCTCCCCCATCCAGTCCTTCAATCTCAGCCCCTATTGCATTATGTTATTTTACCAAGAGTCTTTGATGTTAGACTCAAGCGTTGTTATGTTTTGTAATCCACTTGTGGATTGACTGAATAGCTTTGTTTTAGCAGTAATCTTTGCTACTAGACTCAAATGTCGTTATATTTTGTAATCCGATTCCTGAGAGCCTGAATACCGTTGCTCTACTAGGAATCTTTGCTGTTAGATTCAAACATTGTTATCATTCAATTGTTATCATATCTTTATAGTCGGCTTACTGATTGACTGAAGAGTTCTATAGTGCTCATAATCCACCTTGATTTGCAGTGGGGGGGGGGGCAAAAGCAGCCTATAAATGATAATAAATAAAATGAATACAATCCACCAAAGTGAGTAAGCTATCATAGCTCACCTACCCAAACAAAGGTATATTCAGGGCTTTCTAATGAGCAGGAACGCACAGGAATGCAGTTTTGCCTGGCTTGGCATCACGGGGTGTTGCTTAATATGCAAATGAGTTCCTGATGGGCTTTCTCTAAAAAAAGCCCTATGTGAAACAATGGTGATTTCAGGGGGTGTAGCCTAATATGCAAATGAGTTCCTGCTAGGCTTTCTCTACAAAAAAAGCCCAAGGTATATTTGACACCAACAGCACACCAAAGGCCTGAAAGAAAAGGAAAGGGACAAACTCTCAACTAATTAATGAAGACTTTCTCGACTGGTTACCTGGAGCTGATGCCTGCTCACCTTAGCTGAGCAGGAATGGCTGTCTTGAAGCCTGCTTCAATCCCTACTCGCGGTGAGGTATTGATTGATTTACCTCTTTATTTCTAGGGAGCCGAAATTAACCAGATGCTGTATATAAATCAAAGCAAGACAACAGACCTGTACATAGGCTTATGAAATGAGAAAGGTAAGACACACGAGAGAGGGAACAGAGGGGGACAAATGCAGAGGAAGGAGATCAACTCATGATGCAGGAATGAAATGCTGAATTGTTAATGAATGCTTGAAATCCAATTGCAGCCAGCCGGTTTTCTCTCGCTGGTCTTTTTATTACAGTGGAGAGGGTGAAACTATTGCCGGAGGCCTCTGAGTCATGATGGATCAGAGCAAGCCTCCATTTGTGGCTGAAGTCATGAGAAACTGGCAGTTTGAACAAAAGTTCTTTCTAGCAAGGAAAGGGGGTCAGGTTCTCAGAGACTGCTCACCCTCTGACCAATGCCTGGGGGCTGTTCTTCCTGGCAAAGAGAGGGAAAATATCCATATGTAGGTTTGTCAGCCTCCAGGTAGGGCCTGGAAAACTCCCAGAATGATTAGTAATCTCCACATTACAGAGACCAATTCCCCTGGAGGGAATGCAGCTTTGGAGGGCAGATTCTGGATGAGGTCACACAAGAGATGTGGTTCGACCTAGCTGTGCCTCCCCTCTGGATTGAATACACACAAACATACACATACATCTTCCCCCTGAGTCCTGCCTGTACTAGGGTTGCCAATCCCCAGGAAATTAAGGCAATAAACCTCCGCAAAACCCAGCCTCAAATTACCAAATATTAATATCAAATAAATAAAAATACTAGAAATTTATATCCAATCTGATGCCACCTTAACGCAACCTTTAGTAGACTGGATGAATGGTGTGCATCCGTCAATTAAATTCAATCATAAATTTGACACCCGTTCTTTAGCATTTTTGGATACGGTGGTATTCAAGACTGAAGCTAATGCATTGGCAGTTAAACCTTACACGAAACCTATGGATAAAAGTGTTCCTCTTCATTTTAAATCTTGCCATCCTGGGCACTTAAAGAGGAGCTTACCCTACAGCCAAATGAGCCGTGCAAAAGGGAATTCTACCAGGTTAGTTGATTTCATGAAGGCGAAGGATTCTATTAGCGAGCAGTTTGCTGGTCGAGGCTATCCAAAAATGGCACTGTACAATGCCCATCAGAGGGTAACAAAAATTTCCAGGATCTCTATATTTCAAGGTCCACCACCATGCTATAGGGATTCAATCGAAAAGGAAGGCGGCTTAACGTGGGCCTTTCGCTATTCTAATCTGTCATATCCTATTCAAAACATCTTAAAGAAGTTCTGGTTCCTGGTAAGGGACCTGCCAGGATGCCAAAGGTTCCTGAAAATTGGTTGTAGTAGAACTAGGAACCTGGGAGATGTCCTGGTTAGATCGGACTTTCGTAAGGTTTCAGATTGTACTATGAACATTGATGGCCATTTTAAATGCGGGGCATGCTCTGAATGCCCTTTATCTTTGGAACTGAGACAATTTGTACACCCAGAAACTGGATATAGAGTATATTTGAGAGACACCACAACCTGCTCTACTAAACAATGCATTTACATCATATTATGCCCGTGTTCTAAGATCTATTTAGGGAGCACGACACGAGTCATTCGGACACGTGTCCTTGAGCACAAATCTAGAATTAAAAAAGTAAATGCTCCTCTCACTGAGCATTTTAGGGATCTACAACATGACCCCCATTCGCTAAGATTTTTTGTGGCTGAAGAGTTCCCTCAGTGACTACAGGGAAAGGTGGATGTCATTAAGTGGTTATTAAAACGGGAAATGAGATGGATTTTCGTGCTGCGGACTTTAGCATCGTTGGGGCTTAACAACAATTGGGATCTTTCTTGTTATTTGTAATTGTTCTTTAAAAAAATGGTCAGATTAAGTTGTATTAGGTTTACTTACCATCACATATGAATATAGGGAGGAATCATTGTTAGATGAATGTAAGCTGCAGCTTTAAGAACATTGTAAGTGCCTTCACCTGTGGGCTTTAAATTCAGTGTCTCTTAGAATGGGTTAGGAAATTGACCATACCTCGTGAGATTTGTTGTAAGCAGCAGCATCAAGATGTAATGAATTTGTTAGAAGGTATGAATTTTCCCACACTAGAGACTTTCCCACAGTGTATGCTTAATATTTTGTATGGATAAATATTTTGTATGGTTTAACATTTCACTTTTGTGTACAGCTTGTAGAAGCAAGTGCGAAATGTGGGACCAAAGTATTACCGCGTCGCGTTCCAAAACTTATTTTATTTTATTGGATTTATACCCCGCCCTCCCCTCCGAAGCAGGCTCAGGGTGGCTCACAACAATAAAAGCATTTACAGGTTAAACATTAACTAATTAAAATCTTACAATAAAACAATTAAAACATTTTAAAAAGAGTTTGGTGCTAATAGTAATAATACATTCCAGTAATTTATATGCCCTGCTGTACAAAAGGATAAGTTCTTTGGCGCATCGTTCTCTATTTGAAATTTTTCAATGCAAAAAAACTTCTTCTGGAAGCATTGCTCTTCATGAAAGCCTTGACCGTTTGAATTTCTGCCTTCATCCATCCTTTGGCATTTCCTGGACATTGATTTGTCTGTAAATGACTTTGGGTGAAGGTTTATGTTCTTTATTTGCCATTCATATATGGAATGCTTTTGCACAATTGAATATAAATTTCAGGTATTTGTATTTATTTGATATGAATATTTGGTAATTTGAGGCTGGGTTTTGCAGTGGTTTATTACCTTAATTCCCTGCTCTATTATCCACGTTGCTCTTTATGGGTTGCTCAATTCTCAGGTGGGGGCGGGGGATTCCCCGATTTGGAGGCCATCCCCCCACTTCAGGATCACCAGAAAAGGGGGGGGTGCATCTTCTGGGCATTCCATTATTCCCTATGGAGATGAATTTCCACAGGGGATAATGGAGAATTGATCCATTATCTGGGGCTCGGGGAGTGTTTTTTGAGGTAGAGGCACCACATTTTCATCATAGCATCTGGTGCCTCTCTCAGAACATTCCCCAAATTTCAGAAAGATTGGACCAGGGAGTCCAATTCAATGAGCCCCCCCAAAGAAGATGCCCCTATCCTTCATTGTTTCCAATGGAGGGAAGGCATTTAAAAAGTGTGCGGTCCCTTGTAATGGGATGGCCAGCACTCCCTTTGGAGTTCAATCGTGCCTTCACACCCTTGCTCCTGGCTCCACCCTCAATGTCTCCTGGCTCCACCCCAAAGTCTACAGACTCCACCCCCAAAGTCCCCAGATATTTTTTGACTTGGACTTGGCAACCCTAGCCCGTACTTACCTCGTGTTAGGATGGATTCAGACTGGATTAAATAGCTAGTGGGAGCTTCCCTATAGCAAATCTCTAAAATGCCTGCAGGGAGCTTTTCCTGGCTGTCTGAACCACCAGGTGTGCAATGCACCTGTCCTGCAAGTGCAGGAGCAGTCTGAATGCTCCCCTTACATGTGTGCGGCTTGTGCCTCTCCCAGCAGCAGGGTGGGGGCTGTGCAATTGCTGCAGTGTGCATCAAAGAGTACCAGGTTTTTCAAAGCCAGGATACTGCCATGTTAAATTTCCAGTGTAATCCCACCCTCTATTTTATAGAACACTGTCTAAGAGAAATGAAAGTCCCAGGGTGATATCACGTCCAGGCTGATCTCCCTTCCCTCCCAAACTCCATCCTCTCCCGGTTCCATCTTAAAACCTCCAGGAATTTGCCATGCCACAGCTGGCAAGCCTATGTGGCCATGCCTGTTCTGGTCCATGAGCGAGGCCAGAATATGTTTCCCCTCATTGTGGTAGCCACAGTGTAACTGGCATCCTCCTTCATGAAAGTGGACAAGAAATTGCAGAGACAACAAACTGAAATGACAACAAACTGAATTTCCCATCCTGGATCTGGCGACCCACTGGTGACCAAGGAAGACCTGGCAACTCTCTCATCCCCCCCCCCCAAAGAATATTTTGGATTCAGTTTTAATTGCAGGGTTTACTGGAGTATGACTCCTTGGAGCACCCTTTGGTGCCAAGTTTGGGCTGAAAGTGGGAGAGAAACAGAACAAAGAAACAAAGCCAAGGCTGAAGTTGATGGGGAGATTTCTACATGTAGTCAGATATGTCTTTAAAAAATCCTGGGACCCCATTTTTGAGTAAAACAAAACGTCAGATAAAGGGTGTGTGTGTGTGCGAAATTCAGTCTTGTTCATGACAACAATCTCCTTGTGAACAGCTGTGAAATTTTAATATATACCTGCTGATGTAAAGGCAGACGAGATAACCTTTGTAACAACATCTCCCCCCCCCCCTTTTGCTGCCACTGTGTGTTAAAAGGAGGCCCATGTTCTGTCGCTGGAAGTCACAGTTTTTCTCATGCACCAGATGGCCGAAACATTTCAATCTTAACTCTGGTTAAAAAGGAAGAGTAATCATATGACAGGTCCCAGTCCACATTATCCCTTTACCACACATGCTGTAGTTTTCAACACTGTGAGATCCAGGACCTGCCTTTAACTCAAATCTGCAATAGTGTTTTAATTTAACTCTGTTTTTAATAGTTTTTAATTTAACTCTGTTTTAATTTTTATAGAGACACGTCCCTCTGTTCTCTCTCTGGTCTCCAAGGCAAAACCACACAGCCATTCCTTTTCCTTAGGGAACACTGTAAATTATAGTTCTCTTGGGGAAGACAAAGATTGTTTACCAGAATTTGTAGCCCCTTTGCCCCGTAATGACAACTTAAAAGGAGACTAAATGGAAGCTATGGCCCTTTAGTTGATATAAACTGTAATACACCTGTAGTGTGAACATCACTTTCTTTCTCCTTTTCTGCCCCTCTCCACTCCCAGCTTTTTTGTATTTTTTTAAAAAAATAAAAAGAACAATAAATATTATGGGGACAGACCTGCATTGGTAAGATATGCCCCATTTACAGTTCCACAATACAAAAAGAAGACAACTATTTTAGAGTTGGTGTGAGTCTATCCCATAGAGGCCATCCATGACTACAGATTATATCAGCTGCCATTTTCCAGAAACAGGATACCCAGTTTTTGTCGGAGTCACAGAATCTCTAGATCGGGATCTCTCTTCTCCTCCCCTTTCCTCACACTTTTGTTTTGTATTCCAGGCAAGTCACAGCTGGCTTATGGTGACTCCATCGGGTTTTGGAAACAAGATAAATTCAGAGGTGGCTTGCCATTGCCTGTCTGTGTCACAACCCTAGACTTCCTTGGCAGTCCCCCATTCAAATACTAACCAGGGCCAACCAGGGGTGGATCTACTATGAAATTAATGCAGCTTAAGCTTCAGGGCCCCTAATCCTAGAGGGGCCCTGAAGCAACTTTAAAAAAAAAATGAGTGAATTTTTCAAAGTGTTTATTAAAATAAGGTTATTTTAGTGACAGAATCATAAGTGGGCTGAAGCATTTAATAGTGACCTTAGAATATGCTGTAATGCTAATTTCATATGGCCTCAAAACGTCCCTGTAATTGGTCAAATTTCAAAATTTTCTCGGGGGCTTTCAGCACCTGAACCCCCGGCTGTATGGGTTTGCTGAGCTCACCAGAATCTACGCATACATTTTGGAAGCTGGATCCTCAAATCCTTCGTTTGTGCACAGTTCAATAGTTCTACAGCTCATTTTCCAAGTGCTCCACCCCAACACCCTGTTGTCTACCATTTGGACCTCAAGGTCCTTGCAAGGACAGAAATTCCTTTGGCTCTTGTTGGATGTTGCCCTATTGTTGCTGGTTGAGAAGGGGCCCCCATAACAGTTCAAGCTTTAGGGTCCCAAAAATTGTAGGTCTGCCACTGGGGCCGACCCTGATTAGCTTCTGATATGTAACAAGATTGGAATAGCCTGGGCTATCCAGGCCTCCTCATAACTTAGTAATCAAATTAAAAAAATACTGCGGAATACTTCCATAAACAACCATCAGAGGTGGAATTCTAGCAGGTGCTCCTTTGCATATTAGGTCACACACCCCTGATGTAGCCAGTTCTCCAAAAAAGAGCCTTGTGAGCTCTTAGAGGATTGGCTATATCAGGGGGTGTGGCCTAATATGCAAAGCAACTCCTGCTAGAATTCCGCCCCAGTAACCCTCAAAGGATCCTGCCACTATCCCAAACAGAAGTCTCAGTGAGAAAAGAACATGAGCTGGATAGCTGGTTTTAATGGGAGGTATACTCTAAGAGGCGGGCAGGGTAAAGAAGTAGTAAAAAGACAATGACCATTTTTGCACACAGCTTACCACGCAGTCACAATCCTGTTCCCTCCGCAGCGTCCGGTCGGATTTCCCACCATCTGTGCCGAAGTTACAGGAAGTGCCGCGGCTTTTGCGTTGCAAACGTAAACCACTAAAACCCAGTTTACGTTTGCTACGCAAAAGCTGCGGCACTTCCTGTAACTCCGGCGCAGATGGTGGGAAATCCGACCGAACGCTGCGGAGGGAACAGGATTGTGACTGCGTGGTAAACTGTGTGCGAAAACGGTATGTGAGAGACACGTTACCTAGCAGTAGCCCTGACTTTCTACAGATTTTTTATTCCAGAACTGTAACACGTAACACGAATAAACAAGACTACAGAGGTTTCTCCGAAGCTGGAACTGAGCTGCCAGAGGACATGCCTCTTTAAGAATAAAACCCAAAGCCATTGCCTATAGCAATGACCAATGATAGGGTGAGATACTGGCTTGTATCCTACCACTCCACTAAGCAATGGTTGAGGATTTTCTCAAGTTGGATGAAGGGTCTTTTAGGCTGAAGTTAGGATTGCCAGCCTCCAGGTGGGACCTGAGGTTCTCCTGAAATTAGAACTGATTTTCAGACTACATAGATCAATTCTCTTGGAGAAATTGTAGCTTCAGAGAGTAGACTCAATGACAACATATCCCTGCTGAACTCCCTCTCCTCTCCAAACTCCACCCTCCTCAGGATTTATCCCTGAATCTCCAGGAATTTTCCAACTTGGACTTGGAAACTGTACTTCCACTGGAACAGCCACTTCAATCTTAGGAAGACTCTTTAAGAGCGTCCTGCAGTCTCCTGTCCTCCAAACTCCAGCCAGTTTGGTGTAGTAAAGTGAGTGGACTCTAATCTGGGCGAACCAGGTTTGATTCCCCACTCCTTCACATACACCTGCTGAGTGACCTTGGGTCAGTTACAGTTCTCACAGAGTTGTTCTCTCAAGGGCAGCTCTCTCAGAGCTCTCTCAGCCCCACCTATCTTACAGGGTGTCTGTTGTGAGGAGAGGAAGGAAAGGAGATTGTAAACCACTTTGAGATCCCGAGTGAAGGGCAGGGATCCAATCTCCTCCTCCTTCTAACACAGGATACTTCCAAGTCTTCTGATGTAAATTTGACAAGGCAGCCCACCACTGTCCTTACATCAGGGTTTCTTCTAGGGCTGCCAGCTCCGGGCTGCAAAATACCTTGAGATTTTGTGGGAGGAGTCTGAGGAGGATGGAGTTTGAAAAAGGAGGGACTTCAGTGGGGCATAGTTCTATAGAGTCCATTTTTCAAAATGGCCGTTTTCTCCAGGTGAACTGATCTATTAGAGCCAACTGTGATGTAGTAGTTAAGAGCTGCAGACTCTAATCTGGAGGACTGAGTGATTCCCAACTTTTCCTGGGTGACCTTGGGTTAGTCACAATTCTCTCAGTCCCACCCACCTCACAGGATGCCTGTTGTGGGGAAAGGAAGGGAAGGTGATTGTAAGCTGCTCTGAGACTCCTTTAAGGAGTTGTCTTCTCCTTCTCTTCCTCCTTCTCCTCCTCCTTCTTCTCCTCCTCCTTCTCCTCCTTCTTCTCCTCCTTCTTCTTCTTTTTCTTCTCCTCCTCCTCCTTCTGCTGCTGCTCCTCCTCCTCCTCCAGCCATCTCCTGGAGGTTGCCCTCCCTTTCAAGCAACCTCAATTGTAGCTACAACTGTAAATGCACCTCATCGTTCAACAAAATGCCTCCACCCCACCCTCCAGGAAGCCTGCACAGGCTTTGGGCTCAGGCACCCTCTTTCCTCTCCTCATGTCTAATGGTTCCTCTTTCATTCTCACCTTGACAACTTTGCTTCGCCGTGTCTCTCGGATCCCACCATCTTTGCGGTCCATTTCATGCTGAATCGAGCCGTTCCATCGAAAAGCGAGTGCCACCTCATCACAAAGGTGCTGCGCCACTTATTATCTCGTCCGACAGATAGCCGAGCACGGCGGCCCCTCTGGAACGACTACTTCAGAGTTTCCAGTTTCCCGGCACACCCTTGCAAAGGTTGTCGGTTTCCACGGGGGTCATATTTTCGCAGGGTCAGAAGTTGCGAAGCAATAGCAATCTGTATACATTTTACCGGTGCAAAGAAGAAATTGAAGGCCACAGGCAGGACTGAGCACAAAAGGAGATAATCTAGCCCTGATGATAGGAAGGAGGAGGGAAAAAGAGACAGGAAAGAGAGACAATAGATAGATTCTTCACTGGGGGGATTTCTCCCCCCTTTTCATTCCCCTACTGGGTCTGATGACAACCTCATTTCAGTGACATTCTCCTGTGTCGTCCGTCTCTATTTCTCCATCTCATTTTCTCTCCACTTTCCTTTCCGTTCCATTACACACCGCTTCTCTGCCCTCTTCCCCTGGCTCCCTCCTTTCTTGGCTGATCCATTCTTTCCTTGGTCTCCAAACCATGCTGGCAATGCACACACACACACACAAATCATAATAAAACATCCTTCCGCACCTCATCTCTTTTTCTCCACTGGATAGCTAACAGCGCTGCCGTTTGCTTCCCAGCCCAGATGTCACCGTCTGACTCAGAGCTGGGCAGGCAGAAATGGTGAGAGACAGGCTGGGGAGCAGGAGAGAGGTAGTGGAGAGACCTGGTTTCCCTGACATTCGCCTTGGGTGGGGAAATCTCCCCTGTTGGGGTTGAAAGCCATGCCTGCTGCAGCTGAGAGGGCCTACGGTGCTGTTCCGTCATCTCCTTGCTTGATTCATTCACTGGCACTCAGGCTTCTCTCTATGCATCTTTACTGCTCTGTTTTAGAGTCCTGTTGTTAGGCCTGTTGGGGCTTTGAGTGAGCACCGGCTGATGTGCAACTGTGTAATGTGCTGAATGTCACATGGATCATCTTCAGCATCCCACTGCAAACAACAATGCATTAGTGATTGCCAGGCCTCAGATTCAGCAGGAGCTCACAGGAGCGCAGGTCCTGAACCTTTCTGACAGTTCCCCCTCTTCCTCCCCACATGCCTTGTCCACTGAGTAGTAGGTGCAACTGCATAACAATCCCTGGATTAGGAGAGTGGCCAGCCAGTCAGCCATCAGGGACTTTGCCATGCCCCCAGCAGCCCTCATTAACCCCTGAAGAAGAAGGTCCGGCCCCTTCCCAGCCAAGCCGGCTTGCCGGCACTTAGGCTGGGGGCCGTCTTTGCCCCTCCGGAAGGAGGGAGGGGCGACATCACCCGACATACGGGTGTTTGTCCTGGGCGCGGAGCTGGGGCTTTATAAGCCCCGGCTCCCCGCCCCTTGCTACGCAGTTTCTTCGGCTCTCTGCCCGCCCTCCCTTCCCCTTTTGGCAGTACAGGCGTATGCTGGTCGCCTTATTGGGGCCAGGTAGGAATTTTTTCACTTCCACACAATTGGCTCATGTGGGGGTGTTTTTCGCCTACCTTGTACTGCCTAGTAGGTTAGGTTGTTGTATTTGTTTTGGTCGCAGGCTGGAGGAGGTTTGGCCACAGGGTTTTCCAGGGGAGCACCTATGGCCTAGCACCGTTGGTGCGGTGGTCTGCAGGAACCGTAGATGGGCTAAACGGCTCAGTGCGGTGATGCAGATCACAGGGAGCCTCACCTGGGTGGATCTTTCCATGGGGATTGATGCCAGCCCAGTGGGTGATGGCTGGAGGCCTGGCCGCTCAGCTACAACCCGAATACGGCGGGCTTGTGCTGGGGCAGGGTGGCTCGCCCTTTGGACAAGGCGGGGTCCAGGTGTTGACCCCAGGGCTTGTCTGGTTCTGATCTTCACCCCCTGCCAGTTACAGTTGTTAATTGTTAATAAAGCGGCCCGGTTTAAAACCCAACTCTTGTGTCTGCCTCTTCTTTCCGACTGGGGGGGCAACACTTCTTATGTGATTTTGGGCAGTGGGTGGCCTTTTGACTGGGGGCAGCTCAGGGGAGCCCCAGGCAAGTGAGGTCTGCTTGGGCTGGCTGGATCTCTAGTCAGCCCAAGCAGGCCTCACTCGCCCATGGCTCTCCTTTCTTGCATTGGCTGGTGGGGGGCAGCATCTGCTAATGAGTTATGCTAATGAGCTCCACCACCTATTTTTCTGTAAAACGATCCCTGGTGATTGGCCAGTTTTCAGTTTTGATTCCTGGACTTTTGACAGGCAGAGTAGTCTGAACACTTTACCACAGTTTTCTGCTCACATCTCTCTGTTTTACACGTTACCAATGCACATGAGAGCATAGGCACTGGGATTCAAATGCCATGCAGCCAAGAATCTGAATGCAGTCACTTGACCATCCTGAGATATGCGCATATGTGTACATCGCTTAAAGCACAGCACACAACGGAACAGTGAACAATCCCATGCGAGCATCTTAAGATATGAGCACATGATGTATCTTTTTAAAAAGAAGAGTGTACCGGGTCACAACTGACTCACGGTAACCCCTTCTAGGAGGTGTTCCAGGCATGAGATGAGCGGTGGTGGTTTGCCGTTCCCTTCTTCTGCACAGCGACCTCAGAATTCCTTAGACATTGTTGGAAATGCTGCATGTAAAGGAACCTTGAGGTAATTCTTTGGTTACATCAGGATTGCTTTTTGCGCTGCCTCGAATGGGGAAAGAGCACCGTATACCTTTTGTATTTGTTTTGTCCCCTCATGTATATTTTGCCTATGCCCATTTTCGCACACAGCTCACCTCGCAGTCGCAATCCTGTTCCCTCCGCAGCGTCCGGTCGGATTTCCCACCATCAGCGCCGGAGTTACAGGAAGTGCCGCGGCTTTTGCGTAGCAAACGTAAACTGGGTTTTAGCGGTTTACGCAAAAGCTGCGCCACTTCCTGTGACTTTGGCGCAGATGGTGGGAAATCCGACCGGATGCTGCGGAGGGAACAGGATTGCGACTGCGAGGTGAGCTGTGTGTGAAAACGGGTTATGTATTGTTTTTGTGTACTTGTACTGGGGGTTTTCTGATTAAACAACTAATATTTTAAAAAGGTTCCTTTTTGTGCAGTTTTTTTTTTAATCCGAAACGGTACACTTTGGATCGACTTACCGTTGTCCATATATCTGGAATTTATATCTGGAATTTGCATATCCATATATTTGGAATTTGTATGTTTTGCTGTATATGACTGGCTACCGCTATATTATCATATCGTTGTGCCTGGAGCAGTGTCTTTGGATTTGTAACCCCCAGGTGGTGGCTGAAGGTATCCCAGAATTACAACTGATCTCCAGACAACAGAGACTGGTTCCCCTGGAGAAAACAGCTGCTTTGGAGGGTGGATAATATAGCACTACCCCTTGCCTATGTCCCTCTCCTCCTTTTACTCCACCCACCACAGGCTCTGCCCCCAACATCTCCAGGTGTTTCCCAACCCAGAGCTGGCAGTTCAATGAAATTGCTGAGCAGTCGGGTTAGAACGGATAAAAAGAAGTCCTTCTTCACCCAAAGGGTGATGAACACATGGAATTCACTGCCATTGGAGGTGGTGGCGGCTGCAAGCATAGACAGCTTCAAGAGGGGATTGGATAAACATCTGGAGCAGAGGTCCATCAGTGGCTATTAGGCACAGCATATTTATGGAACTCTCTGTCTGGGACAGGGATGCTCTGTATTCTTGGTGCTGGGGGGGGCAACAGTGGGAGGGCTTTTACTGTCCTGTTCCCACTGGTGGACCTCCTGATGGTGCCTGTTTTTTGGCCACTGTGTGACACAGAGTGTTGGACTGGATGGGTCATTGGTCTGATCCCACATGGCTTCTCTTATGTTCTTAACCCTATGATGTCCCCCGTGGTCTGGGTGGCTGGCTTTTGGGCCGTGCCCCATTTGATGCTGTGACACCTCCTGGCATGCTCCTATCTCCTCTGTCACTTTCGCAGACTCATGACTGACATCATTAGGGGAGGGACGGTGGCTCAGTGGTAGCGCATCTGCTTGGGAAACAGAAGGTCCCAGGTTCAATCCCCGGCATCTCCAAAAAAGGGTCCAGGCAAATAAGTGTGAAAAACCTCAGCTTGAGACCCTGGAGAGCCGCTGCCAGTCTGAGAAGACAATACTGACTTGGATGGACCAAAGGTCTGATTCAGTATAAGGCAGCTTCATATGTTCATATGTTCATCTGCTGCTGCTAGATGGATTTGGGAGGCTGGAGAAGGATCCTCCTGCTACAGCGTGTAGGGTTACCACCTCTGGTTTGGGAAATGCCTGGAGATTTGGAGAGTGGACTCTGGGGAGAGCAGCATTTGGATAGCGGAGGAACCTCAGTACGGTACAAGGCCATAGAGGTCACCCTATAAAGCAGCCATTTTCTCCAAGGGAATTGATCTCTATTTTCTGGATCAGTTGAAATAGTGGGAGAACTCCAGGTGCCATCTGGAGGTTGCCAACTGGGGGGGGGGTAGAAGTTGGGTTGCCAAGTCCTACTTTGTTGCTAGGGGTGGGGCTTGAGGGCATTCCAGGATGTGGTGGAGATATCCCTGATGCAATGTCGCACATGGGACATCAGGTTGGGCATGCAGCCCCTTAGAAGGGGCTGGTGGTGCCCACTTGCAAAAACATTTAACTTGAAATGGTTTTTGCAAGTGGGCACCATGCAAGCCTGAACCCACTTGGAATTCAGGTGTATGGGGGGGGGGGACTTGCAAGTGGCCCTCGTTATTTGTAAGCAGGAGCTGCCTGCGGCTGAACTCCAGGCAGCGAATTCACCGACTGGAGTTCATGTGTGCAGCCAGGGGCCGCCCCTTTCCCTCCCCTCCTGAAAGTTTAAATGGCCCTCAACTGATCGGTGGGCCAATTGCTCCCACCAGTGAGCTGGAGGGCCCTTTAAACCTCACAGGAGGGGTGGGAGAGGGATGGTCACCAGTGCTAGATGTTGTGGGCGGGGCTTCCCCTCATTGGACAGCAGGGGGCAGGAGTCTCTGAAATCAGGGGCATTCTGCACCCCACCTGGGGACTGGTAAGCCACTCCCAGACTAGAAGATCATGGCTTAAAATCAATCTGCGGCATTTTTATCTTTCCCTTTCTTCACAGAGGGCTTAGGCCACTGCACATAGTTCTCAGCTCCCCCCATTTTACCCACACAACATTCCTATAAAGGTGCTGGAAGGAGAGCGATTGACATGAGGACACCCTCTGAATGTTGTGGCTGAGTATGGATTTTAGCAGGGCTTTTTTTGGAACAAGAACTCCTTTGCATATTAGGCCAACACCCCCCCCCCCAATGTAGCCAATAATCCAAGAGTTTACAGTAGGCCCTGTAAACTCTTGGAGGATTGGCTGCATCATGGGGGTGTGGCCTAAATATGCAAAGGAGTTCCTGCTACCAAAAAAGCCCTGAATTTTAGAAATTCCCCAAGCTAAAACAGACGCCAGGTAACTGAGGCAGCCCATGAGAAAGCAAAGAAAGGAAAGAAAGGGAGGACACACCTCTGTCGATCCTTAACGTCACTGCATCTTAAGGCTCAACTTTTTAGTGCAACCACTTTCTGTTCTGCATTACGACTCCTCAACTCTTTGCCCCCATACTTACGGGGCCGTTTCAAAGGCCTTGCCAAGCGTTCTTCTGCCTGTTAGCAACTGCACCCCTTGAAGTTCTCCGCTTCATTTCCTTTAGAATTTCATCTGCTATGAAGTTTATCAAGAGCATCTGTTAGCAATCTGGAAAGGAACAGTAATGATGCCATTAGCAGCACATTTGGGAAGCATGGTTGATGGCGGCACTGCGGCGGAAGGAGAAGAGCCTGCCCCTCACATGTTTGCATGGGGGAGTGTCGTGACCTTGACATCTTGGCAGTGACTAATGCTCGGCCTCCTAGAGCAGAATAGAAGGGGTGACAGTCGCTCAGCGTGCTGGTTGCTTACCGAGATGGCTTTTTGAATGTGTTCAGGAGATTAGGAGTTGTCTTAAATCAGATTACTGGTTCATTTGTGCCAGTAGTGTTTATTCGGACTGACTCTCCAAGGACTCTGGAAAGGTCTTTCTACAGATCTTGGGAGAGGTCAAGGAAGGAATCTAAGAGAGGGCTGGCAAATCTGGATTGGGAAATACCTGGAGAATTGGGGGGCAGTGCCTATGGAGGGCAGCGTTTGGGAGGGGAGGGACATCAGCATGGCACAATGCCATAGACCCCACTCTCCAAAACAACCAAACAGTTGCACATTAATGAACTGTTCAGGGCTTTTTTGTAGAAAAAGCCCAAGAGGAACTCATTTGCATATTAGGCCACACCCCCTGACAGCGCCATTGTTTCATCACACAGGGCTTTTTTGTAGATAAAGCTCAGGGGGAACTCATCTGCATATTAGGCCACACGCCCTGACATCATCATTGTTTCACACAGGGCTTTTTTGTATATAAAGCCCAGGAGGAACTCATTTGCATATTAGGCCATACACCCCTGGCACCGAGCCAGCCGGAATTGCTTTCCTGCTCAAAAAAAGCCCTGGATCTGTTACTGAAAGAGCTAGTGAATGACATTTATTCTTGTTCCTCTCCAAATACTATATATATATAACTGTCACCCAAACCTAATCACTGAGAGATGCACAGTTAAAATTTATCCTCAAATGAGCATTAACTTAGAGCCTTCAGCTAAGTAAAACTCAGGTATTTGGATTGCTGCATAAAAGTTGAGCACACTTTTCTGTTTGTCCTTGTGAAGAGATGGTGGCAGCCCATTTAATAGGGTTGCCAACCTCCAGCTGGCAGCTGGAGATCTCCTGCTATTAGAACTGATTTCCAGGCAACATGGATTGCCTCTAGAAAATGGCAAAAGGGCTCTCAGGCATGAGACCCCACCGAAACCCCTCCCCTCCCCAAATCCTGCCATCCTTTGGCTCCACCCCCCAAATCTCCAGGAATTTCCCAACCTGGAGCTGGAAACCCTATGAAGAGCATAACTCTATATAGGATTGCACTATCCAAATCCGCCAGAATGAAATGGCTGCCTCTCGCTCAGCATCTCTCCCCCCCACTTCCTTGAATGAGCACACAATTATATGTGAATTAAACTAGGTTTTAATTATGGCAGATCTGCATAAATAATGAAACATTTCCCTCTTCTTCGTGTGCATTGAACTAACAGGCATCCTCTACTGACTGCTAATATCTTGGAGAACTCTAGTCTAGCTCCAAACTGAGCCCCCCCCCACACACAACTTTTATATGTCTTTTTCCAGTCACACCCATGGCAGAGAGGCAGTTGGCCATTGATAGTACATCTGCTTGGCATGCAGAAGGTCCCAGGTTCGATCCCTGGCATCTCCAGTAAGGATGAAGTTGTCGGCCGTGTGAAGAGCCTCAGCCTGAGACCTTGGCGAGCTGCTGCCAGTCTGAGTAGACAATACTGACTTTGATGGACCAAGGAACTGATTCAGTAAATCCAAATGCAAATACCTTTATTGGCATGGAAATAAAAAGTACAGCATGGCAAATGTACCGAGAGTTTCAGTGATAAAAACCTGTCAAAAATCAAGAAGGAGAGCTAATCTTTTGCTCCCTGATTATTATGGGAGCCAAAAGGTACTTTGCAACTAGGCCTGCAATATGGGAACTGATTCAGTATATAAAGCAGCCGCATGTGCTTCTTTCCTAACCTCCTTTCCAGACTTGGGAGCAGGCCTTGCTTCCCTCACAAGTCACGTATCACTCATGTGGAAGAGCCAGCATGGTATAGTGGTTAAGAGCAGCAGACTCTGTCTGGAGAATCGGGTTTGATTCCCTACTCCTCCTCGACATACAGCCTGATGGGTGACCTTGGGTCAGTCACAGTTCTCTCAAAGTTGTTCTCTTAAGAGCCATTCTCTCAGAGCACTCTCAGCCCCACCTATCCCACAGGGTGTCTATTGCGGGGGAGGGATGGAAGGTGATTGTAAGCCTCTCAGAGACTCCTTTGGGTAGTGAAGGGTGGGGCATAAAACCCACTCGCCTCCTCCTCCTCTTCCTCCTTGTCTTTTTAGGTCAAGAAAATTAACAGAGGCCGTTTTCCCACTTACCTTACCCCGGAGCAACGTCCCTCTTCACCACGCTGCGTCTGCGTGGATTTCGCGCAAACTGCTGCGCAGCACCAGGAAGAGCCGCGTAGTCCCGGGGCTTTTGCATCGCAAATGTAAGCTGCTTTTTGGTGGTTTACATTTGCGAGGCAAAAGCCCCGGGACTACGCGGCTCTTCCTGGTGCTGCGCAGCAGTTTGTGCGAAATCCGCGCAGACGCAGCGCGGTGAAGAGGGATGTCGCTCCGGGGTAAGGTAAGTGGGAAAATGGCCAGACTGTCCTCTTTGAGTTGCAATTTCTGCAATGATGCTTTTCCTAAGGGTACGTAAAGCTAAGGATAAGTTATCTGTCCTTTTCCTAAGGATAGGTTACATATCCTTTTCCTAAGGATAGGTTACATATCCTTTTCCTAAGGATAGGTAAAGCTGCCTTTTCATGGTTCATTCTGAGTTTCTGACATAATATTCTGACATATGGAGCAGAGGTCCATCACAGTATATTGTTGGAACTTGCTGTCTGGAGCAAGTAATGCTCTGTATTCTTGGTGCTTGGGGAGGAGCAACAGTGGGAGGGCTTCTGGTGTCCTGGCCCCACTGGTGGACCTCCTGGATGGCACCTGGGTTTTTTTGGCCACTGTGTGACACAGAGTATTGGACTGGATGGGCCATTGGCCTGATCCAACATGGCTTCTCTTATGTTCTTAATACAAACTTTAAAATTTTTTATTGCACTGCAGGGTAGCAGAAATAGCTGCTGGCCTCCTGGGCAATATAAATCATGGGGGGGGGGGGAGGAGACAGTCCTCAAGCCACAGCAGAGGTGGGGAGGGAAGGCCTTGGACCACTCCCCCCATGATTCAAATCATCATTCAAAGGAGGGGATGGCAGGAAAAGCCCCTGGCTTCCACATGCTATTTCAAGGCCCTTCCGACCAGCTGGTCAGTGGGCTCTTTAAATGCCAGGGGGAGGCTGGTGGTTGCTCCTACTACCCCTCCAGTTAGCATTGCCAATCCCCAAGTGAGGGCAGGGGATTCCTTGGTTTGGAGGCCCTCCCCTCACTTCAGGGTCATCAGAAAGCGGGGTGGGGGGAGAAAACTGTCTGATGGGCACTCTATTATTCCCTATGGAGACCAATTCCCATAGGGTATAATGGAAAATTAATCTGCGGGTATCTGGGGCTCTGGAGGGGCTGTTTTTTCAGGTATAAGGAACACATTTGCAGCATAACACCCTATGCCTCTCCCCAAAATACCCTCCAAGTTTCAAAAAGATTGGACCAGGAGGTCACATTCTATGAGCCCCCCCCAAAAGTGCCCCTATCCTTCATTATTTTCAATGGAGCGAAGGCATTTAAAAGGTGCTCAGTTCCTTTAAACGTGATGGCCATTGGCCAGCACTCCCTTTGGAGTTCAATTATGCTTGTCACCACCAGGGGTCGTTCTGTAGAAAAAATAGGTAGTGCAGCTCATCCAGTGATTGTTATGCAGCTGCAATACTATTCAATGGACAAGGAGGTGGAACTCTCAGAAGGAGGAGGCGGAACTCACAGAAAGGTTCAAGAGCTGCGCTCCTGTAAGCTCCCACTGAATCTGAGGCCTGGTCACAACCTTGTTTCTGGCGCAATCCCAATGTTTCCTAGCTTCACTCCCAAAGTCTCCTGGCTCCACCCCCAAAGTCTCCAGATATTTTTTGAATTGGACTTGGCAACCCTACTTCCAGCATAATTTGAAGCACAGGGGAGGGAGGAGGTCACAGCAGAGGTCCCGGTGACTGGTTGCCCCCCCCCCCCAGCTACGGGCCTGCCCCACCATGTAACAGTTACACTTGAGTTCTGGGTTCTCTTCAATTGCCATGCATGTGGTGCTCAATTTGGACTGGGACAGGGTCACATGTGGAGAAGGGACAGATCTGACTGGGTTCCAAGACTGTCAATCAGCAGAACATGCTGGGAAAGAGGATAGACACAATTGGTTCATCCCTTTTTGTTACTCCATATTGGATTTGTCCAATCCACAATGTGTCTCTTGCTACAAACAAGCTGCATGGAGGGGGGAGCGGTGACAAGCTGGAAAAGCAACCTGAACCATCCTTAAATTTAAAACAATATATTTCGAGAAGCTAACGAAAGCAAAAAAAAAAAGATTTCTTCACACGTCACGCTGCATTCTGAACCCGACATCTCCAATGCGCTCGTAAGGAGAGCAGATAGGCCATTTATGACCAGGGAAATTAAACGTTATTTCATTTTGTTCTCCGTGCGGTTTCTATCACCTGCCTCTTTCTGGCTTCTCCTGGTCAGAGTGAGTGTCGTTGCTGTTCTTTGGGGCCATTTGTTCTCGCTTGTGCAACAGCCCTTGCTAGGAGGCCCCCATTAGGAACATCAAGCAAATGAAAGACCCTCATTTGCAAGAGGTGATTTTCATGTCTCATTGAAATGCAGGCGGTTTGTCCCCGGCAGTCAGCTGCACAGAGAGAAATCACAGGAACCCACGGCAAACAAGCTGCCTGGGATCTCAGAAGGATGCCAGGCAGCCTTACTGGAGGGGGTAGAGGGTAAGAAGAATGGATATTTGGAGGAGGATCGGGGGTTGCCAACCTCCAGGCAGGGGCTGGAGATCTCCTGCTATAACAACTAACCTTAGGGCTGCCAAGCCCCCGGGCCAGGCAGGGCTTCTCCTGTCCTGGAGGTTCCCAACCGGTTGGCCCACATTGGCTCAAAAAGACTGACCTCCCCTGACGTCGCTGGCACGATGATGTCACCCACAAGTGACATCATTGCACCGGCGATGTCGCGTGCTGGCTGCTCTAGGCATTTCCAGGAAAATTCAATGGTTTCCCCGGACACTCCAGCAATTTGGGAGGGAAAACTCCATGGTACAATAGGTACCATACAGTCTTCCCCTTCCAAATTGCTAGAGCGTCCGGGGAAACCATAGAGGTTTCCCGGAAACTCCTAAAGCGGCCGGTGCACAACGTTGCAAGTGATGTCATCGCGCCATGCGCTCAAAGCGCACGCAAAAACAGTCCCCCGCCGGAGGCTGCGGGGGACTTTGCAACCCTAACTGATCTCTACGTGACAGAATTCAGTTCACCTGGATAAAATAGCTCCTTTGGAAGGTGGACTCTATAGGATTATACTCCCCTCTCCAAACCCTACCCTCCAAAGGCCCACCCCCAAAATCTCCAGGTATTTCCCAACCTGGTGGTGGTAACCCTAGAAAAGTCAAAGCACTTTGAAGGCACTTTGGTAGTAATTTGCAAGCAGGACTTTTTTTGTAGCAGGAACTCCTTTGCATATTAGGCCACACACCCCTGATGTAGCCAATCCTCCTGCAACTTACAATAGGCCCTGTACTATGAGCCCTGTAAGCTCTTGGAGGATTGGCTACATCAGGGGTGTGTGGCCTAATATGCAAAGGAGCTCCTGCTACAAAAACAGCCCTGTGAAAGTAGCTTTTGTTGTTTCATAGAGTAAAATCCATTTGCAAAGTGCATTGGAAGTGGATTGAAAGTGCATTATTCATTGTTTGTGTGAGTGCCCTCTGGGGCCACTTCATTATCAGGGAGTGCATGTTCTGAGAGGTAGAGAAAACATTTTGCATGCCGAAGGTCTCAGGTTCAGCTCCTGGCATGTCTAGTGGAAGGCTCTCAGGACGAAAATGCATCGGACCAAATTTGATATGGAATCTCTAATCGGAACGCCACTGCCAGTCTCTATCCTGCAGCAGTTGATACGTGTTCAGAACGCTATCAAATGCTGTAGGATAGAGACTGGCAGTGGCGTTCCAATAAGAGATTCCATATAAAATATCAATTTGGAAGGCCAGGATATGAAGTACAGCACTACAACACTACTGAACCCATAAATATAAAAGACGGTCCCCTGAAGAAAGGTTCTTCCTGAAACGAAATAGACCGGTTCTTTTTATGATTCGTTGGACTTTAATTAATGTTGTATTGTTTGGACAGTAGGAGTGTTGTGCACAAGATAGGTTTTTTTTTGTCTGCATCACTGAGATATTTACAAGAGGATATGTTTTGGACAAGACTGAATACACATTGAATACAATTGTAAATTGTCAAGTGTCAACCCACTTGGGGATTCGCAACCCTACACTTCCTTAATAAATTGATATCAACCAAAGTGTATAGGTAAGAGGCACCTTGCAATTCAGTCTGAGGACAACCACTTGTGGGTAATGCAAGGCAAATTACGCGAAAGATAAAGGAGTGTCAAACATGCGGCCCAGGGGATGAATCAGAGCCCCTGAGGGCTCCTATCAGGCCCCCGAGCAACTGGTTGTTGTCTGCTTCCTTCTCCCTCTCTCTTGCTTCCTTCTGCATCACAGCTTGCTTGGCTGGGCTTGCTCAGTCACACAACAAAGCTACAAACCAAGCCTCTCTTCCTTCTATTGGCTGAGGATCTTCAACCTCTTGGTCTCCAGGGGAAGGAAGGAAAGAGCCAGAGCTTCCTTTGCCCAGTTCCCTGGGTTGCACAGGAAATACAAAGAAAGCACCATTAAGACCAAAAACGACTAATGTTTTAAGCATGTTTCATTCTGGCTTTACAAAATCTTTAATTGTGTTTGTGTCCTTTATAACTTTTATATCTCTGCTACCTGACATTACTTTTTATGACACACATGGCCTGGGCCGACCAGGTCTCCTTTATGTCAGATCCAGCCCTCATAACAAATGAGTTCAACACCTTTGCTTTAGAGGATTTCCAAGCTTGCATGCCTACCTCAAGTTATTTTGGTCCATCTTGATAAAAAGTATACTGTGCCCTTTTGTTTTTGCAATTTTGCTTTGAACCAATGTGGCTACCCGGCTGCCTCTTTCTAATATAGACTTGACTGAATCACAAATATCCTCTGGAGGATGAATTAATCATAAATTCTCTGTAACCCAGCCCATTATCACAATGTAATGGTTGGGTGACCAATCCTGGCGTGAACTGATGTTTCTAACACGGGTGACCCCAAGCCCAGTGCATATTTCCCGATTTGTGTTAATTAGGGAATTACAACCACTTTGGGATAGGCTGAGAATCGCATTTACTCCCATATTGTACAGCAGCTAAAGAGCAGCTCATGCTCCAAAAGGCAAATGCAATTTTGGGCTGTATCATCAGAAGTGTAGTGTCCAGATCACGTGATGTGATGGTATCGCTTTACTCTGCTCTGGTAACACCTCACCTGGAGTATTGTGTTCAGTTTTGGGCACCACATTTTAAGAAGGATATAGACAAGCTGGAACGGGTCCAGAGGAGGGCGACGAAGATGGTGGGGGGTCTGGAGACCAAGTCCTATGAGAAAAGGCTGAAGGAGTTGGGGATGTTTAGCCTGGAGAGGAGGCGGCTGAGAGGTGATCTCACCATCTTCAAGTACTTGAAGGGCTGTCATATAGAGGATGGTGTGGAATTGTTTTCTGTGGCCCTGGAAGGTAGGCCCAGAACCAATGGGTTGAAATTAAATCAAAAGAGTTTCCAGCTCAACATTAGGAAGAACTTCCTGACCGTTAGAGCCATTCCTCAGTGGAACAGGCTTCCTCGGGAGGTGGTGGGTTCTCCTTCCTTGGAGATTTTTAAACAGAGGCTAGATGGCCATCTGACAGCAATGAAAATCCTGTGAATTTAGGGGGAAGTGTTTGTGAGTTTCCTGTATTGTGCAGGGGGTTGACTAGATGATCCTAGAGGTCCCTTCCAACTCTATGGCCGTTTTCCCACTCACGTTTTACTGGCGCCACGACCATCCTGACGCCGGCGAATCTGCCTGGATTTCGCAACAGAAGCGCCGGCGCTCCCAGAAGCGCCGGCGCTTTCCGTCGCTAAGCCAGCGCAAACGTTTTCCTGCATCTTTGCGATTTCCGTTTGCGCTGGCTTAGCGACGGAAGTAGCCGGCGCTTCTGGGAGCGCCGGAGCTTCTGATGCGAAATCCAGGCAGATTCGCCGGCGTCAGGATGGTCGTGGCGCCAGTAAAAGGTGAGTGGGAAAACGGCCTATGATTCTATGTGCCCAACACCAAAATCCTACTCCCAACACCCCCCAAGTGTAACTAGGTTTGCTAGTCCCCCCTCCCAGTTGGTGTTTCCTACTGCCTTTCAAAGCAGTGGTAGGTGAAAAATAAAATAATAGCCACTGGTCAACAGTGTGATGTCACTTCTGGGTTTCGCTTCTTGTCTGAAGAAGTATGCATGCATATGAAAGCTTACATTCTGAATAAAACTTTGTTGGTCTTAAAGGTCCTACTTAACTCCTACTTTGTTGAACATAAGAACATACGAAGCTGCCTTATACTGAATCAGACCTTTGGTCCATCAAAGTCAGTATTGTCTTCTCAGACTGGCAGCGGCTCTCCAGAGTCTCAGGCTGAGGTCTTTCACACCTATTTGCCTGGACCCTTTTTCGGAGATGCCAGGGATTGAACCTGGGACCTTCTGTTTCCCAAGCAGATGCTCTACCACTGAGCCACCATCCCTCCCCCTACTGTTCTACTGCTTCAGACCAACATGGCTGCCCACCTGGATCTTTTTGCCAGAACTGACATCACACTGTGGGCTGATGGCCATTCCCTCTACAACCCCATCCCTTCACCTCCTGCTGAGTCTTAGAAATCATAGCCATAACAGCCAATAAGCAGATGGTTTGCGAAAACTCCCCTCAGTCTTAGATGTCTCAGAGTACTTGCCAAACTCCTCTTTGCATCTTATTGTAAACCATACAATACCTGATAATCTCACCAGTCCTAAGAGAAGGCTTAGTCAGACAATAACAGCACTAGATCTGACAGCAAGAAGTCCCAGCAGAAGCTGGGTTCAGATAGCCATCTCAAGGTTGACTCAGCCTTCTTATCCTTCTGAGGTCGGTAAAATGAGTCCCCAGCTTGCTGGGGGGAAAGTGTAGATGACTGGGGAAGGCAATGGCAAACCACCCCGTAAAAAGTCTGTGAAAACATCATGATGTGACATCACCCCATGGGTCGGTAATGACCTGGTGCTTGCACAGGGGACTATTTTTACCTTTAGCACATTGCTGGCATAGGGTTGCCAAGTCCAATTCAAGAAATATCTGGGGACTTTGGGGGTGGAGCCAGGAGACTTTGGGAGTGGGGCCAGGAGACATTGGGGGTGGAGCCAGGAGCAAGGTTGTGACAAGCATAATTGAAGTTCAAATGACCATTACATTTAAAGGGACCACACACCTTCTAAATGCCTTCCCTCCTTGGGAATAATGAAGGATAGGGGCACCTTCTTTGGGGGCTCATACAATTTGACCCTGCAGTCCAATCTTTTGAAACTTGGAGGGTCTTTTGAGGAGAAGCATCAGATGAAATGCTGCAAATTTGGTGCCTCTACCTCAAAATATAGCCCCCCCCAAGAGCCCCAGATACCCTCCAATCAATTCTCCATTATTCCCTATGGGAATCGGTCTCCATAGGGAATAATGAGTGCCCAGCCGATATTTCCCTCCCCCCCTCCCACTTTCTGATAACCCTGAAGTGGGTGGAGGGTTTCAAACTGGGGGAATCCCCTGCTCCCACCTGCGGATTGGCAACCCTATGCTGGCAGAAGCTTACCTTGGGGTAGGTCACCAGTGATTTATTATTTTACTTATTAAATTCATTTTTTACACTATGCTTCCCTGTAAACTGGACACGGGGTAGTGTACAACAAAGGATCAAAAAAAAAAGTTCACAGTAATATCAAATTGAAATTATCATAAGGTTACAGTGGTTGACATAATTGTACGGCAATCAGAAATTTCTAATTGTTCTATTGTCTTGCAGGAGTGCCAGGGGGTAAGAGTGACAGACAGATGGATAATTTCGCTGCCCTCAACCAAATGCCTGGCAGAACATCTCTGCCTTACAGGCCCTGCAGGACTGCCTTAAATCTCACAGGACATGGATGTTAATTGACTGAGAGTTCCACCAGGCTGGGACCAGGGCACTAAAAGGGTGATTAACATGTGGAATTCACTGCCACAGGAGGTGGTGGCGGCTACAAGCATAGCCAGCTTCAAGAGGAGATTGGATAAACATATGGAGCAGAGGTCCATCAGTTGCTATTAGCCACAACGTATTGTTGGAACTCTCTGTCTGGGGCAGTGATGCTCTGTATTCTTGGTGCTTGTGTGTGGGGGCAAAGTGGAAGAAGAAGAAGAAGAAGAAGAAGAAGAAGAAGAAGAAGAAGAAGAAGAAGAAGAAGAAGAAGAAGAAGAAGAAGAAGAAGAAGAAGAAGAAGAAGAAGAAATTGGATTTATATTCCGCCCTCCACTCAGAGTGGCTCACAATCTCCTTTATCTCCCTCCCCCACAACAGTCACCCTGTGAGGTAAGTGGGGCTGAGAGGACTCTCACAGCAGCTGCCCTTTCAAGGACAACCTCTGCCAGAGCTATGGCTGACCCAAGGCCATGCCAGCAGGTGCAAGTGGAGGAGTGGGGAATCAAACCCGGTTCTCCCAGATAAGAGTCTGCACACTTAACCACTACACCAAACTGGCTTCTAGCCCCACTTGTGAACTTTCTGATGGCACTTGGGTTTTTTTTGTTTTTGGCCACTGTGTGACACAGAGTGTTGGACTGGTTGGGCCACTGGCCTGATCCAACATGGCTTCTCTTATGTTCTTACATTCTGGCCATGGTCAAGGAAAGCCAGATATCTCTTGGGCTGGGGACCACAAGCAAGTTCTTAGCAGAAGAGTGTAATGCTCTTTGGAGGGGGTATATGTCACAACATCCCTGTCAATACAATGAGATCACTTCCAGCGCCATCTAGAAGTGACCTCATCACATAGAGGGCAATTCTTTGGCATTTGCCCCAGACTCTATTGTCTAACCATAGAGTTTGGGTTGAATACTAAGCAGTGCCCAGCATGATGACATCACTTCTGGGTCACACCAGAAGTAACATCACGGTATTGATGTTGCTGTCAAATGTACCCCCATTCCCTTGGGAATTTTCCTCCTGCTGCCCAGCTGAGTGACCTCAGGAAGAGCTGGCAGGAAGGGAAGGTCTGCCGCTCAGTAGGGAAGCAAGAGACAAGGCATTCAGCGGATCAGATGCCCACTGATCTGAATATCAGCTTTTCAGTGTTAATTTGTACGTTTCAAATATTTATAACCCAGTTTTCTGACCTGATTCCTGCAAACCAATTTAAAATCCTTAATTTCAGTTTCATTGGTTAAGTGAACTGCACGGCCAGACATCACCATCCAAAAGCAACCTTTATACTTGGGGAATATTTCCTTTATTGGGTCAGTGATTGTTTCCTGCAAACATTTTCTGTCACCCCTGACTTCCCTTGCTGTTCAGATCGAAAGCCTTGTCTTGCTCTCTCTTTTTCCCCCCCTCCCTTAAAGAAATCTCATAATCACCAAGTTGATGCTGAATCAAGCGGAGGAGAATTTGTCAATCACTAGGGAGCAGCTTTGGAAGCCTCGGGTTAGGGGGAAAGAAATGTATTTTGGGGACGCCACAAACTTTTCAATGAACTTGTTCAATGGACAAGCATACTCAGAAGCTCAGGGCTGACCCTGGCAAGTACTTGGATGGGAGAGCCAGCCTGGTGCAGTGGTTAAGTGTGTGGACTCTTATTTGGGAGAACCAGGTTTGATTCCCCACTCCTCCACCTGCAGCTGCTGGAATGGCCTTGGGTCAGCCGTCGCTATCTCCGAGCTGTCCTTGAAAGGGCAGCTTCTGGAAAAGCTCTCTCAGCCCCTCTTACCTCACAGGATGTTTGCTGCGGGGGAGGAAGGTAAAGGAGATTGTGAGCTGCTCTAAGACTCTGGTTCAGGGTGGAGGGTAGAATATAAGTCCAATGTCGCCGTCTTCTTCCTTGGAGTACTAGGGCCTGGAGCCAGATTTCTGAAACATCCAAATCCCAACAGGGGGTCGCCAGAAGTCAGCCCTGTGACTTATAGGCACACACACACATTCAAAAAAAGGGCAACCATACTGTGATCAAAAGCCTCAATCATTTATGAGCTGAACTTCCAATCAGTTCATTCACTGTCTGTCTTGAATGGCTGTTGAACACCTTTGCAGCTGCAGAGGAGCTGTGGCGGTAAAGTTTTGCTTCCCTGCAGTGGCGGCGTTTCATATCCGTCTCTTGCTAGGGCTTTTGCATCCGTGTAGTCGATAAGATGATTCTACCCGGGGTCATGGATGGTCAAGCCAGGTGATTAAACGACACGAAGGAGGAACGGTGCCTCCCATGAGGTTGTGCAGAAATGCACACGAGTGAAATAACATTGATAGCGTTGCATGAAAAGAACCCCAAGCAGTCAACGTTCTTTAAAAATGCAATGTTTGTTTATGATTTCTGCCCAACTGATTTGCTCACTGGTTAGATAATTGGCCACTAAGCAGCATGCAGCGATGGCAGGTCTGGGGTGGGAACAGAACATGAATGCACAAAACACTGGTGATTACATTGTTCTCTACTGTTGGGACATGTGAAACCATCTCAAACTAATCACAAGCAGCCAAACTGATTGACAGAAAAAAAGGGAGTGGGGGCTCCCTATTCGTGAACAGCAAATAGACCGTGACCTGAACTGGTGAATGTTCAAACATCCCTAATTCATAACCCAGGGGTGTCGAACTCATTTGTTATGAGGGCCAGATCTGACATAAATGAGATCTTGTCCGGCCGGCCATGTGTGTCATAAAATGTAATGCCAGGTAGCAGAGATATAAACTTTGTAAAGGACACAGGCAAATACAATTAAAGATTTTGTATCTCTCCCGTGTGATCGAGGGAACTGGGTAAAGGAAGCTCAGGGTCTTTCCCTCCTTCCCCAGGGGATGAGGAGGAGGTGGAGCCCCAGACAATGGAATGGAAAGAAGCTCACGTCAGTAGCTCTGCTGTGCGATTGAGAGAGCCTGGCAAAGCAAGCTCTCCCTCCTCTCCAAGGGAGGAGCCACAGCCGATGGAGAAAACAGAGGCTGTGGCAAAGCAAGCTGTGACACATAAGGAAGCAAGAGAGAGGGAGAAGAAAGCAGACCTGCTCTTGGGCCTGAGAGGAACCTTCTGGGGGGGGGGGGGTGATCACAAACAGCCATAACCAGATCTGCAGGTGGAAATAGCACACCTCTTCACATCTCTTTTCCTTGGAATGAAGAGATCTAAAAAGGTCACTGATGAGCCTGAAGATGGGCAGATACTGAAGGAGGCATGTAAATGCCAATAAGGAACATTTTAGAGAAGATGGTGTTACTAAAAAGCAAGCGATTCATATCCTTGGCATCTTTGCAGTGCTTCCCGCACTGCTGCCATTCATATGGCCATTAAATAGAACATTCCAGGGTGGCCCATTGTGAGCAGAGTGCATCTAGGATCGCCATGTTCTAAACCATGCTCTTTTCAGCCTGCCTCGCAATTGGTTTGGCCTTCCATTCCGGCTGTTCTTTCAACCGCTAGTCCTGAGTGAACATATTCAAACTGCCCTACATTCTTTGCTCAATGACTCTCAAGGTGAATTATAGCACTCTTTCTGATAAACCGCTAGGTCATCTCTCAAGAATGCAAGTTGTACTTATGCCAACGGAAATAGATTTTGCCCAGCAGGTAATTAATTTCCTCGGAGCAGTTTCTCACACCAGAATTGGTCACCGTCTGCTCAATTAGAGGAGCATTTTCGCAAAGGGGACATAATATGAATCATGGGGCTTCAGCCTCAGCTGCAAAATACCTGACACGGGACTGAGAAAGCAACCTATCACCATCTGGGGCTGAGGGCAGTTCATGGAATCTGGCAGATGCCGCTGACAAATGCCTCCCCCCTTGCAAACGCAGGGATTTGCCCACACATTTTGTTTTACTCTTTGGCTTCTTTACCAAGCTGCTGCATGTCACATCTCAGGGCGCAGGCAGGAGGGAGTTTAAAGCCGGTCCGAAGTCAAAGTTCAAGGAGTCAGTCAGGAGTCATGTCACCACAGAAAAATTGCAAACCAGAAGGAGACTCAGTGTCCAAAGCCAAAGGGTCAGGGTGCCAAGGAATTCTAACAGGAACTGGAATCAGGGAGGAGTGTGAATGCAAGCCAGGGAATTGACCTGTTGCTTCCACGAGGTTGCCAAGTCCCAGGCGTGAGTTATATGGACACATCGATCAGCCTGCTTCCTGGGTGGCCATAGTTCCCCTAGTAATCAGGGCTAAGAGATCTGAAGCATTGGCATGTGGCGCGTCTGTTTTCTGTCAGTGTCTGGAGAAGATGTGCGTGCATTCTTGAGATGGGAGGGGGAGAGCTTGGAGGAGACTGATTGTCAACAGCCGGCTTCGGTGCCTGGAATGTGGAGGGTGTGATTGACGGCCCAGCTGTTGGTTCTTCCTGGTCTGTTAACCCTTTCAGCTCCTCCTCCTCAGGGTTCATGACACTGCACTTAAATGTTATCTTTATGCGGAGTCCTGAGAAAATGAGTCAGAGGTAGGGATGCTTTCGGGGGGGCAGCATGGTATAGCCCGGTCTCATCGGATCTTGGAAGCTACGCAGGGTTGGAACTTGCATGGGAGACTACCAAGGAAGACTCTGCAGAGGAAGGCAGTGACATACTTCCTCTGCTTCTCACTTGCCTTGAAAGCCTCTCACTGGCTGCCTACAGCCAAAGAAGGGCACTTTCAGGTTGCTTGAGAATCTACTGGGATCACTTGGTGTCCACTATCAGCCAACAAAATGATGAACAATATGGATCACTGATCTGATCCAACATGACTATTTATTTTAGCATCTCTTTTCAGGATTTGTCCATTTCCCATTGTCCCTGTATTATACGGAATCAATCTGTTCTTTGTTGCATTCGCCACTGAATTTCTATTTTGTGTGTATGTTACGTGCCATCAAATCACAGCTGACTAAAGGCAGCCTCATAGGGTTTTCAAGGCAACAGACGTTCAGAGGTAGGTTGCTATTACCTGCCTCTGTATAATGACCTTGGACTTCCTTGGTGGACTCCCATCCAAGTACTCATCATGGCTGACCTGTTCAGCTTCCAAAATCTGACAGGATGGGGCTATTGAGCCACTGGACCATGACCATGCTTGTTTTCATCTCTTCAAGGTCGCCTTAGAAGAAGGATTTCAAGAGGGGATTGGATAAACCTATGGAGCAGAGGTCCATCAGTGGCTATCAGGCACAGCGTATTGTTGGAACTCTGTGCACTAGAAAAACTACACAAAAAGAATCAAGATTATCCTTTTGCAATGTTTTATTGAGGCTCGCCTGTGTAGGTGTGTATGTGGTGGTGGTGGGAACGTGAAGCGATTGAAAGAACGGAGAGCTGCAGCAAATGCTTGTCACGTGACATTCCCTCTGAATTTCAGAGTTCCCCGACACCTGACCTTGCTTCCAAAATGGGATCGATACACCTGAATCTTTCTCTGCTCTGTTTTTTTTTTTTTATTCCAAATGTTATTGATTTAAAAAGGGCTTCGACAGGAGGAACTTTGCCTACGACAGCACCCTCGGGTCTCCAAAAATGCAAGAGGAAAACTCATACGAGAAGCATTTTGGAATTGTCCCCGATCTCTTTGAGGAGCTGTGCTTTCGAAAACAAAGAACCAGACCCTGTTCATCTTCTCGCTTTTCATGGGAGAGAGCAGGCAAGAAACTTTCTGTGTTCCCCCCCTCCCTTTCCAGCAGGATTTGGATTTGCACAAAATAATATAATAGGCAGTAGGGGGTGGGCAAGGAGTGGAGAATAAGGAGACCCAGCAAGTAGTAAATTAGTTTATTGTGTTCCTCGATGCCGAAGCCCCTTAGGGGATTCCCAGCAAGTCTGTTGCTCCTTTTTTTTATTGGAGTTTTGTATTGGAGTTATAAACCCTTTAAATGAGTTGAGATCATTAGGGAAGCTCGGCTGATCACTGATGAAAAAATATAACAATTAAAAACAAAGACTGAGAAGCGGGAAAGGCGAGGAGACGGGGCGTGCGCGCACTGGAGGTAGGGAGCAAGCCAGCCAGATATTAACACTTAATAACAAATACTAATAATGGCACAGTATCAGGTCCTAATTAAAAGTTTCTCCAAAGGGGAGGGGGAGCCAGATTAATCCACGGGATTTGTCTCCGGCAGCTTCTGAGGAGGATTAAATCAGCCGCTCTGTCTAAAAACATCAAGGGGAGATGGCGGGAAGGAGGAGCAGAAGGAACAGTCAGGCCAGAGTGACAGAAAGAGGTCGAGGCAGATCGAGAATCCCATAGAGGAAAAGGCCAAAATAAACGGTTGATTGGTGCCAATGCCAAACTGCAGGCCCAGATCTGAGCGGGACAATGGATATGTATGTGATTGTGGATAATATGGAGACAGCAAATAAGGATAACTTTTTTTTTACTCCTATAAGTCTAGAATTTGGGGTAGGGTTGTCAGGCCAAGTCTGGTGACCAGTGGGACATAGTGTGGGGCAGCAGTAGCTCTCAGAATGGTAGCAATGGCAGTAGCTCTAGGAATTACTGCAGGGCTTTTTTTTTTTAGCAGAAATGCACAGGAACGCAGTTCTGGCTGGCTTGGCATCAGGGTGTGGCCTAATTTGCAAATGAGTTCCCGCTGGGCTTTTTTTCAAAAAAGAAAGAAGAAGCCCTAAATTACTGGATATTCTAATGATTACCAGAGCTTCTGGGTATTTCTCAGAAGCGGTATCATCATAAGGGTGCCATAGAATGAGGCTTTTATTTTATTTTTATTTTCCACTGCTGCTGTTTGGAGGGATGGGGAACAGGACTTGGGACAGGAGATCCCCCACTCTAATTTGGGGTCATTCAGAAAAACAGTACAATCGAGACAGGGAAAAACATTTGCAGAAAAACCAATGGGATTTGCAGTCACTGGGTTTTCTTAAGTAGCTTGAAAGGGGTGTTAGGGGGATTTATGAACTATCAATAGAGTTGCCAGCTCTGGGTTGGGGAATACCTGGAGATTTGGGGGGGGGGGGGGGTGGAGCCTAAGGAAAGTGGGATTGGGGGAGGGAAGGGTTATCAGTGGGATATGATGCACAAAGGCCTTCCAAATCAGCCATTTACTCCAGGTGATCTCTCTTGCCTGGAGATCAGTTGTAATCCCAAGAGATACAGCCACTGCCTGGAGGTTCGATATATCTTTCAAAACCTCACTGGTTGAACTGTCACTCTCACGCAAAAAATGTGTAAACAAACATTTAGTGCACAGTTTATAATAAGTCCATACAGCAAAATAATAGAACGAACACCCACACGATGCTCCCCCAGACTGTTCTACAGTCACGTCTCAGAGGCACTGCCTTCAGCCGCTCCTTGCAGTTCAGAATCTGGGTGGAGACAAGGGCATCATTCTGCACAACATTTCACAAAGAGTTCAAAAGACCATATTTCCTGGATTTCCTACGGTTTCGTTGGTTTCACCCTTCATCAGCCTTCTCTCAATGCTGTTTTAACTGGAGCTGTTATCGAAATAATCATAAGTATCTTGACACTCACCACCACCATCTCCTCCCACTCTGACGGTGATGCACTCACCCATAGTACAAAGAATTCAATCACGGATCAACGCGTGCATGCTCAAGTCTCTGCTACCGGCTCGCAGTTATTACAAATCTCTCCACTGCTTATATTTCTTAAGTTTTTTTTAAAGAGACATGCCACAATAGTTGATGTTCAATATATTCCACCATCATTTAACAATACACATATATAATCACTAGAAAATACAGAGTTCATTTGTCTGAAGAGACCTATTTCCTACATACCTAAAAATGCAGAGAAATCAATATTACACTTCATTCCTTTAGGTGCTACTGTTTGAAGTCTATAAACCCAATAACTTCCTTGTTGCAATAATTTTTTCCCCACATTTTCTTTCACATAAGGTTTGGGTTTATATTTATACAATGCAAAAAATCTCAAATCCCTAACCTGATGGCGACTCCCCTTAATATGTTGGCACGTCGGAGCCTCAGGCACCTCCCTCTCAAGACGAGCTTTATGCTCTAAAATTCGGACCTTGAAAGCCAGGAAATATGGTCTGGGGGAGCATCGTGTGGGTGTTTGTTCTATTATTTTGCTGTATAAACTATGCACTAAATGTTTGTTTACACACTTTTTGTGTGAGAGCGATAATTCAACCGGTGAGGTTTTGAAGGATATATTGTGCTTAATACACGGGTTACTTCCTGAAGGTTGGCATCCCAAGCTATCAAGTACTTTGCTAGCTAAGCGAATGCTCCATGCTCAGAGGCAGTGTACCTCTTTGTACACTTTTAGGGAGGCCTTGTGTTCTTCTTGTGGGCTTCCCAGAGGCATTTGGTTGACCACTGCGGGAAACAGGAAAGACCATAGGTCCACTGAGGATGTATTTTTGGCATAATCTCAACATGTGTTCAATCATCTTCCTTCATTCAACCCCAAAACATTAAAATGGTTTGGCTTGCCATTTCTCCAGAAAGTTTTGATGTAGGTGAACAAACAGAGTTGTCACCCTCCAGGTGACACCTGGAAATTCCCTGCTAATACAACTGATCTCCAAATAATGAAGATCATTTCCCCTGGTAAAAATGGCTGCTTTGGAGGGTGGACTCTATGGCATTATACCCTGTTGTGGTCCCTCTCCCCCTAGACTCCACCCCCCAAAATATCCAGGAATTTCTCAATGGAGACCTGACAACCCTATGAACATAAGAGAAGCCATGTTGGATCAGGCCTATGGACCATCCAGTTCAACACTCTGTCACGCAGTGGCAAAAAACAAACACACACATGCACTATCAGGAGATCCACTAGTGGGGCAAGGACACTAGAAGCTCTCCCACTGTTGCCCCCCCACCCAAGGCACCAAGAATACAGAGCATCACACAGAGAGTTCCAATTATACCCTGTGGCTAATAGCCACTGATACACCTCTGCTCCATATGTTTATCCAATCCCCTCTTGAAGTTGTCTATGCATGTAGCTGCCACCACCTCCTGTGGCAGTGAAAGAAAAGGGCAATAAATGAGATTAAAACCTTCACCCCAGTTAAATTGTGATCTTCCTCTGACTGAAACCCTTGAGAGCCCCTCCTAATCACAGTAGATAACACTGTTCTTGATGGACCAATGGTCTAACTCACTACCTGGCCTCTTCACACATTCTGCCTGTAGATGCTGGACACGTGGAGAAGATTCCAAGAACATAGTTTAGGGTAGATCCAGGTGGGCAGCCATGTTGGTTTGAAGCAGCGGAACAGATTTGGACAGTGGCACCTTTAAGACCAGCAAATGTTTATTCAAGGTAGGAGCTTTCATGTGCAAGCACACTTCTTCAGATACATAGAAATGGAAGGGAAAGGATGCTGTCAACTAATTCCATGCTTGAGAGGAGACAAATGGAGTGTAACAGCAGAGTCTCAATTACTTGTAACAGTTAAGATACTTTTACGCATTAGTCTCCTACTTTGACACATCTATTGCTCTACTGTTTTCTCCCATAATTAAATCCAAACATATTGTGACTTATAAACTTAGCTTGTTTTTGCTATTTAGTCTTTGCATATGTCAAAACACCTTCATTAAGGTGTACGGCAATTTGCTGCAGAGGCATCTGCCTATATATATATATATGAAGTGTTAGCTTCCATTGCTGTGTAGCTGAGAAACAGTGCCTGCACATGAAAGCTCATACCTTGAATAAACTTTTGTTGCTCTTCAAAGAGCCACTGGACTCCAGATTTCTTCTACTGCTTCAGACTAACACGGCGGCCCACCTGGATATAGGAAAGAAGTTCTAATAAGGCCTTCAAGGCCAATTCAATACACCAAGCATACCAATAAAGAACACAAGAATATAAGAAGAGCCCCATTAGAAGAGAATGTTCTGAGCAGTGTCAGTTTTCTCTTCATCATATAGCCATAACCAATTTACACGCACCTGCGAGATAGAGAAGGTGATGGAGCCACATGGTCTAATTTCCTGGTAATACCTCGAATGTCCATTTTGAAATAGTAAATGCTGGATAAAATTAATTTCAGCACAGAAGAAGAAGGAGGAGCAGGAGGAGGAGGAGGAGACTGGATTTATACCCTGCCCTTCACGGAGTCTCAAAGCGGATTACAATCACCTTCCCATCCTCTTCCCACAACAGACACCCTCTAAGGCAGGTGGGGCTGAGAGAGTTCTTTTGAGAACTGCTTCTGACAGAACATATCTGAGAGAATTGTGACTGGCCCAAGGTCACCCAGCTGGCTTCATGCAGAGGAGTGGGGAATCAAACCTGGTTCTCCGGATTAGAGTCCACCGCTCATAACCACTACATCAGAGTGGCTCCGTGTGTCACTCTGACCCTTTTCTATCTCAATGGCAGCTACAGGCCGTGAACCTGCAGTATTTCAAAACCTTAGAGCACAAAGGAGTGGAAAGATTAATATTTGGGATTCTATATCTGCCCTGCTATACTCTGTGACGACAGAAAGATACAGAATTGCCCCTTTGGCATAGAGGACACTTTGAGCACACTTTGTGGGCTGCTTATCTTGACCAGACCCCATAGAAGAGAATGAAATCTGCACAAAAGATGGTCCGGGGCCGTCCTGTGCAATCAACACGTTGAAGCGTTGGCTCCTTTCCTCTTTTGTTCCCTTCCTTGGCTGTCTCCAAAAGGCGATGCCAAATTTTAATTATTGTCATCTTTTGCTTCTTGTTATCTTAATTAACTTTGACTTCCCAGCTCTTTGGAGGGAAATGAGGGCCTGCCCTGACTTCTGCGTTGCGCTTTTGGAAAGATACGGGGACCGCAGTCCTTTCAGACAGACCTTGTTCAGAACTCACGGAAGCCAGAAAGCTGTGTCCAAGCCATTAATCTTCAGGGCTCCGATGTGGATGACCGAGAAGGGTAAAGTGAGGGTCCTTCTGAGATGCATGCCAGACTTTAGTGAGCGACGGCCATGGATGTCCTCCGAGGCCGCTGCTTCTCACTTGTCTGCAATGGATTAAATGATTACACTCTGCTATGAAGTCTTAGGAGAAAAGGTATTTAGGTTCCCTCTCCCCCTTCTCTCTCGCTTTTGCAGTTTCCAAAAAAAAAAGAAAAGAAAAGAAAAAAGGCTTCTGTTCAAACTTTTTGCCAGTTGTGACTTTGCGCATTAAAGGGCCCAGAAAAGAAGAAGAAGACTGTAGATTTATACCTCGTCCTTCTCCCTGCATCAGAGACTCAGAGGGCTTACGATCTCCTATATCTTCCTCCCCCACAACAGACACCCTGTGAGCTGAGTGGGGCTGAGAGAGCTCTCACAGAAGCTGCCCTTTCAAGGACAACTCTAACCCAAGGCCATTCCAGCAGCTGCATGTGGAGGAGTGGGGAATCAAACCTGGTTCTCCCAGATAAGAGTCCGCACACTTAACCACTACACCAAACTGGCTCTCAGCTGGTCGGTCTCTTATCCATGGGAGCAAAGGGTTCGATGGTCTCCAGACAGATCTGTTCCTGCCCATGTGAGTTCAGTGTTGTCCGCTCTGGATTGGGAAATACCTGGAGATTTGCAGGGGATGGAGTCTGGGGAGAATGGGGTTTGGGGAAGGAAGAGTCCTCAGGGTACAGAATCCCATACAGTCTCTTCTCCAGACAGAGCTGGCCTTAGAGCATCTGGCATCCTAGGCAAGGCTAACTTCTCCCCTTCCCAGCACTGAGAATGCCACCGAGTCACATAGGGGGCACTCAACTTTGCGACCCCAGAAGGCTGGCGCTCTAGGCAATCACCTAATTTGTCGAGTAGCCGGGCTGGCCCTGCCTCCAAAGCAGCCATTTTATCCAGGGGAACTGATCTCTGTAGCCTAGAGAGCTAATGAACATATGAAGCTGCCTTCTACTCAATCAGACCCTCGGTCCATCACAGTCAGTATTGTCTACTCAGACTGGCAGCGGCTCTCCAGGGTCTCAAGCTGAGGTTTTTCACACCTATTTGCCTTGACCCTTTTTAGTTGGAGATGCCGGGGATTGAACCTGGGACCTTCTGCTTACCAAGCAGATGCTCTACCACTGAGCCACCGTCCCTCCCCTCCTGGTAATGCGATACCAGGAGATCTCCAGGCTCCACTTGGAGGATGGCCACCTTTGGCTGAGCTCCTTCCAGCTTTAATGAGAAAAAGAATGAAGCAAAAATGATTTGAGCTTGGTGGGGAAGAGATTTAGGACATGTTCTGAGTTGGCTGAAGGGCCATGGAGTGTAGCTGGTCTCGCCCTGTGAGGATCCTCAGGAAGAAAGGAGGTCAGCTGCTCTGTTGGAGCCTCCTTCCCTCCTTCTGTGGAACCTGCATATCTGCAAAATAAAGTAAGTACTATACAAATGCCGTAAGGCTCTCCTCTAAAGTGAACCAGCCTGAGTAGAGCTGCCCTTGGACTTCATCCCAGCTTGGGGAAATGATCTTTCCAGGTACAGCTATTAGAAATTTGGGACTGTGCCTGGTTAAATTGGGACAGTTGGAATTCATATGCACACACTCTTTCTGAATGTGGCAGGGTGACCTTCAAAAAGGAGTCATGTTCTAATTTCCCTGCTTCCCTATCAAATGCAAGTCTGCCATAGAAAATAAAGCAAACTCCATGGATTCAAGGGCTGACTCAGACAGCAGAAAAGACTTTTCCAATTGCCTTTCTTGTAAACGTGACAGACTTCCTATGGGAGGCCTAGAACAGTGGTCCCCAACCTTTTTGGCACCAGGGACCAGTTTTGTGGAATGCAATTTTTCCACAGACTGGGTGGGGTGGGTGGGTGATGGTTTTGGGATGATACAATTGCACACTTTATATTGGTGTAGTGGTTAAGTGCACAGACTCTTATCTGGGAGAACTGGGTTTGATTCTCCACTCCACCACTTGCAGCTGCTGGTGGAATGGCCTTGGGTCAGCCATAGCTCTCGCAGAGTTGTCCTTGAAAGGGCAGCTTCTGGGAGAACCCCAGAACTCTATGGTACTGTACTCAGCCCACCCCCCCACCTCAAATGATGTCTGTTGTGGGGGAAGAAGATAAAGGAGATTGTGAGCTGTTCTGAGATTCAGAGCGGAGGATATAAATCCAGTATCTTCTTCTTCATATTATTATTCAGTCAGTCAGTTTAATACGGCTCTAGGCCAATCAACAACAACAACACAACACATCGATAACAGTACAACACAACACAACACCAAGCTAAAATATCACATAACAATATAATAACTATGTACAACCATCAAAGTAGTAATAAAATTATCTGATATAGGCAATACATATTATTATTATTATTATTATTCCTACATTGTAATATATAATGCAATAAGTATACAACTCATAGCCCAGTTGCTCATAGGCCATGAACTGGTACCAGTCCCTCTCCCAGGGGTTGGGGAACCCTGGCCTAGAACCAAGAGCACATACATTTATACATCTATAACATGTATCACTTTTCTATGCATTAATTTACAATATAATACACTCTTCCAGGCTCTGTTCAGAAGATATGAAGATGTATAGTTTGCTAATATGTTTTCATGAATAAATGTAATCCACCTTTTCACAAACAGCAGACCAGGTTGGGCGGGGGGGGGGGGAAGCCACCCATATTTAGTACTGTTCCATTTCAGATGGTAGAAGAAGCTTCAGCAGAGTTGCCAGGTCTTCCTTGGTGACCGGTGGAGAATGGGGGTATAAGGATGCCAGCCTCCAGGTAGGATCTGTGGATTCCCCTGGAATAATAGCTCTTCTCAGGACTTCAGAAATCAGTTCCCTTGAAGAATGTGGCTCCTTTGGAGGGAGAATATGGTACTGTACCCCAGTCCCTATCCTCCCCAAGTTCCACCCCCAGATCTTTAGATGTTTCCCATCCTGGATCTGGCAACTGTACCCCCCAATCCCCACTGTTGGCTAAGCATTCCTGTCAACCTTTTGGAGGGTGACCAGATCCAGGCTGGGGAACTCCTGAAGATTAGGGGATGGAGCCTGGGCAGGGCAGAGACCTCAGTGTGGTACAATGGCATAGAGTCCTTCTCCAAAGCATCCCTTTTTCCAGGGAAAGTGATCTCAAGTCTGGAGATGAATTGCAATTCCAGGGGATTCCCAAGTCTCACCTGGAGGCTGGCATTCCTAAGCTTCAGCCATAAAAATCCCTGCACATTGAAAATATGCATGCTGTTGTGAAAAGTAGTGGGTCAGACGCTACAGTGATTCCAGCATAGCTCTTTGGTTAGCTAAAACCCAACTGAAAACACATGCAGCTAGCTGCAACTATATACACAGAAACTCCACCCAAACCACACCTTCAGCAATAAACAATCCAATAGAAAACAAGCACTCAGAACTCTCATTTGCATGGGTTTCATTCAAATGGATATCGCCTAACTGGCTGGCTCAGCAAGGGCAGCCACTCTGAGTGTAGCTGCAAGGAGCCTCTCAAATAATGGGCTTCATTCAAATAGAGCAGGGGTGGCCAACGGTAGCTCTCAAGATGTTTTTTGCCTACAACTCGCATCAGCCCCAACCAGCATGGCCAATGGCTGGGGCTGATGGGAGTTGTAGGCAAAAAACATCTGGGGAGCTACCGTTGGCCACCCCTGAAATAGATATTACCTGACTGGCTGGCTCAGCAAGGGCAACCAATCTGAATGCAGCCGCAAGGAGCCTCTCCAGCAAAGGGTCTTCATTTGAAGCTCCCAGTACACTACATGTTGCAAAGGCCAGACTCCTCCATGGCTAGGAATGAGCAAATTTTTCCAGCTCCATTCCTTTTTACATGTGCTTCTATTTTTGTCAGTAGTTTCCATTCTCCTTTTTTTCCCCCACTGTTGGTTTTGCAGATTCATTTGTATGGATCCTGAAATGCAAATCAGGGGAGGGCGGGATATAAATCTGATAAATAAATAAATAAATTACTATGATACTGGGAGGCATTCGTACATAAACTGGGTTGCTGATCTTCCTGGCTTGCCCCTCCTCCCAGCAGCCATTTTTTTACACCCAGAAGATTTATTCCCAGAGTCATGGGATCAATGTAGAGTAATGCCCATGCAGATCAGGAGGCTGCAAGGGAAAGGGGAAATTACTCCCTTCTGTTCCTTGCACGACTGGAGCTCTGCTGATGGAAGAGGAAGGACCGACTCTACGGTTGTCAGATTCCCCCCCCCCCCCGTTTGCCGCCCCCCTCAGCGGGGTGGAGCACTAGGGTTGCCAGAACCAGGTTGGAAAACTCCTGTAGATTTGGGGGGTTGGCTGGGGAGATCTCAGTGGCGGGCAATGTCATATAGTCCTCTTTCCAAAGCATCCACTGTCTCCAGGGAAACTGATCTCTGTAGTTTGGAGACGAGCTGTAACTCTGGGATATGCCTAGGTCCCTCCTGGAGGCTGGCAACTCTAATTGATTCTGTCTCCATTCTTATCCTAGGGCTGCCAATTCCAGGTTTGGAAATTCATAGAATTTTGGAGGTCCTGCCTGGAGAGAAATTTAATACATAGAGTCCGTCTTCCGAAGATTAGACTAAAGGCTTGTGTGCTTTAAAGAGAGCAGAAGGCTATAACAGCATAAGAAAAAAACAGCAATGGAGCAAAAAAAAAAATAGTCCGTCTAGTCCAGCATGTGGTTTCCCCCAGTGGTCAGCCAATACCCCTAGAATCCTAGCACAGGGATGCCAGCCTCCAGCTGGGATCTGGGGATCCCCGGGCTTTATGGCTCATCTCTAGACTACAGAGATCAGTTCCCCTAGAGAAAATGGATGCTTTGGAGGGTGAACTCTGTGGCATTTGTACCCCGCTGAGGTTCCTGTTCTGAGGATCGGGCAACCCTACATCCCTCGCCCCACCAAGGGGGACCTTGCAATCCAAGCCTAGCAACCGACACATTATCTGTGAATACGGAGATTCCTCTCTTAGTCTTCTTGATTAACAGCCGCTGGTAGATAAGTGCACCAGGGTGACAATAGAAAGAAGCTCTACTCAGATGACATACTGAAAACATGAAATTGCTTTATACTGAACCAGGCCCTTGGTCCATCAAGGCAGCAACCAGTTTGGGTTAAATGGTTAAGTGTGTGCTCTTATCTGGGAGAGCAGGGTTTGATTCCCCACTCCTTCACATGCAACTGCTGGAGTGACCTTGGGAGACCTTGGGTCTTTCATAACTCTGGCAGAGCTGTTGCTATCAAAAACAGTTCTCTTAGAGCTCTCTCAGACCCACCTGCCTCTCAGGGTGCCTGTTGTGGGGAAGGGAAGGGAAGGGAAAGGAGATTGTAAGCTGCTCTGAGACACTTTTGGGTAATGAAGGGTGGGATATAAATCCAATCTCCTCCTCCTCTTCTTCCGAATTGTCTAGACTGGCAGTGGGCCTCCAGGATCTCAGGCAGAGATCATTCACATCACCTACTGCCAGATCCTTTAGCTGGAGATGCCAGGGATCGAACCTGGGACCTTCTGCATGCCAAGCAGATGCTCTACCACCGAGCCACATTGTTTTCACTGAATATGTAGAAGAGGAAGAGGGTTGTGTTCATAGATAGCGACTCTGTCCTGACCTTCATGTGGCCAGCAGAAGGTATGCAGAGTGTGTACAGGGACCTTTCAAATGATCCTATCACTTGCACAATTGATCTGTTTGATCTTGTTTTGCGGCCATAAGAAGTAGTGAGGTGGCAGGTCACTGTGTGGATAATGAAAGCAGTAAACATGGCCACCAACAGATCAGGGAAAGGTGAAAGGACGTCAATGGGTAACTGATGGTGAACAAACAATCTAAATAACCCTATACTTTTAGGCATTTAAACTCTCCCCCATCAAATGAGCAGGTGAAATATTGTTTTTTTAGAAGGACCAGGAATGTGAAGATCAGCTGAATGTCAGTTGAGAAAGAGGTGGTGTAGAAATCTACCTGTTCATTGAAAGGAAAGCTTAGGTCGTTTTCGCACTCACCTTAATCAGCAGCGACGACCCGCCTCACCGCGCAGGATCTGCGCGGATTTCGCACTAATTGCCGCAGAGCACCCAGAAGAGCCGGAAAGTCCCGGCGCTTTTGCGGCGCAAACGGAAACTGGTTTTTGGCGGTTTCTGTTTGCGCCGCAAAAGCGCCGGGACTTTCCGGCTCTTCTGGGTGCTCCGCGGCAATTAGTGCGAAATCCGCGCAGATCCTGCGCGGTGAGGCGGGTCGTCGCTGCTGATTAAGGTGAGTGCGAAAACGACCTTAGAGAATCCCAGAGGGGGGAGATTTTAAGGGCAGTAGACTTCAAAATTGCTCTCCCTCCTGTTATTTTTTACGTCTGTGCCCCAGCTTGTTACATGCCAAATATGTAGTATGCAAAGTGCAAAGGGGGCATGGATATCTCATTTGGATGAGTAAAGACGTGTTAATGAAAATATTATTAAAAAAACCCAACCCAACAGAAATAAAGAAAAGATGCTTGCATGTGTTTGTTTATTTTTAGTTTTGCTAAGGTCTATTTGCAGAGCTTTTTCTTCTAGATAGACCCTGACTGCAAATTTGTAGGTCTTAGTTTTTTGGGGGGGGTTGTTTTGTTTCATTTTTGGACATCAAGTTGCAGCTGGCTTATGGCAACCCCATAGGGTTTTCAAGGCAATTGGCATTCAGAGGTGATTTGCTGTTGCCTGCCTCTGCAAAGCAACCCTGGATTTCCTTGGGGGTCTCCCATCCAGGTTGTAACCACGGCCAACCCTGCTTAGCTTCCGAGATCTGAAGAAATGCATATTCTGCAGGGTTTGACTGAACGTGAGGCATCACTCCCAGATGCCTTTAAAGCCTTGGAGAGGGGTTTGCGGAAGGATTATTTTCTAGTAGGCCCAAGACATCAGCCAAACACATTGGCAAACACCCTGAAGAAAGATCATTTGAGTTCCTCTTGCTTGAAAGAGATGGAATGACATCAGCCTGTGTTTGCCGTTTTGGATAAAAGCCCCAATCCTGATAATTTAGGTTTGAGAAATCCTGAAGCTGCTGAAAATCTAGACTGGGAAGTCCTATTCTCCCAGACTCAAGTCAAGCTTCCTATGAAAACAAATCATCTGACTTGATGTTAGCAGGAACTGGCTAGTAACTGGTTGTTGTTTTATACACCAAACTCCCCCCTCCCCTCATTCATTTGTATTCCACCCATCCTCTCAGGACCCCAAGCCTCTGGCTCATTTTAACCAGCTGAAGTCTTTTAAATGGTTCAGTAGACAACACATGGTGTCAACAGAAGGATAGAACACAACCTTCATAGCTTTCCCTTTTATCCTCATACCACCCTTATGTGATAGATTTGGCACAGTGACTGCCTTTGAGTTATATTTCCCTCGTTCTCTCCACTGAATTTACCAGAAGCATCTTACTGTAGCCCGAGGACCTTGACAGTCCTGCATCTTTAAGCCCAAAGGATTCATGCATTTACTGGGCATTTTTTTTCCCTCCCTTTCAACACAATCGATGTGGACCAATTTGCAGTTGTCCCTTGGTCTCTGCCTTGTTGGCAAACCCATTTGGCAATCGCTTTTGTTTCATCTTTAGGAGTCTCACGCACTCAGGCAATTGCAGTGTTTTGTATCTAGTGTTCCATTGTCCTCCATAAGCAGTTTTTCCCCCCCTCCCCTCTGTATTTCTTTTGAGTTTGATCCCATGAGGTTTCCATCCTTCAGCGTGTCATCACCATCTGTGAAAACACAGCTTTTTAGAATTAACTGCAGCAGGGTTACCCACTCATCATTTTTTCCCCCTGCGTCTCGGCTTCCCATTGAAAATGTTTGTCCGAATTGAGGCTTTTTTATTTAAAAAAGAAAACTTATACTATAAGCCATAAAATGCACAAAGAACCGGTTTTTCCTTTCTGTCCTTATAGATCTGCCACTGGAGACCATGTGATGAACATATCCGTATGCTTTTTTCAGTATACATATTTCAAAAAACAGGCATCGTTTTGAAAGGCAGAATTGTCTTCTTGCTAAGAGCTGCTCCATTAACTGAGCGTGTCTGGCTTCAAAGTCCACGTGTCCATCTTTGTTACCTTGCTTTGTATGAAGGCAATAATCTATTCCACTTGTGACACCACGGCTGTGATCACACACACTAAATCACGCACTTTCAATGAACTTTCCACTTGGGTTTTGCCAGTTCTTCTCTGTTCTTCTCTTCTGTAATTTGTTTCTTTCATTCTAGGCCCGGATGAATTCTGATTTTTGGCACTTACAATCAGAAGTTGTTAGGTCATCTATCATACGTACCAATGAGATACAGCCAACAGTTTTATTTTTGTTTATGCTGAAGTTATTCCCTTCTTAGCATATTAAACATCATTGATGGAAATATTAGCAATGTAAATTTAAGCGATGTTTATGTGCTTTGACAGCTCTTACTTGAGGTTTTGTAAGATTTCAATAAACCCCACCCCCAAACAGGGACGTTGCCACACAACATAGAATCATAGAATCACAGAATCATAGAGCTGGAAGGTTACCTCCAGGGTTATCTAGTACAATCCCCAGCACAATGCAAGAAATTCGCAAATACTGTTTTAAGTTCTGCCTAAGTTCACAGAATCAGCAGTGATGTCAGATGGCTATCTAGTCTCTGTTTAAAAACCTCCAAGGAAGGAGAGCCCACCACCCCGAGGAAGCCTGTTCCACTTAGGAACTGCTCTAATGGTCAGGAAGTTCTTCCTAAGAGAGCCAGTTTGGTGTAGAAAGAGCCAGTTTGGTGTAGTGGTTAAGTGTGCGGACTCTTATCTGGGAGAACCAGGTTTGATTCCTCACTCCTCCACTTGCACCTGCTGGAATGGCTTTGGATCAGCCATAGCTCTGGCAGAGGTTGTCCTTGAAAAGGCAGCTGCTGTAAGAGTTCTCTCAGCCCCACCCACCTCACAGGGTGCCTGTTGTGGGGAAGAAAGATAAAGGAGATTGTAAGCCACTCTGAGATTCGGAGTGGAGGGCGGGATATAAATCCAATGTCGTCGTTTTCTTCTTCTTCTTCTGTTGAGCTGGAAACTCTTTTGACTTCATTTCAACCCATTGGTTCTGGTCCTACTTTCTGGTAGGAAACAAGTTCTGGTCCTACCTTCTGGTAGGAAACAACAGAAAACAATTCCACACCATCCTCTATATGACAGCTCTTCAAGTACCTGACTGAAGATGGTGATCCTATCACCTCTCAGCCGCCTCTTCTCCAGGCTAAACATGCCCAGCTCCTTCAACCTTTCTTCTTAGGACCTGGTCTTCAGACCCCTCACCATCTTTGTCATCCTCCTCTGGGCCCGTTCCAGCTTGTCTATATCCTTCTTAAAACGTGGTGCCCAAAACTGAACACAATACTTCCCATCCACCCCTGTAACATCCTCCCCCCCCCAAAAAAAATCCTCCTGCTGCAATGGCTAGGGGACCTGGCAACCCTAGGCATAGATGGATTTAAAAGGGGATTAGGCATATTTATGGAGGATAGCTCTATCGCTGGCTGCTAACCATGGTGACTAAAGGGAACGTCTATGTTCAGTGGCAGTCAGCCTCTGAACACCGGAGCTAGGAGCAGGGGTGGAATTCTAGCAGGAGCTCCTTTGCATATCAGGCCACACACCCTGATGTAGCCAATCCGCCAAGAGCTTACAAAAAAGAGCCTTGTAAAGCTCTTGGAGGATTGGCTACATAAGGGAGTGTGTGGCCTAATATGCAAAGGAGCTCCTGCTGGAATTCCACCCCTGGCTAGGAGGCAGCATCAGGGGAAGGCCTCAGTCTCTATAATCTGTTGATGGACCTCCGAAGGAACTGGTTGGCCACTGTGTGAGTCAAGATACTGGACTAGATGGACCATTGGTCTGCTCCAGCAGGGCATTTCTAATGTTCCAGTGTTAACTACTATGGTTTCTCCATACTTGGGATTAAGCAAGTATCAGCCTTTCTCTTTAACAAAGCTAGATAGAAATCAGTATCGTTACTGTAGTTTCTTCTGAGGTTGGTTGAGTAGAATATGAAAATATCATAAAAGCAATAATTGACAATGGGAAATTCCCCAAAGAAAACTGGCTTAAATTTTTAAAAAATCTAAAAAAGTAAAAAGGTAGTCCCCTGTGCAAGCACCAGTCGTTTCCGACTCTGGGGTGACGTCGCATCACATTTTTACAGCAGACTTTTACAGGGTAGTTTGCCATTGCCTTCCCCAGTCATCTACACTTTCCCCCCAGCAAGCTGGGTATTCATTTCACCAACCTCGGAAGGATGGAAGGCTGAGTCAACCTTGAGCCGGCTACCTGAATCCAGCTTCTGCCGGGATCGAACTCAGATCGTGAGCAGAGAGCTCGGACTGCAGTACTGCAGCTTTACCACACTTTACTAACAACACACAAAAATATGCATACCTTATTCTAAGCTCCTCCCATCATATTTCCCCAGTCTTTTTGATTCCCATTACATTCCAGCATTGACAACTGTTGCTTGCACACATTTTTATGGCTGTCTTAATGGCTGGCAAAGAGAGAGAGAGAGTGGGATGCATCTAGAATGAATAATAATTAAAATGCTAATTGGAAACTCACCGTTCATCAGTGAAAGCTGCAATGAGTTAATTTCCGGAGCATTTTTCTTTCAGCTAAGGCAGATGCTAGGGTTGCCAGTCCATTGTCTGCAACAGCCTTTCCCAATCTTCTCTTCCTACCTAGTGCTCTTATGTTTGCATTGGCTGCCTCCTCACATTAACCTCCTTTAATGAGATGGAGATGAGTGGAGGAGAGTTTCTGTTTACCAAGTAGACCTCAGGTGGTATGGTTAGAACAGGTCCTTAAGGAGATGTGGCAGTGGGGTCACTGGGTAAGGGATATCATTGCAGGGAGAAACTGTTTTGGCACCAGAGTTTCTTAATGAAGTTTGATCAGCATGGGTTGCCGAGTTTGTCTGTCTATAGCAGTAGAAAAGAGCAAGAGTCCAGCTGCACCTTAAAGACCAGGGGTCGTTTTGTAGAAAAATAGGTGGCAAAGCTCATTAGCATAACTCATTAGCATGTGTTGCCCCCCAGAGGCGTCACTAGGGTGGGTTGCACCCTGGGGTGTAACTGATTCAAGTCACCCCCCCCATTGGGCATCACCCCTTTTGGAGGGCTGCGTCACCCCCTCTGCACACAACCCCGCCCACTTCACATGGCCCCTCCCTCATCCACCCTCTGGTCACATGACCAGCCCCCGTAATCCAAGATACCAGTTTTGCAGCATTTAAGTTTCCCCCACTCACCCACATGCTTTTAGCTGAGCCGGCGGCAGCGCGGCCCCGGTTTCAGAATCCTGGCCAGCCCACACACAGCAGCAGCGTTCTAGTCCCAGGGCCAGCCCCTTCCTGTTGGGGGGCGTCATGGGTCAGTGCCTGGGGCCAATGAGAATGCTCTGGGGGAGGGCCGATGGCCCCCTTGGCCCCGCCCTAGTGACGCCGCTGTTGCCCCCCCCCCAGCCAAAAGCAACCTGATGCAAGAAAGGAGAGCCCCAGGCGAGCGAGGTCTGCTTGGGCTGGCCAGAGAGCCAGCCAGCCCAAGCAGGCTTCACTCGCTTGGGGTTCTCCTGGACCCACCCCCGTCAAAAGGCCAGCAAGCCACCCGCTGCCCAAAATCACATCAGAAGTGGAGAAAGGGTGGTGTGAGCTTCTCCAGAGGTTAATGAGGGTTGCTGGGGGCATGGCAAAGCCCCTGGTGGCTGACTGGCTGCCTGCTCTCCTAATCCAGGGATTGTATGCAGCTGCACTTACTATTCAATGGACAAGGTAGGTGGAGAGGAAGAGGGGGAACCATCAGAAAGGTTCAGGAGCTGTGCTCGTGTGAGCTCCTGCTGAATCTGAGGCCTGTTAAAGACTAACACAATTTGTGAAAAGGGAGGAGCTTTTGTAAACATGAAACTCATGAAAGCTCCTTCCTGGGCACAAATTCTGTTAGTCTTTAAGGTGCTACTGGACTTTTGCCCTTTTTCTACTTAGTGAAGGTTGATCTCTCTCCCTTTCTCACTTCTATTAGGACCTAATAAATGTCAGATGTTTGAGAGCTGCAAGATGTGAACATCAGATGTTTGAGAGCCAAAAGACATGAACATCAGATGTTTGAAAGCCACAAGGAAGGAAGGAAGGAAGGAAGGAAGGAAGGAAGGAAGGAAGGAAGGAAGGAAGGAAGGAAGGAAGGAAGGAAGGAAGGAAAATAGATGGAGAGGGAGGGAGAGTTGGAAAGAAATCAACTTTAACTTTAAATGCATTCTCCAAGCCACCAGCTGGCTTGGCTTGGAGAAATGATTTAAAAATTGCCTTCTCCAAGCCAGCGGACAGGGCAGTGGAGGCTTCAAGAGCCACACAGTATGAGTGAAAGAGTCACATGTGGCTCCTGAGCTGTAATTTGGCCACCCCTGGTCTTGGGCAAGCCAGTAGCCTTTCAGATTCTGCAATAGTATGTTCTATTAGATTTTCCAGTTCTGTGCCAAAATATATAGGCATTTGCAATACTGGCACAGATTCAGCCTTCCTCCCAAGGAGATTTCCTCCATCCTAAGGACCTTTTCTCCAACTTAAGAAGCAGTTTCACTTGGGGAAGAGCCACTTAAGTTGGTGGAAAGCTCCTTCAGCTGGAGGAAGGCTTCATACTTGACTTAGTGGAATGGAAGGATGATTGTTGGCAGGGGTGGAAATCTAGCAGGAACTCCTTTTCATATTAGGTCACACACACTCCAATGTAGCCAATCCTCCAAGAGCTTACAGGGTTTTTTTTTTTTTTTTGTAAGCTCTTGGAGGATTGGCTACATCAGAGGTGTGTGGCCTAATATTCAAAGGAGCTCCTGCTAGAATCCCACCTCTGGGTGTTGGATCCCTCAGTGCTTATTTTGAAGAAGAAGAACTCAAAAGTACCTTCCATAAAGAGAGTATTCTCTCCATTTTTTTCTGAAGCTTTAAGGTGAGAGGGACTTTAGAGGTATGAGGACATGTCTCTCTTTACCCAAAGGTGAGGATGACATTAGAAACGTGGGGAACCTTTTCCCTTTCCTTACCGATTTATTTAGCATCTCCTAACTATCACTTAGCAACCAAGAGAGCAACCACTCGGTAGCTAACTCACAACACCTTGCAAAAGCTGTCAGCTAGCATCTTTCGGCTGCCATTCTCCAGCTTCCAAATTTATATGTGACAGCCACAAAAAGAAAAAGAAAAACCTAAGCAACAATCCTGGGTCACGTAATTGTGAATGCAGTTGCTGCATTCCTCACTCATATCTTAGGGAAACGGTTCCCTTTAAAAGCCCAGCTACAGGTAAGATCAATTTTTATCAAACAAAACATTACTTGCCAGCCCAAGAATGAAATGTGTGTTATTGAATGCAAGTGCTCTGAATTCCAAATACAATATCTTGGGTGGGTGGGAACAAATAGAATTGTGGGAACAAATATACCAGGATTCAGAAACCCCAAAATGGCAGTCTTGATAAAGAAGTTTGAAAAAATCTATGGCAAAATATTTAATTTTGAAGGTCACAGTATCTGTGACCTAGAAATATTTCCAATAGAGCAACTAGCAAATCCAGGGGAGATAGAAACAAAAAAAAAAATCCTTTTTAATAGCTTTATAAGATTAATTTGCTCTAATCTGAAAGGCAATAAATATTTTATGTAGCTATTGTGTTCCTTTTTTGCTGGTGCCAGTTCCATGAGAATTTCATATTCCAACACCTGCCATCTTGGCTTCGGGAGTGTCACTGAAAAATCAACTATTAATGCTTCGGTCTCCCTGTTTCGTCTCACAGATGCGTGCGTACACATATATGTCAGCTTTCTGCACCATTCAAGTAGCTTGCAATATTGCAGTGTGAAACCAACTAATGACAACTATCAACAGAAGCATTAGAACAACTGTCAACTACAACGAAAGCATCAAAACCACCAGCAAGGCATCAAGCTAAAGGGGTATTTATAGGTACCGACAGAAATGGGAAAGTTATAGGGCCTTCTCAGTCCTGGTAAACAAGGATTGTTCCGAGAAATTGCATGGTGGCAGGGCTTCTTTTTTTTTTTTTTTGTAACAGCAACTCCTTTGCATATTAGGTCACACACTCCTGATGTAGCCAATCCGCCAAGAGCTTACAGGGCTCTTAGTGCAGGGCCTACTGTAAGCTCCAGGAGGATTGGCTACATCAGGGCCTAATATGCAAAGGAGTTCCTGCTAAAAAAAAAGCCCCTGTGGACCTTGCATGGTTGCTGTTAGAGGCCTCCTAAGAAACAACAATTTGCTTCAGGCAGCAGATTCTAGTTGAGGCTCCATCTTGCCTTGACCACCAGCTCCATCTTTCTATACTGTAGAAAAAAAGAGAGAAGTCTATTCCATGTGCTGGGAGAGAGACCAATCACCCTTTGGCCTTTTGCTTCAGGTGTAAAAAGTCTCACCTCCAGGCTGATGACCCTGTTACAGTTCCTGTTCACTGAGTATAGCTATACATTCCAATGTGTTTCTCTTTAATAATAGTGTATCGGAATAATGTTTTCTATTGACATACTCAAATAAGGGAGATTGGCTGTTTATCTCATTACATATACTTAACCCGTTTTCATTTTACATGTTCTTTTTTTTTTCTGATGGCAAACTAGAATGATGTTTATAATGTATAGAATGATGTTAATAAGTAAATTAGGTGGACAAGAACATCGCTAGGAAATACATGTCCTTTTACCTAAACTTTCAGCAACAGAAATTAACGGGCAAGTTTTATTACCTTTTATTGCTATCCAGACCAAATGGTCTTCCAATTTATTACACTATTCTGCCATTTGATCGTTGATATCAGTTCACACTCTTAACCCACCAACTACATGTATTAAAGCCAGTTTGGTGTAGCGGTTAAGTGTGCAGACTCTTATCTGGGAGAATCGGCTTTGATTCCCTACTCCTCCACTCCCAGCTGCTGGAATGGCCTTGGGTCAGCCTCTGGCAGAGGTTGTCCTTGAAAGGGCAGCTGCTGTGAGAGCCCTCTCAGCCTCACCCACCTCACAGGGTGTCTGTTGTGGGGGAGGAAGATAAAGGAGATTGTGAACTGCTCTGAGACTCTGAGATTCGGAGTGGAGGGTGGGATATAAAACCAATATCATCATCGCTGTATCCTATCCCCTCTTCTGAAGAAGTATGCATGCAGACCTCAGATTCAGTGGGAGCTCACAGGAGAACAGCTCCTGAACCTGAGAGTTCCACCTCCTCTTTCTGAAAGTTCTACCTCCTTGACCATTGGATATTAGGTGCAGCTGTGTAACAATCCCTGGATGAGCTTCACCACCTATTTTTCTACAAAACGACCCCTGTATGCACGCACACGAAAGCTTACATTCTGAATAAAACTTTGTTGGTCTTAAAGGTGCAACTCCTACTTCGTTGTACTACGTCAGACCAACACGGCTGCCCACTTGGATCTAGTTCCTGTTCCAGTTATGGCTGTCCTCAGCAAGGGGGAGGATGGTGTGGGAAATGACAGCAGAAGAGACAATCTCATACAGACAAGCCTGGACTCATTTGTTCAGCTGCATTGCGAAAGCTGTCAGTCACCAAATGATTTTCAAGGTGCAGTTTAACTTAATTCCAGCTAATATGCAGAAAACTGCCTAATGACAAGCTGTCATGGGAACTAGGGAATAGGAGAGGTGACTGAGGCAAGCAAAAAGACACTGTGAAACAATCTATTCCTATTAGGCATCATGATGGGTGTTCAGCTTCTCTGTGCCCTGTGGTATATATTCCAGATTTTGAACTTGGAACGTCCATCAGTGAAACTGTAGAACAAATTTTGAGTCCTTTAAGACCGAAGAAAGTTTCTTCAAGGTATGAGCTTTCATGTGCAAGCACAAGGCTACCCACCTGGGTCTTAGTGGACCACACACTGAACATGAGCCAGCATTGTGATGTGGTAGCTAAAATGGCAAATGTGAACTTTGTGCTCTGTAAACAGAAGTACAGTGTACAGGTCATCCAAAGTGATGGTATCACTTGATTCTGCCCTGGTGTTAGGCATGCATATTTCAGTAACATAATGGTTCCTTCGATAGGGAACAGGTCATCCATCATTTTCTGCTCCTCCTTCCTTTACAACCTTTGGGCAAGTAATAAATCCATAAGAACATAAGAGAAGCCATGTTGGATCAGGCCAATGGCCCATCCAGTCACACTGTGTCACACAGTGGCCCCCCCAAAAAACACACACACACACACACACACACACACACACATATATATATATATATACATTGTGGCTAATAGCCACTGATGGACCTCTGCTCCATATTTTTATCTAACCCCACTTGAAGCTGGCTATGCTTGTAGCCGCCACCACCTCCTGTGGCAGTGAATTCCACATGTTAATCACCCTTTGGGTGAAGAAGTACTTCCTTTTATCCATTTTAACCTGTCTGCTCAGCAATTTCATCGAATGCCCACGAGTTCTTGTATTGTGAGAAAGGGAGAAAAGTACTTCTTTCTCTGCTTTCTCCATTCCATACATAATCTTGTAAACCTCTATCATGTCACCCCGCAGTCGACATTTCTCCAAGCTAAAGAGCCCCAAGCGTTTCAACCTTTCTTCATAGGGAAAGTGTTCCAAACCTTTAATCATTCCAGTTGCCCTTTTCTGCACTTTCCCCAATGCTATAATATCCTTTTTGAGGTGCGGTGACCAGAATTGCACACAGTATTCCAAATGAGACCGCACCATCAATTTATACAGGGGAATTATGATACTGGCTGATTTGTTTTCCTAATAATTCCCAGCATGGCGTTGGCCTTTTTTTATTGCAATCGCACACTGTCTTGACATTTTCAGTGAGTTATCTACCACGACCCCAAGATCTCTCTCTTGGTCAGTCTCTGCCAGTTCACACCCCATCAACTTTTATTTGTAGCTGGGATTTTTGGGCCCCAATGTGCATTACTTTGCACTTGGCCACAATGAACCTCATCTGCCCCGTTGATGTCCACTCAACGCCCATCTGGCCCAAGGATGTTTATGCTACAGCCTGGCTGTGACTTGTCTCATGCTGCTTCTCCCCCAGGTTCACACAGGCAGTCTTATCAACGCTGAAAGAAGTGTGAGAAAGGGAGATGTTTTTAATAACCTAAATTCCTTAGTAATAAACTAGATAATATGTAGTAACCTTTGAACCCATGACTCAAGCTGCATCTGTATGGTACCCTATGAAGTTATTCTATATAGCGACTGTGCAACTGTGTGTGTGTCATTACTTCCAAGGCATGTGTCCTGGGCATAGCTTCTGAGTTTCTTAAATAAAGCAACTTTTGATTCAACAACAAGAGACTGATTATTGGGAAATATCGTTGTTTGACACCTGGTTAGACCTCACCTAGAGTACTGTGTTCAGTTTCAGACATCTCGATATGAGAAGGATATAAACAAGCTGGGATGCATCCCGAGGAGGGCATTGAAAATAGTGAGGGATCTGGAGACCAAGTCTGATGAGGAAAGGTCGAAGGAGCTGGGTATGTTTAGCCTGGAGAGATGACTGAGAGGTGACGTAATCACCATCTTCAAGTACTTGAAGAGCTGTTAGATAGAGGATCGTGGACAGTTGTTTTCTGTTGCTCCAGGTCAGAGCAGAACCGACGGGTTGAAATTAAAAAGTTTTTGACTAAACATTAGGAAGAGCTTCCTGATAGTTCGAGCGATTCCTCAGTGGAACAGGCTTCCTCAGGAGGTGGTGGGCTCTCCTTCCTTGGAAGTTTTTCAACAGAAGCTAGATGGCCATCTGACAGCAATGCTGATTCTGTGAACTTAGGCAGTTCGTGAGAGGGAGGGCAGGAAGGGTTGCATCAGTACTTAGTTCTTGTGGCTCTCTCTTACATGCCCAGGAAAATGCTGAGCACCACTTTGGGGTCAGGTAGCAACAATTTTTCTCCAGGCAAGTTTGGCCAGGGATCCTGTCCCACCCCCACCCCTCAATTTCTGGGGATGGAGTACAAATGGATATGTATGTGTGTGGGGGGGGAGGTATTTGTGAATTTCCTGCGTTGTGCAGGCGATTGGACTAGATTACCCTGGAGGTCCCTTCTAGTCTATGATTCTATGATCTATCCCCAATTGGAGCCATAAGGCAAGACTGGAACAGGCACTCTTCACCTCACTGAAGGGAACAGGATAGTCCTCTGTCTGTGTTGCTCTACTTCTTGATGTTACTTGTCGACGTCTTCCTTTGAGGTTCTGTTTATTTGTTGCAAGTACTGTAAATTACCCTACCTCCCATGCAGGGGTCGTTTTGTAGGGGAAAAGGGGTGGAGCTCATCCAGGGATTGTTATGCAGCTGCACCTATTCAATGGACAAGGTGGGAAGAAGGACGTGGAACTGTCAGAAAGGTTCAAGAGCTGTGCTCCTGAGCTCCCGCTGAATCCGAGGCCTGCTCCCATGTTTTCTCTTCCTTCCTTGGTTATTTATCATCTGAAATCCATTCAATGGAGGACCCTGAAGGAAAGGCAGACTGACCTTCAATCGAATCTGGCAACTCAGGTGCACTTGGGAGCCTGCACTGGAGAAGTGTCCCATGAGAGACTGTAGATTTATTTCCCTTCTTTTGCATTTCTCAAAAGTTCGATATCCTCCTCCCGTCCCCGGCTGTTCCTCTTCCTCGCAGGTGCCTCGCAAAACAATCTCTCAGCAAGTTCATCTCCATGGATTTTTTCCCACCTGGCTTCTTCTGACGATCCCTCAAAAGGATGACCTTCATTCACGGGGTTGCCCTGTCCTAGCATCTGAGGAACAGAGAATGCAACAAAAGCAGAAACTGCCAAGAGGGAAAGAAGAAGAAATCCTTTGGCCCCCTGGGAATGTCTTCCTTATTGCTTTTAAACCTCTTCGCTCATTGCCCACTTTTATCTATTTTCTTCCTTTATTTGCCCCCCCTCCCGGTCTTTGTTCTCTTGATACTTTCTGTAGCTCTCCAGGTTTCCAGGCAGTGAAGGGTCTTTCCCAACATGGGCTAGTGAAAATCCTACAATCGGAGATGCCAAGCATTGAACACTAGAAATTCAGGGGGTGGTTGTAGAGAATACGAATTTGTCACCTGCTCATTGTGGTGACCAAAAGACCTGGCATGAAAATCAGGACGCAGCACAACTTTCAACAGTTGTAGCGTTTATTAAAGAGGTCTCTTTTCTGTACAATGACATCGACAATTAGCTTAACTTGCTTTAAGAACTTCCTTTTTTATTTTTGTTTTGTTTTTCTAGTCCCCTGTACATTCTCGAATGGATTACCCTTTAGTCAGTACAGGAAAAGGGAAAGGAAAGGTCCCCTGTGCAAGCACCAGTCATTTCTGACTCTGGGGTGACGTTGCTTTCACAACGTTTTCACGGCAGACTTTTTGCGGGGTGGTTTGCCATTGCCTTCCCCAGTCTTTTACGCTTTCCCCCCAGCAAGCTGGGTACTCATTTTACCGACCTCAGAAGGATAGAAGACTGAGTCAACCTTGGGCCGGCTACCTGAATCCAGCTTCTGCCGGAATCAAACTCAGGTCGTGAGCAGAGAGTTCAGACCACAGTACTGCTGCTTTACCACTCTGCGCCATGGGGCCAGGAAAGGCAGTGTAATTAATTAATTAGCATAGGACAATGTGTGTAGTAGAGCTAGGAGATCCCAGGATTGACTGGCAGCCAGAAGTTCTAGCTCTTTTAGCATTAAGCATGATTAGGACCAATTCCCCACTAGCCTTGTCCCAGTCTCACGCTCCTCTTCTCCGTGGGCTTCTATCCAATGGTGCACAAGTTGTTGTGAGGCTGTGACTTGCTCCGCTTCTTTCCCGTAGCAAGCAAGATCCTCTGAAAACTGGTTTCTGCTTGCCGTGGGAAAGAGGCAGAGTGAGTCACAGCCCCGCAGCAGCTTGTGCGAAATCAGATGGAAGCCCCACGGAGAAGAGGAGCGCGAGACCAGGACAAGGTTAGTGGGGAATCGGCCTAGGTGTTGAGCTGGACTTCTATTTTAGGCAAAAGATGTTTCAGAGATGGTTTGTCATTGCCTGCCTCTGTGTTACGACCCTGGTATTCCTTGGAGGTCACCCATCCAAATACTAGCCAGGGCCAACCCCGCTTAGCTTCCAAGAATTAATGAGATCAAGCTAGCATGGGCTGTCCAGGACAGGCAGTGTGGTGTAGTGGGTAGACCTCTGGATGAGGGAGATCTGGGTTCAGATCCCTACCCTGCCATGGCAGCTTTACATTCTCCTGGTGCTTGACTGGCGCTTGACTGGTAACCCCAAAGGAGAAACAGCCTGTCAAATAAACCTGAATGAAGGCAGAGTGGATTGTAGAAGACAGCAAAGCTGTATTGCGGTCAGGGAATGGGAAGAGAAAAAAACCCATTCATCCCTGCTGATGAAGAAGAGGGTTTCAAAACTAAGGAACTAAAAACAGCTTGACAAATAATCCACATGTCATCACACAGGTTTTGCAAGGTCTAGACTTGAGATCTTATTCCTTGTTAGAACTCAAAGGAGACTGCTTTCTTGCCCTCTTGGACCAAAACATCTTACCTTGGATAGCAGTAAGATTATTTTGCATTTATGTACCTAGGTAACTGAGCAAAATGAACAGGGGTTTCCTTTGAGAAGGGATGGTCAATATTCCAGCAAGATTCTTCTTCCCAGCTGTCCCTTCCCTCATACAGTTATCTCCCAGCTACCCTGCGAGCCCCCTCAGCTGTGATGTGTGAATCACCGTAGCCAATCAATTTGTCCTTCACCTTTCTTATGCAAATTCCTACTACACGGATCTGGATGTGGCATGACGGATACACGGATTGGATCTGTGTATCTGTGGAGACAAAGCTTTATCCAGTCTAACTCTGACGCATAAGCATGACAGACCCCCTCCTTTTCTCTAAATGCTGTCCTCCGCAGACAGACGGCAGTTCATGAGACAGAGTGAAATGTCATGATTTCAGCCTAAATGAAGGAGTTTGGAATTGGGATCAGGAGTTTTTTTGCTGCAGCTCAATCAAAGCAGGCACCATAGAGTCATTCCAGCACCTGCTTTAGCTTTACTAGGTCAACTCAATTCTGTGTTTTACTAGCAGAAGAAGAAGATGATATTGGATTTATATCCCGCCCTCCACTCCGAAGAGTCTCAGAGCGGCTCACAATCTCCTTTACCTTCCTCCCCCACAACAAACACCCTGTAAGGTGGGTGGGGCTGAGAGGGCTCTCACAGCAGCTGCCCTTTCAAGGACAACTGCTACGAGAGCTATGGATGACCCAAGGTCACTCCAGCAGCTGCAAGTGGAGGAGTGGGGAATCAAACCCGGTTCTCCCAGATAAGAGTCCACACACTTAACCACTACACCAAACTGGCTCTCCATAGCGATATGAGGTGTGCATAGATCCAAGTGGGCAGCCGTGTTGGTCTGAAGCAGAAGAACAAAGTAGTAGCCAAGCGGCACCTTTACCATTTTGCATTCTAAACCCCTGCCTACCAGCTATATGTAGCTCTGCTCGCTGTGCCGGATTCCTCGTCTGATGAAGTGTGAGAAGAGCACATGAAGCCCTGAGCCTGTTCTACGGGAAGGGCAAATTAAAAATCGGATTAAATGAATAAAAGTTTACATTTTGAATAAAACTGTATTGGCCTTAAAGGTGCAACTTGACTACTATGCGGTGTGCATGTTCAACACATCATCGTTTGCACATGTGCAAGCGGACCATGACAGCTCAAAAAACATTCAACATGATTGACGGTAGACTCGGCACAAAGACAAGTCCTTCACACAGTTGGAGGATTCACAGACACACAATCTGCGAAGGGTACCTAGCTTAGGAGGCTGCACGTTTGTGGATGGTTGGTCTTCCAGCAGGTATTAGCTGTGAGTGATTCGTAGAAAGAACCTCCAGCATGTGAAGCAGTATGCTTCTGAATGGGAAATGAGGCTTGCTGGTGTTACGTTCTGCTTTTGAACATCTAGCCCAGGGGTGTCAAACATGCAGTTCAGGGGCCGAATCAGGCCCCCAAAGGGCTCCTATCAGGCTCCCGAGCAACTTGCTGTCATCTGCTTCCTTCTCCTTCTCTCTTGCTTCCTTCTGCATAACAGCTTGCTTTGCCAGGCTTGCTCAATTGCACAGGAGCTACAGAGCAAAACCTCTATTTTCTCCATTGTCTGAGGATCCTTCTTTGGGGAGGAAGGGTGGTGGAATAGCATGCTTTGCCAGGCTCTCTCAATCACATAGCAGAGCTACTGAGCCAAACCTCTCTTCCTTCTATTGACTGAGCCCCCCCCCCACCTGCCCAGTCCCTGGGGAAGGAAGGAAAGCGCCAGTGCTTCCTTTGCCCAGTTCCCAAGATCCCATGGGAGAAATACAAAGAAAGCACCTTAAGACCAATGAGCACTAACATTTTAAGCATGTTTTAAATTTTTTTAAAAAATATGTATTTGTGTTTGTGTTCTTTATAAAATATATATCTCTGCTACCTAATCTTAAAGAGGTACACATATGGCCCGGCCCGACATGGCTCACCCCCTCAAGGTCTCATTTACTATGTCAGATCCAGCCCTCATAAGAAATGAGTTCGACACCCTGACTAGCCAGTAAAAGCTGGAAACAGAATGTTCAGTCAAGTGGTTGGATTCAGCAGGGTTCATTTTATGCTCTCAGTGTCAAGTGCCTCGCCAATACAGAGTTAAATCTGGAAACTGTATTGCCAGTTGGAATGTCTCCTTCTCTGGAATGTATCTTCTCATCCCCTTATCTGTCTTTTTTCTTTCCCAGCCTTCCATGGCCTTTGCACCTGCTGTTTAGACTTATCAGAAACTAGCTTAATGGCAACAATATATATCAAGATCGTAGCCTTGGGAACAAGTGCTGTGTATCACTATTGTTCTCAAAGTAAACTGACCTTGGGAAATGTAGGGGAGGGGGCTTGCAAGTATCCTTTGCTGTTTACTGGAATTGTATATTACTGCCTCTATGCTAATTCACGTTAGTTCTAATTTGGACCTAATCCAGGCTGGACCTAGTCCTGAAGCCTTGAATAAATGGATCCTTTTTGAAATAAATGGACTGTTTATTGAGTGAACAGGGATGTGTGTGGGGGGGAGATGCTTGACACTCATAAGTCACTGATTGATAGCTAGGCATGCGGGTGCTCCATACTCTCACTTGAACCCACTTATGGTGATCTTACTGTTATCAAAGGAAAGGTGTTTTGGTCCAAGAGGACAAGAAAGTGGCTTAGTGGAAGGTCATCTGCTTTCCACACAGAATGTCCCAGGGCATTGCCCCCCCAACTTTTTTGGAACCAGGAACCGGCCCCAGAGTGGGCCAGACCACCTCAGCCTCAGGGCCAGCACGGTGGGGGCACCGGATTCGCCCCCTCCACCAATCAGCTGATTGGTGGGGGAAACCATGCCAAAGGCTGGGCTCCTATGCCCCTCTGGCATACTCACAATCAGCAGCAGCGGCGAGCAACCCACTGAAAAAGAGCCGCCACCCTTGCCTTCTCCCCACTTCCTTCCTGGGCTGGGTGGCGAGGCCCTGCGTGGACCGGTTGCTAACAGGCCGTGGACCGGGGCCAGTCCGTAGCCCAGGGGTTGGGGGACCCCTGTCCTAGGGTCAATCCCAGGCATCTCTGTTTTAAAAAGAGAACAGGTAGCAGGTGGTTTGAAAGATCTCTTCTTAAGACAATGGAGAAAGCTGCCAGTCTGAGTAGACAACACTGACCTTGAGGATCAATGATCTGGTTCAGTATAAGACAGTGTCATATGTGCAAAAATGTGGAAGGGACCAGTAGAAACCAACGTGGCATGTATACCGAGCCTGCCATTTACTTAACAACATGGCAGTCCAGAAAACTGCAAAACATCCTTTGCAACCCACAGCATCTGTAGCCAGGTTATCTCTTACCAACCACCTTAATCCAATCATTTCATAGAAAAAAGAGATGCTAGAGCTCATGAGCACAACTCATTGGCGTAACTCATTTGCATATCCCACACACCCCTGACATCACCAGAAGGTGTAGTAAATTATATCAGATCAGCATCGACCTTAAAATGCTTCTTGAATTCAACTGTCGTCATACTTTTGGAGAGCCAGTTTGGTGTAGTGGTTAAGTGTGCGGACTCTTATCTGGGAGAACCGGGTTTGAGTCCCCACTTCTCTACTTGCACCTGCTAGCATGGCCTTGGGTCAGCCATAGCTCTGGCAGAGGTTGTCCTTGAAAGGGCAGCTGCTGTGAGAACCCTCTCCAGCCCCACCCACCTCACAGGATGTCTTTTGTGGGGGAGGAAAGGAAAAGAGATTGTGAGCCGCTCTGAGACTCTTCGGAGTGGAGGGCGAGATATAAATCCAATATCTTCTTCTTTTTAAATTTCTTTCTTTTATGTGGCCTCAGTGGCACGATGACGATTTCCATCTGTCTGCTTTATATGTATGGGTTATTTTCCCTTTTTTGTTTGGGGGGGGAGGAAATATTAGAAAGTTTGTCAGATCTTAGAGTTCAGTAAAATTCTCACAGGGGTTTTGAACAATGGAGCCCAGAAGCAAGAAACTGGGGATGGAGGAAGGGGGTGGCTTAAGAAAGAAAGAGCACAATAAAATTTAGAGGTTCCAGAGCTCCGCTCCTGTGAGCTCCTGCCCAAAATGAGGCCTGGTTGAGAAAAAATTCTGTTTCACTGTAGATCTGAGGAAGGATGCTTGCACACAAAAGCTTATAAATAAAACTTTGTTGGTCTTAAAGCTGCCGCTGGACTTGGACTTTGTTTTGGGGACTGCAGTAACCATATTTCTGTTCACTGCAAGGAGCAGAGAGAATTCCAGGGGAGATCTGAGTATGCAAGCCCATTAGGGAGAAGGCAAAAGTTAAAGCAATTTTATAAATGAAGACGAGGAGCATGGCCAAGTCCTGTCTTCCTGATCACAGCATCTCCACCGCCCTCCTTTCTCTTCCTCCAATTGTTTTGTGCATTTAAAAAAAAAAGAGAGAGAGAGGAGGAAATATAATAATCCAGAAATAGAAGTTGAATAGATGCCTACAGGGGTTGTATTTTTAGCAACTCATCTGTTGGTGAAGAAGCCCAGAGGTTGCAGACTCTAATTATGAAGCTGGCAACACGAAAAGCAGGACAATAGATTATGTGTGTTGAGAGATTTCAGGAAACAGAGCTGTGGAACTGGCTGGTACCAAAAGCTGTCGGCTTCTTTTCATGGTCGGATTAAAGACAAGGCTGGATGGAACCATTCTTGTTTCGAGAGCTGAATCGGGGCTGTTGGGATCTGGGTGGGGGAGTCTGTGTCACATTATGTTCTTATCATTAAGGAAAGGAAGTTGGGGCTTGCCTATTTTGGTGTAGTGGTTAAATGCATGGACTCTTATCTGGGAGAACTGAGTTTGATTCCCCACTCCTCCACTTACAGCTGCTGGAATGGCCTTAGGTCAACAATAGCTATCTCAGGAGTTGTCCTTGAAAGGGCAGCTGCTGTGAGAGCCCTCTCAGCCCCACCCACCTCACAGGGTGTCTATTGTGGGGGGAGAAGATATAGGAGACTGTAAGCTGGTCTGAGTCTCTGATTCAAAGAGAAGTGTGGGGTTTAAATCTGCAGTCTTCTTCTTCATTTTCTCAGGTAAGACTGGCAACTCTGGGGAATTGCTTGAGATTTGGGAATGGTGTCTGAGAATTTTGGGGAAGGGTTTCACCTTGAGCAGGGGTTCCTAACATGGTGACCATGCAAACCACCGGATCTGAGGTCATCTTTCCTCGTGCTTGCCATGCTTTAGAATGTGGGTGGGGCCAGGTTAGGCTTTTGCCCAGCAATGTATCTGATTGGTTGTGCACGGGGCTGTTTTTGGTAGAACAAGTCCAGCAGGAACTCATTTTCATATTAGGCCACACCCCCTGACACCGAGCCAGCCGGAACTGTGTTCCTGTGCATTCCTGCTCAAAAATGCCCTGGTTGTGCGTATTTTTTGAAAATGTTTAAGTGAAGCTGCAACCATGTTGGTTTTACACACTCTCTCTCTCTGCCAGTGTATTCTAATATTACCCCTCTTTCTGTATGAGGGTTTCCTATGTATCTGCGGCTTTGTCTCCTGTGGCAAACATTTTGTGCTTTCGCTCACTACCGTGTGTCAGAATTCCAAACGAGGCCAGGGGGTGGAAAAGTCTGGGGACTCTTGACCTAAAATCTGAAACCATCATTCCCTCCAGGGAAGCTGTTCTCTGTAGGCTGCAGATCAATTATACTTCTGGGAGAACTCCAGTCCGGACCCAACCAGGGGGTTCGAAACCCTAGTCTCAGAATAAAATGTCCCCTTTTCATTTCTTTCCTATTCAAATCCAGACCAGTCTTTGTTTAAGCTTTCTCAGAGGGTGCAATCACACTTGGGAATTTACTGCAGCAGCCTGTCGGCTTTGAAAAAGCTGTTTCAGAAAGAGAAACACCGCAGCAATCACACTGCACCCACGATAGTCATGGGCTGTGCATGCACTTAGAGAAGTATTCAGACTACTCCTGCACTTGCAAGGTGCATGCACGGTGTGCCCCAGCCATTCAGACAGCTGTGTAACACACCATGCATGCCCTTCAGTAGTTTGCTACCGGGAAGTTCCCAGTGGCTATTGAATCAGTCCCAGCCCATTCTACAATGGTAAGGATGGGTGGGATGCAAGGGGGCAGATGTGCACATCTGAATGCACACATTCAATCCAGGGTGGGGGGGCTATGGCCGATCAAATCCACCATGTGATCACATCCAGAGGCTGTGCCTGTGTTAGAAATGGGGTTTCTAACCCTGCACACATTGTGGAGTTTTTTCAATTTCAGAAAAGTGAAGCTCTTCTGATGTGTGTTCAGTGGGCAATGAGTGGAGGCTGAGGGTTAGAGTTTATTTCTATTGCCGTGCAACTATATTTGTTGTAGAATCTGATGAAAGCCTCTTTGTGTCCTGTTGACGGGTAGAAAACAAACCAATTCAAGGATTTACGGGTCTGTTGTCTTGCACTGGATTCTTCCAGCGAAATGTATGCATTCTACTGCTAATGATTCATCAAGAGAACAGCATTATATATTCTTTGTGTGAAGCAGGGCTTTTTTTGTAGCAGGAACTCCTTTGCATATGAACATACGAAGCTGCCTTATACTGAATCAGACCCCCGGTCCATCAAAGTCAACATTGTCTACTCAGATTGGCGGCGGCTCTCCAGGATCTCAAGTTGAGGTTTTTCACGCCTACTTTCCTGGATCCTTTTTAGTTGGAGATGCTGGGGATTGAACCTGGGACCTTCTGCTTACCAAGCAGATGCTCTACCACTGAGCCACCATCCTGAAACCACATACCCCTGATGTAGCCAATCCTCCCAGAGCTTACAGGGCTCTTCTTACAGGGTCTACTGTAAGTTCTTGGAGGATTGGCTACATCAGGGGTGTGTGGCCTAATGTGCAAAGGAGTTCCTGCTACAAAAGAAAAAAAGAAGCCTTGGTGTGAAGTATAAATGACATGCACTGCATATCTGAATACTGTATTAATGGCATATAAGAACATACAACATGCATGCATAATGCAAAAGAATCAACAAAACCAAATGCAGAATGTGGAGAACCAAAGGGGTTGAGAAAGAAGTATAAAAAACATATTTTTAAAAATGGGGGAAAGGAATGAAGGTTTCACTACTGACTTCCAATAATGTATCTATCTGCCCTCGGTCCAGTACTACTTTCCACAAATTTAGAACAGCCTTAACATCTATATGGCTTCAGCCATCCATACAGTTACCAATTGGTTCATGTTTGTCTATTAGTGGAGCTTCAGTTCCAGAAGACTTCCTGCATTATATTTTGTTCTTCCCTCTTTATATGGAGACAGGGAGCAAACTTCTCACTGAAATTTTGAAGGGCTTAGATCCATCCGTAGTGGATAATTTAATTTTCTTTCTGTTGGATTCTGATCAGTTTATCTCCGGTAGACTAGTAGAGTTATCTTTCGCAGATAAGAGAACACGGACTAAAGCCAAGCTTGAAGGCTGAAGAGCTTTATCTAGCCCCATATATCTTGTTACGTTTGTTTAATGTGTTTGAACCACAATTTGATGTACTGTTCCTCATTCCTCATTTTCGTTTTATGTTTCTTGTCTAGTGTGTTTTAATTGTAATGGCCCTTGGCCTCACACAATAAATGCTGCTTTACTTGAGTACAATAAATGTTGAAAAATGCGTACCTTTTGAAGGCACAATATGATGAAAGAATCCACAAACAGCCATCAAATCCATTTTTAACCTAACCCTCTCTAGGTTTGCCAGGTCCCCCTCAGCCAGCGGTCATTTCGTAGAAAAAGAGGTGCTGGAGCTCATTAGCAGAATTCATTTGTATATGCCACATACCTCTGACATCGCTGGAAGGTATACTAAATTATATCAGCTCAGCATCTACCCTAAAATGCTTCTTGAATTATAATGGTCGTAATAAAACTTTCTTCCCCTCATACTTTTAAAATTATTTTCTCCTATGTGGCCTCAGTGGCAAGATGACGATTTCCATTTGTCTGCTTTATATGCTTTGGTTATTTTCCCACTTTCTTTGGGGGGGAAATATTAGAAAGTTATCAAATTTTCAGAGTTCAGCAAAATTCTCACAGTGGGTTTGAACAATGGAGCCCAGAAGCAAGGCGGGGGGGGGGGGGGGGGTTCGGCGGGGGGGGATAAGAAAGAAAGAGCACCATGCAATTTAGAGGTTCTGGAACTTCACTTCTGTGAGCTCCTGCCCAAAATGAGCCCTGCTTTTGGCCGCCAAGTGGATGGACGGCTGGATCAGATCTACATGTTTTTGAGGGGGGCAAAATTTAAAAAAAACGATGCCCCCTTATGAGCCCATTCTATCTTATGGGCCCATAGAATAGAATGGACTCCATACCCAATTTGGAGCTCCCCCCCTCCGGCAGCACCTGAGGCAAGTGACCTCTCTGCTCCCCCACTAGATCCAGCCCTGGTGGGGGGTAGGGTTCCCAGATCCACACTGGGAAACTCCTGGGGACTTGGTGATTTAACCTGGGGAAGGGCAGGACCACAGTGGGATACAGTGTCATGAAGTCCACACTAAAAGTAGCCATTTTCTCCAGGGGAACTGAACTCTGTAGTCTGGAAATGGGCTGTAATTCTGGGAAATCCCGGGATCCCACTGGAGGCTGGCATTCCTACCCTACTCCCAAGCAGCCCAGGGTGGGGTTCAAAGTACTAAATCTGTGGATTCATTTCCCAAAAGACAGAAATGAAACCAAAACTGGAATTTCATCAGCTGGGATGAGAAACGTGTGATTACCCAGAATCCTCTCAGCTCAGGCAATCATGGAAATGCCAACAGGCTCCCTGGCCTCCCAACTGGCTTTCCCTGAGAGACAAAAAAGAGAACATGGCCAAACAATTCCCTTTTTAACAGATTCCAACCGAGAGTCTGCTTGCCCATGAAGGAAATGTTCTCTGCTTTGAACCCTCAGCACCTGAGGAAGACGCGCTCTCTAAAAAATGCCACAGGAAAGGTATGTTTTATGTAAACATTTTTTAAAAAGCCTCGTCTGCTGCGTCCGGAGCCCATTTCTCTTTTAAATCTCGGCTTTATTGCTATATTATGGGTGGAGAGGCTCATAAAACAGCTCTCGGAAGATGTTATAACACCGCGTGGCAGCTGCGGCGAGCAAGGCGAAGAAGCGGGGAGTTTGTGCAATAGGACATGTTAAGCGTGAGTTATAATATGTCAGGGGCCCCGTGTTAACGATCGGAAGGACCTCTTCCAGCTCCTTTAAGGTTAATCAAGTCGGCATTTGTGTCAGGTGTAATGTCTAATTAAAATGATGGAAGGGGCGCAAGTGCCTCCTGGCAGAGGCGGCAAATGGCACGGAGAGGCAGCCTCGGTGCCATATTGGTTGAGAAAAATCAATACGAGGAGCTCATTTTATCCCCGTGTATCTGCGCATTTGCCATTCAAGGGCTCATTTGAAAGGACGCCAACTGGCTGCCTGGGAAGCCGCGAGGTTTACACACAACCCCCATTAAAAGGGGCCAACAGTCTCGTAGCCATTCTGGGAGGCACGTGACTTCCCCTGGCAGAGAAGCTGGGAGACATACTGCTGATAGGAGTCTGATCCTGGAATGATTCATGGCCCCGGATTATGTTCTCCAATGAAGCATGGATCTTCTTCAATTTCAGGTCCCCCCTTCCTCCTCCACTGTATCCCACTGTGGTCACTGACCCTATTCTCCACCATGCCTCACACTTTTTTTGTTTTCTGGGGTACCTTTCTACTCATGTGGTTCATGTCAAGTGGCTCAGTATCAGGTCTCATTTTGGGCAGGAGCTCACAGGAGCAGAGCTCTGGAACCTCTACATTTTATTTTTCTTTCTTTCTTTCTTTCTTTCTTTCTTTCTTTCTTTCTTTCTTTCTTTCTTTCTTTCTTCCTTCCTTCCTTCCTTCCTTCCTTCTCCCCTCCCCCCAAATACTTGCTTCTGGGCTCCATTGTTCAAACGCCCTGTGATAATTTTGCTGAACTCTAAGATTTGACAAACTTTCTAATATGTCCCCCCCCACACACACACACAAAAAAAAGGGGAAATAATCGAAACATATAAAGCAGACAGATGGAAATCTTCTTCATGGCACTGTGGCCACAGAGGAGAAAGGAATTTAAAAAGTATGATGGGGGAAAGATTTTATTATGATAATTATAATTCTACAAGCATTTTAAGGTAGATGCTGAGCTGATATAATGTAGTACAGGGGTGGCCAACGGTAGCTCTCCAGATGTTTTTGCCTACAACTCCCATCAGCCCCAGCCAGTATGGCCAATGGCAGAGGCTGATGGGAGTTGTAGGCAAAAACATCTGGAAAGCTACCGTTGGCCACCCCTGATGTAGTACATCTTCTGGTGATATGGTGATATGCAAATAAATTATGCAAATGAGTTGTGCTAATGAGCTCCAGCACCTCTTTTTCTACAAAATGACCCCTGCTCAGTATACCAGTCTTCACAGTCCAGTGCTTTATAAACTTTACCTTTCTCAGATGGGAGATGGCGAGTGACTCTTATGGATTTTTGGGCCACTGTGGTTTGTTCAAGTTTCTTTCTGGTTTCTCCATACTCATGATGGAACTGTGCAGCAGGTGTTTGCGGTCACATCATTCTCCCCTCCTCTGTTTTATCTTCATGACAACCCTGTGAGGTGGGTTAGCCTGAGAGGGAGTGTGACTGGCCCAAGGTCACCCAGCAAGCTTCCATGGGGATTGGAACCTTGGTGTCCCAGATATTAGTCCAACACTCTTTTGTTTGTTTATATATTTTGTGTGGATAGGCATACATGGAAGTCATGATGACCTCTAGCGACCCCTACTGGGGCATGGAGGACATTTAGAGAAGTGGCTTGATACAGCCTGCCTCTGCCTCTCAGTCCTGGTATTCCAAGGAAGTCTCCCATCCAAGTACTTTACAGGGTCGGCCCTACTTAGCTTCCGAGAACTGATGAGATCGGGCTTGCCTGGGCTATCCAGGTCAGGGTTTTTTGTCCAACATTCTTAACCACAACATCACATTAGCTTTCACTAAGTACTAAACATGGGGTTTTTTGTAGCAGGAACTCCTTTGCATATCAGGCCACACACCCCTGATGTAGCCAATCTTCCAAGAGCTTACAGGGCTCTTAGTACAGGGCTTACTGTAAGCTCCAGGAGGATTGGCCACATCAGGGGTGTGTGGCCTAATATGCAAAGGAGTTCCTGCTACAAAAAAGCCCTGGTACTAAGTAATGATGGGTACCATCACACACACACACACCACCACACACACAGAAAGAAGAAGATGCAGCCCTGGAACTGTGCTAAGAACATTAAATACTTCTGCTATAATTGGTGCTTTTTCTGCATTGATTGCATAGTTAATAAACAGCATATCAGTGGCATATCATGCATATGCATGACATAAAATGATGTACAAATGCCATTACAAATGAATGAAAAGGAGCTCCTTGCCAGAGAAAAGAAGAATGAAAATGGTTTTCCCAGCAGTGCATAAAAATAAAAAAAAAGAAATGAAAAATTACATATCCAAATAGATGTACATCTATTAATCAGAATATATATATATTCTGCTGTTCTTCAAAGGAGACCAGGGCTCTTGAATCTTTCCATTCCTAGCCAAAAACTCTAACCACTACACCACACAACAATGTGGCTCCAATCAGGGCTTTTTTTTGTAGCAGGAACTCCTTTGCATACTAGGCTGTGCCCTTCTTATGTAGCCAATCCTTCAAGAGCTTACAGGGCTCTTAGTACAGGACCTACTGTAAGCTCCAGGAGGATTGGCTACATCAAGGGGGTGCAGCCTAATATGCAAAGGAGTTCCTGCTACAAAAAAAAGCCCTACTTCCAATAATTGCACACTCGTGGGCATCAAGGCACCATGTGATCACATGCTTCCATTTCACAGGCCAGCGAGGGTCATTTTGAACTGGAATAGCACTTGTGCATTAATGCTGCTCTTAAGTTGCAATCACACACACTAAATAGTGCACTTTCAATGCATTTTCCAACTGGATTTTGCCAGTTCACACAGTACAATGCAGCTGGAAAATGCACTGAAAGTGCATTATTTAGTGCATGTGATCACAGCAGCCTCACTTTAACCAGCTAAGCAATGCCTTTATTATTTGTGGGGTGGGGTGGGTGGGTTAGAATAAATGGTGCAGGAAATGAAATGGATTGGAAATGAAATGAAATAATGAAATGAACTGGATTCAGTTCATTTCAACACGAAGTCCAGCTTACAAATTCCCACTAAGAATGTGCACCTTTATTCTTGATTCATTTTGCTCTTTCAAAAGGTATTTTTTTTCATTATTAAATGCATTTATTTGATTTTGTTAGCTTCCATTGATTGAGAGGAGGATATTATTGACTGTAATTTTGTCCTGTTTGAGTGGAGACAAATTTTTCTGTACTGCACCCCACATGCCAGAAACCCTCTTTATTAGATTTCAAGCTGAGAGAAGACTGCATTTTAGAGACTATTAAATGTATTGCTTACAGAAGCAGATGTTTCTTACAGAGGAAAGTTGGTGGATACAAATCATCATAACGGGGGAATTAGGGTTGCCCCGGTTTAGAGACCCTCTCCCTGCTTCAGAGTCATCAGAAGGGGGAGGGATGGAGGGGAAAATGTCTGCTGCATACCGCATCATTCCCTGTGGGGACCAATTCCAATAGGGTATAATGGAAAATTGATCCACAGGTACCTGGGGCTCTGGGAAAGCTGTTTTAAAGGTAGAGGCACCAAATTTTCAGCACAGCATCCAGTACCTCTCCTCAAAACACCCACCAAGTTTCAAAAAGATCGGATCAGGGGCTCCAGTTCTACGAGCCCCCAAAGAAGGTGCCTCTATTCTTCATTATTTCCAATAGAGGGAAGGCATTTAAAAGGTGTGTGGTTCCTTTAAATGTGATGGCCAGAACTCCCTTTGAAGTTCAACCATGCTTGTCACACCCTTGCTCTGGCTCCATCCAGTATCTCCTGGCTCCACCCCCAAAGCCCCAGATATTTCTTGATTCAGACCTGGCAATCCTAGGGGGAATCTACTCATTACTATATCTAATAGTAAACTATTGCAGGTGTTTCTATATGTCTGTAATGCTCCCCAGATATGCCAAAAAAGTGACCTTCGCCAAAGGAGGGGGAAACCCCAAAATTCCTGATAATGTCTGAGCAGGAACTAGGAGGCGTGGAGTAATGCAAGAAGTCGAGGGTAAATTAAAAAGAAGAAAACGGGAAGCAGGGAGAGGAAACTACTCTGTGCAAGCTTTTTAGAGCTTACAAAATCCTGGATAGTGTTCTGCCAGCTCTGAGTTCAGAAACAGCTGAAGATTTAGGGGGCAGAGATTGTGAAGGATGGACTTTGGCAGTGGAGGGACCTCAGCAGGGTATAATGCCGTCAAAGCATCCATTTTCTCCAGAGAACTGATCTCTCTAGTCTGGAGATCAGTTGTAATTCCGGGAAAGCTCCAGGCCCTACCTAGAGGCTGCCAACCTTGATCCTGGAGCAGATTTTTGAGGGCAGACAGGGTTTGGGGAATGGCTTTCCAATCTGCGTCTCCCCCATAATGCTTTGAGAGCCTGAACATGTCTGCAGCCAGGCCTTGAATTCAGCAGGAGCTCCCAGGAGCACAGCTCCTGAACCTTTCTGACAGCCCCCCCCCCCGGGCCGGATCTGGGGGGGACAGAGGGGGGTGCTTGCCCCAGGCGCCAATGGAGGGGGGGGCACTAAATAGGGTATGGAGTCCATTGTATTCTATGGGACCATAAGATAGAATGGCCCACAAGGGGGTAGGGTTGCAAAGTCCAATTCAAGAAATATCTGGGGACTTTGGGGGCGGAGCCAGGAGACATTGGGGGTGGAGCCAGGAACAAGGGTGTGACAAGCATAATTGAACTCCAAGGGAGTTCTGGCCATCACATTTAAAGGGACTGCACACCTTTTTAAATGCCTTTCTGCCATAGGAAATAATGAAGGATAGGGGCACCATCTTTTGGGGCTCATAGAATTGGACCCCCTGGTCCACTCGTTTTGAAACTTGGGGGGTATTTTGGGGAGAGGCACTAGATGCTATACTAAGAATTTGGTGCCTCTACCTCAAAACATAGCCCCCCTCGGAGCCAATACCCACGGATCAATTCCCCATTATTCCCTATGGGAAACGTTCTCCATAGGGAATAATAGAGTGCCCAGTAGTCATTTCCCTCCCCCCTCACACTTTCTAAAGGGGGGGAGGGCCTCCAAACCAGGGAATCCCCTGCCCTCTCCCTCTCTCTCTCACACACAAATACTTACTGGGTCTTGTTCCTGCAGAATTTTGCTTGATCTGAAAACGAAAGCAAAACAAGGGAGGGGCCGTTCTCTGAAGCCCTTCCTGTTTCCTGCTTCCTGCTCAGCCTTAAAGGCACATATTTTAAAAACGGACGTGCAGGAGCTCTAAAACTACATGGTGACTGTGGGGGCGGGGCTTCCCCCGCCGGCCAGCTGGCTGGGGGCGGGGAGAAGCCTGTAAAAACGGGGGATCCCCCACTGGGACCTGGGGATTGGGAAGCCTATAAGGGGGTGCCATTTTTTAATTTTGCCCCCCCCCTCAAAAAACATGTAGGTCTGGTCCTGCCCCCCCCCCTTCCTATCTACCTTGTCCATTGCATAGTAGATGCAGCTGCATAACTATCTCTGGATAGTTTTCTACAAAACGACCTCTGTCTACATAGGGTTGCCAAGTCCAATTCAATAAATATCTGGGGACTTTGGGGGTGGAGCCAGGAGACATTGGGGGTGGAGCCAGGAGCAAGGGTGTGATAAGCAGAATTGAACTCCAAGGGAGTTCTGGCCATCACATTTAAAGGGACAGCACACCTTTTAAAATGCCTTCCTTCCATAGAAAATAATGAAAGATAGGGGCACCTTCTTTTGGGGCTCGTAGAATTGGACCCCCTGGTCCAATCCTTTTGAAATTTGGGAGGTATTTTGGGGAGAGGCACTAGATGCTATACTGAAAATTTGGTGCCTCTACCTCAAAAAACAGCCCCCCCCAGAGCGCCGGATCTCCGCAGATCAATTCCCCATCATTCCCTATGGGAATTGTTCATGGAGGTGCATAATGGCTGTGGGGGAGGGGCTTCCCCCGCCGGCCAGCTGGCTGGGGGAGGGGGGAAGCCTGTAAAACCGGGGGATCCCCCTCTGGGACCTGGGGATTGGGAAGCCTATGTCTACAGCAGTGAAATTGGGGGAGGGGGAGGTTTCCATTGTTAATGTGTTGTGAGCAAGGGTTCAGGGAGTTAGGCTCTGTTCTTTCACACACCTTATCTCATTTTGAAGCCTGAAGGGGTTTTCTCAAAGTTCAACATGGGTACTAGAATTATGTCGGCCTAGACAAAAAAAAAAAAAAGGCTTTCGAAAGGACGTTCAAGACATCTATAGGCGGCCTACAAAACCCATTCTGTGGTGCCATCACAAAGCTATGGTATGGGAGAGACAGAGTTTAACTTCCCTCCACACCATTCTTTAGGAAGTAAGATTTTAATACTTTATGGAAGTGAGAGAGGCCTGGTTAGGGTTGCCAGCTCTCAGGTGAAAATACCTGGAGATCTGGGGGTTGGAGCCTTGGAAGAAGAAGGGAGGGAAGCTCAGCTAGGCTTCCCAACCCTCCTGCCCTGGCTGGGGACCCCAGGATTTCCACGCTCTTCCCCCGCCCCCCCCCAAATGGAAGCGGGGGGGAAACGGCGCCAAGGAGCTCGCTTGGCTTCTGGAGGCGGCGGCAAAGGGGCCATGGCGGCCACTGAGATTGCGCGCCAGGTGGTGAGTGCCAGGCAGGCGGGAGGGTGCGCACGGGACTGGGGTGGGCCTCCCTTGGGTGGCTGAGCTTGGCCATCTCGCCTCCTCCGTCGTCTACCTCGCCAAGGCTGCCGGAGCCAGGGCAGCCTGGCGTGCGTCCGCCTGGCAAGCAAGGGGAGGCGACGGCAGATGATGCCGGCTCTCCAGCGGGGTGAGCGAGGAGGAGGTGGCTGGAATGTGCGGGGATGAGGCTGGGTGGGCGCCCTCACGGCTGCTCCGAGGGCGTGGGGTTCGCCTTTCGGAGCCGGGAGGAGGAGGGGGGATGGGGCAGACTCTGGGTACCCTGCGAGGACCCCGCAAGGATCTAGCTGTCCAGGATGAACGCCCATGTCCTCAACACACACTTCCTAGGTCACACTGTGACAGTTCCCCCCTCCCCGTTCTTAGGACATGGCTGAGAAGTGTTTCAATAACACTTCCTTTGAAAAATAATCCATCCCACTCTGTTTTTTTAAAAAAAAATTGGGCTGTGGACAGAACAGGAAGAAGTTAATTACTGTCCAGGGGGGTGTGGTTGTGAGTTCCCAAAAGTTTGAAAAAAATGTTTAATTTTTCATGAAAGAGAAAAGGGCTCTGATCTCCGTTGGAATCCCTCCCTGTTTACACAGAGAGTTTCTATTAGCAGAGTCAACAGCGAGACTCCTGATAGCTCCCTGTCTCTGGGGGAGCTGTTTTTTGAGGTAGAGGCACCAAATTTTTCATATAGTATCTAGTGTCTCTCCTCAAAGTACCCCCCAAGTTTCAAAACGATTGGAGCAGGGGGTCCAATTCTATGAGCCCCAAAAGAAGGTGCCCCTATCCTTCATTATTTTCTGTGGAAGGAAGACATTTAAAAAGGTGTGCTGTCCCTTTAAATGTGATGGCCAGAACTGTTTGGAGTTCAATTATGCTTGTCACACCCTTGTTCCTGGCTCCACCCCCAAAGTCCCCAGATATTTCTTGAATTGGACTTGGCAACCCTAAGCTCAGCAGGGGATAATGTCATAAAGTCCATTGTCCAAAGCAGCCATTTTCTCCAGGGGGAGTGAGCTCTGTCACCAGGAGATCATTTGTAATCGTGGGAGGTCTTCAAGTACCACGTTGTGAGCCAGTTTGGTGTAGTGGTTAAGTGTGTGAACTCTTATCTGGGAGAACCGGGTTTGAGTCCCCACTCCTCCACTTGCACCTGCTAGAATAGCCTTAAGTCAGCCATAGCTCTGGCAGAGGTTGTCAGATAGTGCGTGGAAGTTCCGCGGTTGAGTGTGCTGATAAGAGCAGCCTCGAGGAAAAAATCTACAAGGACACAGTCTTAGTAAGCCAGTTGAAACAGTTGTATTGGGTTGAGCAAAAGAGTGGTTAAAGGCAGTTCCAAAGTAGTCAATTCACAGTTAGACAGTCCAGCCAGTAGAGAAGTACAGAGTCACAAGTCCAAAAGATTAGTCTACACATACCAGGGTCATAGCCTTCAGCAATCAAACGGACAGAGTTTCAGTCTGTAATCAAATAGCTCTCCACGTCTCCAACACTCCTTCCTCTCCATTCACCCAAGGGTGGCCGAGGCTAAAGCTAAGGACTAGGCTGCTGGTTCTTATGGTAGAGCTGGCCTATCAAGTTACACCCCACTTAACTAGCTTCACATGCCTCTCATTAGCTAGTATAGTTGGAGTTACATAATGTTGCATCAGCAGTTTTTCTCTTAAAGTGCCTGATGCTGTCATTCTCCCCTTATGTAACGACATGTACTATACAGGTTAGCTCATCATAACACATTCAGTTTCCTTATACATTCATTTATACATACATGACTTCACTGTATCATTTTCTAAGCCCCAAAGATACACAACTTTCTTTGTGCTTTATATGGGTTTGTAGTTTGGTAAATACATCTGCGATGTTGGCATTCGTTTCACAGTATTCCAGTGCTATCAGTTTGTCATCTAAACATTGCTTAACATTATGAAAGCGCACATCTGTATGTTTAGACCTGTTCTTAACTCCATGAGAGGTTGCTAACTGGATAGCTGCCTGATTGTCTTCCCTTACAACAATGGGATTCATGTGACATATGCCAAAATCCAACAACAGTTGTTTAAACCAGATGATTTCTGTACACACTGCGCTCAACGCGGCGTATTCTGCCTCGCAGGTGGACAGGGACACATGTTTTTGTTTCAGTGATCTCCACCCAATTAGGGCGCCACCCAGAAAGATAGCCATTCCTGTTGTGGACTGTCTAGTTTTAGGATCATTAGCGAAACTAGCATCCGCATAGGCGTACATATTAAGATCACCAGTAGGTGTTAGGAATAAACTCCAGTCTATGGTCTGTTTCAAGTATCTCAATATGTGTTTGGCTGCTAGCCAATGCATCTGCCTAGGATCCTTAACAGCTCTAGCCAAAACATTAGTGGCCATGGCTATATCTGGTCTGGACCAGTTTGCGAGATATGTCAGACTTCCAATCAGGGATTGATATATACCTTGATCAAACAGTGGACTCTGTTCACATTCAGATTCATCACATGGTAGCATAGGATTTTGTACCCCTTTACACTGTTCCATTTTGAACTGTTTTAGTAATTGGGATATCTTAGCCCTCTGTGATACCTTGTACCCATCATTTACTTTGGCAATTTCTAATCCCACATACTGCCTGATCTCTCCTAGATCTCTTACAGTGAATTTTGCCTTCAGAGCATCAATTGTGTCATTCATTATTTTGGCAGTTTTGCATATTAGTGCCAGATCATCAACAAAGATTAGGATGATGGAACGTTGCTCCCCTGTTCCCTTCATGAACACACAGGGATCTGCAACTCCTTGTTTATAACCCATCAGTTTAAGGTTATCCACCAAATATTGGTTCCATTCGAACCCGGATTGCTTTAAGCCATACAGGGATTTCTTAAGCATCCAGCAAGTGTTTGCATTATCACCATCATCTGAGACACCTAGGGGTTTTCTCATATATATGTTGTGCCTCAGTGGTGCATGTAAGTATGCTGTTTTCACATCAAGGTGCCTAACTAAACATTTCTGCTTGGCAGCAATAGTGAGAGCACAAAACAGTGATGTTGCCTTCAAAGTAGGCGCAAAAGTTTCGTCATAGTCTTGCCCCCCCTGTAAAAAACCTTGGGCTACAAGCCTGGCCTTGTACTGAGTAGTACCATCTATGCCAGCTTTCAGCTTATACACCCATTTACACCCTATGAGTCTCTGACCGCTAGGTAGAGTCGTTTCCTCATAGACGTGCTGGTTTTGCAGGGACTCTAGTTCAGACTTCATTGCAGCGCGCCATCCAGCCTGCTCTGCTGCTGATAGGTGCTGTATGCTGTCGTAACTCGAAGGTTCAGCAATCACAGCGCATGTCTGTCCTGGACTATAGCGATCAGGTGGCCTCGTTTCTCGAGCGGACCGCCGAAGAATGGGCTCCTCAGCTGCATCAGACTCAGTCTGTTGTGCTGCTGTCTCAGGTTGCAGAGAAACGCTGGCTCCTGGCGATGAAGGAGTTAACGGTTCTTCCTTGATGTCTCCGTTGCTAAGCGACGGGCTCCTCCTCCCCCTCTCAGGAACGGGTAGTGGCTCTTGTTTCACTCCGGCCGGAATGATTAGAGTTGAGGACGTTCGCTGCCAGCCAACTGTTTTTTCAAGAAAGCTAGCCGATGCGCTAGTCGTTATATTCTTCTCCCCATCGTGGCAGAACCTGAAAGCTCGGTGATTGTTAGTGTAGCCAACAAACAATAATCTTACAGCTTTATTTTTCCCTTTCCTTCTGAGCTCCTTTGGGATGTGGACGTATGCTGGAATCCCAAAGATCCTGACATGCTCTAAGGAAGGTTTCTTGCCGTACCACGCCTCTGCAGGAATCATACCTGTGGCTGACGACCAAGACAAGTTTAGTATGTGAGAAGCACACATCATGCCTTCTCCCCAGTAACTCATAGGTAAATTACTGTCTTGTAACATGCAAAAGCACATATTGGTCAGGGTTTGATTTCTGCGTTCGCAGAAAGCATTATGCTGAGGTCGGTAGGGGGCGGTGCATTTCCTTTCAATGCCGTGCCTCCTGCACAGAGCAATCATCCGCTCATTACAGAATTCAGTACTGTTGTCACTTAAGATAGTCTTAGGGTACTTCCCTGTCTTGCGGTGCACAAACCGAAGCCAATTATGAAATGCTTGGAATGTTTCTGCCTTGGACCTAAGTAGGTAGCAGAATCCATACCTTGAGAAGTGGTCTTCGATGCATAATGCAAATTTGGCTCCGCCCAGACTCCTTATAGGGAATGGACCTATCAGGTCGATGAACACCAGGTCGAGTATGGCATCGGACTGAAATTTGCTTGGTGATTTTGCAGCTGCCGCCTTGGATTTCACAGCTTTGCACACCTCACATTCAATATAACACCCACACGGCTTGGTCTTAATTCCAGCTGCCTGAAGCGTCTTCTTCACTGCCTGGAAATTAAGGTGCCCCAGCCTGCGGTGCCAAAGATGAATGCAGTTATCATGCAGGGGTTCATTAGTACTCACATGCTGTACTGTTTGCTCCTTTTCCAGAAAGTAGAGGTCGCCTTTCCTCTTAGCTTTTGCAGTTATTTCACCTGTACATATGTTACAGTCAGTAGCTGTAAAACAAACTTTATAATTGTGTTCAGTCAATGCAGAAACTGATAACAAATTATAATTTAAGCTTGGAACATAGAGCATTGGGAATTTCCTCCCCAGGCTCGGGATGTTTACAAGACCATTCCCAGCTACATTGGCAGTCAGCCCATTTGCAAGCTTCACGCTCTGACCTTGCGTAGGAGTAAAAGTCTCGAAGAGCTTTCTGTCCTTGGCTATGTGCTCCGTAGCACCACTGTCAATCATGAATTGCTGGCTACTGCTGGAGGAATTATTAGTGATTACATTGCACCCACCTCCTTTGGTAACAGCTGGAGAATGTTTCTTCTTGTTCAAAGAACACTGGCGTTGCAGGTGTTGCTTGCTCCCACATAAGTAGCACTTACGCACAGCTTTTGTTTTCGCTACTACTGCCTTGCACTCTGCCCCTTTAAGAGCCTCTCGGGCAGGAACATTCATTGTTGAATGAAAGTGAGCTGCGTCCTTCCGTCTCATAGCCTCATTCAACAGGCGTTGGGTGATACTGGACACGTTAATATCAGCTTGTGGAATAATGTCAAGATTAGCCACAAATTGGTCATACGTACTGTCCAGAGAACATAGGATTATGTAGGCCTGCTGCAGGGGAGTAAAAATTACCTGCTTGTCCTGCAGCTGGTGTAACATACGAGTCATGTGCTCCAAATGAGTCATCATGTCACCACCGGCCTCCAGACGTGTGGAGAAGAGCTTTTTCATTAAGAAAATGTGTGACCCAACACTTTCTCTCTCATACATCGCCTTAAGTGCATTCCAGCACGACTTGGCTGTGTCAGACCCTTTGATATGAATGAGTTGTGAATCTTCCAAGGTCAAGCTTAGCAATGCAAGCGCCTTCTCGTCATTGCTCTTATGCTTTGCAATTACCTCGGCATCATCCTCCGCATGTAGTGTAGCTATATCTGGGGGGTGTGCCACGTACTCCCACAGCCCCTGGAACTTCAACAATAGGGTGACCTTCTCTGACCATGTCCCATAATTATCTCCATTAAGCCTCTGTATCAAGAAGCCAGAGATATGAACGTTGGACTCCATGGTTGCCTGTAACACAACAAAGTGCCACGCCCCAAACTGTTCGCTTACTCACGAGTAGACCTTCTGGCGAGTGCTGCAGCCGACAGTGCTTACTCTCACGCAGACCACGCTGGGCCCACAACCGATGTCAGATAGTGCATGGAAGTTCCGCGGTTGAGTGTGCTGATAAGAGCAGCCTCGAGGAAAAAATCTACAAGGACACAGTCTTAGTAAGCCAGTTGAAACAGTTGTATTGGGTTGAGCAAAAGAGTGGTTAAAGGCAGTTCCAAAGTAGTCAATTCACAGTTAGACAGTCCAGCCAGTAGAGAAGTACAGAGTCACAAGTCCAAAAGATTAGTCTACACATACCAGGGTCATAGCCTTCAGCAATCAAACGGACAGAGTTTCAGTCTGTAATCAAATAGCTCTCCACGTCTCCAACACTCCTTCCTCTCCATTCACCCAAGGGTGGCCGAGGCTAAAGCTAAGGACTAGGCTGCTGGTTCTTATGGTAGAGCTGGCCTATCAAGTTACACCCCACTTAACTAGCTTCACATGCCTCTCATTAGCTAGTATAGTTGGAGTTACATAATGTTGCATCAGCAGTTTTTCTCTTAAAGTGCCTGATGCTGTCAGAGGTTGTGCTTGAAAGGGCAGCTGCTGTGAGAGCCCTCTCAGCCCCACCCATCTCAAACGGTGTCTGTTGTGTGGGGAGAAGATATGGGAGATTGTAAGCAGCTCTGAGTCTCTGATTCAGAGAGATGGGCGGGGTATAAATCTGCAATTCTTCTGGTTGATAGCCTTAGACCTGGTACTGAGATGGCCAGCAGAAATGAACTCACCACTTGAAGACATTTTGGGGTTGTAGCTTGAAAACCGTATGAAAGACAGAACACATCAGCTAAGCAGGATTGAGTATATCGTTTGAGTGCTTTAAAAATATTTTGTAGATATTGTAAAACGGGTGTATTCACAACCAACACTATTCATTTAAAAGAGAGACGTCAAACAATTACTGAGAATAGAGTGTTACAGGCTCACGAAGACTAGGGACTTGTTCGGTCCATCTAGAATAGCAATCTGATTTATTTTCCAAGGCATGTCTCTGAAAACTATTGTACAAATTCCTTTTTTCAGATAAGGGCAAGGAGGTCAAAATGGAGGGGGGAATACACATTTAACTGTACTTCTCCATAAGAACAATGCATAGGTTTGGGCACTAGATTTCTGCACAGGTACCTCTATGACCTCAAGGAATTCATCCGCATGGTAACTGTCTGACAACAGAATATTGGATGATGGAACAAGTAAATATATTTTCATTATGTGCACACTGTAAAATTGTCACATCTTTTCCAAGAGTAGAAGGCCACTTGTTCCACTCTGTACCTGTTCTGTATTCTGTACCTGTACTGTATTTTTGCTACATCTCTGGGTTCCATTCAACTGCAAATTATGCATTGCAAATTTCTGGGAATGGGGGTTTGTGTGGATGCACATTATAGGACTGCCAAGTTTTTGACTATGTGGCTCCTCCACCCCAATATGCTCTCCTCAACATCCACCATCTCACCTCAAAAGAGAACAACTGGCCTACTTGTTATGTATTGTGTTGTACTGGGGTCTTGTTGCCTGAGCTTGAGACAGGCATTCCTTGCTAACCAGGATCCTGAAGCCTGGAAGAACTGGCCAAGCAGAATGCTAGGCATGTAATGACTTGAAACAAATAGATGCAAATGAAGGATGCTGGAGTGAGCCAATAGGAGTAGCAGTTGCTTGCTAGGGAGGTGTGGTTAACCATGGCCAGAGTGTATATAATGAGTGAAGTGCCTGTGCTGTTTGTAACTGTTTCTTCTTGCAATAAAGCGTTCTTGGTCGATGCAGAGCTGGCTGAACTCACCACTGGCCTCAGAATTGTCAAGAAGAGGGGGCTTCAGTTTGGTGAACTGAGAGAACCGATTTGGTGTAGTGGTTAAGTGTGTGGACTCTTATTTGGGAGAACCAGGTTTGATTCCCCACTCCTCCACTTGCTGGAATGGCCTTGGGTCAGCCATAACTCTGACAGAGGTTGTTCTTGAAAGGGCAGCTTCTGGGAGAGCCCCATCCACCTCACAGGGTGTCCGTTGTGGCGAGAGAAGACATAGGCGATTGTAAATCATTCTGGGCGTTTTCGCACTGACCTTCAAGTGGCGCGACCACCCTCTTCAAACCGGAGGATCTGCGCGGATTTCGCACAAGAAGCGCTGGCGCAGCCAAAAGAGCCGGCGACTTCCGTCGCAAAAGCCGCTCAAACGTTTTCCTGCTTCTTGGCGGTTTCCGTTTGAGCGGGTTTCGCGACGGAAGTCGCCGGCTCTTTTGGCTGCGCCGGCGCTTCTTGTGCGAAATCCGCGCAGATCCTCCGGTTTGAAGAGGGTGGTCGCGCCACTTGAAGGTCAGTGCGAAAACGCCCTCTGAGTTTCTGATTCAGAGAGAAGGGTGGGGTATAAATCTGCAATTCTTCTTCTTCTTCGTCTTCTTTCTTCCCCAGACTGGCTCCCCATGCTCTCTCAGGTCTGAGCTCAGTCTGTGGCTTTCTCCCTAGCAAGGTGTGGTACTTTCCATTCTGGTTTTAATTTCAGAAACTCTCTTAAGTGAAACCAGAATTGAGGAGAAATTGAAACTTATCAGAAAATGAGATTCGGGAGCAATAAAGTTACAGGATGCCAGAAAACTCACTGATCCCTATTGCTCTCCATTTTTGATTTGTATCTGCCCACAGTAATTGCACTTTATGTTAATAACAAAGAAGGGGGGAGGGAGACACTACAATAACTACATTGGGGATTATCCTCCGTTGTGGCCTTTAAGGGTGGCAGACAATGACGGAATCTTGTCGAAAGCCTGTAAAGCTGAAATTAATTTATAGATGACAGTGATTAAAAGAGAAAGTGAGAAAAGATGGAAATTAACAAATCCATCTTCCTTGCCAAGTTTCCATTATGATTATAAAAGGAGAGAGAGAGAGAAATTAGCATTGTGGGTGACAGATGCAATCTGGTACATACTTTCAACCAGTCCTTCCTACCTGGGAAACATCTTTAGGCAGATGAATGGAGAGGCGTGGGAGATGATGCTCTTGCCCTTGTGATGAGAAATCCTTCGGTGATCATGTGGGAGGGGCGGCAGTTTCTAAAAATCCCCTGGGATATTATTGAACATGTTGAAGCCTTTGAACTATGCAGCAAGCAATGGCATTTATTAATTGTGCCGCCTGAAAGTCAAAGCACAACATAGGTCGTTTTCGCACTCACCTCCAGCCGGCGCGACCCCCCTCTTCACCGCGCAGGATCTGTGCGGATTTCGCACTAAATGCTGCAGAGCAGCCTTTTGCGCCGGAAACTCCCATTGCAAAAGCTGCGCAAACGCCAAACTGCTTTTTGGCGATTTACGTTTGAGCGGCTTTTGCACCGGGAGTTTCCGGCGCAAAAGGCTGCTCTGCGGCATTTAGTGCGAAATCCGCGCAGATCCTGCGCGGTGAAGAGGGGGGTCGCGCCGGCTGGAGGTGAGTGCGAAAACGACCATAGTCTCCCTCCGTCTCTCTTTCTCTCTCTCTTGGTATTTTTGTATATGTGTGTGCGTGTGTGTCTGCACCTGGAAGTCATAAGAACATAAGAGAAACCATGTTGGATCAGGCCAATGGCCCATCCAGTCCAACACTCTGTGTCACACAGTGGCCAAAAAAAAAATCACACACACACACACACTGTGGCTAATAGCCACTGATGGACCTCTGCTCCATATTTTTATCCAATCCCCTCTTGAAGCTGGCTATGCTTGTAGCCGCCACCACCTCCTGTGGCAGTGAATTCCACATGGGGGTTTATAGAATAAGACCACCTGGTCTAATTGTTTTGAAACTTGGAGGGTCTTGTGAGGAGAGGCACTGGATGCTATGCTGAAAATTCGGTGCTTCTACCTCAAAAAATGGCAAATAGCAAACCACCCCGTAAAAAGTCTGCTATGAAAACCTTGTGAAAGCAACGTCACCCCAGAGTTGAAAACAACTGGTGCTTGCACAGGGGTCTACCGTTACTTTTACATCAAAAAACAGTCCCCCAAGAGTCCTAGATACCCACAGATCAATTCTCCATTTTACCTTTTGGAAATAGGTTCCATAGGGTATAATGCCCAGCAGATGTCCCCCCACCCTGCTTTCTGAAGGCCCTCCAGTGGAGGGAGGGCCTCCAAACTGGGGGATCCCTTGCCCCCACCTGGGGATTGGCAACTCTGTACCTGATAGACCGATGAGCATTCCCTCAGCCTAACACTGACTGAGAATTTCGTAATATCCCCAGTACGGTATCAGTCACAATGATTTTTCACAGCTCATATTAGGTTTAGCTGAAAAGCTTTAAAGGACATTGACAATCAGGGTGAGCCAAGATGACCATGTTTGTTTGTTTTTGATGATGTTGAGTTTCTATGTTAATTTTGTTGCTTTCTTCAAGCTGTTTTAATACCACTGATATTTATACACTGCTTATATACAGCTTCCTCCCCCTGGTTGGGGAAAAATGCATTCATCTTACTGCAGAAAAAGTCAGTACAAAAAAAAGAAATTGTGGGAAAATACATTCTGGTTCTTTTTTTTTTGCTGGAAATGAAGCTAAAACGGGGACATTCATATCAAACCAGATAGCTTTCCAATTTCAGTCTCTTCTCTAATTGAAGGGGATTGTGCAATTTGCTTTGACTGTAAAATTCAAGAAGGCAGAGGGAGAGTTAGGGTGATCACTAAAGGGATGTCCTGGTTAAAGGAATAATGAGTCTGATTGGAGTTGCTCAAATGCTCACAAAATGAAGGCAGATGGAGGAACTGCCTGGGGATTTATCTGGAATTCTAGGTATCCCATTCTGGGGGTAGGGGGTTGGTGAGAAATCAGATTAAGACTTTTTAGTGTTAAAAATGCAATCACATGCACATCCAACATGATTTAAAGAAAATTATATTGCATCCAAATGTAGTCAGCCAGATAATCTGGCTCTGTGCACAGAGCAATGGATCAGTCTCAGACTTTGAAGAAATTCCATGGTCACAAGTCCACCTACCCAGGCTAATTCCAATTTCTCTTCAGATTTTTGAGTTCCATATCACCTTCTCCTATTTGGGATAGGGCTGCCAAGCCCCAGGTCCGGGAGGGGGTTCTCCCACCTGGGAGGTTCCCAACCCGCCGGCCCACATTGGGCTGGTGGGGGTAACCTCCCCTTACATCGCTGGCATGATGACATCACCCAGAAGTGACATCATCAAAATGGTGGCGCCCATGCGGGGCCACTCTAGGCATTTCCGGGAAAACTCTATGGTTTTCCTGGATGCTCTAGCTATTGGGGAGGTTAAAACGCTATGATGCATAGGTACCATAGAGTTTTTACCCCCCAAATGGCTAGATCGTCCAGGAAAACCATAGAGTTTTCCCAGAAACGCCTACAGCGGCCCCGCATGGGCACTGCCATTTTGATGACATCACTTCTGGGTGACATCATTGCGACATGCGCGCGCTCTGCACGTGAGAGTCCCCCATTGAAGAAAGCTGGGGACTTGGCAACCCTAATCTGGGAAGTGGAACTGATAGACAAGGAATTCTGATTTGTCCCTTGTTTTCTTAACCTTATATCTTAAGTATTCTCCCTATATGAATCCAAGTGCCTGCGATACTCCTCATAGCAATGTCTGCTTTCCCATAGTTTGAAGACAGATTCAGTTGGGTAGCTGTGTTGGTCTGAAGCAACTGAACAAAGTTTGAGTACTTTGGCACCTTTAAGACCAACAAAGCTTCATTTTAGGTATAAGCTTTCCTGTGTATGCACACTTATACCCAGGGGTCGTTTTGTAGAAAAATAGGTGATGGAGCTCATTAGCATAACTCATTAGCATATGCCACTGCCCCCCAGCCAAAAGCAACCCGATGCAAAAAAGGAGAGCCCCAGGCGAGAGAGGCATGCTTGGGCTGACTAGAGATCCAGCCAGCCCAAGCAGGCCTTGCTCAACAGGGGCTCTCCTTGCCCCCCCCCCCCCAAGTCAAAAGGCCAGCAAGCCACCTGCCACCCAAAATCACATAAGAAGTGGAGAAAGGGTGGTGCGGGCTTCTCCAGGGGTTAATGAGGGCTGCTGGGGGTGTGGCAAAGCCCCTGGTGGCTGGCTGGCTGGCTGCCCACTCTCCTAATCCAAGGATTGTTATGCAGCTGCACCTATTATTCAATAGGCAAGGTAGGTGGGGAGGAAGTGGGGGCACTCTCAGAAAGGTGCAGGAGCTGTGCTCCTGTGAGCGCCTGTTGAATCTGAGTCCTGCTTATACCCAGAATTAAACTCTGTTGGTCTTAAAGGCACCACTGGACTCAAACTTTATTTTTCTATTCCATACCTCGGAATTACTTCAGCTCACTCACAGATTAGGGAGAGGGGAGGGAATCCGATCTAATAAACTGAGGCCGTGGATGCCATGGATTTATTATGGCTTTTCCCCTATTGTTTTGCCAGTTTTCCTGGATTCAGTGGCCCCTTTCTTTTCTTTTTCTTTTCTTTTTTGGTAATTAACGTTTGATTGGCGTTTTCCAATTAAAAAAACAAAAACAAAAACAAAATGCAAAGGAACAGGGATGCAAACAACATTGCAGTGCAGTAAATAATATCGACTATGGCTAAGTCAGAAGTAGGTGTAGACAAGATGTAAACCTTGTTGGATAGGAACACAACAGCCACATTAGGGACAAAAAAAGAAAATAAAAGATAGGAAACATAGCAAGTAGATTGACAAGAAGTTACTTAAGATGTCACAATCAATCAATTATGGCATTCAAAGAATATCAGCATAAAGAATAATGTATGCTATATAGCCTGTTACTATTTTAAAGTGTACCTTCTGCAAAAGTTGTATGCACCTTGTGCAAGATGTAGACCACAGTGGCCCCCTTCTTTCATGGAGAGTTCTTCTTAGGTACTCAGAACATTTAAAAAAAACCCCAAAACCTCCTGTACAAGGGCTATGTGAAAGAATATCTCTCTCTGGTTAAACCTTCTATTCCTGCCATTAGTCTCCCCTGGGAAATCTCTCCCTGGGGAAAAACTCAGAATTGGTCTTTACCCATTCTGGAGGGCAACTGCAGCCAATCTCATGCAAGGGTTTGGGAACATTTATTAACTCCCCTCCCAGGGAACACTCCCGCGCATTTCTAGAGCTGCTCGACAAAGTTGCTGCTGTGGATGAACATGTATCCTCATGCACAGAGTGTGAGTTTGTTGATTTGGCAAAGGAAATAATGGTAGACCAGATTAAGTTAGTCACATTAAGACACTGCTTGCTATTTTTCTTACCCATATCTGGTTAGTCCAGGGAGATATTTTTATGTGACCAAAGCTGGGTGAACTGCCCATCATTTTAAGAACTGCCTTTCCTTGATGTAAGTTATTAACCATAGTTTTCTTATCTTAAACAAGATCTTTTAATATATGTTTTTTTTAAAAAACCCTCCTTTTTAGGGAAGATGTGATTGACATAAATGACTCAGACTATAAAAGGGGTATCCAGCAGAAATGCTAGCAACGCACATCATTTCTGATTTGTAGACTCAGATTTTGCATGTAATACGGGCTGGGATGATCTGGGACTTCCATATCATGCCAACTTCCAGGGCTTTTTTTTTTAAGCAGGAACGCAAAGGAATGCAGTTCTGCCTGGCTTGGCATCAGGAGGTGTGGCCTAATATGCAAAAGAGTTCCTGCTGGGTTTTTCCTACAAAAAGCCCTGTGTGGAATGATGGTGATGACTGGGGGTGTGGCATAATTTGCAAATGAGTTTCTGCTGGGCTTTTCCTACAAAAAAAATCCCTGTGCAGAACAATGTTGATGTCGGGGGTGTGGCCTAATATGCAAAATAGTTCCTGCTGGGCTTTTCCTACAAAAGAAGTCCTGTGTAGAACAATGGTGATGTCGGGGGGTGTGTGGCCTAATGTGCAAAATAGTTCCTGCTGGGCTTTTCCTACAAAAGAAGTCCTGCGTATAACAATGGCGATGTCAGGGAGTGTGGCCTAATATGCAAATAAGTTCCTGGTGGGCTTTTTCTATAAAAAAGCCCTGCCAACTTCAAAAGCATAAGAAGAGATTCTCTAAGAATTTCATCAAAAGTTTGTGTGGTGTGACTGAAATTGTGCAGGTTTTCAAAGTGAATGGCAGGGAGGGCACAGCGAGGGCTGCTTTGTATCTTATGCTTATATTAGCCTGAATCATCTGCCTCCCTCCTCCCTCTGTGCTCCCCACAAAAGCTGCTGCTTCTGAAATGACGGAGGCAGCATCCTCTGCCATCCCAGTTCCACATCCTGAAAAGATGCCTCTGTGCATTACAGAGAAAGTTGCACCCCCCCTAAAGTGGGGGGGGGGAACCCCTCCGCACTGTTCTATTCTTGGGAAAAAGTGACTTCAGCTCTACAGAAAACCAAAGAAGGCAGTAAACACAGAGAGGAGACTCAGCAGAGCAATGTAGGAAGAAAAAATAGACATTGAGAGCAAGCTGCAAAGTTCTGGATCGAATCAGGGCTTTTTTTTGTAGCAGGAATGTCTTTGCATATTAGGCCACACACCCCTGATGTAGTCAATCCTCCAAGAGCCTACAGGGCTCTTAATACAGGGCCTACTGTAAGCTCCAGGAGGATTGGCTACATCAGGAAGGTGTGGCCTAGTATGCAAAGGAGTTCCTGCTACCAAAAAAAAGCCCTGGAGCCAATAAAATCACACCCATGGCAGAACAGAAGACAGAGACCCAGTCTGCCTGTTCTTACCTGTATATGATACAGATAACGATCTGTATCATATACAGGGCTTTTCTTGGAGCAGGAAGTCCTTAGCATATTAGGCTGCACCCCTCTAAAGTAGCCAATCCTCCTGGAGCTTACAGTAGGCCCTGTACTAAGAACCCTGAAGCGCTTTGAGGATTGGCTAAATCAAGGGGTGTGGCCTAATATGCAAATGACGTCCTGCTACAATTTAAAAAAGCCCTGATCATACAGATACACACTGGTCTGGATCTTACCCATTCCCTTAGCAAAGTTGGAATCCTTTTACTAGCCTGAGGGAGAAAAGCAGATTTTTTGGGGCGAAAACTCTTCTTGAGTGCCACAGTCCCAGAGCAAATGGAGGGGCTGTGTTTTAAAGTCACATGTTTTTCACATGATATATAGGCTCTCACTAAGCATTCAGTTAGACATGACACTATAAGATCCTTAAGCAGGGCTTTTTCTTACTTTCCTCTCTAGAGGAAATATACAGGTAACTGACAGACTTCATGCCTCATTTTGAGCTCACACAGGTACCAATTCTTCACTAGCAGTTACTCTGCCCTCGGACTTCTGCTTTCCCTGGCTCAAGCGATCAATTCCCCGCCAGTTGCTGTGCAGGCACATTTGGATCTGAGGCTCCCTCCAGTTTCCCTTGTGGCTGCTGGAACTCTAAAAAACAAGAGCAGGAAGTCGCTGGGGAAATTGGAGGGCACCGCAGATGAAAATTCCCCCGTGCAATGAGCTGGGGAAAGCAGAAGTTCAGGGGCACAGCAACTGCTAGTGAGGAATCGGTCAAAGTGAATGTGTTTGAGGTAGAGATGTAAAATTTCTGGAAATTTTGAAGCTCAGAAAAAAAACCAGGTTTTTTCCGTTTTTTTTCCAGGAAAAAAAACAGAAATTTTCGGAAAAATTGAAAAAAAGTGCTACATTAGCACTTCTGTGAATTGTAAATTATGGTTTTATATATTTTATTAGTTTAACTGTGTAAATGATACTGTGAGCCGCCCTGAGTCCGCTTGCGGAGAGGACGGGATATAAGTCAAATGTAATAAATAAATAAATTCTTTTTTTCTTTTTCCTGATTGAAAGCCATTCTGTTACTTTAGGAACATAAAATATGACTATGGACAATTGTACTTGGCATGAAATCACAGCTAGCATATTAAAAATATAGTGTATCAAAACAATTCTTACAAATAGAATTTACTTTCTAAATAATATTTATTTGCGATTGTAACAAATGGAGCAACAATTTCCTGAACTGTTTACTAGTTTATGTGGAACAGACAAAAATACCTCCACAAAACATTTTTTTTAAATCCAGAAGTAACAATTATTCATATTTCCTCTTCACAGTATTAAATAAAAATAAAAAACTTATTCTCATAAAAATAATTGAAAGGCGGGGGGGGGGGGAGTGTATAGAAGGGAGTGTGGGACTAAGTTTCAATGAATGGGCATGACCTAAGACTTGCTTGCCTCAGTGCACAGAAATTAGAATAATCTGATACCATACAGATTTTTTAGAAATGATTTGGAAAATATTTGAACACTTTGTCTTAAAATATTTTATTCATCATGTTAAAATAAAACGTCCCATAATCAGGTCCCCCTCCCTTTCCTTTCCCTTTTTTCATTTTTTCCAATTTTTCAGAAAAAAAACAAACAAGGTTGCAGGAAAAAAATGGAAAAACAACAACAGGTTCCCCCCCAAATTTGTCCAGTTTTTTTCCGGGTCTTCGCATCTCTAGTCTGAGGAGAGGTTTCAGGTTCCAGTAAGGGTGCTTTCGCATGATGACTGTTTGCAACTGGATTCTGCTATTCTTACACTGTAAACATCCAGTTGCAAAGTGTGTTATAGTGTGCGCAGGGCTTTTTTAAATGCAGGAACTCCTTTGCATATTAGGTCACACATCTGGATGCAGCTCATCCTCCTGGAGCCTACAGTAGGTCCTTTACTAAGAGCCCTGTAAGCTCTTGGAGGATTAGCTACATCAGGGGGTGTGACCTAATATGCAAAGGAGTTCCTGCTGCAAAAAATAAAATAAATAAAAGCCCTGAGTAAGACCTAAGACTGCTGGAGGGAGAGTTCAACTCCTTGCACTGCACCACCGTCTGGAACTAAATCAAGGCCCCACAAGTCTACTAGTTGTACAGAGAGAAAAAAAATCTTGTTTTTCAGTGTTCCATCGTTATCACCTTTCCTTGAGCCTTTTCCCTCAGCAGTTAGACTACTGCTAAAGATTCCATGATTTCCTAGCAACTGAACCAATCACTGGCTTGGAGGGGTGAGGAAGCATGATCTATGTGAAGTCTGTTGAGACGGTGCCTTCCATGGTGATTGCAAAGGGGTAGCTATGTTAGTCTATTGCAGCAGAATCAAATACAAGTCCAGCGTGGCACCTCCTCTTAAGTAAGATTCACAGTTTGATTCTCCGCCTATCTGAATAAACGAGTGTGACTCACAAAAGCTCTCACTGAAATAAATGTGGCTAGCAGTTAAGGCACCGCTGGACTCTTGTTCTATTCTGTTGAGACAGACCAAGGAAGAGAACGGGTGGAAAAGGAAGCGATGGTTGGGGCAGAAGAATGAAACATTCCGTGTTCCTTCAGCAGCATCTGATCCCTGAGAATGTGTGAACGTGTGCGGGCCCAGAAGTTTAAGAATGCAACAGATACGACACAAGCTATTGGCAAGGGATGAAGCGAGCGGATCTCATCAGGAAAGATCGTTAAAGTGTGAAGGTTGATTTGTTCGAGACGCAGACATGATGGTCGTCCAGGAGCATATGGGGAAGCAACTGATTGCATCAGAGATGCCAGGGGAAGATTTGCCAGGAGAGGGAAAAAAAAACAGTAGATGGTTTGGAATGCAAATTTAGTAGAAAGCCACTGTCTGTTCTCAGGATTTGTGATACTGATGCAGAGAACTGGGATATGAAATGTAACCAAAACGTGATACAAAAAATGCAACCATCAGCAGTCTTTCTAGCAAAACGTGGGGTTTTTCCACAGCCAACTTACAGCGAGTTCCAAAAAATTCCTCTGCAGCAGGGAAGCAACTGGCTATTCCAGTACTGTCGCTCAAAGAGGACAGCTTTGCTAGCACAAAAGCTAGCACAAAAGACTCTTAGACCGATTTCCCACTCACCTGACCCCACTCTCACACTCCTCTTCTCAGCGGGGCTTCCTTCTGATTTCACACTGCCTGCCCCGGGGCTGCAACCAACATTTGTGTTTTTACGCAGCAAATGGAAACCTCTACAAACCAGTTTCTGTTTGCCACGCAAAAATGCCAATGCTAGTTGCAGTCCCGAGGCAGAGAGTGTGAAATTGGAAGGAAGCCCTGCTGAGAAGAGGAATGTGAGAGCGGCGTAAGGTGAGTGGGAAATAGGTCTTAGATTTAAGATAGCCACCTGAATTGCCTGCTAGCTGGATGAACAGCACAAAGCTACTCAAGTGGCCCAATCACCTGTCCTTTTTTCTTTCAAGAAAGGGATGTGGCAAATAAGGGTCCCCCTACAAAAAGGTGCCCCCTTCCCCCTCTTGGGAAGCTTGATCACATGAAGCTATGAAGATGAACATATGAAGCTGCCTTATACTGAATCAGACCCTCGGTCCATTAAAGTATTGTCTACTTAGACTGGCAGCGGCTCTCCAGGGTCTCAAGCTGAGGTTTTCCACACCTATTTACCTGAACCCTTTTTAGTTGGAGATGCCGGGGATTGAACCTGGTACCTTCTGCTTGCCAAGCAGATGCTCTGCCACTGAGCCACCGTCCCTCCCCAAGTTGCATTGCACTGAATCAGAGCCTTGGTTTATCAAGGTCAGTGTGTCTATTCTGACCAGCAGCAATCCTCCCAGATTTCAGCAAAGAGGTAGAAAGTGTGTGCAGTGTGTGTCCAAGTGTGTGTGAGAGAGACAGAGGCTTTTTGTTGTGTCTCTCCCAAGCAAATCAGGAAGCGGCCACAGAGCTCTCTGTACACCTTTGTGTATGAGAGAAAGTGAATGAGGGAGAGAGAGAGGGAGGCAAGAGGTAGAAAATAGAATGCAGGAAGCAAAGAGCCACTGAGAGAACTGAGGCACAGAACACACACACAGTTGGTGTTACGAAAGACCTAAAGGCATAACATCCAGATTGCAAGACGTCATAGTCCTGCTGTACACCACATTGGTCAGACCACCCCTGGAGTATTGTGTACCATTTTTGGGTTTCTTGTTATACTCATTGGAATGTTTGTTCGAAGTTTCTGTTCTCCACTTCTTGCCACTGGTCTTTGATGTTTGTTTCAAATTCAAGTTTCCCTTTTTAAAGACCATGTGCAACCGTTCATCATTTATATGTGTGACGCACATCACTTACGTCTAATAGAAAATTGACTGTCCCCTCAACAGTTGTTGAAATCTAACAGGGCCACCCACCCAGGTTGAATTTCTGTGTAGGAGAAAATAGGTAGAAAAATAGGACTTTTCTAAAGTAACCAAAAGAAGTTGGGTTTTTTTAAATACACCTCCAAAAAGCAGTCTGATGAGGGCTGAAAATATTCTGGAGGGGACAGGATGTTGACAGCAGGTGGGTGTCTGTTAAAGAGAAAGGGGGAGGGAAGAAATCAGCTCACTCAAGCTGCCTAACGTTTACAGAGCTGTGGATGGGGAGATATGGGGTGGGGTGGTTAGGGTTGCCAATCTTCTGGTGGCGTCGGCTGAGATCGGAACCATGGAGAACATAAGAACATAAGAGAAGCCATGTTGGATCAGGCCAATGGCCCATCCAGTCCAACACTCTGTGTCACACAGTGGCCCCCCCAAAAAAGGAGATTCATAAGTGGGGCTAGAAGCCCTTCAACTTTGCCCCCCCCCAAGCACCAGGAATACAGAGCATCACTGCCCCAGACAGTTCCAACGATATGCTGTCGCTAATATCCACTGATGGATCTCTGCTCCATATTTTTATCCAATCCCCTCTTGAAGCTGGCTATGCTTGTAGCCGCCACCACTTCCTGTGGCAGTGAAGGCGAAAACAGCTGGAAAAAAGCTACCAACTCGCTCCATGTAGAAAATAATTCTTAATGAAATCCACAAAATCCGATTTCTAAGTAAGAGTAAACAATGCAGTGATACAGATAGAACGCCACCCTATGCACGACACAGCTACTCTAAAAAAAAACAACAACAACATGCAGCATTTAAACCGTAGTCCAAAGAAAAATAAAAGAACCGGTCCAATTTCATTTTGGATATGAAGTATCGGGGGACCGTCTTTTGTATTCATAGGTTCAGTAGAGTTGACGTGCCAGAATTCATTTGTTTGGTGATGCTTGTTATTTTACTTTGTTTTGGTACAGCCTCTGTGTGAATCCTCTTCTCCAGGTTTCCCCCTGTTCCCAAGGAAAAATGGCAGTCTCTTGCTGAGTTTGAAGAGGAGGTGAGGTGGCGCCTGCCGTTCTCTTGAAATTACAACTGATCCCTGGAGGGATATCAGTTCCCTTGGAGGAAAACGGCAGCTTCAGAAGGTGGACTCCATGGCATCACATCCGTACACAGCTTCCTCCCTTCCCCATACTCTGCCCTCTCCAGGTGCCATCCCCGAGTCGCTAAGAAACAAAAGGGAGAATCACGGAGAGGTTGCAAACAGGAAAACACCATGATATATTAATGAGAACACTCGTAATTTCTATCAATTTTATCAAATATAAATAAGATGATAATCAACACACAATTTATATAACAAAGTTAACACTGGGTAGGATATATAATGAGCCCCATGATGCAGAGTGGTAAAGCTGCAGTACTGCAGTCGGAGCCCTCTGCTCACGACCTGAGTTTGATCCTGACGGAAGCTGGTTCAGATAGCTGGCTCAAGGTTGACTCAGCCTTCTATCCTTCCATGGTCGGTCAAATGAGTACCCAGCTTGCTGGGGGGAAAGGGTAGATGACTGGGGAAGGCAATGGCAAACCACCACGTAAAAAGTCTGCCGTGAAAACGTTGTAAAAGCAACGTCACCCCAGAGTTGAAAATGACTGGTGCTTGCACAGGGGACTACCTTTACCTTTAAGATATATTAATGACAAGTCCAAAGTGCAAAAAAGTGCCTGTATATTAATGCAATCAAGTTAAAAAATGCTGAAAGTTCCTTTCATAGGTCTTTTTTCATACCAGACTCCACCAACACCATCTATGATGGAGTCTGGTGCCGACTGATGTTTTGCCACGCTGTTTCAAAATCTCTTTGTCAAAGAGGGGGTGTCTGAAGTTCTTCAAAACCTTGCAACATGAAAGTATACAGACGCTCATACAAGCACACAAAAAAACCTTCACATGGTGCCTGACATTCTCTTGAAATTACAACTGATCTTTGGAGGGATATCAGTTCCCTTGGAGAAAAATGGCAGCTTCAGAAGGTGGACTCTATGAACATAAGAGAAGCCATGTTGGATCAGGTCAATGGCCCATCCAGTCCAACACTCTGTGTCACACAGTGGCCAATACACACACACACATATACATACATATACACATACACACACACACACATATATATTATACTGCGGCTAATAGCCACTGATGGACCTCTGCTCCATATTTTTATCCAATCCCCTCTTAAAGGTGGCTATGCTTGTTGCCGCCGCCACCTCCTGTGGCAGTGAATTCCACATGTTAATCACCCTTTGGGTGAAGAAGTACTTCCTTTTATCCGTTTTAATCTGACTGCTCAGCAATTTCATCGAATGCCCACTAGTTCTTGTATTGTGGGAAAGGGAGAAAAGTACTTCTTTCTCTACTTTCTCCATCCCATGCATAACCTTGTAAACCTCTATCATGTCACCCCGCAGTCGACATTTCTCCAAGCTAAAGAACCCCAAGCGTTTTAACCTTTCTTCATAAGAAAAGTGTTCCAAACCTTTAATAATTCTAGTTGCCCTTTTCTGCATTTTTTCCAATGCTATAATATCCTTTTGGAGGTGCGGTGACCAGAATTGTAAACGGTATTTCAAATGAGACCGCACCATTGATTTATACAGGGGCATTATGATACTGACTGATTTGTTTTCAATTCCCTTCCTAATAATTCCCAGCATGGCATTGGCCTTTTTTATTGCAATCGCACACTGTCTTGACATTTTCAGTGAGTTATCTACCACAATCCCAAGATCTCTCTCTTGGTCAGTCTCTGCCAGTTCACACCACATCAACTTGTATTTGCAGCTGGGATTCTTGGCCCCAATGTGCATTACTTTGCACTTGGCCACATTGAACCTCATCTGCCACGTTGGCGCCCACTTACCCAGCCTCAACAGATCCCTTTGGAGTTCTTCACAATCCTCTCTGGTTCTCACCACCCTGAAAAATTTAGTGTCATCTGCAAACTTGGCCACTTCACTGCTTACTCCCAACTCCAGATCATTAATGAACAAGTTAAAGAGCATGGGACCCAGTACTGAGCCCTGTGGCACCCCACTGCTTACCGTCCTCCACTATGAAGACTGCCCATTTATACTCACTCTCTGCTTCCTATTAATTAGCCGGTTTTTGATCCACAAGAGAACCTGTCCTTTTACTCCATGACTCTCGAGCTTACTAAGGAGCCTTTGATGAGGAACATTATCAAAAGCTTTCTGGAAGTAAAGGTAAACAACATCTGTTTGGTCCCCTTTGTCCACATGTTTGTTCACCCCCTCAAAGAACTGTAACAGGTTAGTGAGGCAAGATCTTCCCTTACAAAACCCATGCTGAGTCTTCCTCAATAACTTGTGTTCATAAATGTGCCTACTCGTTCTGTCCTTGATAATGCTTTCTACCAACTTTCTCAGTATTGAAGTCAGACTGACTGGCCTGTAATTTCCCGGATCTCCTCTGGAACCCTTTTTAAAGATGGGGATGACATTTGCTACCTTCCAGTCCTCAGGAACGGAAGCAGATTTCAATGAAAGATTACGTATTTTTGTCAGGAGATCCACAAGTTCAACTTTGAGTTTTTTCAGAACTCTTGGATGTATGCCATCTGGACCTGGTGACTTATTAGTTTGTAATTCATCCATCAGTTGTAGGACCTCCTCTCTTGTCACCTCAATTTGACTCAGGTCTTTCAACACCCCTTCCAAAATTAGTGGTTCTGGAGTGGGCAAACACTTCTCATCTTTCACAGTGAAGACTGAGGCAAAAAATGCCTTCAGCTTCTCAGCTATTTCCCTGTCCTCCTTCAGTAATCTTTTTACCCCTTGGTCATCCAAGGGCCCCAATGCCTCCCTGGTTGGTTTCCTGCTTCTAATATATTTGAAGAAATTTTTATTGTTGGTCTTTATGTTTTTTTGCAATATGCTCCTCATAGTCCCTTTTTGCCTGCCTGATCACAGTCTTGCATTTGATTTGCCACAGCCTGTGTTCCCTTTTATTAATGTCACTTGGACTTGCTTTCCACTGCTTAAAGGAGTCCTTCTTACCTTTTACAGCTTACCTTTTACAGCTTTTATGGTATCACATCCCTACACAGCTTCCTCCCTTCCGGGTACTCTGCCCTCTCCAGGTGCCATTCCCAAGTTGCTGGCAGCAGGGCTGGCCCTGCCACTAGGCAAACTAGGTGATTGACTAGGGCACTGGTCTTCTGGGGCACCGAATTGGGTGCTCCATGTGACTTGGTGACATTATTGGGCGCCAGAAGTTAGCCTTGCCTAGGGTGCCAGACAGTCTAGGACCAGCCCTGGCTGGCCGTTTCCCAACCCAGAGCTGGCCATCCTGGGTGGGGTGGGCTTTCAGGATTATTTTCCCTCTGACTCCCCAGGCCCCCATCAGCTTGTGTAATGCTAGTTGGGAAATGTAAGCTTTTAAAACAAATGTTTAATGTTTTAAAAGGAAAAGGAAAACACATGCACACAAACGAGCAGCTTTTTTAAAAGCAGGAACACAGGTGAACATATGAACGTATGAAGCTGCCTTATATTGAATCAGACCCTCGGTCCATCAAAGTCATTATTATCTACTCAGACTGGCAGCAGCTCTCCAGGGTCTCAAGCTGAGGTTTTACATGTCTACTTGCCTGGACCCTTTTTAGTTGGAGATGCCGGGGATTGAACCTGGGACCTTCTATACTTACCAAGCATATGCTCTACCACTGAGCCACCATCCCTCCATCAGTTCCAGTAGGCTTGGTGTCGGGGTGTGGCCTAATATGCAAAGGAGTTCCTGCTGTGAAACGATAGTGGCAGCACTGGGTATGGCATAATATGCAAATGAGTTCCTGCTTGGCTTTTTCTACCCCCCCAAAAAGCCCTGCAAAAGAGGATAATACAACACAGAAATATACTACAAAGGTTTAAGGGGAAAACCGCACATTTTGCAAGAGTCAACAGGTGGAAGGAAGAGGAAAATACACCCAAATAATCTCATGTTCAAGTAGCGCAAGGGCAGAGGGAAATAGGAATTGGAGCTCTTGCTCAGGTCAAAGCATCCGCGATGAGACATTTGAGATCACCATGGCTTCCAGGTTCTTCCCTTGCCTGTGATGTTGCTGGGACCGCTGAAGCTCCAGAGCATCGAGGGGAGCTGAGATGTTTTCCGGTTTGTGATCTGCCCTAGATCCTAGCAGGAGATGAAAGCAGGGCCCGAGGCAAGTGTGCCACCCCCCCTTGTGAAGGCAGCTGGCTGGCCTGTCCCAGACTATTTTCCTCTCCCACTGTCTGGGCTGGAAAAGCAACCCCGACCTCCCAACGACAAAACAGAGGAATGCGTCAAGGAGTTCAGTCAAGCAGGGCGGGAAGAAGAATGGGGGTAGCATTCCCCCCCCCCCGAGAGACTTGACAGGGGGCCAACCGTGGAACAGCAGACCATGCATGGGGAGAGGAGGGGGAGAAAGAGAATTAAAAACAAGAAGCGCTTAACAAACAAGAACATGTGTCTGCATCTATTAACATTTCCAGCATGGATTTAATTCTCGGCAAGCGTTCCTGCCTACACTGAACCCGGCGCACTGTGCAAAACCTCTTGTTAAGTTGCACGCAAGCCATCTCTCCAGCACATCCTCCAGAGGAATCTTCAAACAGATTCCATAATCTCGCTGATAAATGGCTCTTTTGCAAAATGCTATTTACATGCCGCAACCACAAAACTGGTAAGGTCTCTCAGTCTCTCTCTCTCTGTCTCTCTCCCCCAACATCTCTTAACTCTCACCTCCCCTTAAATGTTGGGAAATGATTCCTTGAGAAAAAAAATGGCTAGCATGAAATAAAAAGATAGGATAGCCAGCCTCTGGCTGGAAATCTCCGGGGATTGCGACTCATGAACATATGTACATATGAAGCTGCCTTGTACTGAATCAGACCCTGGGTCCATCAAAGTCAGTATGGTCTACTCAGACTGGCAGTGGCTCTCTAGGGTCTCAAGCTGAGCTTTTTCACGCCTATTTGCCTGGACCCTTTTTTGGAGATGCCAGGGATTGAACCTGGGACCTTCTGCTTCCCAAGCAGATGCTCTACCACTGAGCCACTGTCCCTCCCCCAAATCTCAAATCTCTAGGTATTCCATCCCTCAAACCTGGAGCTGGAAACCCTAGCCTAGATATTATTCTGGGCTTCATGACTGCAGTCACAGCAAAAGGACTACAGGATTGTCGTAGTCTTTACCAGTGCAAGGGAGTTGGATCACGGGTTGCTTTCAAAGGACAAAAGATGCCTTCTACTTTCTTTCGAATCGTTCCGTAAGGAAAGAGGCCCCACTTTGCACTGGATCCAATGCAACCAGGGTATTATTGTCTCAAAATAATAACTGGGAAGACTCCAGGCAAAACTTTGACGGGGGAGTCCCCTACGTGGTGCCCGTAGGCACCATGGTACCTGCTGACACCTTTCCTGGCGCCCCCCAAATGCTTTTACGAAATAGGCAGGCCAGGCCAGGTGGGGCTTTTGCCCAGCAAGATTTTTTTTTTGGGGGGGGGGGGTTGGATGTGTGTATGTGTGCAGGTGTGGAATTCTAGCAGGAGCTCCTTTGCATATTAGGCCACACTCCCTGATGTAGCCAATCCTCCAAGAGCTTACAAGAAAGAGCCTTGTAAGCTGTTGGAGGATTGGCTACATCAGGGGTGTGTGACTTAATATGCAAAGAAGCTCCTGCTAGAATTCCACTCCTGTGTGTGTGTGTTCGTGTGCGTGCATGCATGCCTGGAAGTCATGGTGACTTCTGGTGACCCCTCCTGGGGAATGGAGGACATTCAGAGGAGTGGCTTGATAGAGCCAGCTCCCATCTCCCACCTCTGCAGGGCTGGATTAACAATTAGGCCAACTAGGCACTGGCCTACAGGCCCCCATGCCTTTAGGGGCCCTGGGCCAGCTTTCCCCCCCTCCAATTTCCACCCTGCTTGCAGCCCTCCCAGCCTGCACAGTCAGCAATAGAGCCATTGCCTGGTGCGGTCAGCAATTTTTGCCTGACTTGCCTGGTGCGGCTGCTGCTGGCATTGTCACCAAGTTTGCCTCTCTCTGTCTCTCCCCCACAGCTTTGTCAAAGGGGCTTTTGAGAAGGTGCTCTCAGGCTGCCACGGGGGCCATGGGTGGCAGGGCAGGTGCTCCGACTCGGAGATGATTCGCAAGGGGCCCTGAGGTTTTGACTGCCTAGAGGCCTCCGCAGGGTTTAATCTGGCACTGCACCTCTGGTATTCCTAAGTATTTGCCAATGTCGGCCCTGCTTAGTTTCTGAGATCTGACAAGATCAGGCTTGCCTGGGCTATCCAGGTCATAGCAAGGATTTTAAATGGCCATTAGAGATTTGATGGGCTGTGCAGATTTATTTATTTTTTAAATCACTGCTTTGCTGGCAAGCTTCCACCACAGCACAAGGATCTTCACTGCTGCAGCTGTTCTATGGCTGGCTCCTAGGGTTCCCAACCCCCAGGTGGGGGCAGGGGATCCCCCGGTTTGGAGGCCCTCCCCCCGCTTCAGGGTCGTCAGAAAGCAGGGGGAGGGGAGGGAAATGTCCGCTGGGCACTCATTATTCCCTATGGAGACTGATTCCCATAGGAAATAATGGAGAATTGATCTGCGGGTATCTGGGGCTCTGGGGGGGGGGCTGTTTTTTGAGATAGGGGCACCAAATTTTCAGTACAGCATCTAGTGCCTCTCCCCAAAATATCCCCCAAGTTTCAAAATGATTGGACCAGGGGGTCCAATTCTGTGAGTCCCAAAAGAAGGTGCCCCTATCCTTCATTATTTCCTATGGAAGGAAGGCATTGAAAAGGTGTGCCGTCCTTTTAAATGTGATGGCCAGAACTCCCTTTGGAGTTCAATTATGCTTGTCACACCCTTGTTCCTGGCTCCACCCCTAATGTCTCCTGGCTCCACCCCCAAAGTCCCCAGATATTTCTTGAATTGGACTTGGCAACCCTACTGGCTCCACCTCTCGCGGCAGCCATTTTCTGGCTGTGCCTGCCATGCTGGGTCAGAATTCCGAAAGTGCACGTCGGCTCAAAAGGATTGGGGGCTGCTGCTTTCAAGGCCGGCCCTGCCGCTAGGCAAACCAGGTGACTGCCTAGGGCGCCAGCCTTCTGGGGGTGACGAATTTGGCACCCTCGTGTGACATGGTGACATTACCAGTGCAGGGGGTGTGCTTGCCAGAAGGTAGCCTTGCCTAGGGTGCCAGGAAGTCTAGGGCCAGCCCTGCCTGCTTTAATGTGTCGACATAACAAACATTTCTTATGGTCTCTTTGGCTCATCAGCTGCCGTACCCCGTGAATAAGGTGAGCAGGTACTACCGCTGGAAACGGCACACATCTTGCTGTACTACGGCACTGTCGAACTCAGCACAGAACTCTGCAGTTAGTGCTGGTGTTAAGCATTTTGCCCTAAAGCAATACAGCAGCTGGAAACAGCCAGAGAGATGCTGCCGTTGCCTCATTATTGCATAAGGGATACGGAGTTTGCACAGCTGGCCACGGTCTTGAGCTGGTAGATCTCAGTGAGGCATTTCCCCCTTCCTGCTTCATGCCACCCAGCCAGTCCCCAGAACGTGGATGATTCCTTTTTGCTGCCACCGTTCTGGTAATTCGTACTCCAGTTCATAGAAAATTACCACCAATGGCGATTTAAGAGTAGAAGCAGTGCTTTTGGTTTGTTTTGTAGCAGGAGCTCCTTTGCATATTAGGCTACACCCCCCCCCCGATGTAGCCAATCCTCCAAGAGCTTACAAGGCTCTTAGTACAGGGCCTACTGTAAGCTCTTGGAGGATTGGTTACATTGGGGAGAGGGGGGGGTGTAGCCTAATATGCAAAGGAGTTCCTGCCACACACAAAAAGCCCTGATAGATTAACCTCAGGGAATAATGGGAAACAGAGCACAGCAGCCAAGAAGGTCAGAGCGCCTGCTCCGGCTGCAACGCCACTGAGGATGTTCTCCGCAGCCGAGAACGAAACGTCTGGAAGAAAAACTTTCTCCAGTAGAACACGGCACTTGAGCCTGAAAGATTCCACAAACCCTAATGATGTTACCAGCCGTGAAAACCTGAAATCTTTGAGAGAGAAAACAGTTCTCTCTCCACTCTGCTCCTCTTCATGGACATTAAAAAAAAACCCCAAACTCTCTGTTATATCTCCTTTACACATCTCCCCCCTCCCCACATGCGTAGTTTATAGCAGAAGGTCAAGCTGTGACTCTGGTCTTTATATATTTACAAGCACAATCCTGGAAGGTGTGGTTTTAATTTCCACCTGAGAATAAGATCACTAGTACAGAAACATTGCACCATTATGGCTGTCGTAAAGATTTCTCCAGGCGATTTCAAGTGAGTGAAACCTTTCCTGGATTGCTCTTAGCACTGCATGCAGATGAATCTTTGGTCAAGTTCCTTTCTGCATAATTCCTTTGGGTTCTAGCACTTTCTCCTACCTGTAGGAAATGCAGACTCTTCAAATTCATTTTTTTAAAAAGAAAGTCCGAAATTTGTGCAAATGCACCACGACCACAAAAATGTCATCCAGTATACAAGGGGCAGGGGTGGGGGGCAGGGAAGGAATGGTGGTTTGGAGAACAGATTTGAAGTAACTCTAGGTAGCCAATTCCATTGTTAAACTACTTTTAGTGTATTGCCCACCACCACCAATGTCCAGTCAGTGTCCTTCCACTCATAATTGAACCCCACACTATTGCAAGTCATCTCCTCTGCTGCTCCCTGCCCTCCTCTAAGTGATAACCTTTCAAGTATTTCAAAACTCCCTGGCTGATGTCACACTAGACTTGTTCCAGGTGGAGAGCCCTTTTGCTCCCGGCACTTCTCTCTGTTTATGTACAAATTGCCTTGGAGCTGTGAGTTGGAGCACCGCTTTCCCGTGGCAAGCAAGATCCTCTTACAAGCAGTTTCTGTTTGCCACGGGAAAGTGGCGCACAAACTCACAGATCCACGGCATCTTGTGTGAAAATGGAGAGAAGCGCTGGGGGGCAAAAGGGCTTTCCCCCCAGAACAAGCCTAGAGAGAAATCGGTCCCTCATTCCCAAGTCCCTCAGCCTTTCCGTATAGGGCTTGATCTCTACCCCCCCACCCCCCCCCCAAAAAAAAAATCCTCATCTCTCTCCTCTGCACCCACTCCATTCTGTTCACATCCTTTTTGAAGTCAAGTCTCCAGAACTGCACATGATACTCCAAGGGCAGCCTGCTCAATGCAGGGTATGCCTGTTTTGCTGACAAGGAATGTATTAACTATGGCGTTCCCACTATTATGCATGGAAATTAGAGAAAGCTAGGAATTCTGAATTGACAAGGTTGATGATTGAATAATTTCTAGCACTACTAGACCTAGAAAATTGCACATAATATACAAGATTGGTCCCCAGAAGAAGGATTAGAGATCCGAAACAGCTTGCAAAGCGAACCGGTTCTCCATTGGACCTTTTTCTCAAATACTGCACTGGAATATAATATAGTGGCTTTGCCCACATAAGGACAGTAGGAGCATTGTGGAGCTTATGAGGTTTTAACTTTGTGCATGACTGATATGCTGGGTATTGTTGATACTCTTTTTGTATTTTGGAGGAAGAATCGTACTGCTACAGCACCAACCCCAAATCAGACTTTTCCCTGCAGCCACTGTGGCCAGACCTGCCTGTCCCGCATTGGTCTTGTCAGCCACCAGCAAGCCTGCAGCAGACGTGGACTACTGCACCTTTCTTAAATCTTCGTTCGCGAAGTCAAGTCGAGATTTTGATACTAACTATTCATTACTAAGTCAGAATTGTGTTTTACATGGAGAGTTTTATCTTCAGTGCAGTGTACGGCAGGACTATGGCATCTTGCAATCTGGTTGTTATGCCTCTGTTGATACACCCAGGACCACATTAGCCATTGTTGCCACTGCATCACATTGGCTGCTCATATTTAGCTTACAGTCCACCCTTACCCCAAGAACGTGTTCACACACAGCGCTACCTGGAAGTGTGTTTGCTACCCACTACTCATACATACTTCTCATTTTCATACTCCAATGTAGATGATGATGATGATGATTACTACTTCGATGACTAGTACTACCACCATCACCATCATCACTATCAGGCATTGTGTGTGAAATAGAAGAAGAATTACAGATTTATACCCCACCCTTCTCTCTGAATCAGAGACTCAGAGCGGCTTACAATCTCTTATAGCCTCTCGCCCCACAACAGACACCCTGTGAGGTGGGTGAGGCTGAGAGGGCTCTCAAAGCAGCTGCCCTTTCAAGGACAATTCCTGCAATAGCTACGGCTAACCCAAGGCCATTCCAGCAGCTGCAAGTGGAGGAATGGGGAATCAAACTCGGTTCTCCCAGATAAGAGTCCACGCACTTAACCACCTCAACAAACTGGCTCTCTACAAGCAGTTGTAGACAGGAGATCCTAACATTATCTGGCAGCCAGAACTTCTAGCTCTTTTAGCACTGTGCACCACTAGGTGCCAAGCTTTTTTTAAGGCAAGAGGCAGTTCAGAGGTGTCTTGCCATTGCCTGCCTCTGCATCGTGACCCTGGTATTCTTTGGAGGTCACTCTTACAAATACTCTCCAGGAGTGACCCTGCTTAGCTTTTAACAAGATCGGGCTTGCCCGGGCTATCCAGGTCAGAGACCCAGATGTAGAACTCTGCAATGATCCTTGTTGAATCGCACCTTATATGTTATATCAGACTGACCTACCTTAACAGGTTGTTTGACAGCTATAAGGCTTACAGCCCTATGAAGTGCTTTATGTCATCCGAAGTACTATAGAAATGCTAAGTGCTTTCTAAAGTCCAAGCATGAAAACCATAAATTCTTCACAAGAGATGAAAATAAACATTGGCAAGGTTTTATTTAGGCGAATGGATGCACATTAGTGTCAAATTCCTTCGAAGTAATGAGAGACAAATGCACGGAAGCTGCCTTATAGTGTGGGAAAGCTTTCCTCTATCAAAGTCAATATTGCCTACTTTGATGGGCAGTGGCTCTCCAGGGTCTCTGGCAGAAGTCATTCCCGTCACCTCCCACCTGATCCTTTTAGCCAGATTGTGCTTGGGACCCTTGGCACACAAAGCAGGATGCTCTGCCACTGAGCCACAGCCCTTCCACCCACACTTGTCACAAAATTGCTCACAGGGGTGTCAGAAAGAACATACGACACACCAATTTTGAGAACTGCTTATCAGCACAAACCCAAACCTGCTTAGGGATGCCAATAAGAACATAAGAGAAGCCATATTGGATCATGCCAGTGGCCCATCCAGTCCAACACTCTGTGTCATACAGTGGCCAAAAAAACAGGTGCCATCAGGAGGTCCATTGGTGGGGCTGGGACACTAGAAGCCCTCCCACCGTTGCCCCTCCAAGCACCAAGAATACAGAGCATCACTTGCCCCAGACAGTGAGTTCTGTCTATACCTTGTCGCTAATAGCCACTGATGGATCTCTATTCCTTATGTTTAGCCAATCCATAAGAACATAAGAGAAGCCATGTTGGATCAGGCCAATGGCCCATCCAGTCCAACACTCTGTGTCATACAGTGGCCAAAAAACCCAAGTGCCATCAGGAGGTCCACCAGTGGGGCTAGAAGCCCTCCTGCTGTGCCCCCCCCAAGCTCCAAAATCCCCAGGTGGGGGCAGGGGATCCCTCATTTTGGAGGCCCTCCCCCACTTCAAGGTCATCAGAAAGTGTGGGGGGGAATGTGCACTCCATTGTTCCCTATGGAGACCGATTTCCATAAGGTATAATGGAGAATTGATCTACCAGTATCTGTCGTTCTGGGGTGGCTGTTTTTTGAGATAGAGGTATCAAATTTTCATCATAGTATCTGGTGCCTCTCTGCAAAACACCCTCCCCGTTTCAAAAAGATTGGATGAGGGAGTCCAATTCTATGAGCTCTCAAAGAAGGTGCCCCTATCCTTCATTATTTCCAAATGGAGGGAAGGCATTTTAAAAGGCATGCTGGTCCCTTTCAATGTGATGGCCAGAACTCCCTTGGGAGTTCAATGATGCTTGTCACACCCTTGCTCCTGGCTCCACCCACAAAGTCCCCAGACATTTCTTGAATTGGACATGGCAACCTTAAACCTGCTTGGATTAGGTGACAGAAAGAAGCAACTGTAAACCGACTCTGCCTGTACCATTTCTCTGCTGCCGGCCAAGTGGAAAAAAATCCCTCTAGGTCCTTTCCCCCCCACCTCCAGTGCCAACGTTTTTGCCCCCCAGCCTTGCCAATCAGGAGGCTCTTAGTTCGTGCGGGGATGCCCTTGGAACAAGTTGCGTGATCGCCGCTTCTCCTTCTCCTCCCCCTGCTCCTTCCCGCTCCCAGGGGGTCAGGCGAGCAACCGAAGGAACGCAATCATTACCCATTAATGGGCCAGTCAATTAAGAGTCTGCCATTGCAGAACGCTTTCTGATTACTCTAATTATCCAATAATTGCATTATCCCATCCAGTGGTGCGATGCCCAGCAACGGCCCACCGGGGGAGAGGGTGGCCTTCATGCTCTTCCGGGTCTCTGCTGTGGATCTTCGGTACTGGTTGCTTTGCATTTGTTCTCTCATGCTGACTTCTTGGGGTCGCATCTAGAAAAAAGAAGGGGGGGGAAAAGAGAATAACCATCTCATGCCCAGCTCCTTTGCATTTAATAGATGCGTGCAGGGCTTGGTTTGTAGCAGGAACTCCATTGCATATTAGGCCACACATCCCCTGATGTAGCCAATCCTCCTGGAGCTTACAGTAGACCCTGTACCAAGAGCCCTGGAAGCTCTTTGAGGATTGGCTACATCAGGAGGGGGTGGCCTAATATGCACTGGAGTTCCTGCTAGGAAAAAAAAAAAGCCCTGGATGCATGGGGCTGGATCCAAACCGAGTTTTCTAGAAACAGAAGGCACTTCCGTCAGAGGAATACAACTTTCTAGGGTTGCCAATCCCCAGTGAGGGGCAGGGGATTTCCCCGGTTTGGAGGCCCTCTCCCCCTGCTTCAGGGTTATCAGAAAGCAAGGTGGGGGGGAAGGGAAATGTCTGCTGGGCACAGAAGAAGAAGACGAAGATGATGATATTGGTTTTATATCCCTCCCTATACTTTGAATCTCCCCATAGAGCACTGCGTTCAGGGACAAAAAATCTGCTGTCCACCCCTGGACCAAAGGAGGTTGCATTTTACACGAGCCAGGGCCTTCTCGGTGGCAGCACCAGAGTTATGGAATGCTCTCCCAGAGGCCATAAGGGCCCTGCGGGACCTTCCTACATTCCGCAGGGCCTGTAAGACCGAATTGTTTCGACAGGCCTTCGATGCTTAAACTGAGAGAGAGCTGCCACCTGACATCAGCTAGAGTTCCCGGTGACCAACCGTCTAAAAAGCAGAACCGCCAACGTAGCAATGGTACAGCACCGTGGAATAGTTTTTTTAAATTTTAATTGTATTAATGGTTTATAGATTTTATTGACTTATTGCTTTAAATCCTGCAGGCGACTGCTGTAAGCCGCCCTGAGTCCGCTTGCGGAGAGGGCGGGATAAAAGTCTAATGTAAATAAATAAATAAATAAGAGTCTCAGAGCGGTCACAGTCTCCTTTAGCTTCCCTCCCATGCACACTTTTTTTCCCCTAACCCCTCTTCGAGGATCACCTGTGCACTTCTCTGCTTGAGTGCACATACCGGGGGAGGGGGGAACTTTAAAAAAAAAAAAAACCCTTTCCGCATCAGGTCCGTGGTTGAGGCACCCTGGCAGTGTGAATGGCCAACTACAGGCTGCTGTTGTCTACCATACCATAGACCTTTATTGGCATTAATATCAGAATACAGTATACTTTAAAACCAACAGTAACACTATAGAATATAATACAACCTTAAAAAAAAAAACCAGCAAAAGTTAAATGACATAAAATAGCTGCAGGCTATGCATGAGTAAAAGCCTCTCTGATTTGGATCGCAACCTGTAAAAAGCAAGCAACGTGAGTAGTGACAAAGTTGTGTTTCCCGTGGAGTAAAAAGCGAACCTTGGCATTGTCAGAAAGGCCTTGATGGTCAGAGAGCAGAGCATCTAGGTATCTTGCTCGTGGACTGCTGTTGTCATCCTGCCGCTTCAACTGCGGCTGCCTGATAGCCTGGAAATGGACCAAACTCAAGTGACTTTTCTGGAGCCAAGGTAAAATCACATCAATTTTTCCAGTGTGATAGCACCCACTGGCGATACTGGGCACGCCCTGGGATGCAGTCGTATATTGGCAGACTATTGCACCCAAAGAAGCTTGATACAATGACATCAGGCTTGATTTCCTTGCACTGCACAGATGTACGTCGGTAATATAGAAGGGGAGGCAGTCCCTGAAAGATGAGCTGGAAATTATGGCAAGCTGTGTGCACCTTGTACATGATTTGGAAATTTAAAAGAAAAAAAGAGAGAATGCTCGAAGCATTCTTGGTCTGCATTTGAATGGGGAAATGGAAAATGATCGCCTTTCTGAGGGATGAATCATAAGCTTCCCTGGGAGGTGGTGGGCTCTCCTTCCTTGGAGGTTTTCAAACTGAGGCTAGATGGCCATCTGACATCAATGCTGATGCTGTGAATTAGGCAGATCATGAGAAGGAGGGCAGGGAGGGTTGCATCAGTGCTTCGTTCTCGTGGCCGTTTCTTACACACCCAAGGAAATGCTGATTGCCACTTTGGGGTTGGTCAGCAATTCTTCTCCATGTCACTTTGGTAAAGGATCCTGGAGGTTTTTGCCATCTTCTGGGCGTGGAGCAGGGGTCCTTGGGGAGCGGTGGTGGTATGGGGGAGGTATCTGTGAATTCCCTGCATTGTGCAGGGGCTTGGACTAGATGGTTCTGGAGGTCCCTTCCAACTCTATGATTCTATGATTGGATTGACATAGGAAACAAGACTAGGCCATTCGGTATTTCTGAAGCTGGAAAGACTCAGACTAGATGGCCCAGGCTAGCCCAGTCTTGTCAGATATCAAGAGAGAAGCAGGATAAGCCATGGTTAATACTTGGATGGGAGACCTCCAAGTAGTCCAGGGTCACTATGCAAAAGCAGGCAATGGCAAACCACCTCTGTTTGTCTCTTGGAGAGCCAGTTTGGTGTAGTGGTGAAGTGTGCGGACTCTTGTCTGGGAGAACCGGGTTTGATTCCCCACTCCTCCACTTGCAGCTGCTGGAATGGCTTTGGATCAGCCATAGCTCTGGCAGAGGTTGTCCTTGAAAGGGCAGCTGCTATGAGAGGACTCTCCAGCCCCACCCACCTCACAGGGTGTCTGTTGTGGGGGAGGAAGATAAAGAAGAGTGTGAGCTGCTCTGAGATTCGGAGTGGAGGGCAGGATATAAATCCAGTATCATCATCATCATCATCATCTTCTTCTTCTTCTTCTTCTTCTTCTTCTTCTTCTTCTTCTTCTTCTTCTTCTTCTTCTTCTTCTTCTTCTCTTTCCTTGAAAGCCCTATGGGGTCACCAGAACTTGGCTGTGACTTGATGCCACTTGTAAGAAAAAGCCCCCTACATGGACATCGTGATCACCAGTATGGTTGCCAGGGTGCCTGGAATTTTGACTCGCACACATCTGCTCTAAGAAGTGGACTTTGCCCACCATTTCTAAGGCTTATGTGGATGCTATAAGCCTCAGCTTTGCAGCAGCGGTCTACATCTCTGGATGGGTGTTAGCCAGAAGTACAGACGAGCTTCCAGCTGCTCCTTGTGTGCCCAGTCTTGGCCACTGCAGTGGAAGAAGCCACGCTGCCATGAACTGTACAGGCAAACAGTGTCCAGCCTGTTTCTATGAGCCAAAGGCTAACACCACCAGAATCCATCTTGTTTTCCTGACTCCATTACAGCAAAGCAAGAGACTTATGTATCCAACAGCTGCTTCAACTTCTGCATAAGGCAATCAAGCTTATCTTAGGCATGGATCCTGCCAGACCGCCTAAGCCTTTGTCTAATGGAACTCAAGACAAAGACTGGTGCCAAGAGAAGACTGAAGAAGAGGAAGACCATCTTCAGCCAGAGCCAAGTTCCTTTGTGTAAACTGGGTGTTAACTTAGGTAGCAATTTGGCCATCTATTGTCACCTTTTTAGATAAGTTTAATAGTCTTAAGCACACCTCCACCCAGTAATTTCCCCCATTCTTTTCCCCAACAGTCATCCTGGAGCCTCCCCCTTGGCCCACTGTTACCTGGACAGCCAATCAGGTAACTAAGGCCAAGTCTGCTCATTGGCTACCTATGAGCGTCCAATCAGGGGTTGCCAAGTAACCGGCTACTGGCTACTGCACTAGTCCAGCCCTTATGGTCACTGCAGAGCCTCCCCTTTTCTGAGGTCATGTACCAGCTGACCACCAGTCATCCACCCCTGTACTTCCCATCCCCTAAGGGCTCAAGGTAGTCTATATAACCTGTAACACAGCTCCCCACATATGTGCATCTAGCAGTACCCCAGTTCCGCTGTCTAGATCCATCCCCAATTCTGGCCACAATTGAAGGTCCCATTTCCCCGTCCTCTTTTGTCGCCATTGGAGCCTTCCTTGAAGACTGCTATCGGTAATTATCACCCTGCTTGTCTACCCATGTGTTGTCTCTATATCTCTCTCTATTTTTCCTAGGACTGTATGTATGTCTCATAAGCACATTGCCTTGTATGTATGCCTATATTTTTCTGGAATAAATTTTAATCGTTTTACTTAATTAGTGTCCCTGATAAATTTAAGCATTAATTTCTGGAAGTGCAATCCTGTATACACAGGTAAAAGATCCTGATTAAGCCAGGTGCCCACCTGACAATTCCCCATCCTCGTTTTGAGGGCATTTTGGCTTACACACTTCCCATCACCATCAAATCTGGGGAGAAGTTCCAATGAGGAGTATGTGGGGCACACCTCCACAAAAGTGATACGGGGGAGGGGGCAGTGTGCAAGACCGGCCCTAGACTGGCATCCTAGGCAAGGCTAACTTCTGGTGCACGCCCCCCACCCTGCAGTGATAACATTGCTGAGTCACATGGGGGTGCCCAATTTGGCACCCCTACTAGGCAGGCGCCCTAGGCAATCACCTAGTTTGCCTAGTATCAGTGTCAGCCCTGGCAGTGTGGTCTCTACACTCAGTTGCACCCCAACACCCTCATCTTCCAGTTCAGCTTTGACTGGCCTAGCAATCCCTTGCTTCTTTTGTTATCTGCCCCTCCCAAGGACTGCCTTTCCACCGATGACCTCCCACCCTCTTGTGATCACCTCCACCCTGACTCCATATGTATCTGTGCTGACTCAGGTAATTGCTTTTAGATGGGCCTAATTAAGAAGCCATTAGTCGACAGCTCCATAGCAGCGTACACCTTGGTCTCCCTATGAGCGGGGAAATGGGAAATTAAGGTAGTACCACCTTTCGGAGAGATGAATCATAAGCAAATGTATCCCCGAGAGCTGTTACTCAGCTCTTGATGTCTGTATCCTCTTAATTCCAAGCCTCATCTCTCTTTTCTCAGAGTTGCCAGTTCTGTAACACATTTTTTTGCATGCAAAGTGATCACAGGAAGGGAAGACCAGAGGACAGAAAGTGACAAATGGCTCCTTATATCTTTGGAAGCCCCTCATAGGGAGCTGGGGCCATCAGATATTAGAAGCTTTTTTTTGGAGGATTGCATAATTTGTGGTATTCCCCTCCCCCTCCTCCTTTCAGCTTTTTCAGGCAACAACCACCACCATCATCATCATCTGCATTGCGGTTTTGCTCCTCCCTTGTGAGAATCAAACTAGCGAATTTCTATTGACACATCATTTTCCGTTTCCTATAAAATGTATGCTTCCCATCAGGGGTCATTTCGTAGAAAAAGAGGTGCTGGAGCTCATTAGCACAACTCATTGGCATATGCCACACACCTCCTGACATCATCGGAAGGTGGACTAATTTATACCAGCTCAGCATCTACCTTAAAAGGCTTCTTGCACAATAATTGTCATAATAAAACCTTATTCCCATCATACTTTTTAAATTACTTTCTCCTATGTGACGACCGTGGCATGCTAAAGATCTCCATCTGTCTGCTTGATATGTTTTGGTTGTTTTCCCATTTTTTGTGGGGGAAAATATTAGAACGTTTGTCAAATTTTAAAGTTCAGCGACATTCTCACAAGGGGTTTGAACAATGGAAGCCCAGAAGCAAGTATCTGGAGTGTGTGTGTGTGGGAGGGGGGTGTTTGAGCAAGAAAGAGCACAATATAATTTAAATGTTCTGGAGCTCCGCTCCTGTGAGCTCCTGCCCAAAATGAGGAGTGCTTCCCATCATATATATTATACATTACATGTATGTGTGAGTGTGTGTGTTAGACATACGAAATGATGTGCAATCTATTTATTTATTTCGAGGGATTTGGAGTCAGTTTTTTTTTTAATTGATTCCATTTTGATTAAAAAGAAAGTCAAAGAGAGAAGATGCAGGAAGGGAGGTTTTGCAGAAGTTCACTCTGCGCATGTTCAGAGAGGTAAGCCAATGTCTTTCCAAACCTTCCTCTCCTCTTGCTGGAGCACCACCCTGTGGCATGTAACATAAAACATAAAAGGGTTGAAGTTACAAAAGGGAGCATTGATTTCTCTTCAGGGGTTGTTCTGTAGAAAAAAAAGTGGCAGAGCTCATTAGCGTAACTCATTAGCATATGCTCCCCCCCTCCCAGCCAAAAGCAACCTCATGCAAGAAAGGAGAGCCCCGGGCGAGAGAGGCCTGCTTGGGCTGGCTAGAGATCCAGCCAGGCCAAGCAGGCCTCACTCAACTGGGGCTCTCCTGGGCTGCCGCCCCCCACGGTCAAAAGGCCAGCAAGTCACCCACCACCCAAAATCACATCAGAAATGGAGAAAGGGTGTCACAGGCTTCTCCAGGGGGTAATGAGGGCTGCTGGGGGTGTGGCAAAGCCCCTGGTGGCTGGCTGTCCGCTCTCCTAATCCAGGGATTGTTATGCAGCTGCACCTACTATTCAGTGGACAAGGTAGGTGGGGAGGAAGAACGGGAAGCCTCAGAAAGATTCAGGAGCTGTGCTCCTGTGAGCTCCTGCTGAATCCGAGGCCTGTCAAAGACGAATCAAAGAGAAACGAAAGAGAAACATCTGTTTTATAAAAGGGGAAGGAGAGGGATCAGTGGCTACATCTAAGGAAGTGAATGGGGGGGGGGCTCATTTCCCCCATAACAACTTCATAATTTGACAGCACAATCTCTGAAACAAGCCCAACGATGCAGCTTTGGGCTGGAGCAGTGAAACACTTCTAAGCATCAATAATGCATCGTCACCAAGATGTTCTCATATGAACTGGGAATGCCAAACAATCAAAGGCTTTATGTATTTAGCAAAGATTCTTCCGTCTCAACAAACATGCATTTATTCATGATTTCACACTCGGCTTCTCTGTAGCAATAAGCGAGCATCCCCATGCTTAACCCGAAACCCCGGGCATGTTTGCGAGCATCCACCGTTTGTGAACGTGACGGGGATCTGCAGGTGTTCACTGGGGATACTTTTTGAGCTTTTCTAATTGTTTCGATAGCTGTGCTGTTTTAAGCTTTTATGCCTTGTTGTGAACCATGTTGGAGTTTATGGGGAAAGGCAAGATGGAAGCATTTAAATAAATGCATGTGAGCAGTTTTATGCATGTCCCCTTCCCTTCCGGTTTTGTCCCTCCTGCAAGATTACATTGTGGAAGGAGTGCATGTGAAATAACCCATTAGAGGGGTGTCAGGAGGAACCCGTTGGAGGGGTCCCACCCCCATGCATCATTGCCCATTTTTGACCTAGTAAACAAAACAAGGAAATTTGGGAGAGGGGAACAACATTGCTGAAGCTGTTACAGTTCCTCCCCCACTTGACAGTCTAGGAATTGACCCAGTCTCAATGGAGAGCCAGTTTGGTGTAGTGGTGAAGTGTGCGGACTCTTGTCTGGGAGAACCGGGTTTCATTCCCCACTCCTCCACTTGCAGCTTTCTTCCATATACCTGGGTTAAATCACAGCTTTGAACAGCTTTGAACAAGAAGTCTTGGCAGGATCTGTGCATTGCCATCAAGATTCCTTTTTGCATCAATACACCCTCCTTTGTATTTGCATGGGTGTGCATCAGTAAAATGCATGGGGAGCCAAAAAGAGAGAAAGAGAGAGAAAGAGAGAAAGAGAGAGATGCAGATGGACCAAATGCATTTTTGAAATCCTCCAAGCTGCCCTGACCTGGATAGCCCAGGGCCAACTCTGGCAAGTACTTGGATAGGAGACCTCCTTGGAATAACAGCAGTCAGGAGGGCAGGGGCAGGCTTTATTCAACCACATCTCTGAATATCCTCCAGATGGTCAGTCACCAGAGGTTGCCATGACTTCCAGGTGCATGCATTCACACACATAAAAATATTGAAGTAAGGAAGAGAAAAAGAAAGAAAGAAAGAAAGAAAGAAAGAAAGAAAGAAAGAAAGAAAGAAAGAAAGAAAGAAAGAAAGAAAGAAAGAAAGAAAGAAAGAAAGAAAGAAAGAAAGAAAGAAAGAAATCCTCCAAGCTAAAGTGGAAAGCAGGCAACGTAGGAGGGAGAATGCCCATTGAATCATCATGGGATGGAATGAGGGGTAATCCACTCATCCGTAACAAAAATGGACAATTGTCCATACGGAGATTATACCGGCCACCAAGTCTGCACACTTCCAGAAAGAGTTACCTCCGTCAAAAGACAACATCAAGTTAGTTCCTCTCTTCCAGGCTCCGGCACTCATGTAAAATGTATGGCTTTTGTTTTCTCTCTCGTGCTCTGTCTTATGCGAGCTGCAGCATCCTCAGCCACACTTTTTTTGCAGCAGTGTGTGTGTGGGGGGTGGGGTGGGTGGGTGGGTTGCAGCAATGGAGGCAAGCTTGCAGTGGAATTGGCTGTACTGGCAGCGAAGCCCCCATACACGGAATGACCTTGCCTGCATGCCAAACTTCGCATGGAACAATAATGAGAAGGCAACAGAACTAATCAATTTGGAACGGGGCCCACTCGCCTCCGCCTGGCTCATGCCGCCTCGCCACTTATCATTCAAGCCGTGTGCGGCGGCTCTTCGTACAAGGCTGCCCTTTCAACACAAACACAATGACTCCTCTTACATAACCCAACAGGCAATTTAGCAGGTTCATAACCTAAAACAGGAGCAGAATTAGGGCTCTTTTTTTTATTTATTGCCCCTTCTTGATTTCCCTTGACCTCCCCTCCTCTTTCGGGTCTATTCTCTTTTGCCAGTTGTATTCTTTGCAGCTTTTGTCAAGAGAGTCACAGGGGCCCTGGCAACGTTGGAATTGGGGAGGAGACTTGCTCCCCCTCCCTGGTGATGCTCTTTCTCCTCATGTCCTCTCCTCTGGCTCTCTCCGCTGTACCTCAATGGAAACAACTTGCAGGCACGCCAGGCTTCTGCAAAGAGCTCTTGGCTAGGCCTCTCTGCTTAATGGGACAGTGTCTGTTATGTATGTGGACTCAAGTGAAGACTTCGGGTGTTCCTGCCTGGCTCATTGGAGCCATACAGACTGAGCTTGGGGATTTAGGAACAATGGGCTGCAGGATCCAAATCTCTGCTGCCCTGGACCAATCACAAGCCCCCACCGGTTTGAATGACCTAATAACGTGTGTGTGCAGGAACCCAGAGATGTATATAGGTTTGGCCCCATTGGCCCAGTTTTCAGTCTTGTAGTGCAGCCACCTACTGTGCTGCACTTAATAAAGAGCTGGTCATCACTTATACTTTGACTCATCAGTGCGTAGAACCCACTATACAATAGTTTCCTAGTGGGGAAACTGGGTACTGCTGCAGATCCTTGGAAACATCTCAGAGGTTTCCTCCATCAGAAGCTCCAAAGAGAAGATCCAGCTAGTGGTGCCAAGGGTGGACTGGCCATTTAACTTACAGGGAAATGTCCTGGTGGGTCACTGCCCTAGAGGGCTGCTGGTGGGCAGGAGCAAGCACAGCCAAGGTCTAACAACTCTGCCAGAGACTCAGGGGCCACTTGGCTCAGATGTTCTATTGGTGGCAGCAACTGGTGTCATTTCACCAATTATCATTTCCCCTGGAGAGCCAGTTTGGTGTAGTGGTTAAGTGTGTGGACTCTTATCTGGGAGAACCGGGTTTGATTCCCCACTCCTCCACTTGCACCTGCTAGCATGGCCTTGGGTCAGCCATAGCCCTGGCAGAGGTTGTCCTTGAAAGGGCAGCTGCTGTGAGAGCCCTCTCCAGCCCCACCCACCTCACAGGGTGTCTGTTGTGGGGGAGGAAGGTAAAGGAGATTGTGAGCCGCTCTGAGACTCTTCGGAGTGGAGGGCGGGATATAAATCCAATATCTTCTTCATCTTCTTCTTCTTCTTCTTCTTCTTCTGCAGCTGCCAGTTTTCAGGAGGGAGCAATGGGGGAGCACTAGGCAGCACTGGCTTGTAGCATCACAGGGTATGGTTGCCGGGCCCCGCATTGGGCCAGTGGGAGGGTGGAATCCTCCCCGATGTCACTGGCGTGATGATATCACTTGCAGTGATGTCATCATGCTGGTAATGTCACGTGCCGGCTGCTCTAGAAACTTCTGGGGAAACTCTATGGTTTTTCCAGATGCTCTAGCAATTTGGGAGGGGAAACTCTATGGTACCTATTGTATGATAGAGTTCTCCCAAATTGCTAGAGCATCCAGGAAAACCACAGAGCTTTCTTGGAAGCTCCTAGAGCTGCCGGTGCATGATGTCGTCGGCACGATGACATCACTTGTGAGGGACGTCATCATGCCCTGCGCGTGCTGCACATGCAAAAACAGTCCCCCACTGGAGGCTGCGGGGGACTTCGCAACTCTACTGGGGGCAGGGGCCCTCTCCTTTGGGGGCTCCCTCTCACTTTGGGGACCCTTCCCTGTTGCCTATGAGCTTGTCAGTGAGGACTTAACTGACAGGAAAAGGAGGCCTAGGTCTGCCTTAGGCAATGCAGCAATGCCACTTCCACCATGCACAGGAAGTGATGTCATCATGTCACCAGTGATGCAGGGACACTTTGGTATGGGGACAAAAACTCTACGGTCAAAATGACTTCTAGCGTAGAGTTTTTGCTCAAATTCCAGACAGTTCCCGTGTTGCCATTATTTTGATGACATCACTTCCTGTGTGGGCCAGATATGATGTCACCACTTTGTCAGCAGCACTAGCCTAGGTTTCTCTTTGCTCCTGGTAAGTCCCTCCCATTCTCCACTGCTTGCCAGGGGGACCTAATGACTCCACAACAGGAGCCACTCAGCTTGATTTGAGGGTTGTACTGAACCAGACATGCGTGCAGCAAGCCAAGCCCCAGTAGCACTGCCAGCATTTCAGGGATTTGCCTTGGACTCATCTGGTGACTGTGCAGGTCTGGGAGGTGATGATTAGGTTGCCAGCAGGAGGGCTGAAGGGTGGAGAAGGCACGGGGGAGCTACATCACATCCAGGTATAATCCAGAAGTGACAACTGGTTGCTCTAGAAATCACCAGAAACTATACAGTTGGGCTTGTGATTCCTAGAGCTACCCATTGTCACTTCTGGGTTGAACCTGGAAGTGACATACCACTGCAGAGGCCAGCAGTGATTTATTTTCCAGCCACTCTACTCTTAGAGACGGCAGGCGACAGAGAAGGTCAGTGAGAGAGAAGCCCAACCCTGCCAGTGCTTTGGTGGATTAGGTAGATACCTGGCCCTGGGGCCAAGCAGAATGGCCTGGTGTGCTGCAGTGCCATTCGTGCACATGTGTGTGTGTGTGGGGGGGGGGGTCACTTTTAGAGCATCATCTGGTCACCTTCTGTGAGATAACTTTTAGCTAGCATTCCTCAAGGGTGTTGAGAAGCTCCCTGGAGATATGTGATGTACCAGGAATGCCAGCCTCCAGGGGAGATCTGGGAAACCCCTATCACTCTTAGTTTGAAACATTTTCACTGACTCCCTGTCCACAAATCTAAATTCAAGTGGCTGGTTTGACACCACAAAAGCCCTTTATGGTCTAGGATCTGAGTACTGAAGGGACAATCTTCCCCCGTATAGACCTGGCCAGATACCACACTCCTCATCTCCTTCTTTGTGCCCCTCTGTGTTCTGGGGTGACCTGGAAAACCACAGTAGGGCTTTTTCAGTGTTGGCCCCTGGTTTTGGAATCCTTTCCCTCTCTTCTGCTCTCCCCATAAGAACATAAGAGAAGCCATGTTGGATCAGGCCAATGGCTCATCCAGTCCAACACGCTGTGTCACACAGTGGCCAATATATGTGTGTGTGTGTGTATATATATGTATACACACACACACACACACACACACACATATATATATACATACACACACACACACACACACTGTGGCTAATAGCCACATGAACTTCTGCTCCATATTTTTATCTAATCCCCTCTTAAAGCTGGCTATGCTTGTAGCTGCCACCACCTCCTGTGGCAGTGAATTCCACATGTTAATCACCCTTTGGGTGAAGAAGTACTTCCTTTGGGTGAAGTACTTCACCCTTTGGGTGAAGAAGTACTTCCTTTCGTCCATTTTAACCTGACTGCTCAGCAATTTCATCGAATGCCCATGAGTTCTTGTATTGTGAGAAAGAGAGGAAAGTACTTCTTTCTCTACTTTCTCCATCCCATGCATAATCTTGTAAACCTCTATCATGTCACCCCGCAGTCGACGTTTCTCCAAGCTAATGAGCCCCAAGCGTTTTAGCCTTTCTTCATAGGGAAAGTGTTCCATACCTTTAATCATTCCAGTTGGCCTTTTCTGCACTTCTTCCAATGCTATAATATCCTTTTTGAGGTGCGGTGACCAGAATTGTACACAGTATTCCAAAGGAGACCACACTATCGATTTATACAGGGGCATTATGATAATGGCATTATGATCATTTATACAGGGGCATTATGATAATGATAATTCCCTTCCTAATAATTCCCAGTGTGACCCCAAGATCTCTCTCTTAGTCAGTCTCACATCTAGTGCCATCACTATCCATCTTATGGCACCAGACCAAGATCTTTTCTTTCTTTCTTTCTTTCTTTCTTTCTTTCTTTCTTTCTTTCTTTCTTTCTTTCTTTCTTTCTTTCTTTCTTTCTTTCTTTCTTTCTTTCTTTCTGGAGGCTTTCAACTCTTGGATGATTGTTTTCATTCGTTTCCTCCCTTTTGTTCTCTGCTGTTTGTTTTGATTTGTTTTTAAGTGGCTCTTGTGAGTTTTCTGTTAATCATAGCTATTTCAATTGCTGTCATCTGTCTGTTGCTGCTTTTGAAATGTGTTGCTTTTAGGAGTTGATGGATGTCGACTGGACTGCTCCTTGTGTGCATCGTATGAAGCTGCCATATACTGAATCAGGCCCTCAGTCCATCGAAGTCAGTATTGTCTACTCAGACTGGCAGCAGCTCTTCAGGGTCTCCAGCTGAGGTTTTTCATACCTACTTGCCTGGACCCTGTTTTAATGTAGGTATTCCTTAGTTACTCTGAAAGCATTTTCGATTTTCTCATGTTTCAATTTCCCCCCTAAATTGTACACATTTTCAACATTATTTATCAATAAATCAGCATTTTGCATAATATACCTACGAGCCTTCTAAATGACATGCATAGTGCCAGGGCTTTTTTGGTAGAAAAAGCCCAGCAGGAACTCTTTTGCATGTTAGACCACACCCCTTGACATCACCACTGTTTCATAAGGGACTTTTTAATAGAAAAAGCCTAGCAAGAACTCATTTGAATCTCAAGCCACACCCCCTGACACCAAGCCAGCTGGAACTGTGTTCCTGTGCATTCCTGCTCAAAAAAAGCCCTGCACGGTGCATATAAAATCAGGAGGGACCATTTTCACTAATTTCTCCTTCCCACTGCAGAACATCATTTTTGTTCCTATACTGTGAAGATCCTCTGCTCCCCAGAAGCAGCTTTTATTTATTTATTTATTTATTTATTGCGGGGGGGGGGGTCTCACCAGGCTTCAGCAGGAGTGGGAGGTGGAAAATTTGTACCAGAAGAGCTCGACTAGCAGTACATTAGATCTAACCCCTTAAGTACACAACCCCTCATGAGAATATAAGAGAAGCCATGTTGGATCAGGCCAATGGCCCATCCAGTCCAACACTCTGTCACACAGTGGTCAAAAAACCCAGGTGCCATCAGAAGGTCCACCAGTGGGGCCAGGACACTAGAAGTCCCAAGGGTGGAATTCTAGCAGGAGCTCCTTTGCATATTTGGCCACACTCCCCTGATGTAGACAATCCTCCAAGAGCTTACAGGGCTCTTTTTTGTAAGCTCTTGGAGGATTGGCTACATCAGGGTGTGCGGCCTAATATGCAAAGAAGCTCCTACTAGAATTCCACCCATGAGAAGCCCTCCTCCTCGAGTACCCTTTATACAAAATCAACAGTAAAGCACCAAAACACCTGACCAAAAATGAAACAACTATGCAAAGAAATGGACAAGGGGATATTTGTTCATGCCTAGTTCAGAGATCTACTGGTTCTAAACATGGAGGTTACATTGAGGCTTAAGAATATTTTCCTCCACCTCTTGTGAGATAATTCCTTTCTTTCTGCTAACCTGGAAATTCTACCAGGGCTACCAATCTCCAGGTAGGGCCTGGAGTTCTAACAGAATTACAACTGATCTCCGGACTGTAGAAATCAGTTCCCCTGGAGGAAGTGGCAGTTTTAGACGTTAGTTCTGTTGCATTGAGCTCCCTCCCATCCTCAAAATCCATCACACACCCCTTCCCAAATCTCCAGGAATTTCCAAAGCTGGAGTTGAGAGCCCTAAATTCTTTCAAGTCTCCTTTTAAAAGGTAATTTAGTGGGCAATCCTGTGCATAGTAACTCCAGTCTAAACACCCTGAATTTCAATGGCTTTTGAACGGAGCAACTATGTGTAGGATTGCGTTGTTAGGCACTCTGAACCGGTCGAAATGCAGAGGAAACTGCTGCTACCTCCTTCAGCATCGCTGCTCCCTCCCAATCCCTCCTGCCAAAGAAATCTGTACCGGAGCCTTTCAGAGAAAAGCTCCCAGTCGCACACGGAAAAAGGCTTCTTTGTATGCGAACCGCAGCACCAATTTTTCAAGATAACCTTTATTTCATGTACTGAGTGTTAGTGCGACTGAGGAAAAAAAGAGAGCGAGAGAGAGAGAGAAAGCCAGATAACTCCTTCACCTGTGGAACATTATTAGAGTTTCTCTCCCTCCATCTCCCTGGCTAAAAAAAACCCCAATGAGTTGGTCCAGCGCATGACAATAAGAGAGGAACAAGCTAGGCAGAGAAAGAGCCCAAATTACATCTCTGTCCACATCTTTCTCTTGGTCCTATCTCAGTCAATCTTTTTTCAGTTCTCCGTCATTCACCAACAAGGCTGGCTTTTTCATTACCCAGTGTCTACTCCCCTCCCATCTTGCTGAATGCATGAAGGTACGTTTGGTACTCACTCCACTTGCAAGCAAGATTGCCCTCTGCGTGCATTGCAGCTGCCCCCATTTGCAGAGGACCATCTCAGTTTTCGTTTGGTAAAAATGAGTCCCCAGCTTTCTGGGGGGCAAGTGTAGATGACTGGGGAAGGCAATGGCAAACCACCCCGTAAAAAAGTTTGCCGTGAAAACATCGTGATGCGACGTCACCCCAGAGTCTCCCTTTCTCACAATACAAGAACTCGTGGGCATTCGATGAAATTGCTGAGCAGACAGGTTAAAACGGATAAAAGGAAGTACTTCTTCACCCAAAGGGTGATTAACATGTGGAATTCACTGCCACAGGAGGTGGTGGCGTCCACAAGCATAGCCACCTTCAAGAAGGGGTTAGATAAAAATATGGAGCAGAGGTCCATCAGTGGCTATTAGCCACAGTGTGTGTGTGTGTGTGTGTGTATATATATATATATATATATATATATATATATATATATATATATATATATTTGGCCGCTGTGTGACACAGAATGTTGGACTGGATGGGCCATTGGCCTGATCTAACATGGCTTCTCTTATGTTCTTATGTTCTTATGTTCAGAGTCGAAAATGACTGGGGCTTGCACAGTGGACTACCTTTACCTTTTTTAAAAATCTCAGTTTTCTACATCCTATTCTAAGTAAATTTCTGGGGGGGGGGCGTTTTTTTGGGGGGTGGTAATAGGTGAGTGGGGGGAGGGGTCCCTTACTTAAATGTGATTAATAAAAGAGAGGCCATTCTTCAAAAGAGGCCCATTCTCCCCCTCTTGCTTCCCAGAGTTTTAAGATGTTAATTTGCAGATTGGGAAAAGGGCACGTTTAGTCTCTAGTGTATGTGTACATCAGTGCGTGAACATGAATTCTAAGGTACCAGGAACTGCTGGGGGGAGAAACCAGGGAGAAACCAGGGAGTACTTTGCTGCCTCAAGTGGTGGATTACTGACACTGCACACTTTGGAACAAAATGGAGCTCTGAGCCTCAAAAAGGTTCTACTTTTCCCCACCAATCAGGCAGCCCGGGACTTCTTTTGAGCAGGAATGCACAGGAATGCCATTCTGGCTGGCTTGCTGTCAGTCCCTGCTGGGTTGCTGTCAGTCCCTTGCTGTCAGTCCCTGCTGGGCTTTTACTACAAAAAAAGCCCTGTGTGGAACAAGGGTGAGATCAGGGGGTGTGGCCTAATATGCAAATGATTTCCTGCAGGACTTTTTCTTCAAAAAAAGACCTGACTCAGCCCATCAGCACCCTGCAACAGGAAGCACTAGAAAAAACCTAAAGCAGGCTGGGGATTCCTGTCCTGTCAAAAGGTCTGATTTCTAGGTAGAATTAGTGCTGCCTTGCTTAATGCTGACTACCTCCAGGATATGTGTGTGTGTGGGGGGGGGGGGGGCGGTGAGGTAAAGTCCTGGTGATCAGCATCATGCTGACCAGGGGTGGAATTCTAGCAGGAGCTCCTTTGCGTATTAGGCCACACACCCCTGATGTAGCCAATCCTCCAAGAGCTTACAAAAAAGAGCCTTGTAAGCTCTTGGATGACTGGCTACATCGGGTGTGTGTGTGTGTGTGTGGCCTAAGATGGAAAAGAGCTTCTGCTAGAATTTCACCCCTGATGCTGACAATGCAATGCAGGGGTTTTTTTTTGTAGCAGGAATACCTTTGCACATTAGGCCATATATCCCTGATGTAACCAATCCTCTTGGAGCTTACAGTAGGCCCTGTACGAAGAGCCCTGTAAGCTCTTGGAGGATTGGCTACATCAGGGGTGTGTGGCCTAATATGCAAAGGAGTTCCTGATACAAAAAAAAAGAGCCCTGATATAATGTCACTGCTGGCACCGACTCAAAATTGATGCCACCGCATCAGGGCGATGGCCTGAGATTCACCCCAAACCCTTTGGATTTTACTGATTTTCCCCAAGTTTGGTGTAGTGGTTAAGTGCACAGACTCTTATCTGGGAGAACCAGGTTTGATTCTCGACTTGCACCTGCTGGAATGGCCTTGGGTCAGCCATCGCTTTGGCAGCGGTTGTCCTTGAAAGGGCAGCTGCTGTGAGATCCTTCTCAGCCCCACCCACCCCACAGGGTGTCTGTTGTGGGGGAGATTGTGAGCTGCTCTGAGACTTTGAATCAGTAGAGGGTGGAATGTAAATCCAATGTTTTTTTTCTCTTTCTATTTGGCTCTCTCTGCACCACCAAGCAGTGGTGGAATAGGCAGGGCCCAAGGCAGGAGTTGTTCCTCTATAGACCTGGCCACCCTAGCTAGAACACTGGGTCAGAAGAATGGATTGTCTGCTTCAGACAGCAGGTGGTCCAGTTTGGAGTGCTCCTTCACACAAAGAAAGAGAAAATCTTTGCAAAAGCAGAATAGCGGGGAGAAAGGTCCAAAGCTTTCCTACTGTGCTGCTGTTTTCATGAATAAGGAGATTTAAAAAATATATAGAGAGAACATTCCAAGGTCTTATTCTCCAGCTGCAGCCTAAAGTGTTGCAATCAGGTCTACCCAACGTTACCATCCTCCAGGTGGGAGCAGGAGAGCTGGGATTACACCTGATCTCCAGCTGCCAGAGAGCTGTTCCCACGGAGGAAATGGCTGCTCTGGAGGGAGGACTACAAGCATAGACAGCTTCAAGAGGGGATTAGATATGCATATGGAGCAGAGGTCCATCAGTGGCTATTAGCCACAGTTTATCATTGGAACTCTCTGTCTGGGGCAGTGATGCTCTATATTTTGGGTGCTTGGGGGACAAAGGGGGAGGGCTTCTAGTGTCCTGGCCCCACTAATGGATCTCCTGATGACACTTGAGATTTTTTTGGCCTCTGTGTGACACAGAGTGTTGGACTGAATGGGCCATTGGCCTGATCCAACGTGGCTTCTTTATGTTCTTATGACTCTATTGTATTGTACCCTGCTGACTTCTCCCAACTCTGCCTTCCCAAGGCTCCATTCTCCCCCCCCCCCCCAATCTCCAGGTGTTTCCCAAGCAAGAGTTGGCAACCCTAGTTCTTCCTCCTCATCACTGTGCCCACTCATCATTTCCCTTGTGCAAACCTTAATGTTTTGTCCTGATCCAATGATTCCCTCTGTCCTCCTGACCACTGACCTTTGGCTTTCTGGAAAACCCTGTCTCCTTTCTAAGGATTGGCAACCTCAACTGGACCTTCTTGGCTGCAGTCATACACACTAAATTAAGGCACTTTCAATTCACTTCCTATGCACTTTCCAACTGGATTTTGCCAGTTCACACAGTAAAACCCAGTTGGAAAGTGCAATCAAAATGGATTGAACGTGCATTACTTATTGCATTTCATCACAGCCCTTGTGATTCTTTCCAGCTTGCTTGACAACACAGTGCAGTCTTGATGGCTGCTTAGAGGGGAGCAACCCCTGGCCTTCTCCTCATCCTCATCCCTAGCTCCTGGTTTCAGGCAGGGCTTTTTCCCTTTGGGGAATGCACTGAAACAGAGTTCCAGAACCTCTATCCGAGATGTCAAGATTTCAGCTCAATGAAAGAGAAGCCATTTGCAAGCCCGGCGCTAGGGGTTCTAGCATCCCAGGCTGAACCCTGCCTCCCCCACCCACCAAGGGGTTTATTTGCCCTCTTCCTGGCTCCCTCTGAAGCAGGAGAGGGCCAGGCATGGGGCAGGATATGCGGCTTGGCCCTCCCCTTTCCCCCCTGACTTTGCCAAGGCTTCCCAAGGTCGGGATGGCAGTGGGAGCAGTGTGTGAGGAGAGGGGGCGCCTCCTGGCCGACCCTGGCCATTTGAGCCTTCAGAGAACATCTAACATTCAGAGACGAAAAGCCCGAGGAACTGTCTTTGATTTGGCGCACTCTCAATACAATAGCTATTTCCTCCAGCAAGCCCGAAAGGGGATTTCCCCACATGAACCTGATTGTCACTCCAGAAAGGTCCTCCTTGTCCGTCAAAGCCATACCATCTTTATGGTTTGTAAAAGCAGTTGGGCCTCCCTTAAAAGTCTTTGATCCAATGGAATCTGTTAAAACACGGTGGCTTCAAGGTCATCCTTCAGCATTAGGTACAAAAATACAAGACCCGAAACAGAATCGAGGAAGTTGGTGACCCATCTAAAGTTTGGAAATGGCTTTAAAATGGAGGTAACTCCATTGCACATGAGAACAGGGCTTCTTCTTTCTTTTTTTTTTTTAAGCAGGAACGCACAGGAACACAGTTCTGGCTGGCATGGTGCCAGGGGGTGTGGCTGAATATGCAAATGAGTTTCTAATGGACTTTTTCTACAAAAAAGCCCGGTGTGGAACAATGGTGATGTCAGCAGGTGTGACCTAATGCACAAATGAGTTCCTGCTGGACTTTTTCAACAAAAAAAGCTCTGAGAACAAGCTTGTTTCAAAGAATACTGTGTGTTTCTCCTACATCCCCCCCCCCCGGAGAGTTCTGGTAACTCTTTTTCCAGGGAAAAACAAAACCCTGGAACTTTCAGGATTCCCTTCTCCCAGCTCTACCTGGCTGCCCCGAAGACTCCAGCTCTGATGAGAGCTTAGCCTGCCATTTCATGCCCTGAAGCTGGTAGGGTACATCCTCAAGGGTTGATAACCTCTCTCAGCACAATTCTATCTTCTAGGATATCTTTAACCACAGAGCAATCATTCTGTTGGCATTTCTATCAAGGGAGGATAGACTACTGAGCCGGCGTTTAATACAGCACACAGAAGGTGGAGTTTAGCCTCAATGAGTAAAAATAGTGCAGGGGATCAGGCGGTGATCCTTGATATGAGAAATGGGATATTGCAAAGACACTTTTGTTTTTTGTTTGTGTAGCACCGGAGGCTGTGCTATGTACATAGGTTATGTATTTCTTTCAGTATGCATTGAAAATATTTTTTGGTTTACCCTTCTTTTTGCTCCATATAGGATAGGAGATAGCAATCAGTCAAGGGAAGAAAGAACACGATAAAATGGCAAGATAATAACTGTCAAAACTTTTAAAATATCACAGTGGTAGAGGATCTGCTTGGTAAGCAGAAGATCCCAGGTTCAATCCCTGGCATCTCCAACTAAAAAGGGTCCAGGCAAGTAGGTGTGAAAAACCTCAGCTTCCCTGGAGAGCCACTGCCAGTCTGAATAGACAATACTCCCCATTGGCTAGCTTACAAAAGGCATTAATCTTTTTAAACTACTTCTCCAAGCCAAGTCAGCTGGTGCATTGGAAATTAAAGTTGCTTTCTTTCCACCTCCCCATCTATTTTCCTCCCTCCCTCCCTCCCTTCCTTCCTTCCTTCCTTCCTTCCTTCCTTCCTTCCTTCCTTCCTTCCTTCCTTCCTTCCTTCCTTCCTTCCTTCCTTCCTTCCTTCCTTCCTTCCTTCCTTCCTTCCTTCCTTCCTTCCTTCCTGTGGCTCTCTCACCCATCTGACAGTTCACTCCCAATAAAGTGTGCTCAGGATTCTAGCTGTAGTTTCCCTCTCCACAGCTGTGTCCTTGTTCCATTCTACATAGTAGAATCAAAAGTGAGAAAACCAATCATTCAGTTCTTTATAAAGACTTTTTAAAAAGTCTAACCATTTTCACATTTCTCTGTGTTATCCACAGGCCTTTTTATTCTTAAGCAGGAACACACAGGAATGCAGATTGAGCTGGCTTGGCATTAGGGGGTGTGGCCTAATATGCAAATGAGTCCCTGCTGGGCTTTTTCTACACAAAAGCTCTGATCAAAACAATGGTGAGTCAGGGATGTGGCTTAATAGGCACATGAGTTCCTGCTGGGCTTTATCTACACACACAAAAAAAGCCCTGTGTGAAACAATGGTGACATCGGGATGTGTGGGCTAATATGCAAATGAGTTCCTGCTGGGCTTTTTCTACCAAAAAAAGCCCCGATTATCCAAGTCATTTTGCATATGCACTGGCTAGTGGGAGTCCCAGTGCCAATTAACAAGGACTATTGAGAACCTTGGGAGTAAAGGTGACCATGTTTTTGTCATGGCTATAATGATGACCCTGAGTCAAGAGTGGCTTCTTAAGTTGGTGCTATAGCAGAAGAAGAAGAAGAAGCTCTCCTGCATTATGATACAAAAACAAAAGGGATGTGTGCAGTTTCATATGAGGAGATGTCATTGTTCCTGCCCAGTGACCTGGTGGCCACCAACTGGCAGTGGCTTTGAGATTTGGGATGGAGTTTGAATTCAGAGATCAGAAACAAGCTCAGAGATTGAAACACCAGAGTGGTGCTTTTGTGTGCTATTCCTCTAGGCCTATGGAGACAGCCATGTGGTGCATCATGGGAACCAAGACAATCACACAAACACGTCATGGGTCTTTGTTGAAATCACTACCGAGGGGGTTGCACAGGAGAAAGGGAAGAGCTGGCACACCAAGAAGGAGCTGGGATTCTGACACTCCTTCCTGCCGCACCGGTTGTTTCTCATGAAAGAGACCATACGTCATTCCGGATGGAGTTGGGGCTTAAAACAATAATTGGAATGAGAATTAATGATCTGTTAGGAATTTATTAGCAGCCGGGGTTCTTTTTTCATTATGGTGGCGTGTTCGAATAGCGGGCCAGCTCCACATTGTGTTTAGTTAGCTCAGGGGATTCTCCTCCATGCATAATGCAGCGTTAGCAATTTCACATTGGCGGGGATGTGCCAGGTGGAGAGAAGTTCCGGGGCATACGCACCACCGAGCTCCTTGTGGATATAACCGCTCTGGAAGGTGCCGTGAAGCGTCCGTGCTGCGTCATAAATTACAGGGCAGTTATTCCTTAGTTATTTAGCAGTTAACGGTGTCATTAGTTCCACCGAATGTCAACCCTTGCCAATACATCTTCCGTGAGATGCAAAAATTATAGCTGGATTTTGAAACCCGTCGAGAGGCATGAACGCATTGCGCCAGGCTCCAAAAAGAGGTGATAGGGAAAGGAACAGCAGAGGCAGTGGGTGAGAGTCGAGGAGGCATCAGGGGGTGAGAAAAGAGATTTGCTCCGTGAATTTCAAAGCAGTTTATTTTATAGTCCCGTCATGGGATAAAGCACTTTGCAGGATCATATCCATGCGATGCTTTTTTAAAAAAAGCTGAAGTATGATTTTCTAAAAAAAAGAGCCCTGTGGCGCAGAGTGGTAAGCTGTAGTACTGCAGTCCTAAACTCTGCTCACGACCTACGTTCTATCCTGGCGGAAGATGGGTTCAGGTCGCCGGCTCGAGGTTGACTCAGCCTTCCATCCTTCCGAGGTCGGTCAAATGAGTCCTCAGCTTGCTGGGGGGAAAGTGTAGATGACCGGGGAAGGCAATGGCAAACCACCCCGTAAAAAGTCTGCCGTGAAAACGTTGTGAAAGCGACGTCACCCCCAGAGTCAGAAACCACTGGTGCTTGCACAGGGGACTGCCTTTACCTTTTATGATTTTCTAGCCCTGACCTGGGTAGCCTGGGCCAGCCCTGTAGCTAGGGACCATGGCAGAAGGGGGCTGTGGAGGCCCTTTCTATTGTGCAGGAGGCTGGTGACTTCTCCTGCCGCCCCTCTCGTGTGATTTAGAGCCCACCGATCAACTGATTTGTGGGCCCTTTAAATGGTTTATAATTTTGAAGGCTTATAATATCAAAAGCAACGGCTGCTCCTGGGTTCCACTCCTGCATGTTTTAAATCATACAGGAGGGGGAAGGAGAAGGGCAGCCCTGAAATGCGGGGGAGGGGTGTGTGAGATGGCCCACCAAACTGTCAGAGGGCCCAGCTCGTGGGCCCCTGGTTAGTTATGGGCCTGGCCCATGCAAGCTGGATCTCTTCAGATCTCAGAAGCTAAGTGCCCTCACCAAGCAGGAAGAACACCAAGGAAGTCCAGGGTTGCTCCACAGAGGCAAGCCATGGCAAACCCCCCTGAACGTCTTTTGCCTTGAAAACCCCATGAGGGGTCACCATAAATCAGCTGCGACGGTAGCTCAGTGGTAGAGCATCTGCTTGGTAAGTAAAAGGTTCCAGGTTCAATTCCCAGCATCTCCAACTAAAAAGGGTCCAGGCAAGTAGGCGTGAAAAACCGTGGAGAGCCGCTGCCAGTCTGAGTAGACAAGACTGACTTTGATGGACCGAGGGTCTGATTCAGTAGAAGGCAGCTTCACATGTTCTTAGGCGACTTGACAGCATTGTCCACCAGCGTGCTTTTCTAAAAATACACAAAGCATCCCCCTTGCATTTCCATGGGTCCCCCCCCCCCCCCCGCTTTACCACTCCATGGTCTCAGCTATACATGAAAGCCACATAGACCATCCTGGATGCAATTGCTGTTAAGTACAGCAGGCCTGCGTCAGCTGCACATCACAGCTGCTAGACAAAGGCACATCCAAATGAAGATGTTTGGTGTTTGCTTCCGATCTGATGTGCATTCAATTGCACATCCAAATGATAAAGCTCGCTGTTTCTTCTTCTTCTTCTTCATGGATGACAACCCAAAGGCTTACCCAAACGCAGGAGCTATCCATCTGCTTTCAAAAGGATGCACAGCCAAATGCAAATCAGAATGCAGATTGTTTTCAGAATGGTGATGATCCGAGGGCAGACATGGGCCACTTGCTTTCAACACTTACACCTTTGACGAGCCTTGAAAAACTCACTTAATGGCATATTCTACCGCCAATATCTGTAAACTAGGTAGACTCAGAAAATACCTCTGGGGAAATGAACTGTACTCAAGATGGTACAAAAGTAGGGTTGCCAATCCCCACTTTAGAGTCATCAGAAAGCGGGGGGTGGGGATTGAATGTCTTCTGGGTGCTCCATTATACTCTAAGGAGACCAGTCCCGATACAGTATAATGGAGATTCAATCAGTAAGTATCTGGGCCTCTGCAGGAGCTGTGTTTTGAGACAGAGGAACCAAATTTTCAGCGTAGCATCTGGTGCCTCTCCTAACCCCCCCCCCCAAGTTTCAAAAAGATTAGAGCACGGGGTCCAATTATATGAGCCCCCAAAAAACTGACCCCATCCTCCATTATTTCCAATAAGGGAAGGCATTTAAAAGGAGTGTGATCCCTTTAAACGTGATGGCCAGAACTCTTTTTGGAGTTCATTCATGCTTGTCACAACCCTTGCTCCTGGCTCCACCCCCAAAGTCTCCTGGCTCCACCCCAAAGTCCCCAGATGTTTCCTGAATCAGACCTGGCAACTCTATGGTACAATATAACCCAAAGGCTTGCCAACCTTTAGGTGGGGTCTGGAAACCCCCTGAAATAAAAACTGATCTTTAGACTACAGAGATCAGTTCCCCCAGAGAAAAACGGCTGCTTTGGAGATAGTCTCTATGGTGTTATGCCTCACTGAAGTTTCTCTCCAAACCCTGCTCTCCCAAGCTCCACTCTCAAATCTTCACAAATTTGATAAAGACTTGATTGATAAAAAGATTGATGATGGTGATGATGATGATGACGACAGACGGACAGACGGACAGGTAGACAGACAGACAGACAGTAGCCCTAGGGCATGTGGAGCCCGAGGCAGATTCACAGCTCACCATTCCCCTCTGTGGCACCGCCCTGAGGTATCGCACCCCACTGCCTGCATGGTGGACAAGTGACAGAGAGGAGGCTGGGCAAGCGAGCTACAGATGAGGGGAAGGGGTGGGTGGGCAGAGGAAGACAATGAATGGCAGGGAGGAGGTGAGGTGGGTGAGCTAAGGAGGAGGGGAAATAGTGGTTAGCTGGAGGAAGATGACAGTCGGCAGGGAGGAGATGGGGCGGGTAAGCTATAGAGGAGGGGAAGGGGCGGGCGGGTGAAGGAAGATGACAGATGGCAGGGAGGGGGTGGGCGAGCTACAGAGGAAGGGAAGGGGTGGGTGGGTGGAGGAAGAGGCAAAGTAGGGATTTGTCTAGGGCATGGGGAGGGGGGAGGGCCAATTTGGCACCCCCACCCTCCCGGCACCCTAGGCAAATGCTTAGTTTGCCTAGTGGGTGAGCCAGCCTGATAGATAGATAGATAGATAGATAGATAGATAGATAGATAGATAGATAGATAGATAGATAGATAGATAGATAGATAGATAGATAGATAGATAGATAGATAGATAGATAGATAGATAGATAGATAGATAGATAGATAGATAGATACACACACACATACATATATACATGTGGAAGAGAGTCAGGAACTAAGAGAGGACCAGCTTGTTTCACACCTGCAGAGAGATAATTTAGTCCAAGAGAGAAGAAAAGAAATCCTCCTCATGGCCTTCAGGGAGAACGGGAAGGCAGGCAGACTTACCTTCTATTAATGAGATTGTGCCGAGGAGCCAACGAGTCGAACCAACAGCTAGCGAAGATGGTCTGTGTTCTTAAAAATCAACACAGCTTAGAAAAAGAAATTACCCCAGGGAGTGATGTGTATGGGCAAATCCACAAGAAATATTGTGGAAGAGAGATATTAAGGCACAATAGCCAGTATTTGAGATGTTATTTGACAAGAAGTTTTAATCTGGCAGCGAGGCAACCGGTGTGGGATGTTTTAGAGCACATCTCTAAAACCAGACCAGAGTGCAAAAGAGGTGGCCCTACGGAAGGCTAATAAGCCAGGCAGGGCCCGGATCTCAATAGGGAGCTGATTCCATCAGGTCGGGGCCACGACTGAAAAAGCCCTGGCCCTAGTTGAGACGAGGCAGGCGTCTCTTGGGCCGGGGATGGCCAACAGATGTCGGGAGGCCGAACATAATGACCTCCTGAGCAAGCCAGGACAACTTCGACTTGCAAGTAAAGGATCACATGGGAATCACATTTGGAAGTGCTCCCCTATGGTAAAAACAGAGAAGCCAGCGTCTAACGTAGAGAAAGGAGGCAGAATCTCTTGCCCGGCTTTGCTTATTTTATATTTATACAAGCTAGAACCCACCAGCTGCCACCTGAGACGGTGCAGTCCATTCTGCCACTGGATATTCTATCTAGAGCTGCCATTGCCTAGCATTGTCAAACCTCCAGGTGGGGCCTGGAGCTGTCCTGATCGTACAAGTGACCTCCAGAGTACAAAGAACTCATTTGCATATTAGGCCCCACCCCCCGACACCAAGCCACCTGGAACTGCATTCCTGTGTGCTCCTGATAAAAAAAGACCTGGATATATTCCATATATATTTATTGCTCACAGACCATTTGGTCATAAGCAAATGGCAATGAAAGAGAAAATTCATCAATAATATAGATTTTACAGATACTTATTTATTTATAAGTATATTTCTATTCCACCCATTCCCCGTAGGGCTCAGGGCAGAGTACAACATATAATAAAGCAATAAAAGACAATAAAAACATTCTATAAACAGACAACTCAATAGAAGAAGAAGATATTGGATTTATATCCCGCCCTCCACTCCAAAGAGTCTCAGAGCGGCTCACAATCTCCTTTACCTTCCTCCCCCACAACAGACACCCTGTGAGGTGGGTGGGGCTGAGAGAGCTCTCACAGCAGCTGCCCTTTCAAGGACAACCTCTGTCAGAGCTATGGCTGACCCAAGGCCATGCTAGCAGGTGCAAGTGGAGGAGTGGGGAATCAAACCTGGTTCTCCCAGATAAGAGTCCGCACACTTAACCACTACACCAAACTGGCTCTCCACTCGTATTACCATGTCATCACATATTGCCCAGCGTAGCCGTCTCACATCATGACAGTTTTTATTCCATTTCCTAGCACAGATGACAGTGCTGGCCAGGGAGGCCAACCAGATCAAGAATAGATGCCCGCAGCCTCAGCTAAAAGCCTGGTGGAACAGCTCCGTTTTACAGGCCCTACGGAAGGCTAATACGCCAGGTAGGGCCCGGATCTCAATAGGGAGCTGATTCCATCAGGTCGGGGCCACGACTGAAAAAGCCCTGGCCCTAGTTGAGACGAGGCAGGCGTCTCTTGGGCCGGGGATGGCCAACAGATGTCGGGAGGCCAAACATAACGACCTCCTGAGCATATATGGAAGGAGATGGTCCCGCAGGTATGTTGGTCCCAGGCCGCGTAAGGCTTTAAACGTTAGAACGAAAACCTTAAAGCGGATCCAGTACTCAATGGGCAGCCAGTGCAGACTGCAGAGCGCCGGCCAAATGCCACCCATTATTATTTTACAAGATAAACGTTGAAAAGCCCTTGATAGAATAAACATTAAATCAACAATTAAAAAAAATAATAAACCCTGATTATTATTATTATTATTATTATTATTATTATTATTATTATTATTATTATTATTATTATTATTATTATTATTATTATTATTGTTAAAAAATGTTAAATGTTCCCTTGCATCCTTTAGTCATATGCAACCACCGTCTTAATGTAGGAATGACATCCTCCTAGCTGGAGACCTCCTGGGATTGCAACTGATCTCCAGGCAAAACAGATCAGTTCACCTGGAGAAAATGTCTGCTTTGCAGGTTGGACCCTTTACGGCATTATACCCCCACTGAAGTTCCTCCCCTCTAAACCCTGTCCTCAGGCTACACACCCCCATATCTCCAGGTATTTCAAACCGAGAGCTGGCAACCCTATCATAACAGGGGACTGCAATTTTAAAAACACCATGGGGCAGGCTAGGCTTCCCAATCCCCAGGTCCCAGAGGGGGATCCCCCGGTTTTACAGGCTTCCCCCCCTCTTAGCCAGCTGGCTGGCGGGGGAAGCCCCGCCCCCACAACCATCATGCACCTCCATGAACGATTCCCATAGGAATGATAGGGAATTGATCCACGGGTATCAGGGGCTCTGGGGGGGCTGTTTTTTGAGATAGAGGCACCAAATTTTCAGTATAGCATCTACTGCCTCTCCCCAAAATACCTACCACGTTTCAAAAAGATTGGACCAGGGGGTCTAATTCTATGAGCCCCCCAAAAAGGTATCCTTCATTATTTCCTATGGAAGGAATGCATTTAAAATTTGTGCAGTCTCTTTAAATGTGATGGCCAGAACTCCCTTGAAGTTCAATTATGCTTGTCACACCCTTGCTCTTGGCTCCACCCCCAATGTCTCCTGGCTCCACCCCCAAAGTCCCCAGATATTTCTTAAATTGGACTTGGCAACCCTAGGGCAGGCCCATTCCCAGCTCTCCCAGCGTCTTGCCAAGTTTGTTTGTAAAAGTCCCACATAAGGTAGGAAAGATCATTCCAGTCCAATTTATTAAATTTGCATGGTTCCTACTGTGATGGGTGTTTCTTTCTGTTTAGCCCACAGGTAAGCGAGCCATTAAGAATACGAAGAGCAGAAAAGGCAGACCATAATAATAATCATCATCAGGAACTCCCTTGCCCGGCTCTTTCTCACAAACACATTTGCAGAGTCATAAAGATATTTTACTACAGTGGAATCTTTAACAAATAATCATTTTACACTGTACAGTTCATCAATAAAGGCAATAACACCGGGTTAGGTAATAAATTAAATATGATGTGGAGTTGAAAGTAATAGCACTCCTTGGCATCAGCTTCTTGTCACATTAAGGGCTCTGGCAAGGAGATTTAATATTTGCCGAACGGGCTGCATTATTGACAAGCTGAGGAGGAACCAGACAGCTAGCAAAATGTCATGTTAATTTTTCAAGAGCTGATATTGCTTTTCTTGCTGATAATGCCACAAACTTTTGGGAGCCTGTTGTGGAGGGGCGGGAAAAAAAAGATGGTTCCTTTTGTTCTTACTCTCCATTCTCTCCCCCCCCCCTCCTGTTTACTGTTAGGATCCTTCATAATTTCACTAGGAAAGCATAAACTCACTGTTTACTTTTGGCACTGAAATGAATGGCTTCAAAAGATGAAACTTAAGGATAGGGAATCACTTGGGTACATTTTGTCTCCACGTATAAGCTGTCTCTCGGTAACTATTTCTCCTGTCTTCTGAAAAGCTCAAGGCCACACACGATTCTCCTCTCCCCCATTTTGTCTTCACAAGAACCCCATAGGGTTGTCCACTAAAGGATGGGAAATTCCTGGAGATTTGGGGCAGTGTTCCCTCTAAGCTGAGTTAGCGTGAGCTAGCTCACAGATTTTTAGCCTCCAGCTCACACATTTTTGTCGTAGCTCAGGAAAAATGGCCCCAGAGCACACTAATTTATGCAGTAGCTCGGGGGTGGCCAATGGTAGCTCTCCAGATGTTTTTTGCCTGCAACTCCCATCAGCCCCAGTCATGGGAGTTGCAGGCAAAAACATCTGGAGAGCTACCATTGGCCACCCCTGCAGTAGCTCACAACTTTAATGCCAATAGCTCACAACTTTAATATCAGTAGCTCACAAAGTAGAATTTTTGCTCACAAGACTCTGCAGCTTAGAGGGAACATTGATTTGGGGATAGATCTTTGGGGAGCAAAAGGAACGCAGCAAGGATGTGATTAGGGTTGCCAACCTCCTGGTAGGTCCTGGAGATCTAGAATTACAACTGACCTCAAGGCAATAGAGATCAGTTGCCCTGGAGAAAATGTCTGCTTTGGAGGGAAGGCTCTATGGCATTCTACCCTGCTGAGGTCCCTTCCCTTCCCAAACCCTGCTTTTCCAAGCTCCACCTCCAAATCTCCTGGAATTTACCAGCCCAGAAATGGCAACACTCAGGCCTCAGATTCAGTGGGAGCTCATAGGAGCACAGCTCCTGAACCTTTCTGAGAGTTCCACCTCCTCCTTCTGAGAGTTCCACCTACTTGTCCATCGAATAGTAGCTGCAGCTGCATAACAATCCCTGGATGAGCTCCACCACCTCTTTTTGTACAAAATTTTCCTGGCAACACTAGACAAGATCCCCCCATCCAACCCATTTGGATTAATCTTGGCATGTTCTGCCCCCTACTTTCTGCTGCCCCTTGTCATGTTTTCCCCTCTTATGATTAGTTTGGCCTTCTGTTTTTATCCCACACTTTTTGGCACTGCAAAAAAAACAAACAACTCCATAAAATTTGACACATTCATGGACATGCAACAAGATGGAGAGAAAACCCCCTAGGATCCCCCTGCCCTGCCCAGGTTCCACAAGTCCACACCAAAAATAATACAATATCCTTCATTGTTATCTATCTATCTATCTATCTATCTATCTATCTATCTATCTATCTATCTATCTATCTATCTATCTATCTATCTATCTATCTATCTATCTATCTATCTATCTATCAGGCTGGCTCACCTTAAGGCTGTCTGTCTGTCTGTCTGTCTCTACACACACACACCCAGCGTTTACTATTTATCTTCCCTCACACATGCTGAGCAGAGGTTCTCATGGAAACAGGTTGAAATGAGAAAGTCAGTTGGGGAGTAACAGCTTTGCTTCTTGGAATGCCCCAAGTGAATATCGGTGGCCAGCAGATTTGCCGGCAAGAGTTCCTGCTGTACAGCAAATAGATTTATTTTACTGTTTGTCTCCTCCAGCTGCTCTCTCTCTCTTTCTCCTAGCCGTGGATTTGGACCACTTTGGAGTTGTTGTGACATCCCTGCGGCCTTTGAGAGTTGGTTGTTCAAAGCTACAAGCTACTAAGCTCAGGTGAGGGCTTATTTTAGAGCATTCTCTACTTCAACTCCAAGCTTAGGCCTGGTCTACACATACAGGAGGAACAGGAATTAGAATGGACTGTACCATTTCAGAATGTTAGAATGGACTGTGCCACTTCAGATTAGTTTATTTAGTTCAGTTTTTAAACTGCCCTTCTCCATGGAACAGGGCTCAGGGTGATGTACATCAAGGAAATCTTTACATAATCATAATAAAACCAAACAATCATAAAAATGTACAATAAATTACCAGTCAGATGGCAATGAAACTGCTGAAGTATGCCACTACATTAGAAGAAGAAGATATTGGATTTATATTCCGCCCTATACTCTGAATCTCAGACTCTCAGAGCGGTCACAATCTCATTTACCTTCCCCTTCCCCACAACAGACACCCTGTGAGGTGGGTGGGGCTGAGAGAGCTATTGCAGCAGCTGCCCTTTCCAGGACAACTCCTACGAGAGCTATGGTTGACCGAAGGCCATTCCAGCAGATGAAAATGGAGAAGTGGGGAATCAAATGCAGTTCTCCCAGATAAAAGTCTTAGCCACTTAACCACTACACCAAACTGGCTCCAGTTCCCACAGGGCATGGATGTATAGAGTTGACAAGTCTTACCTGGCTCTTGTGGGGGGGGGGGATTTCCCTCATGCACGTGAAGCATGCGTGTTGCGATGTCATCATCTGGAAGCGACGTAACCATGCCGGGCATGTTGCGGGGGGAAGCCCTATCACAGGGATAGGGAACGTTGGCTCTCCAGATGTTTTTTGCCTACAACTCCCATCATCTCCAGCCAGCATGGCCAATGGCTGGGGCTGATGGGAGGTGTAGGCAAAAAACATCTGGAGATCCAACATTCCCTACCCTGCTCTAGCATTTTTTTGGGGGGGGGATCTATAATGATCATAGAGTTTTCCCCCAAGTACTTAGAGAGTCCCCCACACACATACACATGCACACACAATATGTTGGGCACAATAATGTCACTTCCGGTGATGTCATTGTGCTGGGCACGTCACAGGTGCTCTTCAGGGGCAGGGCTCCCCAGCTGGCCAGTTCAATGATGGTGGGTTGGAGGCCTCAAAATCAGGGGAACCCCCCCCCCGCCCCGGTGTGAAGCTGGGAACCCTACAGATGTTGTTGGGCAGCAAGTTCCATCAGGTTCCATCAGAAAACACCCTGGCCGAGGACAATTGGAGGTCTCTCGACCTGACCAGGTATTTCCAGAAAGGTCTTATCAGCTGAGCATTCGAAGGATATACCAGGAGAGGCGGTCCCAGCTGTCGGTGGAAGATACCAATTTTGAATGCTTTAAATATTTTTGTAAAGTCTCTACAATAAAAAAAAAATCTAGTACATTAAGGAGAAGGGTTCTCGCCCAGCCCATTTTCTGTAATGCTAATTTTCTAATTATAAAAAACTGGGGGATGTCTGAAGGAAGCATTCTAAAACGTGATCCCCCTGGTCCCCACAATCTGAAAAGCCACCACTGATTCTTCTGTATACCTCCTCATTTCATTGCACATGTGTCAGTACCAAGGCTTTTTTTTGTAGCAGGAACTCCTTTGCATATTAGGCCACACACCCCTGATAAAGTCAATCCTCCAAGAGCTTATGGGGCTCTTTGTACAGGGCCTACTGTAAGCTCCAGGAGGATTGGCTACATCAGAAGTGTGTGGCCTAATATGCAAAGGAGTCCCTTTTACAAACCAAGCCCTGGTCAGTACCACAGTCAGTGCCTGTCCCTCTGATCTCCTATGCTAGCATAAATCATCCTAAACCCCAGCAAAAATTGACTAAGGGTAGCATTGCCCATGCAGCAGTTTAAGGTAGCAAAGCCCTGAGAAGGCAGAATGGACTGCACCACTTCCAGATTGCAGGGGTTGGATTGCAGCTTTGAATTTTTCCATGACATGAAACACTCCTAGCAGATGGGAAACAATCACCTCCCTCTGGTTGATTACCGGGTTGATTTTCAGTTCATAAGGAGTTTTTAGCATAGGGGAGCCAAAATGTGATCGTTCGCCTGCAGCCTGCAGTGGTACAATCCATTTTCCTGTTTTACCAAGCGCTGCCAGCCTCCAGGTGGTACCTGGGAATACCCCAGAATTATAGCTCATTCCCAGACAACAGAGATCAGTTCCCCTGGAGAAAATGGATGCTTTGGGGGACTGATTTATTATTTCAATTTGTATATCACTCCTCCCTCACAAAGTGGTGCACGAAGCAGCTCAATATAGTATAAAACAGACATGATAAATATAGTTAAGAGAGTATAAAAATACAAAACCTTTTAAAAAAAACAACTATTGAAACAGCTAAAAATTTTACAATTAGATCACATGATATACCCCCAAAATTTAAAGTCAATACATTAAAAAATTAACACATATAAATATAGACCTGTGATACAGAAAGTACACCGAATATAATCAAATTTACCATTACAATATTTCCAATTTAAATAAACTCTGTCTCAATAACTAAGTTAAAAAGAAACTGCAATGACACTAAACTGATTTAGAGGCATAACTTATATATCTGCATTACAAAACGAAGAACTCTTTGGGGTGGGCAAAATGGAAGCCAGAATCATTATTTGCTATAAATTCAATTATAGAGGACCACAAAGTTTTGTAGAATTGACACTGTGGCATTGTACCCCGCCGGAGCTTTTTTTGTTGCAGGAACTCGTTTGCGTATTAGGCCACACCCTGCTGATGTAGTCAATCCTCCAAGAGCTTACAGTAGGCCCTGTAAAAAGAGCCCTGTAAGCTCTTGGAAGATTGGCTACATCAGCAGGGTGTGGCCTAATATGCAAAGGAGCTCCTGCTACAAAAAAAGCCCTATACCACACTGAGGTCCCTGTCCTCCCCTCCTCAGGCTCCATTCCCAAATCTCCAGGCACTTCCCAACCTGCATCTGGCAACTCTACGTCCACCATCCCCCACTGCTGGCCAGGGGGAACCTGCCACCCCTATCCTTACCACTTCATTCTATTAAACATGTAGACCAAGCACTTCTGATGCCTTTAAAAGATAAGTGGGCTTGTTCACAGAGGAAAGGTCTATCCAAGATGGCGGGCCCAAGTAGCTTAATCTTAATGGATTGGATTCTCCAGATACTATATGCAAATTTACTAAGTAGGAAGTAAATATGCACCCATTTCCTTATGTTCTGAGTGCAAAAGTCATGAGGACTAGCCCCTTATTTTTGAATTGTGCAATATCTATGTATATGTATAATATATACAAACACACTTATAACTACTTTGTGTAATATACATAAAACATAAACACACACACATTTAGAGCCAGTTGGGTGTAGTGGTTAAGTGCACGGACTCTTATCTGGGAGAACCGGGTTTGATTCCCCATTCCTCCACTTGCAGCTGCTGGAATGGCATTGGATTAGCCATAGCTCTCGCAGTGCTGTCCTTGAAAGGGCAGCTTCTGTGAGAGCTCCCTCAGCCCCACCTACCTCACAGGGTGTCTGTTGTGGGGGACGAAGGTAAAGGAGACAGTAAACCACTCTGAGATTCTGAGATGCACAGTGAAGGGCAGGGTAAAAATCCAATATCTTCTTCCATCTTTGAAATTGGTATAAACCTATGATGTCATTTATGTTCAAATTCTGGATTGCATTGATTCCTTCCTTCAGCCAGCTTACCTTGGTATTCTCATACCCTGCATCACCACAAAACATCTAGCTGCAGACCAGTTTAGGAAAGCATGCACAATTGTGAGTGCATGCTTGCTATTTCATCAGAGATTTCAAATCTGGTGTCCTTAGCAACCAGAAAATATATGCCCTTTACAATACCTAGCCACCGCTGCAATGTACGGCCCTAAACACCTAAAGGCCCCCGAGGCAGCTGTTTGTTTTAGAGACTCCCTACTGTTCATGTATGTGTGTGTGAAGTATCCCTGGAACGAATATTTCCCATGTAAGACCTATTTTTTAATGTTGTTTGTGTGCCAGTAAATCAGAGTGCTTTGTTGTACTGCATGTATAAATGGCACATAACAATCATGCTGCCTGCAGATACAGTCTGCAAAGGAGTCTACAAAACCAACGGTGAAAAGCAAATATTGGAAACCATTAACAAAAATATAAACTTTTAAAAAAATAATTAAAAAAGATCAGGACCATTCATTCATCTCTGCGAATCTCTATCCAGATGCTCCAGAGAGCTGCTCAGGGAGTCTTAGAGCCACTGCTGAGCTGACCACCCCTTTCTGTAGGGTTGCCAGTTCGGGCTTGGAAAGTACTTGGAGATTTAGAGAGGTGGAGTCTGAGGGGCAGGGCTTTTTTTTTTAGCAGGAACACACAGGAATGCAGTTCCTAGAATCCTAGAATCATAGAGACGGAGGAGACCTCCAAGGTCATCTAGTCCAATCCTCTGCACAGTGCAGGAAACCCACAAATACTTACCCCAAATTCACAGGATCTTCATCGCTGTCAGATGGCCATCTAGCCTCTGTTTAAAAACCTTCAAGGAAGGAGAGTTCAAGCAGGTTTGGTGTCAGGAGGTGTGGCCCAGGGCTTTTTTTTTTTAGCAGGAAAGCACAGGAACACAGTTCCGGCTGGCTTGGCATCAGGAGGTGTGGCCTAATATGCAAATGAGTTCTTGCTGGACTTTTCCGACTCAAAACGTCCTGTGTGAAACAATGACGATATCAGGGGGTGCGGCCTAATATGCAAATGAATTCCTGCTGGACTTTTCCCCTGCAAAAATGACTTTGTGAAACAATGGTGATGTCAGGGGGTGTGGCTTAATATGCAAATGAGTCCACGCAGGGCTTTTTCTACAGAAAAAAGTGCTGCCGAGGAGGGTGGGGTCTGGCACATAATGCCCTGGAGTCCATCTTCTAAAACAGCCTTTTTCTCCTGGTGAACTGATCTCTGTTGCCTGGAGATCCATTGTAATAGCTGGAGATCTCCAGGCACCAACAAACACTGAAGTACTGGCAAACAACATTAATAAAACATTTTTAAGAGTCATTTAAAATTATTTGTACACATTATAAAAAAGTCCAACTTTACAATATTACAAAGAAAAGCCTATCCAATGAGCACCCGGATGTAGGCTCATTCCGAAACATGATAATTTAAGAAATGAACTGGGCTGTGTCTCACATCAACTAAATAACTGCAGCAGCATCCCCTTCAGAGATATATGAACAGAGTATGGCTGATTTCGCACTCACCTTACTCCGCCCTCACGTCCGTCTTCTCCGCGCAGTGTCCTCCCGATTTGTATTGGGGCTTCAGCAAACATCGCGGTTTTTACGCAGCAAACGGAAACTGGGTTTTTAGCGGTTTCTGTTTGCTGCACAAAAACTGTGATGTTTGCTGCAGCCCCAGTGCAAATATTGGGAAATCAGGAGGATACCGCGCGGTATCTATACATCCATGCCCTGTGGGAACTGGAGCCAGTTTGGTGTAGTGGTTAAGTGGCTAAGACTTTTATCTGGGAGAACTGCATTTGATTCCCCACTTCTCCATTTTCATCTGCTGGAATGGCCTTCGGTCAACCATAGCTCTCGTAGGAGTTGTCCTGGAAAGGGCAGCTGCTGCAATAGCTCTCTCAGCCCCACCCACCTCACAGGGTGTCTGTTGTGGGGAAGGGGAAGGTAAATGAGATTGTGACCGCTCTGAGAGTCTGAGATTCAGAGTATAGGGCGGAATATAAATCCAATATCTTCTTCTTTTTAAAATCATACCAGAAACATATTGCTTCCCTGTGGATCTAATGGAAAACCATTTATGAGTCTTTATTATAACTAAATCTTTACTAACCCCATTGATTTCTTAATTTTTGTTACTATAATCAATGAACTAATCCTAATTGGTCTCAGTCTTTTGAATTGGAAATTTACTTCTGACAAGATTGTTCTATTTAAAAAAAACCCTCAGTCCTTTTGTAGTTCCTGATATGATGATTAAATAATTCCCAAAATTGAACACTGTTAAAGCCAGTTTGGTGTAGTGGTCAAGTGCATGGACTCTTAGCTGGGAGAACCAGGTTGGATTCCTCACTCCTCCACTTGCACCTGCTGGAATGGCCTTGGGTCAGCCATAGCTCTTGTAGGAGTTGTCCTTGAAAGGGCAACTTCTGTAAGAGCTCTCTCAGCCCCACCTACCTCACGGGGGGGGGAGGTAAAGGAGATTGGGGGGGGATTGTGACCGCTCTGAGACTCTGAGATTCAGAGTATAGGGCAGGATATAAATCCAATAAATCCAATATCTTAAAGGGGCACAAGTTGTTTCTTCATGTGTCCTTTAAAATTGCTACAGATAGGCCTGGTTCAAATACAAATACAACATTTAGGCTGGGTACAGACGGGCAGCAACCTCCCGTCTCAGAAGAAAGTCCAAGTTTGGGTACCCCTGGCCTAGATGCTCAGGATGAATTCCCGGGTGGCTGACTGAGTGGAACCAGGGCCTTGTGGTTCCAGAAGGAAAACCCTGGCCTCGCAGGCTTCAGCTGCCTCTGCGTCGTTGTGAGATTTTGGGATCAAGAGAGTGAGAACATGTGCAAAGCTGCTAGGAAACAGTGACAGGGTGGAACTGGCTTGTTACCTCTTCACTGTTTCCATCCCTGCAAATCCCTCTGGCACCATAATCATAAACAGGCTCTTTTAAAAAAAAAAAGAAAGAAAGAAAAAAGAATGTGACTATTATGCAGCTTGCTGTCAGCTTCCCTCCTCCTCCCCATCCGTCTTAACAAGGAGCAGAATAAAATAAATATTTAATGGTCCTCTTCAATATTTTAATGGAGGATTTCTAGTTTCTCTCTCCCCCCCCAGACTCCCCCCCACCAATACCACAAATCTGCCTAGACTAGGAAGATGAGAGTATTTCGAAGGGAGTGAAGGACCGAGAGCTTTCAGAACTCAGAGAGAAGGCCTGATTTAGACATTCGGGGTTGTGCTAACACCGTACACACAACAATGGGATACGCCAGGCCTCAGGAGCGCATGGACCCTCCAAAGAATGAATTAGCTCTTGTCCAGAAAGGACATCGTACATATATGATATGTAGGAATGTGTGGATATTATACATTCCATTGTGGAACTTTTTGCATGTGTAAGTGGGGGAATGCTGTAATTCTGTGAAAAAGCAGGGGAAATGCTGTAATTCTGTGAAAAAGTACCTACTTTCCATGCAGAAGTCCAGAGCTCAATCCCCATAGCACCAGTTTTTTAAGATCACGTAGTAGTAGTAGTAGTAGTAAGAGCACCTCCAGTTTTTTTAAGTTCATATAGTAGTAGTAGTAGAAGAAGAAGAAGAAGAAGAAAATTTTTATGCCCAGCTTTTCTCTACCTTAAAGGTGAAGGTAAAGGTAGTCCCCTGTGCAAGCACCAGTCGTTTCCGACTCTGGGGTGATGTTGCTTTCACAACGTTTTCATGGCAGACTTTTTACGGGGTGGTTTGCTATTGCCTTCCCCAGTCATCTACACTTTCCTCTACCTTAAGGAGTCTCAAAGAGGCTTACAATTCCCTTTCCCTTCCTCTCCCTGCAGCAATCACCTTATGAGGTAGGTTGGGCTTGAAAGAGATCTGAGAGAGCTGTGACTGGCCTAAGGTCACCCAGCAGGCTTCCTGTGGAGGAGAAGTGGGGAATCATACCCGGTTCATCCAGATTAGAGTCAGCTGCTTTTAACCCCTACGCCATGCTGATTCTCTAATCCTAGCATGTTTGGGTTTATTCTCACAAATGGAGCCTGACACTGGCGTGCCATTCATGCCTTCTTTCTGGCACACTTAAGCACTACAGCACTCTGGCTCTTATGTTGGCTAGTAGGTGATGAGAAAGTCCTTTACTTGTGACCCTGGAGACCTGCTACCAGGCAGAGTAGACAATGCTGAAGCTGATGTTCTGACTTTCTCTAAGGCAGCTGCATGCACACTGGGTTCCGGTTTACCTGGGGAATTATCTAAAAAAAGAAATAAATTTGTGGCAGTTTTACATTTTATTTTATTTTATTTTTTTACAAAAGAAGAATTTCTCCTTCATTTCTCTTTGATTTCACTTTTTAGTTTTCTTTTGCACCTTTCTGCAGTCTTGCAGGGGTTTTTTTACCACAGGGTGGTGGGGGGGGGGTGGTGGAGATGGTGGTGATGAGGATGACAGAAAGCTGAATTAAGAAGAGAAAGAGCCAGGGGGGCAGCCGTGTTGGTCTGAAGCAGTTGAACAAAGCAGGAGTCAAGGTTCACCTTTGAGACCAACCAAGTTTTATTTAGAACGTAACCTTTGAGTAGGGTTGCCAAGTCCAATTCAAGAAATATCTGGGGACTTTGGGGGTGGAGCCAGGAGACTTTGGGGGTGGAGCCAGTAGACATTAGGGGTGGAGCCAAGATCAAGGCTGTGACAAGCATAATTGAACTCCAAAGGGAGTTCTGGCCCTCACATTTAAAGGGACGGCACACCTTTTCAATGCCTTCCTTCCATAGGAAATAATGAAGGATAGGGGCACCTTCTTTTGGGGCTCATAGAATTGGACCCCCTGGTCCAATCTTTTTGAAACTTGGGGGGTATTTTTGGGAGAGGCACTAGATGCTATACTGAAAATTTGGTGCCTCTACTCCAAAAAACAGCCCCCCCTCAGAGCCCCAGATACCCGCAGATCAATTCTCCATGATTTTCTATGGGAATAAATCTCCATAGGGAATAACAGAGTTCCCAGCAGACATTTCCCTCCCCTCCCCCCGCTTTCTGATGACCCTGAAGTGGGGGGGGGGGACTTCCAAACCGGGGGATCCCCTGCCTCCACCTGGGGATTGGCAACCCTAGCTTTGAGAGGGAAGGAGCGCGTGAAGCGAAAGAGTGACACCTCAGTCAGACGTTATTATTCACTGAAGAATTAAGCTATAAACGACTTGAACCCAAAATGCTTATTGTACAAATAATGTTTTATTTTGTTTTATACTAACCTGGAGTCCAATGATATAAAAGTCTTCATCCTCAGGGCCACATAGTCCAACAGAGAAGCTTTAGAGCTTGGGCACAATTCAGTGGGGAACATTAAATAAAGTGTTTGGAATTAAATTCCTGGTGGCAGAATTACGCACAAATTAAAAGAGCAGTTGTGATAGGTGCTGGCTTGGATTTGGGAAATTTCTGGAGATTTGGAGGCAGAGCCCGAGGACAGCAGGGTTTGGGAGGGGAAAGACCCTCATGGGCTATAATGACATTGAATCCACCACACTCCCACAACCTCCAAAAAGCAGCCATTGTCTTCAGAGGAACTGATCTGTATAGCAAGGGTGTCGAACTCATTTGTTATGCGGGCCGGATCTGCCATAAATGAGACCTTGAGGGGCTGAGCCACGGCAGGTTGGGCCGAGCCATGTCGGGCCGGGCCATGTGTGTACCTCTTTAAGATTAGGTAGCAAAGATATACATTTTAGAAAGAACACAAACACAAATACATATTTTTAAAAAAATAATAAAATAAAACATGCTTAAAATGTTAGCGGTCCTTGGTCTTAAAGGTGCTTTGTTTGTGTTTCTCCCATGGAATCCAGGAAACTGGGCAAAGGAAGCTCGGGCTCTTTCCTTCCTTCCCCAGGGACTGGTGGGGGGGGTGCTGAGTCAATAGAAGGAAGAGAGGCTTGGCTCAGTAGCTCTGCTGTGTGATTGAGAGAGCCTGGCAAAGCATGCTATTCCTCCCCCCTTCCTCCCCAAAGGAGGAACCTCAGCCAGTGGAAAAAAATAGTGGTTTTGCTCTGTAGCTCCTGAGCAATTGAGCAAACTTGGTAAAGCAAGCTGTTATGCAGGAGGAAGCAAGAGAGAGGGAAAAGGAAGCAGATGACAGCCAGTTGCTTGGGTGCCTGATAGGAGCCCTTTGGGGGCCCGATTTGGCTCCTGAAATGCATGTTTGACACCCCTGCTGTATAGTCTGGAGATCAGCTGTCATTCTGGGACATCTCCAGAAACCACCTGAAGACTAGCTCCCCTAACGCTGGATAATTCTGCATTCATGGATATCACTTATGTTTTCTTGCCTTCTCCAATCCCCAGTCATCCACACTTTACCCCCAGCAAATTCAGTAGTCATTTTACTGACCTTGGAAGGATGAAAGGCTGTGTCAACCTTGAGTCGGCTAGCTTCCGCCAGGATCGAACTCAGGTCGTGACTCGTGAGCAGAGCTTGGACTGCAGTACTGCAGTTTTACCACTCTGTGCCACGGAGCTATTCCATCACTTTGGAAAGATCAGGTAAGTCGCCCCTCCAAAACCAAGGGGGCAGGGAGATCGTCAGAAATACCAGGCTAGAGAAGGAGACAACATGAAATAATTCCACCAACCAATCTCCTTTTTTCTCTTGGTGCAAACACTACAGGACGCTTAGCCTGCCCTCAATAAAAGATTCACCCAATGAAAAAAAAACGGAAGGGGGGTGGGGTGGGAAGAAACCTGGAAAGGCAAAACTGCCTGTGCAGAGATGCAGCTCTCCTGTTTCTCCACCCCCTCCTAGCTCCCCAGAAGAGCTCTTAAAACGCACACACATGCATGAGCAAATGGCATTTTATGGCCCACTCTGTTTCATCGCTAATTACCCAATCTCCTGATACCCCTCCTAATGCTTACAGCAGGCTAGGGAAAAAAAAAAAAACAGATGTCACTTGTGAATAACAAGTGATTCTGGGCCACACACCCACCCATCACCCAGCTCCTATCAGTCTGGTTAAATGCATGCTTCCATCTTGTTAATGCTCATATATAATCTCTCTCTCTCTTTGTAAAATGATGGTTTTCTGCCCTGGAGTAATAAATGGCTGTTGGAGGTTAGGGGTGGGTGGAGCCAAGGTAGTTTCTGAGGGGAGGGAGAGTACGGAAACATCAGAAGCTGCCTTACAGTGAGCCAGGCCACTTCAGGTTGCCAACCCCCAGGTGGTGCAGGAGAAAGGTAAGGATACCTCTGCAAAAGACCAGCCTCAAAAATGAATACAAAACTTATCAGTGTTTTTTGAGACACCGTGCATAATTATAAAATGAAATCGATCACAAAAAAAAGAGCACTAACCACGCCCACAACCCCAAGTCCCACAGAAGGCAAATTAATGCAAGTTTGTCCAAAAGAAAAGTCCAGGCAATGGCAAAGGTTGATTCTTCCAAGGAATCCTAAACTCCAATGTGTCTTCACAGGTACTTTGATGAAACAATCCAGTGCAGCAAGGCACACATAAAACGTGACAAGGTTGCACTTGATGCCCTGGAAGCTTCTACAAGCTTCACAATGCCATTATACAATTTTCAAAAAGACCAAAGCTTCAGAATTCTTGCCAATGCTAAGAATTTTTATGTGAAACGGGGCGTCAGGTACAACCCTGTCGCGTTTTAAGTGTCAAGGGGTATGGCCTAGTATGTAAATGTGTTCCTGACGGGCATTTTCTACAGAAAAGCCCTGTGTGAAGCAATGGTGACATCAGGGGGTGTGGCCTAATATGCAAATGAGTTCCTGTTGGGCCTTTTTCTACCCAAAAAGCCCTGCATCAAAGTACCTGTGAAGACACATTGGAGCTTAGGACTCCTTGGAAGAATCAACATTTGCCATTGCCTGGAGCTTTCTTTTGGACAAATTGGCATTAATTTGCCTTCTGTGAGACTTAGGGGTTGCGGGCATGGTTAGTGTTCTTTTTTGTGATTCTTTTCACGTTATATTTATGCACTGTGTCTTATAAAGCACTGATAAGTTTTGTATTAATTTTTGAGGCTGGTCTTTCGCGGAACTATCCTTACCTTTCTCCTGCTCCATTTTTCCGCATTTCTCTGTTTGGTTGCCTTAACCCCCAGGTGGTGGCTGGAGGTCTGGGATTACTACTGATCTCCAGGTGACAGAGGTCAGCACACCTGGACAAATTTGGCCACTTTGGGAGGTAGACACAACGGCATTATGGCCCGTTGAAGTCCCTCCCTGAACCCCAACCTCCTCAGGACCCCCCCAAAAAGTTCTCCAGGACCCCCCTCCCACGCCCAGAACTGGCAACATGGTTTTGTACTGTCTACTCTGATGGGCTGTCAGAAATGCTGTGCTCATCCCTAAAATCCCCAAGCTCTTCTGTGCTGTTCAAACTTTCCCCACCCGAACAATCTTATTGACTTCCTTTATACTTCTCCCCCAGTGGCAGACTGGCCAGGGTGTCAGCTTGCCTGATGGCAAGTGGGCCCCTGATGAAATGGGCCCCCTTAAACATTAGACAATATGTTAAAAATGTTGATGTCCTTTTAGTAGCTTGAAAATATAATAGAAGTTCCAATATTATTACTGCAATGCAGCTAAAATTGGCATGGTATTTAGGGTTGCCAGCCTCCAGGCGGGGCCTGGGGATCTCCCGCTTTTACAACTGATCTCCAGCTGGCAGAGCTCAGCTCCCCTGGAGAAAATGCAATCCGTATTTATATTTAATATCTACTGCAGACTGCCAGTAAAATGTACACTATATGTACACTGTAATTGCTAAATATATATATATATATATATATATATATATATATATATATATATATATATATATACACACATTGATTTTGCAAAAGTTGTACCTTTTTTCCACTTAGTTGTACCTTTTTTCCACTTATGTATTATTTGAAAATTTTATTTCTTATAAAAAAAATAAATTATAGCCTTATAGTTGTGGGTGGGCTTCCTCTGTCTCCTGGCAACCAATATTTTTCGACCCAGTCCGCCACTGGTCTCCCCTTTCTCCAGTGGGAACCCAAAGCAGCTATTGGGCTTGCAAACTCTGGGTATGGAAGTTCCAGGAAATTTGGGGTGGGAGCCGAGGGAGGGCGAGGTTTGGGGCGGGGAGGGACCTCTGTAGGGTATAGTGCCATACAGTCCACCCTCCAAGGCAGCCATTTTCTCCAGGTGAACTGCTCTATCATCTGAAGATTAGTTGTAATTCCAGGGAAACTTCGGGGCCCACGTGGAGGATGGCCGTCCTAGTTACATCACTCTCCTCTCACCCACGTTAGCCTCCCATGGAGGCAGGTTAGGCTGAGAATGAGGGCTAGCCCAGGGTCACTCAGTGAACTTCCACAGACAAGCATGGATTCGAACCTGGGTCTCCCAGGCCCCAGTCTGACATTCTAACCCAGGAATCCCCAATGTGGTGTCCATGAGCACCTTCCCTGGTGCCCACCACGTGATTTTAGAAAGTAGTTGGGGCCATGTGGAGTTCTCACCCAGATAGGGTTGCCAAGTCTCCCACGGCATCCGGCTTTCATATGGTATCATATAGTATTCTCCCAAATTGCTAGAAAACCATAGAATATTCCTGGAAGCTTCTAATACGACCAGCATGCGACGCTTCCGGTGCGATGACGTCACTTCTGAATGACATCATCATGCCAGCGATGTTGGAGGAGGATCCCCACATTGGCCCAATGTGGACCGGCAGGTTGGGAACCTCCAGGGCAGGAGAATCCTGCCTGGCCTAGAAACTTGGCAGCCCTATGTTCAGCAGGGCTTCCAACTGGCCACTGGACATCTGATTGACTGGGCAAATATCAAGCAATATTGTTTTTGGTGCAGCTGCCATCAGTGTCGACCTTATCCTCTCACTCCTCTTTTCCCAGTATATATATTTTTAAACCGCTTCTCTTCTCCCCTACCCTTGAGGTTTCTGTGTTCATGGATCAGCCTCTTGAGGCAGCCATTTCCTAATTGGCTCCACCTCTTGTGGCAGCCATTTTGTGGTTGCACCCACCGCCTTATGTCAGAAACCCAAAGATACCCACAGGGTTAAAAAGCGTGACGATCCCTCGCTCTAACCACTACACTTGCTGCTTTTGCTGAGCCAACCACGCTCCCTAGGTTGCCCACTGTTGGCTCCAGAGTTACAACCTTGGCCCACAAGGCTTCACTGAGCAACACAATTGCAGTTTCTGCCATGGCATCCCCCTCTTTTCGGTACTATTACCATTTCTACTTGAAGCCGCAGCTCTTTGCAACAGGCCGTTAAAGCGATCCGCAGCCTGGAGGGAGAATCAAGAACAGAAACTCCCAGAACGGAAGGAACTGCAAACATGATTAGCTTCCCTGGCCCAGGGCTACTTACTGTACCCGCCCCTTCAATGAAAGAGGCAACTGAAGCCAACTTGAATTTCATTGTACTGCAAATGAGGAACATTTTCCTCGAAAGAGCTGCTTTTGTATGACCACTCAGCTCCTTTTGTGCCTTTTTTTGTGTGTGTTCTGGGTTTTCAAAGATGGCAAAACGCAGCCAATTTGCAGTTGGGGAGGGGGAAGGCGTCAGGATGTCTCAGACAGGAAACCCAGAGCATTGCTGATGTGGTGAGAATTGCAGGTTTCAAAGCCCGATCCGGTGGATGTTGAATGGGAAATCCCACCCCTACTTCCCAACCCTAAAGCTAGTGCACTAGAGTGGCTTCCAATTGCCTTTGAGCAAGACAGTCATCCCCGTGCACAGTTACAGAGCATGCATGCCCAATCTGTGCGCAATATATTGATTTTTGTCGGTATGTGTGTTGAGTTATTCTTGTCACATTCAACACATGTGCAGCTGCATGTGTTGCATGCACAGCTAATCTTGCACCCAAGGCAATAATTAAAAAAAAAATGTGCCCCCTGTACTGCCATTGTACTTATTTTGGTAAAAAGGTAACTAGTAAGACCAATAATAATACGACATTAATTTTAGTTGCGACATACTTTTTCTGCACCTCTCAGCTTTATGCGCCCAAGGGAAGTGCCTCACTTGCTTTTTCTTCTGTTACATCTCTGTGTACGTTTGGCAAGCGTACGTTTGGTGCGTTTGGTACGTTTGGTACATTTGGTGTAGTGGTTCAAAGCGGCAGACTCTAATCTGGAGAACTGGGTTTGATTCCCCGCTCCTCCACATGAAGCCAGCTGGGTGACCTTGGGCCAGTCACAGTTTTCTCAGAGCTCTCTCAGCCCCGTCTACCTCACAGGGTGTCTGTTGCGGGAAGAGAAGGGGATGGTAAGCCACTCTAAGACTCTGAGTGAAGAGCAGAGTATAGATCTAATTCTTCTTCCTCTTCTCCACCTCCTCCTCTTCCTCCTCCTCCTTCAATTGAAATAGTATGTTTAACTAGGTCCACAGTTACATTTGAAAAGTGAATGTGTGTTGATTCTTTCTTAAAGATGTAAAGATTCGTGCAAGTTGTACACGTTTTCACTGTAACATGTGGACAGGGCCAGTGTGTGTAGTGGTTAGAGTGCTGGACAAGATCTGGACAGGCCAGGTTCAAATCCCTTATTCACTGTGAAGCTGATGGGTTTATTGCTTTGGATCCATCCTGACCACGGTGGGGAGTCTCTTAGGAACTCAGGATGAATAAAGCCCAGCATTTGAATGGAGCTGGGAGGGCATTTCATTATAAGTGAATTCTTAACCACAGCTCTGGAAAGTATGCTGGTATGATTAGTATCACATTATATTGGTGAACAGATGGCTAAAAGTGAGTGACCATTTAGGGGTTCAAACCCATGACCTTCCAGATTGTGACTAATTCTCTAAACCACTTAGGCTATACCTGCTGAAGTGCAACACACGTTTCCCAAAGGGAGCAAGAGGGGGGGGGACAACAGCAATTTGCCCTAGAGGAGATAACAAGCAGTGCTTAGTGTTTTAGACTAGGAGTAGGGTTTCTCATAGCAGGAGACAATTAAATAAAACCATGGCCATCAGGACTATGGTGTGGCATCACTTCTGAGGAAAATGTGTAAGCAATGCCATGACTATCTAGGAATCACTGGAAACTCTATTGGTAAAACCATAGAGTTTTTGCTGGTTCCAAGTCAGGATTGACATTACTTTTGGGTTTTCCCATGGAGACCCAGGTTCAGATCCCCAGTTGGCCATAAAAATTTGATGCCCTGACCTAGATAGCCCAGGAAAGCCCTATCTTGTCAGATCTTATAAGCAGGGTCAAACCTGCCAAGTACTACTCACCATGACTTCCAGGCATGCAAACACATACACTAGGGTTGCCAAACCCCTGGTCTGGGTAGAGTTCGCCCTAATTCTAATCTGCTGTTGGCCAGCTGGCCAAGAAAACACCTCAAAACCTCTCCGTGTAACAAAAATAATACTCATTATTTCTACTTATCCAGTATTTACTAGTAACAAACACAGTGCTTACAGTGATAGTCAAACATAATATAAACAAACATATTTATACAACCCAAAATCCCTCCGGAACCGAAAGCACACGCTGCTCCTAATGTATGATGGATCAATGTCCTATAGAAAAAATATGGAGCTGTAATACAAGTCCGACAATATCCGAGACCAGTCCAATATTGTTTCGTGTGCAGAGGCTCTTCTTCTTGGGACCGTCTTCTTTATTGTTGATTCAGTAGGTAAGTGGTGCTGCTTTTAATTTTTGTCTCATTTTCACGGCTTTGTTTTCATTTCTCCTTGGAGCGCCTGCAAATTATCTTCATATCCTTCTGAAATTTTGTGTTGTATAAATATGTTTATTTATATTACGTTTGGCTATCACTGCAAGCACTGTGTTTGTTACTAGTAAATGCTGGATAAGTAGGAATAATGAGTATTATTTTTGTTACACGGAGAGGCTTTGAGGTGTTTTCTTTTACAATAACCTCCATGGTCCCAGCTTTGATTGCTGGCCAGCTGGCCGGCAGCAAAAGCTCCAGCCCCCAAAAGCCCCCTCCTACCAACAGCATCAGCACAGTGATATTACATGGAAGTGCAGTGACACACTAGAATTTGGGCCAAATGCTATGGTAACCAAACTTTATGGTAACCATAGAGGTTTGGCGAACTTGCTAGAACATCACCATGCAACATGCCTGGTGTGATGATATCACTTCCATGTGACATCATCATGTTGATCACATTGCTTGCAGTGACATTACCCTGTCCTCCCTACTCGCAGAAGGCTCCTTCCCACCCTTCACTGGCCAGGTAAGTAGAACTGGCAACCCTAATCCTAACTACTTAAGAAAAAATTTGTTCAGTGACCTTCAGCCAGTCACTTTTTCTACCCCCCAAGGTTGTTCTGAGGGACAGAGGAGAACATAAGAACCTAAGAGAAGCCAAGTCATGTTGGATCAGGCCAATGGCCCATCCAATCCAAAACTCTGTGTCACACAGTGACCAAAAAATCCCAAGTGCCATCAGGAGGTCCACCAGTGGGGCCAGGACGCTAGAAGCTGTGCCCCCTCCCCAAGCACCAAAAATACAGAGCATCACTGCCCCAGACAGAGAGTACCAACGAAAAGCTGTTGCTAATAGCCACTGATGGACCTCTGCTCCATATGTTTATCTAATCCCCTCTTGACGCTGGCTATGCTTGTAGCACCACCACCTCCTGTGGCAGGGAATTCCACGTGTTAATCACCCTTTGGCTGAAGAAGTACTTCCTTTTATCAGTTCTAACCTAACTGCTCAGCAATTTCATTGAATGTCCACGAGTTCTCGTATTATGAGAAATGGAGAAAAGTACTTCTTTCTTTACCTTCTCTATCCCATGCATAATCTTGTAAACCTCTATCATGTTACCCCTCAGTCGACGTCTCTCCAAGCTAAAGAGCCCTAAGCATTCTAACCTTTCTTCATAGGGAAAGTGTTCCAAACCTTTAATCATTCTAGTTGCCCTTTTTCTGCACCAAGAACAATGTAAGCTAACCTGACCTCCTTGGAGGAAGGAAAGGAGAGATATGTCCTGAATAAGAACGTAAGATCATTTACCCAAGCAGAGAAGACACTCATCAAAAATTAGGAGGTTTGGCCAAGTGATTTGTAACAAGCAACCAACATCTCATCACGAGCATATAGCTCATACTTAATAATAATTAATAATAATTAATATTCAGGAACTTGCGAGTGCACTTACTAAACAGGTAGCTTTGAGTCCTTGAACAGTTGACTGTGGCTTCTCAGAATCCCATTCAGCACTCTTAGAGATAAGACCACCACCACCACCCCAAAAAATGGTGCTCAGTCCAGCAGCTCAGCAATGCAAGGTGGATACAACCAGATAGCATCCACTGTAAATAGTTGATGCTGAAATAACAAATGCTCAAATAAATGCAGATCTGGATAATATCATCACTCCGACATCCTGCCCTTGATCCCAGCTGAGTCAAGGAGCCCCATTCAGACTAGTTAAGTGTCTGGGAGGAAAGTTACGTTCACAGCTTACTCGTGGCGAATACTAGCTTGCCATTTACGATATTGTGCCCTATTAAGTCAAAACATCCAAGGTCTGAAGCTGTGAAGCTGCAAACACTCGTTCAGGCAAATCATTCTTTGAGGCCTGTTTGTGTATTTGAAAAAGAAAAAGAAAAGAAAAGAAATACAAGCCCACACCGTCAGCCTGTTCTTTCCGCCATTCCAACAATAACAAGAGAGCTTTCCCTCTCTTTTCTCTTCACACACTTGCATAGGAAAAGAGCTTGAAAATAAATTGATATCTTTAAGAGGGTTGGGGAAAAATACCAACAAATTGTACTTGGAAAGCATTTGCCAAGTGTTAAACTTCACGCTAAGAGGGCAGCCAGCAGAACAGGAGAACACGCTTCGCAAATTAAGAGCTGGAGAGAGGCAAGGGAAGCAGATGCGAGCAGAACTTTCCTGGAAGAGGAAAGCAGACGAGACAAATTGAGTAAAAGGGCAACACAACTCAGAACTTTAACTAGGGATGGTGCTGGAAACAGAGCGGGGGAAAGAGTCCATGCCTTGGCCACCAGGATGAGAGGGGCTGGCCGGCCGTGGCAGGAGACTCGCTTTGCTGGTACCTCTAGCTAAAGGGCCTCAGGTGTTTAGAATGGCCTCTCCCCACATGAGACCCTGGAGAACCACTTCCAGCTGGAGAAGACAGCAATGAGCGATATGATCTCATGGACTGACCTGGGATGAATCAGCTTCAGGAAAGGTGGTTCAGGAAAGGGATCTTGGGGCCATGGTGGACCCCAAGGTCTTGGGGTCATCCCTTTCCTGAACCTCTGTGAAAATAGCCCTTTCCAGACATTGTGATTGAATTTTACAACCACTTATATCAACAGCATCCACTAACCTCGATCTTTCCAATACACACACCAGCCATGTTGATCGGAAGGGGCATTGCTCAGATTTGCACACATGTACAACATCTGCCCCCACTACGTGAAGCCCTGATCTTGCCAAGGTTCCAGTTTGTGTTTACAAAAGCAGAAAATCTATCCATTGTCCTTTTCAGATAAAGATCACATTGTGACTACACTTATTTAAAGGATCTATACAGAATTGCCTGTCCATGAGAAAGGTTCAGAATTTTAAGGAAAGGAACTGAAAATTCCTTTTTGTTGCTCACACTTTTAGGTAACTATATAGTATGGTTTCAAATGCCTGTCTTGTTTTGGTCACCCCATAGATGTCACATCCCTCCAAGGAGTTTGGGGTGACATTAAGAATGACATTAAGAAATGGCATCACAGTATCTCTGTGAGGTCTCACGAACTATCTCACAAAGATTATCATAAAGCTGGAAAGTTAAAGAAAATGGCAGCCAGCGTTATCGAAAGTTGGGAGAACTAACCATGTGAGGAAAGGCTAAGAAGTTTGGGGAGATTTTCGGAAAAAAAATATGATTAATGAGAGGCATGATAGAATCCATAAAATTACTAGCAATGTTAAGAAAGTGACCTTTTTTCTCATCTCCCATAATAGGATCAACCAATGAAATTGGTCTGCCAGGAAATGAGCCTATCAATAATTAGCTGGAGGTTTTCCGTTTCAGTACCTATAAACACCAGATTTTTTTTGGTGGGGGGGGGGCAGTAGAGGAAGACTGCTGTCTTCCTGCTCTGCTTGTGCACTTCCAACAAACATCTGGTGGTGGGAAAAAGTGGATTTGGGGTCTAACCCAGCTAGGCAACCCCGATGTTCTTAAGTATTCATAGATCCAGATGGGTACCCATGTTAATTTGTCTGCAGTAGCAGGAAAGAGCAACATCTTCAAGACTTACTACATTTGTGGAGGGGTAGGAGGTTTCGTGAGTCCCTGTTCCCATCTTCACATCTACAGAAGTGAGCAGTGACTTATGAAAGCTCTTACCCGGACACAAATGTTGTTAGTCTTAAAAGTGCTTTTGGACTCTGGCTCTTTACCACTTATGTAGTCTTAGGGTTGCCAGATCTCTTGGGCACTAGAGGGTGAGGTCTGAGAGTGGGAAGGGCCTCAGCAGGTTACAATACCATTCAGGCCACCGTGCAAAGCAGCCATTTTCTCCAGCAGAACTGAGCTCTGCCACTTGAGATCAGTTGTAATAGTGGGAGGTCTTCAGGTACCACCTTGAGGTTGACAGCCCTAGACCTGGTGCTGAGATGACTAGTATCTGGGCCAGAGGACAAAAGCCTAAGTATTCTAAGTTAGTTTTCTGAGTATTCGAAGTTTTGTATACTTGTATAAATTTCTTTCAACACAACTTGTTAATTACACTCCCGTGGTGTTATTTGCATTTGTGGGCTTCAATCTAAACCCCAGTGCCTTGATCCATTTTGGCTACAGGTTCCAAAAATAATTGTTTTGGGAACTCAACTGACAAGTGTTCTACCTTGAAGGGCTGACTTCTTGATTAACACCAGATAGGCCAGGAGATCTGGTCCCTTGATTTTTCAGATGAGGGTTAACTCAGAGGGCCTTGTGGTGGCTCGTCGTTACCCTAGATCAGGGGTGGCCAAATTGTGGCTCGGGAGCCACATGTGGCTCTTTCACACATATTGTGTGGCTCCTGAAGCCCCCACTTTGAAAAGGCATTTCTCTCTTTAAATCACTTCTCCGAGCCAAGCGAGTCAGCAGCTTGGAGTTAAAAGTTCCTTCCTTCCTTCCTTCCTTCCTTCCTTCCTTCCTTCCTTCCTTCCTTCCTTCCTTCCTTCCTTCCTTCCTTCCTTCCTTCCTTCCTTCCTTCCTTCCTTCCTTCCTTCCTTGTCTTGTGGCTCTCAAATATCTGCTGTTCATATCTGGTGGCTTTCAAACATCTGACATTTATTCTATGTGGCTCTTACATTAAGCAAGTTGGTAAATAAGTAAGTAAGTAAAATTTTATTTGTATCCCGCCCTCCCCCGCCGAAGCAGGCTCAGGGCGGCTAACAGCATTTAAAAGTGAACAATACAATAATAGGCATTAAAATCACATTAGAACCAATCAATAGTTAATTAAAACATTTCTAAATCTAACACTATTAAGTCTGGCAGTAAACATTATTGTTTGACACTATGTCTGTCAGATGATGTAGTGGTGGTGGATCCCTAGACCAGACCATTTTGGCGTGTCCTTTGTTATGCACCTATAATTCAGTCGTTGATAAACGCCTGTTTAAAGAGGGTGGTCTTGCAGGCCCTGCGGAACTGGTCTAAGTTCCGCAGGGCCCACACTTCCTCTGGGAGCTGATTCCAAAGATGTGGGGCCGCGGCGGAAAAGGCCCGAGTGCGGGTGTTTTGAAGTTTAACTTCTTTTAGCCCAGGGATAGTCAATCTGTTTTTTCCTACTGACCTCAGTGCTCTCTGGGGCTCATATGGGGAGAGATGGTCCCTCAGGTAGGTCGGTCCTTGGCCATATAGGGCTCTAAAGGTAATAACCAGCACTTTGTACTGGATCCGGTATACAATCGGTAGCCAGTGCAGTCCGCGCAGCCCCATCTTGGGAGACCAAGTAGCAGCCTAGCCACCGCATTCTGCACTAACTGCAACTTCTGGGTCCGGCACAGAGGCAGCCCCATGTAGAGAGCGTTACAGTAGTCCAGTCTTGAGGTGACCGTCGCATGGATCACCATTGCTAGGTCCTGACGCTCTAGGAAAGGGGCCAACTGCCTCGCCCGCCTCAGATGAAAAAATGCTGACTTGGCAGTGGCTGTTATCTGGGCCTCCATTGATAATGAAGGCTCCAGTAGAACACCCAGGCTCTTTACCCGCTGTGCCGTCTTCAGCGCAGTTTGGCTGCTACCTCTGCCCTAGATTCACTCCTCACTCATGTGTGTTTTGCTCTTCACCTTCACCTCAAAGTCATCTTGTGGGTCACTGGGCCTTTGGCACTCATTGAGACCAATGAACTACAATCTCCAGTTCTAAAAGTCACATGAATTCTACCTTAGGGCAATGTGGACTCGTAGCTATCTGCATTTCTATTTCCATATCTATTGTTTATTTAATTACGATGCAAATCAAACTAATCGTTTGATTCTAAACAGATCTATTCAGAATCGTATCCAAGTCTCCTCAGTGGTGTTTACTCCCGGGAAAGTGTTCTTGGGCCTGCAATGTAAGTCTTTATTTCATGCCATTTTCTTAATCCTGGCATCGTGTTTTCCCCATAAAAGGTATGCATTTTCCAGACAACATTTATGCATCAAGAAATCAACACCGTATATACAGTATAATGTATAAATGGCATTCATTGCTTGCATAAATATTGTATAAATTCCCTTCAAAGTACATACAAGAAACAAATGAATCACCGGCAGACCCAGACTGCTCACAATAACAACATATAGAAGCAGGAAAAAAGACATATGAGTATTTACCCGTCTGTAGATTAGTTTGTTTGTCTGCTTTGTTGTCAGGCAGCATCGTAGTGTTGGTATGGAAATCCAGAAGGGTTCTATCGGAGTTCCTTCCCCCAACTTAAACCATTCTTTATTTTCCTCTCCAGAACTAAGTGCAACCTCAAACAAACTAGGGTAGATCATTTTAAATCTTTGTTTTCATTAAACAGCCAATCTCAAACATAGATTAAAAAATCCAAGCAACCCGCCAGAAAAATTCTATTTTTAAGGACAGCAGCAAATTGATCACAAGAATATAAGAGAAGCCAGGTTGGATCAGGCCAATGGCCCATTCATTGACTTCCAGGAAGCTTTTGATAAAGTTCCTCATCAAAGGCTCCTTAGTAAGCTTGAGAGTCATGGAGTAAAAGGACAGGCCCTCTTGTGGATCAAAAACTGGCTAATTAATAGGAAGCAGAGAGTGAGTATAAATGGGCAGTCTTCGCAGTGGAGGATGGTAAGCAGTGGAGTGCCGCAGGGCTCAGTACTGGGTCCCATGTTCTTTAACTTGAACATATGAACATATGAAGCTGCCTTATACTGAATCAGACCCTTGGTCCATCAAAGTCAGTATTGTCTACTCAGACTGGCAGCAGCTCTCCAGGGTCTCAAGCTGAGGTTTTTCTCACCTATTTGCCTGGACCCTTTTAGTTGGAGATGCTGGGGATTGAACCTGTTCATAAATGATTTGGAGTTGAGAGTAAGCAGTGAAGTGGCCAAGTTTGCAGATGACACTAAATTGTTCAGGGTGGTGAGAACCAGAGAGGATTGTGAGGAACTCAAAAGGCATCTGTTGAGGCTGGGTGAGTGGGTGTCAACGTGGCAGATGAGGTTCAATGTGGCCAAGTGCAAAGTAATCCACATTGGGGCCAAAAATCCCAGCTACAAATACAAGTTGATGGGGTGTGAGCTGGCAGAGACTGACCAAGAGAGAGATCTTGAGGTCGTGGTAGATAACTCACTGAAAATGTCAAGACAGTGTGCGATTGCAATAAAAAATGCCAACGCCATGCTGGGAATTATTAGGAAGGGAATTGAAAACAAATCAGCCAGTATCATAATGCCCCTGTATAAATCGATGGTGCGGTCTCATTTGGAATACTGTGTGCAATTCTAGTCGCCGCACCTCAAAAAGGATATTATAGCATTGGAAAAAGTGCAGGAAAGGGCAACTAGAATGATTAAAGGTTTGGAACACTTTCCCGATGAAGAAAGGTTGAAATGCTTGGGGCTCTTTAGCTTGGAGAAACGTCGCCTGCGAGGTGACATGATAGAGATTTACAAGATAATGCATGGGATGGAGAAAGTAGAGAAAGAAGTACTTTTCTCCCTTTCTCACAATACAAGAACTCGTGGGCATTCGATGAAATTGCTGAGCAGTCGGGTTAGAATGGATAAAAGGAAGTACTTCTTCACCCAAAGGGTAATTAACATGCGGCATTCACTGCCACAGGAGGTGGTGGCAGCTACAAGCATAGCCAGCTTCAAGAGGGGGTTAGATAAAACTATGGAGCAGAGGTCCATCAGTGGCTATTAGCCACAGTGTGTGTGTGTGTGTGTGTGTGTGTGTGTGTGTATATATATATATATATATATATATATATATATATATATATATATATATATATACATTTTTGGCCACTGTGTGACACAGAGTGTTGGACTGGATGGGCCATTGGCCTGATCCAACATGGCTTCTCTTATGTTCTTATCCAGTCTGACACTCTGTCACACAGTGGCCAAAAAGCACAACAAGAAGAAAACACAAGAAGAAGAAGAAAAATTGCAGATGTATACCCCACCCTTCTCTCTGAATCAGAAACTCAGAGCAGCTTCCAATCTCCTTTCTCTTCTTCCCCCACAACACCCTGTGAGGTGGCTGGAGCTGAGAGAGCTTTCACAGCAGCTGCCCTTTCAAGGACAACTCCTGCAAGAGCTATGGCTGACCCAAGGTCAATCCAGCAGCTGCAAGTGGAGGAGTGGGGAATCGAACCTGGTTCTCCCAGATAAGAGTCTATGCACTTAACCACTACACCAAAGAAGCCCTCCCATTCTTATGGCAAAGCCATGTACCAAAATGGTTTCTCATGCAACTTGAAGCTGCCATGTGATGCCTGCTACACACATCCCCGTCAGCATGGGAGCGAAAGCATACGAAAAGATTGTTAATCTGAGCTAATGGCTCATGGGACTTGGCCCCTGTGGCTAGAAAACTCAGTGGGAATGCAGCTGGCAGAACTCACCCTATATGTAGCCTTTTCTCATTCCCTATTTAAGCCAATTGTTCCCATTTCCATCTGTAGCTCAGTTTTTGAAAGAAAAATACCCCTCCCCTTTTCACGCTGGAAAGAGGAGTATAAACAACCTCCCCATCTTAATTATACATAAGGAACTGAACAACACAAAGAACCCATTAACAGGAACAATAACAACAAAAAAGGCCCACTAATTCTTACAATCCCTCACAGGGCCTCTAATAGCAAGTAATGCACCAACTACCAATATCAAGTGCTCAGGAAAAGGAACAAGCTTAGATTCCCTCTGCTAAATCTTTTCCTCAAGTCTCTTCCACACACCACCCATGCACAAAAAAGGGGTGAATGGTTGACCCCTATCCCAGCGTTTCTCAACCTCTGGGTCAGGACCCAAAAGAAGAAGGAAGAAGACTGCCCTTCTCTCTGAATCAGAGTCTCAGAGAGGCTTACAATCTCCTTGATCTTCTTCCCCCACAACAGACACCCTGTGAGATAGGTGGGGCTGAGAGAGCTCTCCCAGAAGTTGCACTTTCATGGACAACTCTGTGAGAGCTATGGCTGACCCAAGGTCATTCCAGCAGTTGCAAGTGGAGGAGTGGGGAATCAAACCTGGTTCTCCCAGATAAGAGTCTGCACACTTAACCACTACACCAAAGAAGAAGAAGAAGAATTGCAGTTTTATACCCCGCCCTTCTCCCTGAATCAGAGACTCAGAGTGGCTTGCAATCTCCCATGTCTTCTCCCCCACAACAGACACCCTATGACGTGGGTAGGGCTGAGAGGGCTCTCACAGCAGCTGCCCTTTCAAAGACAAGTCCTGCAATAGCTATGGCTAAACCAAGGCCATTCCAGCAGGTGCAAGTGGAGGAGTGGGGAATCAAACCAGATTCTCCCAGATAAGAGTCCACACACTTAACCACTATACCAAACTGGCTCTCTTGAAGCCTCTGCAAGTGGGTTGTAGGGCAGCCCCCCATAATGGCCACCCCTGCCCTTTTCATTGGTTTCATTTGTATCTTAGAAACCAAGATCAGACCCCAGAAACAGCATCTTCCTATTTTTCCCTTCCCTGGCTGTAATCAAGTAGAAAGTGTCCTGGGGTCACTAGAGAGAGTGAAGATCTCAGAGGGGATTGGAAAGAATAACGGAAAAGGAGAGGGTCTCCAAAGAATGGAATCTAACCTCCATATGAAAGGCTGCATAAGCTGGAATGCCGCTTGTTCAGGGTTTATAGTGGGTGAATCTTAGGGCTGCCAAGCTTCCGGGCCGGGCAAGAGTTCCCCCACCCGGAAGGTTCCCAACCTGCCAGCCAGCATTGGGCTGGCAGGGGGATCCTCCCCCAACTTCGCCAGCACGATAGCGTCACTCACAGTGATGTTATTGTGCCGGCGACATCATGTGCCAGTCGCTCTAGGAGCTTCCAGGAAAACTCTATGGTTTTCCCGGATGCTCTAGCAATTGAGCCTATTGTACTGTAGAGTTTTCCCTCCCAAATTGCTAGAGCATCCGGGAAAACCATAGAGTTTCCCCGGAAGCCTCTAGAGCGGCCAGCATGTGACGTCATCGGCGCGATGATGACATTTGCGTGAAAACAGTCCCCCTGCCGGAGGCTGCGAGGGACTTAGCAACCCCAGTGAATCTGAGTGCTTGGTGCTGCTTGTTGGTTTCTCAAGAACATCTGGTTAGCCACTGTAGATAACGGATGCTGAACTAGGTTGGTGCCAAAGTCATAATTTGCCGAGAACACTCACCAAAAAAAAAATCAGAATAAAAGGATAAAAGGAAGTACTTCTTCACCCAAAGGGGGATTAACATGTGGAATTCACTGCCACAGGAGGTGGTGGCGGCCACAAGCATAGCCACCTTCAAGAGGGGGTTAGATAAAAATATGGAGCAGAGGTCCATCAGTGGCTATTAGCCACAGTGTGTGTGTGTGTGTGTGTGTGTGTGTGTGTGTATATATATATAATTTTTTTTTGCCACTGTGTGACACAGTGTTGGACTGGATGGGCCATTGGCCTGATCCAACATGGCTTCTCTTATGTTCTTAGAATAGGAGCAGCTTTTAAAAGAAAGTTCCAAGAAATGACTGAATTACTTTGGTTTTTAGCTACCCTGATCTGGATGGCTCAGGCTAACCTGATCTCATCCTGGAAGCTAAGCAGGGTCAGTTCCGGCGAGTACCTGGACGGGAGACCTCCAAGGAATGCCAGGATCATGACATGGAGGCAGACAATGGAAACAGCCTCTGTAGTGCCGGATTAAACCCTGTGGAGGCCCCTCGGCAGTCGAAATCTTGGTGGGGGGGGGCCTTGCAAATTATCGCAGAATCTGAGCACCTGCCCCATGGCTCACAGCCCCCACTGCAGCCTGCAGGCACCTTCTTAAACGCCCCTTTTACTAAGCTGCAGGGGAGAGGCAGAGAGGGGCAGACTTGGGGACAACACCAGCAGCGGCCGCACCAGGCAAGTGGAGCAAAGAGCAGCTCAGTTGCTGGCTGCATGTGTAGTCTAGGAGGGCTGCAAGCAGAGGGGAAACTGGGGGAAAGCTGGCCTGAGGCCTCTAAAGGCATGGGGGCCCATAGGCCAGTGCCTTCTTGGCCTAATTGTTAATCCGGCTCTGCACCTCTGAACGTACCTTGCCTTGAAAACCTTACAGGGTTGCCATAAGTCAGCTGTGACTTGATAGCACTTTCCACCACCACTGCTAGAGGACTTCTTAGACTTGACTAAGCTGTGGGCCTCAGCATGTCTTAGGCTGCAATCCTCTTGGCCCTTCCTGGGACCAGAGGTCATTTTGTAGAAAAATAGGTGGTGGATCTCATTAGCAGAATTCATTAGCATATGCCCCCTCCCCAGCCAAAAGCAACCCGATGCAAGAAAGGAGAGTCCTAGGCAAGCTAAGTCTGCTTGAGCTGGCTAGAGATCCAGCCAGCCTAACCAGGCCTCACTTGCCTGGGGCTTTCCTGGGACACCCCAGTCTTGCCTTGAAAACCTCACAGGGTTGCCATAAGTCAGCTGTGACTTGATAGCACTTTCCACCCCCACTGCTAGAGGACTTCTTAAACTTGACTAAGCTGTGGGCCTCAGCATGTCTTAGGCTGCAATCCTCTTGACCCTTCCCTGGGACCAGAGGTCATTTTGTAGAAAAATAGGTGGTGGCTGTCATTAGCAGAATTCATTAGCATATCCCTCTCCACCACCAGCCAAAAGCAACCCGATGCAAGAAAGGAGAGTCCTGGGCGAGCTGCTTGAGCTGGCTAGAGTTCCAGCCAGCCCAACCAGGCCTTGCTTGCCTGGGGCTTTCCTTGGACACCCCAGTCTAAAGGCCAGCAATACACCCACCACCCAAAATCAAATAAGAAGTGGAGAAAGGATGGTGCAGGCTTCTCCAGGGGTTAATGAGAGCTGCTGGTGGCTGGCTGGCTGGCCACTCTCCTAATCCAGGGATTATTATTCAGCTGCACCTACTATTCAATGGACAAGGTAGGTGGGGAGGAAGAAGAGGGGCCCTCAGAAAGGTTCAGGAGCTGTGCTCCTGTGAGCTTCTGCTGAATCTGAGGCCTGCCTGGGACTAAACCCCACTAAACAACTTGGGGATTACTTCTGTGTTGACCTGCCTTGGAGCACTCCTTTAATCCAGCCCTGGACACATGAAGCTGCCTTATACTGTCAACTCAGACTAGCATCAGCCCTCCAAGAACTCAGGCTGAGGTTTTTCATATCATCTCCTACCAATACTCCCTCTACGCTGTGGAGTCCTGCGAGCAGAAATTCTACTTTGTGAGCAACTGCCATTAAAGTTGTGAGCGACTGCATAAATGTGTTTGCTCTGGGGCCATTTTTCCTGAGCTAAGACAAAAATGTGTGAGCTGGAGGCTAAAAAACCTGTGAGCCAGCTCATACTAACTCAGCTTAGAGGGATTCACCTCCTACCTGATCCTTCAACTGCAGGTACCAGGGATTGAACCTGGGAACTTCTGCATGCCAAGCAGATGTTTCTGCCACTGAGTCACAGCTCCTTCCCTACAAAACACTAGTATCCCAGGGCGATAGCCTGTGCAGAAGCTCTAAATACAGCTATTCTTTACTACGCCAGTTTGGTGTAGTGGTTAAGTGTGCGGACTCTTATCTGGGAGAAGCAGGTTTGATTCCCCACTCCTCCACTTGCACCTGCTGGAATGGCCTTGGGTCAGCCATAGCTCTCTTATCTGGAAGAACCGGGTTTGATTCCCCACTCCTCCACTTGCACCTGCTGGAATGGCCTTGGGTCAGCCATAGCTCTGGCAGAGGTTGTCCTTGAAAGGGCAGCTGCTGTGAGAGCCCTCTCAGCCCCACCCACCTCACAGGGTGTCTGTTGTGGGGGAGGAAGGTAAAGGAGATTGTGAGCCGCTCTGAGACTCTTCGGAGTGGAGGGCGGGATATAAATCCAATATCTTCTTCTTCTTCTTCTTCACTCCTCCACTTGCTCCTGCTGGAATGGCCTTGGGTCAGCCACAGCTCTTGTAGGAGTTGTCCTGGAAAGGGCAGCTGCTGCAAGAGCTCTCTCAGCCCCGCGTACCTCACAGGGTGTCTGTTGTGGGGGTGGGGAAGGTAAAGGAGATTGTGACGATGCAAAGACTCTGAGATTCAGAGTATAGGGTGGGATATAAATCCAATATCATCATCATAATCTGCTGCTGCTTCTTCCTCTGCTTCTGCTTCTGCTTCTTCTACTTCTACTTCTTCCTCTTCTTCTTCTTCGTTTCCTGATGAGCTTCCAAGCAAAGTTCCTTCTAAGCTGCAGAATCTCGTGAGCAAAAATTCCACTTTGTGAGCTACCGGGATTAAAGTTGTGTGCTCCGGCATAAATTAGTGTGCTCTGGGGCCATTTTTCCTGAGCGAAGACAAAAACGTGTGAGCAGGAGGCTAAAAAGCTGTGAGCTAGCTCACACTAACTCAGCTTAGAGGGAGCGCTGCTTCCAATCAATAACTAAATCTACATTTTAGTGTCAAGCAATTATTGGCCACTGGCTTTGAGACCGTGGTTTGGAAGAGGTGGAGAAGGAGAGGGGGAAGGAAGGCTGTAGGTTCGCTGCCATCCCTGCTGCCACCAGCTGCTTCCCGGGTCCTGGATGAGGCAGACTTTGGCTCATTCGGGGCTCTGCGATTTGAGACAAAAATCCCAATTATTCCCCATTAGACAGCTGCAGTGACAGCCGCTGGGAGCGTCTTCGTGCTCTCGACAGGCTCCCCATGACAGTGCTCACTTCAGAAAGCTGTGGGGGCTGAAAGCTGACAAAGATCCCCCCCCCTTCTGCCTTCACACAGATATTTTTATGCTTTTAAAATAATCATAAGCGTAGACTGCTGGAGTGCACCTTACGGGGTGCAATCCTATGCAGGTTGACTACAGCTGAAGCACATTGGAATCAGTCGGCTTCCAGAGGGGGAACTCTGCCTAGGATCGCACTGTTAGGGCTTGAAAGTGAGCTTATCCCCTGAGCGAGAACATAAATACTTTGGGACAAAAATGGCCGTGGTTAACATTTTTTACTCCGGGTTCCCTGATTGCCAAGAAGGCTGAGAGACAGTCGGACTTGAGATGAAATTTTTGGAGCATGCCCTTTCAGAGTGCGATTTCAAGGGGTCTGAAATATCATCCCAAAGACCCCCTGAAGCAGTGTCTTTGCCATGTGGTTTCAATCCAATTTCTTCCCTTGTCCCCTCTCCTTTTTGGCAGCTACTTTGGCACAACGGGTTTAAATAGAGAAGGTGCTTCATCTTACGGACTCTGCCACCTAGTTAGTCAGGGATCATGGGGGTAAGGGGGATATTCCAAGAGCCAGTTCAGTGTAGTGGTTAAGAGCAGTGGACTCTAATCTGGAGAACTGGGTTTGATTCCGCCCTCCTCCACATGCAGCCATCTGGGTGACCTAGAGTCAGTCACAGTTCTCACAGAACTGCTCACTCCAGTTCTTGAAAGACCTCTCTCAGCCCCACCTACCTCACCGAGTCTCTGCTGTGAGGAGAGGAAGGGAAGGAGATTGTAAGCTGGTCTGAGAATCCAAGTGAAGGGAGGGGTACCAACTCTTCTCCTCCTCTCCCTCCCTCCCTCCCTCCCTCCCTCCCTCCCTCCCTCTTTCTTTCTTTCTTTCTTTCTTTCTTTCTTTCTTTCTTTCTTTCTTTCTTTCTTTCTTTCTTTCTTTCTTTCTTTCTTTCTTTCTTTCTTTCTTTCTTTCTGCCTCAAAGAAATCACCAAACTACCATAGAAGTCCAAATCTCCCCCCAAAGCTAATACAAGCGATGACTCTGGGGTGGTGATGGTGGTGTTGGAAAGTGCTGTTAACTTGCAGTTCAGTTGGTGTCACCACAGGGGTTTTCAAGGCAAAAGGCGTCCATAGGTGGTTTGCCTCTGCATCCCAACTCTGGTATTCCTTGGAGGTCTCCCATCCATTTACTGGCCAGAGCCAACCCTGCTTTAGCTTTTGAGATCTGATGAGATCAGGCTAACCTGGGCTATCCAAGTTAGGGCCCACCACTGAGGCATTAGAACAAACCCTCATGCTGGCTACAGGATCCCTGATTGGTTGGATACTTGAGCCAGCAAGAAGTTATGATGGCACTATAGGGTTGCCAATTCCAGTTGAGGGTAGGGGATCCCCCGGTTTGGAGGCCCTCCCTCTACTTCAGGGTCATCAGAAAGCGGGGGGGGGGAGGGAAATGTCTGCTGGGCACTCCATTATTCCCTATGGAGGCTGATCCCCATAAGGTATAATGGAGAAAAGATCTGCAGGTATCGGGTTCTGGGAATACTGTTTTTTGAGGTAGAGGCACCAAATTTGCAGCAGAGCATCCAATGCCTCTCCTCAAAACACCCTTTTGAATTTGATGGCCAAAATTCCTTTTGGAGTTCAGTTATGCTCATCACAATCTTGCTCCTGGCTCCATGCTCAAAGTCTCCTGGGTCCACCACCAAAGTCCTCAGATATTGCTTGAATTGGACCTGGCAACCCTACGGCACTATGTAGCCCACCATGTTTTATTATGTGAGGTCCTCATGAAGCCAAATCAGAGAAGGGTCATTGCTTCTTGCCCTCTTGTGAAAGATGATTGGTGATGACGACAACGACAATGATATTGGATTTATATCCCACCCTCCACTCTGAATCTCAGAGCGACTCGCAATCTCCTTTATCTTCCTCCCCCACAACAGACCCCCCCTGTGAGGTGGGTGGGGCTGAGAGAGCTCTTACAGCAGCTGCCCTATCAAGGACAACTCCTGCGAGAGCTATGGCTGACCCAAGGCCATTCCAGCAGCTGCAAGTGGAGGAGCGGGGAATCAAACCCGGTTCTCCCTGATAAGAGTCCGCACACTTAACCACTACACCAAACTGGCTCTCAGTTTCAAAGGAGGAATATCCTTTGCTCTGATCTGCTGAAACTTGAGGAGGGGGAAAAACTACTAAAACTCATTTCCCTGTTTTGGCTCATCCTTTGATGCAACTGACACAGAGGATGGAGAATCGCGTCTGAGAGAGCATGTGCCATCATTGAATGCCTTTTAACGGGAGAAGGCACCGTGCCCAGTTCCCATTTATGATTCTACATCCAGATGCAGATTTTGAAATGTGTGCTTTCTATTGGCCGCTTGGGGGCTCATAAAAATATTTGGTGACCAGATGCTGATTGCCTGGAATTATTTTTCAGACATCAGCTCTCCAACGATAAACTACGCCCAAGGCATCAAACTTTGCTAGCCAATGCTGTCTTCACAGCTGATTATTCCAATGCAAAGGAACAGGAGATGAGGCAGTTCTGCCTTGTTGCATTAGACCTTCTAGGATTCAGGTGGAAGAATAAAAGAATTGAATGTCACATGTGTTTGTTTTTTAAATCCTCTCTGCCAATGGAAGACTAGTATATTAGATGCTTCCCCCTGATATACTAGCTTTCCAGGGGCAGAGAGTTTCTGGTATTTAGAAGAGTCTTCATGTTTGAATCAGTCATGAATTCCATAATTGTTCAAAGAGCCAAGGGACCTGAGGTGCTGAAGGTAGGGATGGAATCAGACTTATGGAATGGCATGCTTTGACACATGATCTTCTTTCACGTACGTTATCAGATCTAGTCTGAATTAAAAATACATCATGAAATATGCATCGTTTAGGGTTGCCAAGTCCCTCGCCACCTCCAGCAGGGGACTATTTTCGTGGCGCAATGACGTCACTCGCAAGTGATGTCATCGCACCGGCAATGTTGCGTGCCGGCCACTCTAGGAGCTTCTGGGAAAACTCTATGGTTTTCCCGGGCACTGTTGTACTTTGGGAGGAAAGCTCCATAGTGTACCATAGAGTTTCCCCTCCCAAATTGCTAAAGCATCCCGGAAAGCGATAAAGTTTTCCTGGAAGCTCCTAGAGCGGCCGACGTTCAATGTCACTTGTGCAAAGACATCAATGCGAGTGATGTCATTGCGCCAGTGATGTCGGAGGAGGATTCCACCCCCCCCCACCAGCCCAATGTGGACTGATGGGTTGGGAACCTCCAGGGCAGGGGAAACACTGCCCGGCCCAGGAAATTGACAGCCATAGCATCAGTTAGAGTCCCCAAACTTTTTGAGCCTGTGGGCACCTTTGTCATTCTCACCCAAGGTGGTGGGCCCAAATACATAATGGCTGCTGCAAGGAACTGCATACAGAAAACCAAGCGCAGGGGAGAAAACAGCTCATTGAGAAAATGCTCTGGGCAAAAGGGGTGGGAGAGAAGAAAAGGAACACTGCGGTGGCAGCTTCCACTGAGACAACACCATTTTCATTTGAACATCCAACGTGGCCACATCCAAGGCTTTTTTTGCAGCAGGAACTCCTTTGCATATTAGGCCAGTCCCTGATGTAGCCACTCCTCCTGGAGCTCACAATAGGCCCTGTAATAAGAGCCCTGTAAGCTCTTGGAGGATTGGCTGCAACACGGGTGTGTGGCCTAATATGCAAAAGAGTTCCTGCTTCAAAAAAAAAAGCCATCGTTTGGAAAGACCATTCTTTGCCAGATACCCTGGGGAGCCACCGCCAATCAGTCTGGAGAACGCTGAGTTCATTGGACTGGTGATCTGACTCAGCTTTGTATGCTAATTTGCAATTGCATCTGGGGGGGGGGAGGGGAGGGAATAAATACCTGTTAGATGAGCAAGCTTTCGCAGATGCAAGGACAGATGTCTGCCTCCAGTATGTCACTTCCTATGTACTGCAAAGCAGACTAATGGCCATTCCAATGTCCATTCCACAGACAGCAAGGCAAAACACAAGTGCTGCTGCTGCTATCCGTTTCAGGCTGTGCGACCAGTTTTCCAGGGAGGCAGGCCAAATGTTGCCAGCCTCCAAGCGTTCCCTGAATAGTGTTGCCATGACCAGGTTGGGAAACACCTGGAGATTTTGGGGGTGGAACCTGAAGAGAGTGGGGTTTGGGGAGTGGAGAGACTTCATTGGTTATAGTCAGGCCTCAGATTCAGTGGGAGCTCACAGGAGCACAGCTCCTGAATCTTCCCCTCTTGTCCATTGAATAGTAGGTGCAGCTGCATAACAATCCCTGGATGAGCTCCACCACCTATTTTTCTACAAAACGACCCCTGGTTATAGTCAGGGCCTTTTTTGTAGCAGGAACTCCTTTGCGTATTATGCCACACCTCCCTGATGTAGCCAGTCCTCCTGGAGCTTGCAGTAGGCCCTGTACAAAGAGCCTTGTAAGCTCCAGGAGGATTGGCTACATCAGGGGGGCATGGCCTAATATGCAAGTGAGTTCCTGCTACAAAAAAAACCCCTCTGTGTGAGTGCATGCATGGAGAAGGGGCAAGAGAGACAGGCATAGAATCAATCTGTGTTTGGGAACTTTGAAGGGGAGGGGGGGAGAGAGAGAGAGCACAGAGTCACTTTCCAGCTGAAATAAGTTGAAGCTAGGGGCGTAGCCTTGGAATAGGCCTGTACAAGTTGCTTGCTGCGGAATCTGTATCTGCTACTGGAGTTCTTCTTAGCAATCTTCACAGGGTTTCAGGTGTGATGCTGTTTCGTCCCTGTAATAAGTGTGATGCTCAGAAACCAAAGAGGGTGGCAGACAATCGTGAGCAGGCTAAGAAAACCCAGCATGAGTCAGAAAGGATTTTTCTTCTGCTAGGCTAGAGTAAACTAAAAAGTCCTCGGAATCCAACACTGGGGGTTTACTAGCATGGCTAGAGCTCTGTTGCGAAGAGACGACAATATGGGACTTATAGGTGGACGTGGCCCTAATCATTGATCCATATTGACCCAGTATTGTCTACTATGAGGCGTGGGGAGCCGGTTTGGTGTAGTGGACGTTAAGTGCACGGACTGTTGTCTGGGAGAACCAGGTTTGATTCCCCACTCCTCCACATGCACCTGCTGATGTGATCTTAAGTCAGTCACAAGGGCTGATAACAGAGGAGCATTTTGGGGCGGCTGGGAGGCATCCCAAATTGGGCAGCTCAAAAAATAGCCATCCTGAAGCCTCCACACGCTCCCCCGCAAGCCATCCCCATCCCGTCTGCGAGGCGGCTGGGTGCCTCTAGACGGGAAGGTGCCTCAGAAGCCGGATTCCTCTATTGTTTCCCCTACAGGTCAAGCGCTCAAGCGCTCAAGTGCTCTGGATGCTGCTCTGTTAGTTGGAACCAAGGTTTATTTTATTTTTTTGAGCAGGAATGCAGTTCCAGCTGGCTTGGAGTCAGGAGGTGTGCCCTAATATGCAAATGAGCTCCTAGTAGGCAGATGAGTTCCAGCTGGACTTTTCTACAGAAAAGTCCTGTGTGAAACAATGGTGACATCAGGGGCATGGCCTAATATGCAAATGAGTCCCTGCTGGGCTTTTTTCTACAAAAAAAGCCCTGGTTGGGACTGTGTGTCCTGGGACGGCACTACTTAGGTTGCTCTTTGGATGGGAGCCATTGTCCCAGGTCTCCTTCTCCTCTCCTTTTCCATGCTCTGTTTCTACATTTGTCAGTTAAATATTACAGGGACCCCAGAAGGCTTCCTTAGACTCTCCTCCAGAAGAAACCTTGCAGCTCCATGTCTGAGACTTTTCTCTGATGAGCTTGTAAAAAATTCAGTTGGAATTCCAGCCTTCTTTGAGCGTTTAGTCACAGCTGGGACCAGTCTAGCTAAATATGCCTTCCCAAAGCGCTTCGCTGTTTGCACGCAAGAATCCATCCCATCGGGTGGAAATGCGCACGCTCTGAAGAGAAACAGCCTCGGCTCACCCCTCTCCGGACAAGAAAAGAGATTAGGACCGAAAGATAAGTAAATATTGAAGTTTTGGGGTCATAATATTTGGCAGTGAAGCTAGAGAGTCAAAGAAGTAAAAGGCGTGCTCAGAAGACAGCTAGCAGTGAGAAAAAGGGAGTATTTTGGAAAACAGATAAGAACCGGAGGCAGTGATTAGCACCGTTAAAATGGCTGCCACTACAGTGAAACAGCTTTCCGAACAGATAGCACAGTTTCAAGCTTTAATGATGCAGTCTCAGAACAAAATAGAGGAGACTGTTGCTAAAATTAATAATGAAGTTAGCCAGATAAACAAGGATCTGCAAGATATTAGGCAGCTGGCCAACAAGGCTGATAAGGCAGCGTCAACAAATCGGAAGGAGATAGTTTATTTAAAGGAGCAGATTAAAAGCCTCTCTGACAGAGCAAGAAGGGCAAACCTTATCATTCATGGTATTTCAGAAGACATTGACTCACGACACTTGGAAGACGGGATAATAAATTGGCTCTCAGAACAGCAAACAGGTGTTATGATTAATGCTGACCAGGTCGAGAGAGTCCATAGGCTTAGGTCTAGAAGGTCAGGAGGATCTCCGAGACCAGTGATAGTCAAATTTACAAGAGAAAAAGTGCAGCAGCAAGTCTTTTTGGCTTTGAAGAAGAAGAGGGCGCTGGAATTTAAAGGGAAAAGGGTATATGTGAGACAAGACTTTTGCAGTGAAACACTGGAAGAAAAAAGACAAATGAAGCCATTTGCAGATAAACTCTTTCAAAACAAGCTATTGTTTACATGGGCTTACCCAGCCACTATTGTGATCTACAAAGAAGGCAAAAGACTCACAGCAAGGAACCCAGCTGAAGCAAGGAAACTCTTGGAGAAGATGGGTCTGGACCCAGGAGAAACAGGAACTCAACCAGAGGAAGAGCTTAATGCCGACGAACCAGAGGAGGGGCCTTCTACACGTCAGGAGAAACGACAGAGGACGAGACTATAAGATGTTCAAGGAAAAGGAGGAACTCCAAAAAAAAAAAAAAAAAGGGAAGTACCCCACAAATAAGAGGGAGGGAATATCACGGTCTTAAGTGAAGGAAGGAAATAATAAAAGATCCAGGAGGGGGGGGAGGTGTGCCCACCCGAAGGTATAGGGAGGGTGGAGAGATCAACCCAAAAGCGAGCCCTATACCAAAAGAGGGGAGGGGGGATGATGTGGAAGAGTGGGAGGAAAGGGTGTGGGAGGGGGGAAGGGAGAAAGGGGAGAGGCAGAATAGACTTTGTTATCCAGCCAGGGAAGGGAAGGGAGGTGAATGATTATGGCTAAAACTTTGAAAATGCTCTCACTGAATGTCAACGGACTAAGTTCAGTCCTGAAAAGATATAGATTAACAAGAATGGCAAAACAACACAATATAGATATCGTGTATTTACAGGAAACACATAAGGCAAAGGATGATATTAAACCGTTGATTAAACACCCAGGATGGAAAGTATTGGCTGAAGCAAGAAGTAGAACTAAGACGAGAGGAGTTGCAATTTTAGTCCACACAAGGATTGATATTAGGATACTAGATCTCATTAGTGATAGGGAAGGGAGATATTTGTTTATCAAAGGTAGGTTTCAAAATAGAGTAATAACGCTTATAAATATATATGCCCCAAATACAGGACAGAGGAGATTTTTGAATAAAGTTATGCAAAAGGTTCAGAAATTCTCAGAGGGAGAAGTTATTATAGCAGGAGACTTTAACATAGATATGACCAAGGAGAAGGAGGCCAGGTGGAAAAGGAATTTGGTAGAAGCACATGAGGCCTTAGGCTTGGTTCCAAAGCCGACACATTTATCAAGTAGACATAAGACAGCTTCTTGTATAGATTATATATTTCTTAAAAAATCAAATAATTGGGAGTTGAGGAAAGTAACAACCCATCCAATATGGATCTCAGATCATGCTCCACTAAATATAGAACTGGTGATAAAAAACGAACAAATTAGAAGGACTTGGAGATTTAACAGTATGGTCTTATTAAAAAAAGAAAATAGACAATATATGGAAAATCAAGTAAAACAATATTTTAGAGAAAATAAGGGAACAGTGGCCACAAATATCTTGTGGGAAGCAGCAAAAGCAGTGTTAAGAGGTCATTGTATGATGAAGGAGAAAGAAATAAAAAAAGAATGGTATGCTAACAAGACACAGAAACTTCAGGAATTAGGCGCACTGCAGAGCAGTCAAGGTATTAGATTCTGCCCTGATAGGAAAAAAAAGATAGATGAAATTAGGAAACAATTGGACTTTATGGATTTGAGGGCATTATGGAAAAAACAAACCATGGTAAGAAATGAGTTTCAAAGAGATTCAATAAACTCCGTTAGGAGATTGGCTAATTATCTCAAGACTAGGAAAGAAAAGCAAAAGGTGGAAAGTATTAAGAGACAAGGAAAGGTCACGCAGAACCCGAGAGAAATTAGGCAAGTCTTTCAAGAATTCTACAAAGAGTTATACGCTAGGAGGGATATAACAGAACATATTGAAGAAAGTGGAGAAGTGTTGGGAGATACAGATAGAGAGAGTTTGGAGAAGGAAATAACAGTTCAAGAAATAGAGGAAGTTGTGAACAATTTAAAAGTGGGTAAATCCCCAGGGCCTGACGGCTTTACTGTGGATTTTTATAAGGAGATGAAGAAGTTACTGATCCCCGAATTACAACAAGTGTTTAATGCTATATTGAAGGGAGGGAAAGCTCCCAACTCTTGGAGAATGGCTGAAATAACCGTAATATTAAAACCCCAGAAGGATCCTCGGGAAGTGGGTTCATATAGACCAATAAGTTTACTTAACCAGGACTACAAAATTTTCGCTAAAGTTTTAGCAAATAGGTTAAGGAACATATTACCTCATATAATAAAAGAGGATCAATATGGCTTTGTAAAGAATAGGAGTATTGCACATCCTATAAGGAATATATTTAATGTGTTGTACCATAAACGTTCTGGGCAACTTGCTTTACTTAAATTAGATGTATACAAGGCATTTGACACGCTGTCCCATGAATTCTTATGGTCCATAATGAAGAAGTGTGGGATTGGCCCACTATTCTTAAAAGCCATTCAAGAGGTCTATAGGGAGGGGTCAGCAGTGGTAAGAGTAAACAACGAACATACGGATCAGCTCCCAAATGAGAGAGGTGTGAGGCAGGGGTGTCCACTTTCCCCATCCCTGTTTATAATGGTGATAGAGCAACTAGCAGAAAGGATTAGGAATTCAGGGAGAATAGAAGGCTGTAGAATAGGAAAGGAGGAAATAAAAATCAATTTATTTGCAGATGACATAATCATGACAATATCTAACCCAAAAGAAGCCATTAGGGAAAAGAAAATTATTTTAGACGATTTTGAAGCAGTATCAGGCTTAAGGATAAATATGGGAAAGTCTGAAATAATGTACTTTAATGTTGGTTTGGAAGAAAGGAAAGAGATTAATAGGATAACTAATATGGGGATGGGAGTTAAGAAATTTAAATATCTAGGGATAGAAATTTATAAAAATATTAACAGGATAGTGGAGGGAAATTATAATAAAATCTGGGAGAAAATAGAGAGGGATATGCAGCAGTGGGGGAAAAGGACGATGAGCCTGACCACTAGAATAAAGAGTGTATCGATGTTTTGGATGCCAAGGTTGTCGTACCTTTTTCAAACGATACCACTGGAGTTAGATAAGCAAAAAATGACTAACTGGAACACTAAAATAAGGGAATGGATATTTGGTAGTAGGAAACTTAGATTTCCAAAAAAATTGGCATACAATCATAAATCAGAACTTGGATGGGGAGTCCCAGATATAGTCAATTATTATGAAGCATTTCAGCTTAAAGCATTATTAGAAATAGAGAAGGAAGGGGACCAGAAATGGATAAGGTTTGAGAATGAAGCTAATAATGGGGTAGGAAAACATGGCATCTTTACGAACATGGGGGCGAAGGAACTTAATTTAAACGTGGGACCAAGGAAAAATGGGCTAAATGTTTGGAAGAAATGGCAACCAAAATGGCTGAATCGGGTATCTAGATGGACGCCATTAGAAGTGTTGATGGAAGGAGACAAGGAGCATAGGTGGAGCGAACTACTTAAGGCTAAAGGATTTAGAAGGGTAGAAGATTTGTTAATACTAGATAAGTTAAAACCATTACATGAATTTCAAGAAGTCGTAGGAATACAATACTGGCTTAAGGCCACAGGATTGTATACTAAAGTTAAAAAGGAAGTGGAAAAGAGTAACTTAAATGAAGAAGAACCTATGGAAAAGTTTTATAAATTAATGGGTAAAACAAAAAAAGGATTAGCAGGCATCCTATACAGGAGCATGAATTTAGGTAACGAAGGAGCAATAAGCTACCTTCAACGGTCATGGAGTTTAGAAGGCCAAATAACGAAACGAACAGGGGAGAAGATAATGGAAGGTTTAAAAAAAGTTAAGATACATAAGGTTAGAGAAATGGAATTGAAATTTTTCACCAAATGGTATAGAACTCCGGCTACTTTAGCCAATATGTTTCCTGGGTTGAGTCCTAAGTGTTGGCACTGTAAGAAAGAAAAGGGATGGTATTCCCACATGTGGTGGGAGTGTCCTGAGGCCAAGAAACTATGGGATATGGTAGTGGGAATGATAAAGAAATTCTTTCAGGTAGAGCCGAGAATTAACTTTGAACTAATGCAGATGAGTTTATTAGGGAATGAAAAAACAGGGAAAAACAACCAACATTTACTAAAAGCAATGATATCAGCGGGTAAAGCGGTAATAGCGGCAGGATGGAAGGACAAAAGTAAATGGAAGGAAAGTACTTGGCATAACTACCTCTTTGATTTTGTCCAGTCAGATATAGCCGCTATAATGGTGCAAGAAGAATCATGGGAAGAAAGAAGATCAAGAATTAAAGAAAAGTGGCTGACGTATCTGAAATGGGCGAAGGAAGAAAGGAGAGTGGACATTCAGTGGAAGCTTCGAGTCCTTTGTCTCTGGCTGGAAGAAGAAAAGGATGCATAGACTAAGGGGGGTGGGTTGGGGGTAAATGTAAAATGGATATCAGAAACCATGTAGAGAAACGGATAATGTATTAATAATAAAAATATACATATTAAAAAAAAAAAGAAAAAAAGAATCCATCCCATCAAAATAATGCCCTGGAATTTCCAGACGTATGTCCAATATCTTCCTCCCTCTGCTTGTTCGGTATAAAGGCAGGCATGGCGAAGACATGTGATTTAAAACAAAATAGAACTGCTATGTGGGCAGTGACTTTGGTTGTTGTTGTTGTTCCCTTTAGTCACTCATTTTCTGTGCCTTTAAGTGCTGGGTTTCTTTGTAAAAGGTGTGAGATTAGTAAATTGTTGTCACTTAGCAACCTTAACAGGGCTTCGGGTATAATGCTGCTTGTTCTTTCATACGCGTGATGCTTAGAAACCATGGTGATGAGGGTGGCAGGCATTTAGGATAAGTCTTCAGCAGCCCAACATGATTCACAGAAATTCTCTCCTGCAAGAGGGAGAGTCACGGACAATCCATGTAACTGGGGGAGTGAGAAAGTGGGTTGCTCCACCATGGTGGGCAATCTTTTACTAAGGAGAAAATAGGAGAGTCGTCTCCCAAATGGTGTCCCTAGGTTTCATGGCACCTGTCTTTTTTTTTTTGCCTGATGCCCACTTGCTTCAGTTTGGTGTAGCGGTTTGGTTTATCGGTTAAGTGTGCAGTGTAGTGGTTTGGCCAGTTTGGTGTAGTGCTTAAGTGCGCGGACTCTTCTCTGGGAGAACCCGGTTTGATTCCCCACTTCTCCACTTGCAGCTGCTGGAATGGCCTTGGGTGTGCCATGGCTCTTGAGGAGCTGTCCTTGAAAAGGCAGCTTCTATGAGAGTTCTCTCAGTCCCACCCACTTCACAGGGCGTTTGCTGTGGGGGGAGGAGGTAAAGGAGATTGTGACTGCTCTGAGACTCAGAGAATAGGGTGGGATATAAATCCAATATCATCATCATCTTCTTCTCCTCCTCCTCCTCCTCTTCCTCCAAAGAAGAAAATATCCGCCCTTGGCTCTGGTATGCTTCAATGAAGTAGGAGATGTTTCACCTGAATGTAGGAGGCATCGTTTTTGTGTCTTCAGGGAACACCTGCTCACAAAGAACTCTCCCCATCATAGGATGAGGGTTGGCTTAGATCCTTCTATTAGTCTATGGAAGTTTTCAGTTTTTCATGATTGAACCCAGACCCCACGGGAGCCATTTCATTGCGGCAACCACTACCTTGACTCCCGAGCCACAGCTTGGTCACCCCTGCTCTATAAGAACCAAAGAAGAGTCTCGCGAAATTAGACAAAATCCATCTCATTCGTCATCCTGTTCCCAAGTCATGCCAGCCAAACACTTCTTGAAAAATGGAATGTTGTTCTGCATGGTTTACCCCCATCACGTAGCGTACTGAGATACACTGTCTTTCAGCATGGAGGTTCTATTTAGTTATCATGACTAACTGCCATTGTCTGACCCAAAAGACCCTCTAGTCTTGCCTCCTGTTGTCATTACTCTCAAGCCTCCGCAAAGCCTGCAAAGAGGGGATAAAGACGAACATCTCTCTCCCCTGTTATGTGCCTCCCAGGTGCTGGCATTCAGAGGTTTCCCACTTCTGACTGTAGCAGTGCAGGTAATAGAGGACTCATGTCAAACCAGAGAATCTGAAGATCCTCTGGAATTTCAGCTCATCTGCAGACTACAGAGATCAGTTCCCCTAGAGGCAATGAATACTCTGGAGGATGGACTGTATGGCATTGTACCCCACTGAGGTCCCTGTCCTCCCCAGCCTCCATCTCCAAACCTCCAGGAGTTTCCCAGCCTGGATATAGCAACCCTATCCCCCCACCAGTGGCCAGGGGGGACCCGGCAACCCTAACCTATAGGCTCCATGTCCACTTCCAAAAGGAGGCCAGGAACACCAAAATCCAGGGGAAATTCAGATGAGCAGGGCATTTTTTGTAGCAGGAACTCATTTGCATATTAGGCCACACACCCCACGATATAGCCAATCCTCCCTAGGCCCTGTATTAAGAGCCAATCTTGGAGGATTGGCTACATCAGAGCGGTGTGGCCTAATATGCAAAATTGTAGTTCCTGCTACAAAAAAAATCCCTGCAGATGAGAATTCAAGAAGCATTCCTATCAGATCTGAGAATCTGAGCTTTATCAAGGCTTGATTTGAGGAGGTTTCTGTCCAAGGCTTGTCAAGGATTTGGCCTGGACTTGCTCCATTTCCCTGATCTTCACAGTCTCCTTCACCGGTATAAGCAGAAAGCCTCCCAACTTCCCTTCTTTTAAGAGTTACACCAGCTGCAGCTCCTGCTCCTCGGATCTAAATTAATTTTTAAAGTAGGAGGGGAGCAATCTGAACTTCCTTTTGTTTTTCAAAACCTCATCCATATTCATAAGCCACTAATCATGTTTGATCAATCAAAATTCATTGTGAAACATATTAACCCCTCTCGTCGTTCAGAATTTTAATCTCAAAGGGAGGGAAACCAGCTCTGGAAAGAGCCGGATTAAGCTGTCTCGAGGCAACCCGCTGCAATTGTGCGCAGTAGCTCCCCCCCCTTTCTTCCCCTCCAGACTGTCATCTTCTGTTCCAGAATCTAAATGATCATTTAAAAATATAATTAAGTCCCTAGCCCTTATGATTCTGCTGGTAACCTTCAGTAAATGAGAGCCAAGGACAACTGTTGCTTTGACGCTGAGGAATAGCTGCAGAGCGTTGCTAAGAGAAATAGCTGCTCTTCGTCTTTTCATTCCTCTGGGTGCTTTGGCTGGACCATTATGTAGAAGAAGATGAAGAAGATGATATTGGATTTATATCCCGCCCTCCACTCCAAAGAGTCTCAGAGTGGCTCACAATCTCCTTTACCTTCCTCCCCCACAACAATCACCCTGTGAGGTGGGTGGGGCTGGAGAGGGCTCTCCCAGCAGCTGCCCTTTCAAGGACAACCTCTGCCAGAGCTCTGGCTGACCCAAGGCCATTCCAGCAGGTGCACGTGGAGGAGTGGGGAATCAAACCCGGTTCTCCCAGATAAGAGTCCGCACACTTAACCACTACACCAAACCGGCTCTCCATGTAGAGAATGCCATCTCCAAAGAGGGATGCCAGCCTCCAAGTGGGACCTGACAATCCCCTGGAATTAAAGTTTGTCTCCAGACTACAGAGAAAATGGATGCTTTGGAGGATGGACTCTATGGCACTGTACCTCACTGAGGTCCTGTCCTCCTGGGCTCTGTTCCTAATTCTCCAAGAGTTTACACACTTGAATCTCAGAGTCTCAGAGCGGTCACAATCTCCTTTACCTCCCACCCCCCAACAGACACCCTGTGAAGTAGGTGGGACTGAGGGAGCTCTTACAGCAGCTGCCCTTACAAGGACAACTCCTACTAGAGCTATGGCTGACCCAAGGCCATTCCAGCAGCTGCAAGTGGAGGAGTGAGGAATCAAACCCGGTTCTCCCAGATAAGAAGAAGAAGAATTGCAGATTTATACCCCGCCCTTCTCTCTGAATCAGAGACTCAGAGTGATTTACAATCTCTTTTATCTTCCTCCCCCACAACAGACACCCTGTGAGGTGGGTGGGGCTGAGAGGGCTCTCACAGCTGCCCCTTCAAGGACAACCTCTGCCAGAGCTATGGATGACCCAAGGCCATTCCAGCAGCTGCAAGTGAAAGAGTGTGGAATCAAACCCAGTTCTACCAGATAACCACTACACCAAACTAGCCAGAGCTTCCTGTGCCCTGTTCCCTGGATCCCATGGGAGAGATTAAAAAAGGGCACCTTTAAGATCAATGGGTTAAGCAAGTTTTCTTTTTCAGTTTTTTAATTGAGTTTGTCTGTTTCCTTTATAAAGTTTATATCTCTGCTACCTGGCATTACATTTTATGACACACATGGCCCAGCCTGACAAGGTCTTATCTAGGTCAGATCCAGCCCTCATAACAAATGAGTTTGAAATGCCTGGTCTAGAGTATCACAAGTGATATCATATCCCCCTGACCTCTATCCTTTGCAGGCACTGTTGTCCCCCGGCATTTGCTGAGGCAGTGTTGGGATCCCTCCGTAGGCCCCATCCAGTGCATTACCAACAAGGAATGAGGTGGGGAGAATACAATGGAGGGGAAACAGTGATGTGGCTTAGCATAGCTGCAGTCAGCCTGCAAGGAGACTCTGGGGAAACGGAAGGTGCTGGCCAAGCTATCACAAGAGTTTGATGTGATACACTGGGCATGCATGGCTCATTCTGCCAGGTTTATAAGGAAAGCTAGAGCAGCTGATAAAGTAATTCCCTAGACAGTGATTTGGCAGAAACAAGTAGGATGTGTGTGGTGTGTGTGTGATTAGGACTCTCTCTTCTCTATCTTTGAGACCATTCATGGAGAGGGTGGGGCAAAGAAGGGCTGACAGAAGGCAGCTCAACTAAGGTTACAAACTTCCAGGGAAGGCCTGAACCTGGAAGAAGAAGTAGTAGAAGAAGAAGATTAAATTGGATTTATACCCTGCCCTATACTCTGAATCTCAGAGTCCCAGAGAGGCTCACAATCTCCTTTACCTTCCTCCCCCACAACAGACACCTTGTGAGGTAGGTGGGACTGAGAGAGCTCTCACAGAAGCTGCCCTTTCAAGGACAGCTCTGCGGGAGCCATGGCTGACCCAAGGCCATTCCAGCAGCCGCAAGTGGAGGAGTGGGGAATCAAATTCGATTCTCCCAGAGGAGAGTTCACACACTTCACCACTACACCAAACTGGCTCTCACCAAACTGGTTTATGTTTTAATACTGCAAACTGCCTCAAGCAGTCCTTTAAAAGAGGAGGCACAGAAATATTCTAAATAGATAGACAAACTGATCTCCAGATTGTTTCCCCAGGAAGGAATGGCCCCTTTGGAAAGCAGACTCTGTGGATTCACAGCTCCTTCTAGGACTGCCAACCTCTTCTGCTCCCAATGAGAACATGGAAGCCATAGGTGGAAGAGAGAGAAAGCCTTGCATTCTGCTTCTTTTCTCTTTCCTAGTTTCCAGGACCCTGGGAAACAGGGTCCTGGAAACTAGGAAAGAGAAAAGAAGCCAAGCCGAGAGAGAGAGAGAGAGAGTTTCCAGGACCCTGGGAAACACAGCATTTTCTCCATTTGGAAACTCCTTGTCCTAGAACTTCTTGCACTCAGAACTTTGGCTCATCAAATAGGGCTAATCCAATTCAGAGGCCTTTGATGAAAACTTCCTAATGGGATTTTGTTCTTATCCTCAGTTCACCCTAATGCTAATTTCTGATGACTGTAGATCAGGTGTTTGAACATTGCTCACATAAGCGCCTAGAGGGTATCTTGTGACACCACCTAACTTGCAGCTCACCATTCAGTGATAAACCCCACGCCTGGGCAAAGCTTGAAAGACACACTTCGCCTGTCAGTCGGCTAACAGCTATGTCTCACTTGCCTACAGATCCATCCCGATATCCTTCCTCTCCCCGGTTGATTTTTTTCCAGTTCAAGCAATGCATAAATATTCTCTTGTTGTTATTAACAGGAGAGAAGGGGGTCAAGGGAGGGGAGAACAATTTTCCTTGCTCTGAAACTTTATTGTTTTTCTTCTCCCCGGGGGTCTGAGTCCCAGTCATGTATTTTACAATAGTTGGTAGAGGGCCTGTTCTCTCAAGCACCAGTGAGTTCATCTGCAGAGATGAGCAGAGCTTCACGATTTAAATTTACACCTCCCAGCTCCAGCTGTAATTGGGATTCCCAGGAGATGCAACCCTGACTAGTGACACAAATAAAACTTGCCAGCCCCCCCCTCTTTCTGGTACCCCCCCCCCTTTCAAGATGTACAGCAGCCAAAGCCCCTGGAGGGGTCCTTCAACTAAATTACTCTTAAGCAAAAAGATGCTGCCGTTGCTAAGGATGGAGCTGCAGAAAGCCCGCAAGGTATTTATTGAACACATTTAGCCGATTTATTCCCGGCAATTCCCTTCCAGCCTATCCAAAGGAGCTGCAGTAAAGGGAACTGGAAAAATGCTACAAACCAAAAGGCTCTCTATAGCCATAACATGCATAGGGAAAAATGGATGTCCTACGTTCCATTAAAAAAAAAAAAAATTCTTGAATTTCTCCAACCCTCTAATTTATCTTGAAGTCTAGTTTAACTAGCAGAATATACAAAATTAATTATGAAATCACAGTGTGTGGAATTTTTAGCTTCCTGAAGTATATTTCCTCTTGCCCCTCCTTTTAGGGAAGTGGATATAATGCCTATTGCACACAAGCAATTTTGCACGGTATGTCCCGTTGCACCAAATTGCTTTTGTGCAAAATATGCCAATATCCTAGATAGCTTCTGAGGGGTGTTTTACTAAATGCTTATGGTCCTGGATAAAACACTGGGAAAAAAAAATCTTTGGGAAGTATCTGGACAAATTCTTGCTTGGAAAGACCTTTAATTTGTTATCTACTCTTTGCATATATTTATTTGCCTTCTCTCCAAGAAAAAGAAACAACTCCAGTTTTCCATCAAAAGAACACAGATATGGAATCTGCTTTTTTTGCGGCAGAACTATCATCCTGTGGTGACAGCTGCTGGTCGTATGATATCTATTTGTAGGAGCCTAATTTCATGGCCAGCTGGCAGATGAGGGAGGCAGCAAATCTTGCCTGTCCAAATAGTTCATGATGGTCCCTATAGCCTAGATTTCAGCAGCAAATCGAAGCAGCCTTCTCTAAGAGCACCATGATAACAAGCCCCAGTGACATGGCTCCTATGGAGAAAGGTAGGGTAGGATGCCTGGGCCCTGGGGGCCTGCTCAGAACTGATTGCTAACTCAAGCCTTTGCGATCTTCTGAGCTTCCTACTAGGTCTACTGATGTAACCTGTCCCTCCTTATCTGAAGCCAGAGCAGCCAAATAGCACCAAATAATATCTGGCAATGACTCTTCCCTGCCACTGGGTGTGCTGTGGGGCCAGCCTTCAAAACAACAGCAGCTAGGCTTGGTGGAGCCATTCAGGCAGGTCCTAGCAACCCAGGTTATGGTCCATGCAAGACCATGGTCTAGGATAGGTGGCCATCCAAGGCTTCAGTGGGGTCGTAGTGGCCTCTCTTATTCTCTTTTATGGATGGTGCCCAATGCACTGTAGAAGAATGTAGTTATTTTGCAAAGTGTAATGTGTGCTTTGCTATTTTATAACATAAACTATCTAATAAAGAAGGCAGGGGCAGAGGAATTAGAAGGAAGCCCTCCTCCTGCTCAGTAGGTAAAAGAGGAGCTGATTTCCCCATTCTGCCCCTTAAGGGTTTCATAGGTTTGCTATGAAATAAAATTTAGAGGTCCTGAACCACAGTTTAATGAGGAGCAGGGGTCATCTCATAGAAAAAGAGGTGCCAGAGCTCATTAGCACAACACATTTGCATCTGCTACATGCCCCTGACATCACTGCCAGGTGTACTAAATTATATCAGCTCAGCATCTACCTTAAAATGCTTCTTGGATTATCATTGCCATTATAAAACCTAACTCCCACCATATTTTTTAAATTACTTTCTCCCATGTGGCCACAGCGGCATGATGATGAATTCCATCTGTCTGCCTGATAGGTTTTGGTTATTCCCCCATTTTTTTTTTTTTGTGGGGAAAAACATTAGAAAGCTTGTGAAATCTTAGAGGTCAGCAAAATTCTCACAAGGGGATTGAACAATGGAGCCCAAAGTAAGTATTTGGGGGGGGGGGGGGTAAGAAAGAAAGCACAATAAAATGTAGACTTCCGGAGCGCTGCTCCTGTAATCGCCTGCCCAAAATGATGAGGAGAATTTCTAAAACTGACACATGGTTTGTTTGCCGTAGATTTTTGTTCTTCTGCATCACTCCCCATCAACATCACTGGTGAAGACTTACATGTTCATTGACAAAGCATAAGAGTAAAATACCAGCGAACTGGGGACAGGGCAAGGCATATCAACCCTCTCTTCCTCAGTGTTTTCATCATTCATCACTGCTGCTGGGAAGAGCCAGGAGTCGTGGATACACCATCTGCCTGGGTAAAGTTGGTCCCTCAAGGGACAAAACCATCTGCTGCTGCTTGACCCTAGTTGCTAGGCAGAACACTTCAGGGGCAGGGACAATTTCCCTGAGGGTCAATGAAGAAGCTTTAGAGGGCAGCAATGAGAGAACCGCAGAGGGAACCGTTCACATAATGTCCAGTGCCTTCATCTTTCACCCCTGCCTTTTAAAACAAAATTTTACATATTGCATTTTCTTATTGTAGTGTTTCCTTGAATTCTCTTGCAAAAAGCTGGGGAATAAATACTGAAAAGAATATTTAAAAAAAAAAGAAAAAGAAAATGCATCAAGATTGCTTTTCAATGCACCCTAGAGCTCGTGGGCAGTGGAAGACCACCGCACACATAAAATCAATGGTGATGCAATCAGATGAACATTCGCATCCCAATATTCTTCAGGTAATGTTTTATCAATTCATGTGTATGTATCGCTGAAACAGAGAATGGGGAGGCATGAGTAGAATGAAAGAGCATTGGGAAACCATTAGCGTGCACTACCTTCAACCGTATTCGGGGGGGGGGGGGCGGGAACAGCAAAGGATTCCTAATGCTTCTGTTCCACTTTGTACACATGAGCAAGTGATTTAGAATTCGAAGAAGGGGAAACAGGTGGAAATTTCGAGAAGAAAAACCGTTGACGAACAAGGAAAAAAGAGAGCTGACACAGTCCAGAGAGACTTAATGGGCCACATATTTATTGAATAGTGGAATGGATAGCACCCCTAGTAATGCAACACCAATATTGATGCAGAGGATAGATTCAAGTGGGTAGCTGTGTCAGTCCGAAACAGCAGAATGGAGTTTGAGTCCAGTGCCACCTGGGTGTCATCACCAGTACGCTGATGACACCCAGCTCTATCTGCTGATGGGTGGCCGGCCTGACTCCACCCCAGAAGATCTGTCTGCAGCATTGCAAGCTGTGGCAAGGTTGCTCAGGCTGAGTGGACTGAAATTAAATCCAACGAAGACGGAGGTCCTGTACCTGAGCCGTCACGGTTCAGGACCACAGGTCTGCTTACCAACCTTCGATGGAGCGCAGCTCATGCTGGTGCCCAAGGTTAAAAGCTTAGGGATGCTCTTGGATTCCTCTTTAACAATGGAGGCCCAAGTAGCTGCCACTGCCAAGTCAGCTTTTTACCATCTGCGGATGGCAAGGCAGTTGGTCCCCTTTCTTGAACGCGACGACTTAGCAACAGTGATCCATGCTATGGTCATCTCGAGACTGGATTACTGTAATGCCTTCTACATGGGGCTGCCCTTGTCCCAAATCCGGCAACTCCAGCTAGTGCAGAATGCTACAGCCAGGCTGTTAATGGGAGTTCCTCTACGGGAGTACATTCAGCCTGTGCTGAAAGCGCTGCACTGGCTACCAATAATGTACCCAATTTGTTTCAAGGTGCTGGTTATTATCTTTAAAACCCTATATGGCCAGGGTCCTGCATACCTTAGGGACCACCTTTCCCTACCTATGCCCCAGCGAGCACTTCGGTCCGGGTCTCAAAACCTGTTGACGGTTCCCAGCATCAGAGAAGCGAGGCTCAAATCAACAAGAGCCAGGGACTTTTCCGTTGCTGCCCCTAGCTGGTGGAATGAGCTGCTGGAAGAGATTCGGGTCCTGTGAGAGCTTTCCTCAGGGCCTGCAAAACGGCACTCTTCCGCCATGCACTTTCATAATGATAACATCTGCAGCCGCGGGATCAGCCCACAGAAACATCACCGACGGTCTACCTCTTCACGCTATCGCGATCCTAGGGCCTCTCAGAATGGCTAACCACCATTAGAGCGTTGCCTGAAACCTGATACCAGCACAAGTAGATATTTTTAGAAATTATTTTTATGTGTTATGTTTTTATTGTTTTATTTTATTTGGTCATGCAATGTTAACTGTGTGACCTCAAATCTGTGAGCTGCCCTGAGCCTGCCTCGGCGGGGAGGGTGGGATATAAATCAAATAAATAAATAAATAAATAAAAGACCCACAAAGTTTAATTCAAGGTATAAGCTGTCCTGGGATGCATCCTTCTTCAGATACAGAGAATACAGAGATGCAGAGGAGTCAAGTTTCCTCTACTTAAGCATCCTTCGATTCATTTATTCACAATTGCGATTTCTAGCCCCCCCCCCCCCTTCTTGCACAGCAGGGCTCGGGGCGGGTTGCATCATAATGTAAGTTAAGAATGTAACTTCACAATATATTAAATTAAGCAATTAATCAGTGTTGGTGCCTAAACAAATCAGATGGTAACAGTCAGGCAGGGACAGGTGAGAAAGAATGGAAACCACAAAGACAGAGGTCGGTGATCTCCAGATGATCACTATCCCCAACCATATGCCTGGTGGAACATTTCTGTATTGCAAGCCCTACGGAATTCTTTCAGGTCCCGCAGGGCCTGGATCTCACTAGACAGAGAATTCCTCTAGATTGGAGCCAGGGCTGAAAAGGCCCTGTCCCTGGTCGAGGACAGTTGGATGGAGTTGGGGCTGGGGATCACCAATTGAACATAATATTTGTTGAGGGACATACTGAGAGAGACAGTCTTGCAGATAAACTTGTCCCTGACCATTTAGGGCTTTAAAGATTGTCACACAGCAGGAGCCTAGGAGGGCCTTCTACTGGCTGCCACCACTCTGGTAACGGTCAGCATGAAAGGGCTTAGAGCACCCAACCACCCTTGTCTTCCTTATTAGTAAATACCCCTTAACTGTGACCAAGGAGATGTGAGGACCCAAGCAGTAACAACAACAGTTTATTTACAGTGCTCAAATAATAACTGGGATAGTTTTCCCCCCAAAACCTTGCCACCCAATCAGAGGGACAGAGGGGATCCTGGGAAATGTAGGTTTTCTGTAGTAACTCCTAGGCAGGCTTTTCTGGAGTCTATAGGCCTCACTAGACCCAGGATCATGAAAAAGATCAACAGCAGGACCTTAAACCTGATCTGGTACTCAATATGGAGCCAGTGCAGTAGGCAGAGCTCCAGTTGAATATGTGCTCTCAATGGTGTACTTGTGAAGACTCACACTACTGTATTCTAGACAAATTGCATTTTCTGGATCTGCCTTATAAGGGTAGCCCTGCATAGAACTGGGAACTCTACTTGGTCTCTGAACCTTTGACCAATTATTTGTACTGTTCCGGCTCCTCTGTGCCAAAAACCAGCTGCTGTTTAAGCAAAGCATGTCAGATCCCTGCTCTCTAAAAAGGAGGTCCTTGAGTCATGCATAGGACTGCCAAGCCCCCAGTGGGGATCCCAGGATCCCCTCTGTCCCTCTGATTGGGTGGAAATCTGAATACCTGGAAGTGACATCATCATGCTGGTGCATGGCGGCTGCTCTAGGCGTTTCTGTGGAAACTATGGTTTTCCCAGATGCTCTAGCCATTTGGGAGGGAAAACTCTATGTACAATAGGTACCATAGAGTTTTTCCCTCCCAAATGGCTAGAGCATCTGGGAAAAGCATAGTTTCCCCAGAAACGGCTAGAGTGGCCACCACGGGCCGGTGCCAGCGTGATGATATCACTTCTGGGTGACGCCATTGTCTCGTGTGCCGGAGAGCGGAGGGGACTTGACAACCCTAGTCATGGATAACACTATTCCCAAGGAGTATTCCTGTCGTGGTCCACCCCAGCCACATTAACCCTGAGATCTTGGTCTGAGGAACACCCTCTTCTTTAAACTGATACATCAGGATGGTCACTGAACTTAGTGTTTCAGCCACATGGCAGTTACCAGTTATGGCCAATTCTATGTATGTCTCTGACTCATCTAGGGTTTAGTAAGCCCCTGACCTGCAGAATGAATTAGGCTCCAAAAAACAAAAGCAAAGCCAATCTTATTTATGAACTAAAAATTCCCTACAGGCTCCTGAAAGGTTAAAGGCCATGAAGGCCACTCTACAAGTTGGGGGCAGAGTTGACCCATCCATGGAAGGAGCCCAGGGGCAGGATAGCAGCCCACCTACATACTATTTCCCACTCCAAATGCCTCATCTGTGCCTTCCACCCTTGCACAGACTGCCCACAAATGCCCATCAGATATCCAACTCCTTATGGGAGAGGGCAGGGCTTTTTTTGTAGTAGGTACTTCTTTGCATATAAGGCCACACACCCCGATGTAGCCAATCCTCAAAGAGCTTACAAGGCTCTTCATACAGGGCCTACTGTAAGCTGCAGGAGGATTGGCTACATCAGGGGTGTGTGGCCTAATAGGCAAAGGAGTTCCTGATATATATATATAAAGCCCTAGGAAAGGGTGAGAAGTGACATCTTGGAAGCTTTGATTCACAATATAGATTTTGACTCTGGCCTTGCTGTTCTGGTTGCTGTAGGAACAATGAAGCATCTTAAAATGACTCCCAAATAGGCTTCCCAACCCTCCCGCCCTGCCGGGGGACCCCCAAATTTTCAGCCTCCTCCCCCGCTCTTAAAAAATCTGGGGGCGAGGGGAGAGAGAACATACCTGTAGGCATCATGTTGTTTTACAGCTTGGGATCCATTTTTAAAATGTGTCCCTTTAAGGCTGCACAGGAAACAGGAACAGCCCCTCCCTTTCTTTTCCTGTGCAGCCTTGCTTTCGTTTTCAGAGCGAGCAAATTCTGCTGGAAGAAGACCAAGTACAGTAAGTATTTGTGTGTGAGAGAGAGAGAGAGAGGGAGGGGGCAGGGAGGGGGGATTCCCTGGTATGGAGGCCCTCCCCCCCTTTAGAAAGCGTGGGGGGGAGGGAAATGTCTACTAGGCACTCTATTATTCCCTATGGAGAACGATTCCCATAGAGGATAATAGGGAATTGATCCATGGGTATTGGGGCTCTGGGGGGGCTATTTTTTTGAGGTAGAGGCACCAGCTTTTTAGTATAGCAGCTAGTGCCTCTCCCCAAAATACCCCCCAAGTTTCAAAAATATTGGACCAGAGGGTCCAATTCTATGAGCCCCAAAAGATGGTGCCCCTATTCTTAATTATTTCCTATGGAAGAAAGGCATTTAAAAAGGCGTGCTGTCCCTTTAAATGTGATGGCCAGAACTCCCTTGGAGTTCAATCATGCTTGTCACATCCTTGTTCCTGGCTCCACCCCCAATGTCTCCTGGCTCCGCCCCCAAAGTCCCCAGATTTTTCTTTAATTGGATTTGGCAACCCTACTCCCAAAGGAGATAACTGTGGCAAGAGAGCACATTTCAGAATATATGTTTTGTGTTTATAAAGATTCTGCATATGAAAAAATTAGTAAAAAATTAGCTGACTAAGACAGTCGACAGTACAGTCAGTTATACAATGAGTGACTGAGATGTGAAATTCGCTGCCAGAGGGTGCAGTGATGACCAGAGGCAGGGCTTTCTTTGTAGAAAAAGCCCAGCTGAAGCTCATTCGCATATTAGGCCACACCCCTGAGGCTAAGCCAGCCAGAACTGCATCCCTGCTCAAAAAAAACCCTGGCCTGCAGGCCTAGACAACTTTAAAAAGGGATTAGACAGCTTTATAGGAGACAGGCCTATCAGCGGCTACTAGCCAGGGAGGCAAAAGGGACTATCCTCATCCAAAAGTTGTCAGTCTCTGAATACTTGTGCCAGGAAGCAACGTCAGGGAAAACCTTGCCCTCTATGTCCTCATGCTGGACTTCCAGAGGAACTGGGTGGCCACTAAATGAAACAGAACACAGGACTAGATGGACCACTGGTCTGATCCAGCAGGGCGTTCATTCGTTCATTTAGATTTATATCCCATCCTCCCCACGAAAGCAGGCTCAGGCAGTAGATTAAACGGATGGTCCATCCTCACAAACTGAAGTGTTAATATTTGGAACTTGCTGCCATGGGATCTGGCGGTGGCCACAGGCTTGTATTGTTTTAAATGGAGATGTGGAAGACAAGTCCATCAGAGATACCAGCCACAAAGTCTAAAAGGGACCTCTATGTTCAAAGGAAGTGTGCCAGTGGCTAGGGGGAAGTAGCACATAAAGACTTTGGTCTCTCTACACCTGCTAGTCTTTGGTCTCTCTACACCTGCTAGTGGACCTTCCAGGGTTGCCACCTTGACTCTAGGGGGAAATAGGATGCTGGACTAGATGGGGCATGGCATCACCCCATATGTCTCATCCTAGGTATGGGCCTGGGAAGACCTTTGCTTGGATCCAGCAAGACTTATTCTTCTGAACAGATTGAACTAGTACAAGTAGACCAATGGGCACATGACAGTGCCAAACAGCTATTTCTAACCTGTGTATAATCCTTTCTGATGTGTTCCCAAACATTAGAATCTGATTACATTTCATGAGAAAACATCCTCTCTAATCTTGTCGAGTTAGTCATATTTTCCCTTTGCTCGTCTCTCGCTGCTCTGGGTTTTGAATGCTCCAAAAGTCTTAATAGATCAATGACATTTGTAACAAGTGTTAATATTACAAAATGGCATCGGCGCTCTGTTTGCCGAAATGAATACTGATGCGACGGGGAGCGCTTTATTATCTTGCCGACTTTTATTATCAATTTGATCAAATGGGCGTCATCTCTCTTTCTGCCCCCTTTTCAGCTAGCAAAATAAAACTTCTTTGTCACTTAACCCGCTAACAGAAAAAAGAATCACCTCAAGGTTATTCTTCCAATAAATCCATGCAGTGTTTTAACGAAAGCATGATTAGAAGCGGGCGGGTACGCTTTGAAAGCATGCTTGAAACCTTCAGCTTTACGGAGGATGCTCTCGCTCAGGGATTTTGTTCAGAGGAAACAAAACCAGATGCCTTTCCCCCTCATTGTGGGAGCACCCGGGAAAATTGGAGCAGGTGAAGATGGTGTTGGAAATGATGAAATTATGGGGGGTCTCCTTCAACTGAAAAGAAAACTGTGTTTTGTTTACTTATGTCATATCAGGGCTTGTTTGGTAGAAGAAGAAAAGTCCAGCAGGAACTCATTTGCATATTAGGCCATGCCCCCTGACACCAAGCCAGCTGGAACTGCTTTCCTGGGTGTTCCTGCTAAAAAAAAAAACCCTGCGTAGTATATTTATATGTATTATGCTTGTGTGTGTGATAAGTGTCATCAAGACACTTCTGATTTATGGTGACCCAATGAATGAATGACCTCTCAAACACCCTGTTCTTAACAGAATTGCTCAGGTCCTGCAAACTGAGGGCCGTGGCTTCCTTGATGGAGACAATCCACCTCCTGTTGGGTCTTCTTCTTTATCTTGCTGTCTTCAAGTTTTGCTAGCGTTCTTGCTTTTCCCAGTGACTCTTGTCTTCTCATAAGGTGACCAAAGTACAAGAGCTTCAGTTTAGTCATTTTAGCTGAGGGAGAGTTCAGGCTTTATTTGACCTAGGAACCACTTATTTGTCTTTTTGGTGGTCCATGATGTCTCTAAAACTCTCCTCCAACACCACGTTTCCAACGATTAATATGTTTACACTCCTGTTTTTAAGAATAAGCAACTCCCAAAATGGCTGAGATTGATCCAGAGACATAGATCTTTGCTCTCAGGCTTACAAGCTGAAAGGGTGGGGCATTTTTGAGCAGGAACGCACAGGAATGCAGTTCCATCTGGCTTGATGTCAGAGGGTGTGGCCTAATATGCAAGGGAGTTCCTGCTGGGCTTTTTCTGCAAAGAAGTCCTGTGCGAAACAATGGTGACATCAGAGTGTGTGGCCTAATATGCAAATGAGCTGCTGGGCATGACTCTGAAGTAGAGTGGAATGGAGGGAAAAGGGAGAAGAGGAAGATTACTCTGAAAGGATCAGATGTCAGCTTGAATTAGGAGGGTTTTGAGCTCTGGGATGGGAAATTGATGGAGGTTTGAGAGTGGTGCTCAGGGAGGGCAGAGTCTGGTAACGGGAGGGAGCTCACCAGAAAGGTGATGACACCCGCCAAAGCTGCCATTTCCCCCCCAAGTGGAACTGATCTCTGTCATCAGAAGGTCAGTTGTAATTTTAGGGAAACTCTGGGCCCAGCACTGAGGTTGGTAACCCCAGTTTGAACATATAATGGTGGACAGGACAGTTGTATTCCAAAGCTGGAAAGCATTTGGAAGAGAATAGGTGCAACATTGTGAGGATCACAGTGGGAAAGCTTCTAGTGTCCTGGCCCCACTGGTGGACCTCCTGATGGCATCTGGATTTTTTGGCCACTGTGTGACACAGTGTTGGATTGGGTGGGACATTGGCCTGATCCAACATGACTTCTGTTATGTTCTTATGTTCTTACCTGTACTCATAATAGGAAAGCTAGCAAGGATGCCACAGGAGGTGGTGCCACAGGAGGTGGTGCGGCCACAAGCATAGCCACCTTCAAGAGGGGTTTAGATAAAAATATGGAGCAGAGGTCCATCAGTGGCTATTAGCCACAAGCATAGCCACCTTCAAGAGGGGTTTAGATAAAAATATGGAGCAGAGGTCCATCAGTGGCTATTAGCCACAGTGTGTGTGTATATATATAAAAAATTTTGCCACTGTGTGGCACAGAGTGTTGGACTGGATGGGCCGTTGGCCTGATCCAACATGGCTTCTCTTATGTTCTTATGATGTTACTGAATATTTCAAGTTTGGTGGTTCTCTCTGAATGTGGAACTTCACTTCTACAAATCATTTCTGCACACTTTAATATTTGTGCTATTGTCTCTTTCCTCCTGCTGAACATTTCTCATGCAATTAATATATCCCCCCCCCCAGTGTTGTTTGTGCATCAATAATAAGAGTTACACATATATACAAGTGTTGGGCCCACAAGGCCTGGCAGGGGGCATCTTATTTCCCCCTCTATCCCTCCCTGTTTCCTCTTTCCTTTCCCTGGCGTGAGGATAAGGATCTTGTAAAAAGATGGGTGGAAAGGAACAACCAAACGGAGACTAAGGTGGAATGATTATCAAACAGAGGAGCTTCAGAAGAGCAAGCAGAAGGCTCTCAACAAATGGTTAGTAACGTTCATAAAGTATTCTTAATTATAGAATAAAGATTTCTGCATAATTCGCCAGTCAGGGAACAGCACACCTGGCAGATCCCATAGCCTCCTCCCTTTTCCATCCATCAGCCATCCTACCTTTGTTCCCCCACCCCAACCCATCCCACCCTCCCCTTCACCTTTGCCTCATTCCCCCACCCTGGGAAAAAAACCTGGCCACGTTGCACGTTAACTACTGGTACCAGGCCAAGTTGCACTGTGGCTGCTAGCATCAGACTAGTCTCTGGCAAGTATTCCTTATTTGTTTGTTTGATTGAATGATTGATTGATTGGTTGGTTGGTTGGTTGATTGGTTGGATTTATATCCCACCTTCCCCGCCGAAGCAGGCTCAGGACAACTCACAACACATGGCATACAATAAAACATTTACATTAAAAGGTATTAAAAACAGTTTGAGAACAATTTGGTGCTAGTTTCAGTACAGATTAAGATGGTGTTCAATGATCTTAACCGTCCACTAGATCTAACATCTCGGTAATGAAGGTCAGCATCTCAGTTAAATGCTAACTAAAACAGTGTCCTCTTACAGGCCTTGCAGAACTGGGCAGGGTCCCACAAGGCTCTGACCTCCTCAGTTGGTTCCACCAGTGAGGGGTGGCAATTGAGAAGGCTCTTTCTCACGTTGTTTTCAGTCTTGCCTCCCTCGGCCCAGGGATCGATAGCAAGTTCTGTGTTCTTGATCTAAGTACCCTCTGGGGAACACGTGGGGAGAGATGGTCCCTAAGATATGCAGGTCCTTGATCATATAGGGCTTTAAAGGTAATAACCTTTATGGTAAGGCAATGTGTGTAGTTTAGCCAAGAGATCCTAAGATTGCCTGGCAGTTAGAAGCTCTAGATCTTTTAGCATTATGGGCCATTAGGTGGTGAACTAGAGTTGTATCCAAGGCAAGAGACTTTTCAGAGGTGGTTTGCCATCGCCTGACTCTGGGTCATGCCCCTGGTATTCTTTTGAGGCCACCCTTCCAAATACTTGCCAAGGTCAACCTTGCTTAGCTTTTGAGATCTGACAGGGTCAGGCTATCCTGGGCTATCCTTGACAGGGCAAGTGTTCCTTAATCAGAGAGGGATGGAACCTTTTTGAGGGCAGTTTTGGCCTCCAAGTTCACCCCTGCTCCCCTCCAGAGCTTTGATTTTCAGAAACCAAGGTTCAGAAAGCGGGGCAATATTTTCTCAACCTCAAAGGTGGCACATAGTCTCAGTAGGCATTCTTTTCTTAAAGCTACAGGTGTTGTTTCGATTATTGGGGAGATTAAACATTATTTAAAAAAAAATCATTCCTGCAAACCTGGCACTTCTTTCACATTTGTAGAGAAATCTCATTTGTCTGTCCCTGGCTCCATTTTGTGGATTTTTTGATACACTCTCCAAGGCGTGACATGCTATCCCCTGTGGCCCCAGAGAAACTGTTAGGGCAGTTTCACTCTATGCAAACTTAACAATATTTGTTACTGTTATCTTGAGCAAACCTCATGCAGAAGACTTGAGATTTTATACCCTCCCAACCCCACCACCCCTATTGATTGGTGTGCAGCCTAAAGAGGCAATGGATGGAGGCATCAACTGGAAGTGATTCAGGCCAACCTGGAAATGAATTGACCTGAACAGAAAGAGATTAGGAACCAGGCTTCATTTGAGGCAGGAGTAGAGCTCTAGAACCTCTAAATTACTGCCCCCCAAATACTTGCTTCTGGGCTCCATTGTTCAAACCCCTTGTGAGAATTTTGCTGAACTCTAAGATTTGACAAACTTCCTAATATTTTCCCCCACAAAAAAATGAGAAAATAGCCGAAACCTATCAAGCAGACAGATGGAAATTTTCATCTGGCCACTGTGGCCACACAGGAGAAAATAATTGAAGTATGACAGGTGTAAGGTTTTCTTATGGCAAATATGATTCAAGAAGCATTTTGTGCTCGCTTCGGCAGCACACATACTAAAATTGGAACGATACAGAGAAGATTAGCATGGCCCCTGCACAAGGATGACACGCAAATTCGTGAAGAAGCATTTTAAGGTAGACACTGAGCTGATATAATTTAGTACACCTTTCTGGTGATGTCAGGGTGTGTGTGGCATATGCAAATGAGTTGTGCAAATGAGTTGTGCCAATGAGCTCCAGCACCTCTTTTTCTACAAAATGACCCCCGGTAGGAACTCAGTCTTTTTTGTAGTGCTTGAAGGAGGAGGTATATGAAGATAGGCAGCAAAGGATTTTGAAGTCAGCCTGGAGCAATCAGGAGAGCATACAGAAGAAAAAGAAGAAGAAGAAGATATTGGATTTATATCCCGCCCTCCACTCCGAAGAGTCTCAGAGTGGCTCACAATCTCCTTTCCCTTCCTCCCCCACAACAGACACCCTGTGAGGTGGGTGGGGCTGAGAGGGCTCTCACAGCAGCTGCCCTTTCAAGGACAACCTCTGCCAGAGCTATGGCTGACCCAAGGCCATGCCAGCAGGTGCAAGTGGAGGAGTGGGGAATCAAACCCGGTTCTCCCAGATAAGAGTCCGCACACTTAACCACTACACCAAGCTGGCTCTCTACAGGAGTTCCTTGCTGCTGTGAGAGGGAAAGATCTTGTCCCTGCTCCCTCAGCAGAATAACAGAAGGCAGCGGGAACATAGATATACAGCAGAGCCAGTTTGGTGTAGTGGTTAAGTGTGTGGCCTCTTCTCTGGGAGAACCGGGTTTGATTCCCCACTCCTCCACTTGCAGCTGCTGGAATGGCCTTGGGTCAGCCATAGCTCTCTTATCTGGGAGAACCGGGTTTGATTCCCCACTCCTCCACTTGCAGCTGCTGGAATGGCCTTGGGTCAGCCATAGCTCTTTTATCTGGGAGAACCGGGTTTGATTCCCCACTCCTCCACTTGCACCTGCTGGAATGGCCTTGGGTCAGAGGTTGTCCTTGAAATGGCAGTTTCTGTGAGAGCCCTCTCAGCCCCACCTACCTCACAGGGTGTCTGTTGTGGGGGAAGAAGATAAAGGAGATTGTAAGCCACTCTGAGACTCTGATTCAGAGAGAAGGGCAGGGAATAAATCTACGGTCTTCTTCTTCAATGATTAGAAAACTTGAGGTAGCCATCTTGGTAGCTGAGCTGAGAGGCTCTGAAGGCACAGAACAAGAATGCCACAGATGGCGGCTGATGTGGCAAACATGTCCTTATGATTGCCATTGGCTCACCACAGGAGGTGCCACTGCCAATGCTCCCTGTTCCCACACTAATACTCAGTGGAGCAGTGGAGGGAAATGGGTGGCCAAAGTGGCCATCTGGCAACATCACGCCCGTGTCACAGGACACTCTTGGATTCAGCCAAAACTATGGTTCTGGTGAGCCCCAGAGCGTCCAGTGACAGTGATATCACTTCCAGTTATGTGGATGGAAGTGATGTCATGGCTTTGGAAGATCACCATCAGGGTGAGTCCCACCCTGCCAGCGTCCTGGGCTCCACATTTTCCTTGTGGAACACTCAACAGGCTTAAAATCCAGAATGGTGTCTACAGGAATACCATCTAGTTGGGTATAATCAAGCCACGTAAGCCACGTAAGACAACGTAGACCAAGAGAGAGCAAAAAAGAAAAGAAAAAAAAGTCATGGGCACAAACAGGTGAGTCACAAACAACGTAGGAGTCAAGTTGCACCTTTAAGACCAACAATGTCAATGTTTTGTAAGCTCTGAACATTTGAGTTTGGAAAGAAAATTGTCACTGAAATGAATTGTCCTGATTTGGAAAGTGTGTGTTTAGACAGCTTCATCCCAGTTTGTGAGTCAAGCTTCCACCCTGTGCAAGCTTAACAATATTTTGACTGTTTTATCCTGAGCAAAACCCATGCCGAAGACTTGAGATTCTATACCCCCAACCTCACCGCCCCTATTGATTGGTGTGCAGCCTAAAGAGGCAACGGATGGGGGTGTCGAACACTGCGGAGAAGGGGATGACAAATGTGATGTAGGCAGTGTGAAAAATGAAATTTCAAAATGTTAACATTCTCTGTGTGCCAATTTTTTTTCCTTTTTTTTGGTTTGGTTTCCAATTATAGTTCCAAAATGCCAGTTATATTTCGGGGGTTTGAGCGTGGGGGTTGGTGGAATCCCGCGTGCTCCAAAAAAATGTCAAAACGCAACATTTAAGCTTCTCTTGCGGTACCCGCTAGCATAGCGGGCTGTGAATGTCATTCGGCCTCCTGGGCTACCACCTCCGTCCTTCCAGGTCTGCCTCTGCTCAGTCTGCTTTTTCGGCCTGCCCTGCCTCCCTCTTACCAATTGAGTCAACACAGGCAATGCATCTTGATGGATCGTTTCAATTTGTTTGGCACCTGCATCGCGGTCTTTAATTTCTCATTGGTCTCAGCAGCTCTTGCAAGCTGTCGCTTCTTGTGTTGGTGTTATTATGACGAGGACTTTTTTAAAAAAAATTTGTAGCAGGAACATTAGGCAACACACCCCTGATGTTGCCAGTCCTTCTGGAGCATACAGGAGGCGCTATGCCAAGAGCCCCGTAAGCTTTAGGAGGATTGGCTACATCAGGGGGTGTGGCCTAATATGCAAAAGATTCCTGCTGCTGCTGCAAAAAAGCCCTGGCTATTTCCCCCCCCCATGGTGGTCTTTTTCTGGCTCCCATGCTGTGGAATGAGTGTGTGTGGGGGGTTGCTGCTGCCAAGCTTGCTTGTTTGCCTGGGCTTTGGAGAGGGTGTGCCTAGCAGGCCTCTTTTAAAGAACCGAGTGAGGTATTGGGCTGCCAAGCCCCTGGTCTGGGCAGGGAATCCCCCACCCGGGAGGTTCCCAACCCACCGGCCCACATTGGGCCAGCGGGGGAACTTCCCCTGATGTCACCAGCCATTCTAGGTGTTTCCAGGAAAACTCTATGGTTTTTCCTGGACGCTCTAGCCATTTGGGAGGGAAAACTCTATGGTACAATAGCAAAGTGCGCAAGAGGTGAGTCCCCCACTGGAGGCTCCAAGGGACTTGGCAACCCTAGTGTGACCTAATATGCAAAGGAGCTCCTGCTACAAAAAAAGCCCTAGGAATAGTTAATGGGTGACATCCTGAAGACTGCAGTTGGCACTTAGGAACACATTAAGCTCTCTGATGTTACAGTTTGAAAACATTGAACCTAAAGAAGACTGTCTTCTAGCCATTCCTACTCTCCATTGAGATCATCCTCTGAGCACCCTTGCCTTTTGAAGCAAGGCAGGTGGCCACACGACACAGGATCTTTCTTGTGGTGGCCCCTCAAGTGTGGAAGGGCCACTTTCCTGGTGCCTACTTCCTGTACATTTAAGAACCAAGTAAAAATACTCATGTTTGCTAGACTTTGGGATATTTTTTGTCCCTACTTCCCTTCCCCTTTCCATAGTTTAGATTGTTGTTAGTATGCATAATGATTTCTGACAAGTGCTTGTTGTTAGGTTTCGCAGCATTGCACAGGTTGAGGGATAGGATAAAAATCTTTTAAATGTGAATGAGTGAATGAATATTGTGTGATGTCATAAAAGAAGGGGTAGTAAGAAAGCTGATCCACTTGGAAGCCACTAGCAGATTCCTGGGGGACTGTTCAGTACCATGCTTTAGCCAAAGAATTTTGTATTAAATAGACCTTGGCAATTCCAGCACAGTAGTCCTTAAGCAGGGTCCTCTCAGTTTTCCCAAGCATTTCACATACACAACAGCCCCATTGGGTAGGCAAGCACTACTACCTTAGCATTGCAGGTAGAAGACTGAGACTGAATTTGTGTGGCTTGTCTCAAGCACAGCAGAAGCAAGATTTGAACCTATGTCCCTGTGGGTCACATCACTTAGCACAGGTCTTAACTGCTTTTCTACATCAGCTTTTAAAAGAGTGGTCACTCTCAGTAAATTGTTCCGTCGTCTTCATCCATGCAATAGTGCAAGATTTAATGCTAATGCTGGTGCCTGCTGAAGGCAGGGGAACTCCTGATCCCACCCTGCATTGCCCGCCCTCACTCCAGTGAGCATCAGGAGGAAATGGGAAGGCATCACTGCTGAGGTTCTAGCAACTGACCAAATCTCTATGGCATTTACCATCGTTTGGGGGATTCCTAGAGTGTCAATGGGGGGGGGGAGAGTGGACATCATTTCTGGCTCTTCACCTGGAAGTTATGTCACAGCAACCACAAAAAGCGTTGCCCCCCAGGTCTCACCCTCAAACAGATTCTAGGGGTTCTAGATGCAGGCCTGGCATCCCTATAAAATACAGGGGATGGAATCTGCAGATAACAGGCTTGTCATGCAAATGCGCACTGCTCATAATGCTCATCTTTATTATGACTCAAGCCCTCGTCTCAAATTATTTCCCCATTTGCAAATAAAAACAAGACGTGTTTCAAGCTCATTGGCTGCTTTGGGGCTTATAGGGTCAGCGCATTCATGAGCCTAAACGGCCGCTGCTTTGGGTACGAACTTTAATTACCACAGCCCTTGATTTAGTCTTGATGGAAATAGCCTGATTCTGCTGCAATTGAATTGAGCTTTTTGTAAATAAAAGCTATAAATGCTGCTGGCGCTGCTGCCTCCTTTTCATCCTCCAACAGGATCTATGCTTGCAAATATGGAGCATGGGACTTAGGTGTTATGGTAACAAGTAATGTACATGTAAGCTAGGGTTGCCAAGTCCCTCCCAAATTGCTAGAGAGTCCGGGAAAACCAAAGAGTTTTCTCAGAAATGCCTAGAGCAGCCGGCACGCAGCATCGCTGGCACAATGACATCACTTCCAAGTGACATCATTGCGGTGGCGACGTTGGGGGAGGTTCCCCCCACCGGACCAATGTGGGTTAGGAACCTCCAGGGCAGGGGAAGCCCAGCCCAACCCAGGGGCTTGGCAGCCCAAATGCAAGGGAAAGTCAATGTTGCACACTTTGTTACTTGTCAATGGACCACTCCCTGTTTGCCCCCCCAAAAATTCATTTTTTATTATTATCATTTTTTAAAAAAATTACTGATCACCCAGAGGGTCCCACAGCAACCTACAACACTGAGACCGATTTCTCACTAGGCTTGTTCCAGTCTCAGAACCCTTTTTCTCCTGGAGCTTCTGCCTGATTTTGCACAAGCTGCTGCGGGGCTGCAACTTGCCTTGCCTCTTTCCCGCAGCAAACAAGATCCTCTGAAAACCAGTTTCTGTTTGCTGCAGGAAAGAGGCAGGGCAAGTCACAGCCCTGTGGCAGCTTGTGCGAAATCAAATAGACGTGTCGGAGGGGAAGGCTCCGAGACTGGAACAAGCCTAGGGTGAAATCGGTCTGAAAATCCTATTACAGTGCATATCAGATCCAACATCAAATGATGAACTATTAACTTGAAAAGTCTGCCCAGGCCAAAGACAAGACTTCTTGGGGGCAGCTTCTTCAAAGGACCTCAACAGGCCACAGGGGAGGCTAGGCAGGTGGAAAAACTCAGCCTAGATGGCAAAGTCTCCTGAGGCCCAAGACCTGATTCTCAAGCAGGACAACATGGATGTGCATGACTCAAAAACCATCACAGGCTGTTTCAGAAGTCTCAAAGTGATGGTATTTGTATGCAGGACTTTTTGTGTAGAAAAAGCCCAGCAGGGACTCATTTGCATATTAGGCCACACCCCTGACAGCACCATTGTTTCACACAGGGCTTTTTTTTTTTGTAGAAAAAAGCCCAGCAGGCAGTCATTTACATATTTGACCACACAACCTGTTGACAAGTCAGCCGGAACTGCGTTCCTGCGTGCTCCTGCTCAAAAAAATGCTGTTTGTATAGTTTTACTGGAAACTTATGTAGAGTGCCCCCACATTATTCAAGCCAAGGGGTGGATCTGCCCATCAGTACAAGGGATCTGCAAAACACCTCCACGCGGAATTCAAAATGGCATGCCTTTTTTAAAAGATTAAAAATAAGGCCAAGGCTAATGGTGCAACATTGGGTGAAAATATATTTTATTACTCAGTTAAGTTTCAATAATAATAAAATTAATTAATTATTATTATTATTATTATTATTTCTACACATTTCACCAACAGATTTCATCAGGAGAATCTGTTCATCTTGCAGCAGTTCTTCCGAAAGCATGACTGGTGCGGCTCTTTATTTTCTTGTTACTAACACATTATTAAAGGCTTAGACATGTCCATTGGGCAGTCATCTGACAGGAGGCTTGAAAAGCATGTGCTTCCACCTTCCTTCCTGCCTTTTCCGGGCCAGCTCCAGTCCTTTTAAAGCCGTAGCCCTGTTCTCAGGTTACGAGTGCACCCACATCCCTGCATGTGCATGTGCACATCTGTATGTGAGAAACAGCCAGGACTTTTTTTGTAGCAGGAATTCCTTTGCATATTAAGCCACATACCCCTGACGTAGCCAATCCTCCAAGAGCTTACAGGGCTCTCAGTACAGGGTCCACTGTAAGCTCCAGGAGGATTGGCTACATCGGGGTGTGTGGCCTAATATGTAAAGGAGTTCCTACTACAAATAAAAGCCCTGGGAAGAGCCAATGTGCATTCCCTTTATTAATTAAACAGGGGACCACCACTTGTGTGGAGTTTCAATCACACATTCAGCTGTAGTACATGCATTGAATGTAATATGAGAATTGCTCAATGCATGCATAAAGAAAAACAAAGGTATACTTGTACACACATTCACTATAACTTATCTTATTACAGGCCATTGGGAAGAGCTACCTAACTGCCTAGGCATTACCGCGCATTTTAAATTGCAAGCACACCATCAATATGTGCATATACTTGAGTATTCTGGAGAGAAAAATGGGTGTTAACAAAAGAGTAACCACAGCTTTTGAGAATAACTCCAGGCTGTCATAAGGGAGGGGTGATCAGTCCAACAGCGACATCACTTCCAGGAAAAACCCAACAATGGCCTCAGTCCTCTCTAGGAATCACCCGAAACTCTATGGTAAAATGTCACACTGACACCAACAGCATCACGGCCCTGCCTCTCCCATTTCCCGCCGGTTGCCATGCCTGGCAACCCTAGTTTAGTGACCTTCTGTAGAGAATAGCTCTTTTTAAAAAAGGATAATCCATAATAGGAGTGTCTCTTTCCTGTAAATTATTCTTCCCAGTCTTCCCCGGCATGACTTCTTGCTGGGGCTAATGGGAAATTTGGTTTTTGTGGCTGAGCCGGAAGCCTGAGAAAGCTCCATTTCGCATCAGACTTTGCAATGCAGGAAGTTCGGGATATGTATTAACGGTAGCTGCTGGCAGGATTCCCATACAACACTGCTCATTTTAAAGCACACCATGCAAGCACATCATCGGGGAGGGACGGTGGCTCAGTGGTAGAGCATCTGCTTGGGAAGCAGAAGGTCCCAGGTTCAATCCCCGGCATCTCCAAAAAAGGGTCCAGGCAAATAGGTGTGAAAAACCTCAGCTTGAGACCTTCGAGAGCCGCTGCCAGTCTGAGTAGACAATACTGATTTTGATGGACCGAGGATCTGATTCAGTATAAGGCAGCTTCATATGTCCATCATGAAGATGAGCACACACCTGAGTATTCTGGAGAGAGAAAGGGGGGGGGGGATAGGCATTACCAAAAGGGTAACCTCGACTCCTGAGCATTTCGTTTGCAAGGACTGCAGCACTCACTAATTGCTACTAAACAGAAGTGTTAACCCAAAAGCATGAGTAACGCACGCCAAGATCTATAATTGAGGCTGCCTCGTAGGAAGCGCGCCTTGCTTGGCGTGTTCTGGCATAAATGGTGGGTGTCACCGTGGATTCTTGTAAGCTCCCCCCAGGCCCCGTGGATTTGCTGACTCAGCCCTTCCAGCCCCCTCCTCCTTGCCCACACACACATGCACTTTCACTGTGTCCTGGACCGTCCTGTTCATAACGTTTCCCAAGACTGAAGCCGAACTAGTAATTCCTGCAGAGGGGGCATTTTTTGGAGAAAATTAGAAAGTGCTGTAGGGCCGCTCGGCTGTGCTGTTTGCGTTCTTTTTTAAAAAATTGATTAAAACTAATGGAAACAGACAGCAAAAATCATTACAACAAAGGCAGTGTTTGTTGTTGCCTTTCTTTTGGGGGGGGGGGCAACGGAGGTGGGGAGAGCGGAGGGAGGTTAGACCACACACGCTTTAGGAGATGGATGGGTTTCGTTTCTCGTTCCCCCCTCTCCTCCTCAAAGCAATTAACTATTTTGTTAATTGTTTCTGCTTCTATTTAAAATATACCAGGCCTGCCTCACAGCAGGAGTCGGTATTATTCTCGGGGAAAGAGGGAACAGGAGGCTTAAGCAAAACACATTTAACATTTGCCAGAGAATAATCAGGGGGGAGATGGAAGGCTTCGCTTATAAAAAGCATCTAACAGCCATTTCATTGCATGACACGACACTCGTTTCGGGGGAACATTTAAAGCGAGGCAATTAACCCTTGCTGGGGGACTGACTCTGCATCTCTAAGCAGGGCAACCCAGCCTCGCAAATTCTGGCAACTACGGAAGTTCTCCGTAGCTTCTCTTATGGAAGTTCACTTTCAAGCATGGAAGCGTTCTGTTGGTTCCAGGGCTGTAGCCAGTGGTGGGGCAGGATGGGGCGCTGCCCCCCCTCTACATTGGTAGCGCCGCACCCCGATCCCCCATCCCACCAGGGCCAGCCCTGCCGCTAGGCGAACTCGGCAATCGCCTAGGGTGCCAGCCTTCTGGGGACACCAAACTGGGTGCCCCCATGTGACTCGGTGATGTTATCAGTGCAGGGAGGGTGTACGCCAGAAGTTAGCCTTGCTGAGGGTGCCAGAAAGTCTAGGGCTGGCCCTGCATCCCACTCACTCTGGCTGAAGGACGTGGCTTGAAAGAAGCCCTTCTGACCGTCCTCCCCACCATCCTGCTGGGCCCACGTCAGCCTGTCCTGCCTACCAGAATGCCCCTCTCTCTCTTTCTCTCTCTCTCTGGGCCAGCCCTTGCCTCAGCAGCCAGCTGAAGAGAGCCACCACCACTGCCCTCTGGATCCAGCCACAATCCACCACTGCTGCAGAAGATCTGGCTAAGGCAGAGCTGCTGAAGGGGGGGGGGGAGTCTCCTCATAACTGGGAAGCCCAGTTTCCCAAGTTTCCCAGTCAGCTGCTTGCCTCCATGCTTGAATGTGGCTAGATGGAGGTGGTGGCGAGCCATGGCTGGTGCAACTCCTTCCCGTCCTGCTTGACCACACCTGTTCCGTGGCATGAGTCAGCCTATCCCACCTACCAGAATGCCGCTCTCTCTCTCTGGGCCAGCCCACTTCTCAGCAGTCACATGAGAGGAGCCGCCACCCTTTGGATTCAGCCTCCACCCCACTGCCACTGTGGAAGAGCTGGACTGAGCCAGGGCTGCTGAGTGGGGATTACCCCATGACTTGGAAGCTCAGCCAGCTGCACACCTCCATGCTCAAGCCTGGCTAAATGGTGGTGGTGGTGGCAAGCCATGGCCAACACTGTCAGCATGACCCCTCCGCTCTCAGCTGTGCCTCCCTCACTGCCTTTTCATTCTGTGGCATCCTGAGATGGGCAGGACCACTTAGCAGCTCCACTATGTGTTCCTAGCCTGCCCAGCCAGACACAACACCAGCAGCAAGAAAGAAAGATGCCCCCCCACACACATTGGAAAAGCTCTGCTGCTCCAGTAATGTAATTATTTTCACTTTAATTTAATGAGCTTCCTAGGGCTTCCCAGTCTCTCTGCCACTGTGGCACAATGACGTCACCCGGATGTGATATCATCACACTGGGGACGTCACACTAGGGACGCTCTAGGACTCGTGATAAAACTCTTTGGTACCATAGAGTTTTACTGTGATTCCTAGAGTGTCATGCTGGAAATGAAAGTCCTAGAGCATCCCTAGTGCGATAACATCACTTCCAGGTAACATCATTACACCAGGGACAGCACGCAATGGGGGCTCTTCGGGGGCAGGGATCCCTCCCAGCAGCCTGCTCCATGCTGGCGGGTTGGGGGTTGAGGCCCTCCCAGACAAGGTATCCCTTGCCCCTGGCAGGAGCTTTGCAGCCCTAATGCTCCCCCCCCACAGTGCCCTGGTTCCTGCCCAGGAAAATAATCCTAGCTAAAGAGATTGTTGGTTTCATCTGTTGCAGATGTTCCTGTTGACTTTTGCATTTATAAAGCACTTTCTGTGTTTCAAGTGTGTCATATAAATCTCTTGCAACCAGAACAGCAACCTTTAAAGGTAGGGCAGTTCAATTATCCCCATTTCATAGGTTTGGCAGCCATTATCACTCATGAGCTGAGCTTCTGATTTCCCCTGAGGCCCTCTGATTGAAACGATAACTTTGTCACTGCTCAGCAGCGGTGTGGTTGGAGTTTCATTTCCTTCCGCCCTGCAATTTTGTGTTTTGCATCTGTGCAGTAGATGAAATCGATGCTTCTCCAGGGTCACGGATGGCTAAGTGAGGTAATGAATAATAATAATAATAATAATAAATTTTATTTCTACCCCGCCCTCCCCGCAAAGCGGCTCAGGGCGGCTAACAGTAAGTAATATATTAACATAAATAGTAAAACATTAGATTAGCAATTAAAATTACACATATAAAAACCCGTTAATTCAGTTAAAATACTTAATTTTACATTACATTATATATATATCTGGCAGTAATAGCTGTTCTGGCGCTGAATCTGCCAGTTTAAATGGTGTTAGAGATGGCGGTTCTTTGTTCATTGCAACTCAGCAGTCCGTATCATTATAGGCGTGTCTAAAAAGGGCAGTCTTGCAGGCCCTGTGGAACTGGTCGAGGTTCCGCAGGGCCCGCACCTCCTCCGGGAGCTGGTTCCACAGTGCAGGTGCCGCAACTGAAAAGGCTCGTACTCTGGTGTTTTGGAGTTTGGCCTCTCTCGGCCCAGGGATGGTCATTTTGTTTTTACTTGCTGACCTCAGTGCCCTCTGGGGTTCATACGGGGAGAGACGGTCCCTTAGGTAGGCAGGTCCTCGGCCATATAGGGCTTTAAAGGTAATAACCAACACTTTGTACTGGACTCGGTAGATAACTGGCAGCCAGTGCAGTCCGCGCAGCCCCGGCTGTATGTGCTCCCATTTCGGGAGCCCCAGTAACAGCCTGGCCGCCGCATTCTGCACTAGCTGCAGCTTCCGAGTCCGGCACAGAGGTAGCCCCAAGTAGAGGGCATTACAGTAGTTCAATCTTGAGGTGACCGTTGCATGGATCACTGTTGCGAGGGTACTACAATCACCATCACTGTTGGAGGGTACTACAATCACCATGAGGCAGTGCAAAAACGCGCATTACAAACCGACAAAAACACAGACTTGCGTACCAGTTTTTATACATAGCTTTTATTTATATTCACTGGCTGAGTGATTAATGTGCTTACTAGTTATTTATGCTTTTGACAGCTAAGAAACCACCAGCAAGCAGTGGTGAGTGGTTTGCGAGGGAGGCATCTAACAGCCATTTAATGCATGACACAACCCTCATTTCAGAGGTGGGGGAAAACTAGGACTCCCAGTGGGCTGTTTGAGAGCACACAAGCCTAAAATAGTGCCATGTTTGACTTTTTGGACAGAAACCTGATGAACAGGCACCAGCTGCTTGCAAACCCCTGAACTGCTTGGTGAAAAATTGGTTCCCTGCTCACAGTCAGCGAGCAGAATGTGAATGGAGTCAACAGAGTTTTTTTGGGGGGGAGGGCATCCCTTCTTGGAGATGAAGAAAGGGGTTCAGAAAACGAGCCAGAGAACTTCTTAGCAAAATGGCGTTCCGTTCGATTGTCTCAAGTATATATAAATGTAAAAGCAGGCACGTGGATACTAAGGCACCATGTGGCATGAAGCCTACAGTTTCACACCGTGCAGCAACAATTACACCCCCCGTATTTCAGTACAGAGAACAACACTCACCCTTCCTTGTCTACTAAATCGGTGAAGGACAGGTCAGTGAAGCAGAATAACTGAAGCAAATGGAACAGAGCCTTCAGCCATACAGAACAGTGGACAGTGGCCAACTGCCTGATCTGAATGGCCCCGGCTAGCCAGATCTCATCAGGTCTTAGAAATGAAACAGTATCAATCCTGATTTGTACTTGGATTGCAGACCACTGAGGAAGTCCAGGGTAGACGTGCAGAGGCAGGCAATAGCCGGCCACTTCTGATTGTCTCGTCTTGATATGATGATTATTGGATTTATATCCCGCCCTATACTCTGAATCTCAGAGTATCAAAGCAGTCACAATCTCCTTTTACCTCCCCCCCCCCCACCACAACAGACACCCTGTGAGGTAGGTGGGGCTGAGAGACAGCACCTGCCCCTTCAAGGACAACTCCTACGAGAGCTATGGCTGGCTCATGGCCTTTCCAGCAGGTGCAAGTGGAGGAGCGGGGAATCAAACCCGGTTCTCCCAGATAAGAGTCCGCACACTTAACCACTACACCAGGGGTGGCCAACGGTAGCTATCCAGATTTTTTTTGCCTACAACTCCCATCAGCCCCAGCCATTGGCCATGCTGGCGGGGGCTGATGGGAGTTGTAGGCAAAAAAACATCTGGAGAGCTACTGTTGGCCACCCCTGCACTACACCAAATTGACTCGCTTGAAAACTGCATGGGGTCGCCATGAGTCAGCTGTAACTTGGCAGCACTTTCCACCATCAGTAAGGGTAGGGGAAGTTTTGAGCAGTGCAACTAAGGATGGACATGAGCCTCCTCATTTTTCATCTGTGCACTGCTGGAAGACATGCAGATGTTGTATTGAGGATGGCAGGGTACGAGGCCCAGGGCTTTTTTTTTTTTTAAAGGAGGGATGTAGTTCTGGCTGGGTTGGTGTCAGGGGGTGTGGCCTAATAGGCTATTATGTTCCTGCTGGGCTTTTTCTACCAAAAAACACTCTGCAAAACAATGGCGATTTCAAGAGGTGTGGTCTAATATGCAAATGAGTCCTTGCTGGGCTTTTTCTGCAAAAAAACACTCTGAGAAACAATGGTGATGTCAGGGGGTGTGGCCCATGGCCGGTGCCAAGTAGGCATCCGTCTAGAGTGCCACCTGGCCTAGAGGGCACCACCAGCATGTGTGCTCCTTGGAGCCTGCCTTCCCCAATGATGCTGCCCGGCCAGTTTTGCAATTATGTTGCCTGGCCAGTTTTGCATTCCCTGGGTCTGTTACAGACCCGGGAAATGCAAAAGCTGATGGCATCTGCACAGTGTGCTCCTTGGACCCTGGCAGGGAAAAATTAACCCATTGTAAAAGTCGAAGAAGAGCTAATTACAGTTTCTAAAAATTGGCTCCTGTTGAAGTTGTCTGCTGCCACTCATCCTTCCTACTCTACTTTTAACAGAGCCATGGGGTGGGAGCCGTAGCTCCATGGTAGAGCATTTGTCTCGCATGCACATGGTCTTGTCCCTGGCACCTCCAACTAAAAGGATCAAGTAGAAATGGTCATGTGAAGGTCTTGTCCCTGAAGTTAAAAGGATCAAGTAGTATTTTCACATTTTTTATTGCTTAATCTCACATTTTTTTTAAAAAAATAGCATTTAAAATGAAAGTATTAAAATTTTAAATGAAAAACTGTAAATTAAAAATGTAAATAGTTTCAAGTTTTTTTTTCATTTCTTCTACAATTCTTTTTTTTAATTTTTTTTTTGGGGGGGGCAATAGTGGGCAGCTCGCCTAGGGCACCAAAAACCCTAGCGCCGGCCCTGGTGTGGCCTAATATGCAAATAAGTCCTTGCTGGGCTTTTTCTGCAAAAACACTCTGAGAAACAATGGTGATGTCAGGGGTGTGGCCTAATATGCAAATGTCTTCCCGCTGGGCTTTTTCTACCCAAAAAAAGCCCTGATGAAGCCCCAGGGCAAACCCACCTGTAGCACTTTTCTCTGTCTGTAGCAGCGTACAGGGTAAAATTACACTGGGGTTGGTGGCTGTGTGACTCCCTCTGGCTTCCCTTTATGCCATCTGATTCATGCAGATGCCTGTGCTGATGAGCAGAAGTGCCTTCCGAACGAGTGTCTCTGACTTCTGCGAGAGTCAGCTGGGTCTCCAGCGGCACTCACAGGCCGAGCAGTTTCCCAGCATCTCATGATCATTAGCCATCTGGTCCTTCGCTGCACTCATGGGGGAGCAGAGGCAGGCAGTCCTTCCCGATGACGAAACCAGTACTTTGTCTGTCTTCCTTTTTACAGGGTTATGGACATCACAGACACTGAAACTAATCGCATAACCATTCATTTCCTGCAAGGTATCCCTGATGTCAGTGTTTGAGGCTCTGTGAACCACAGAGGACAGACTAACCCTCTTCTCTCTGGGCACCTAGGATAAGCTGGCTTGACCTGCAATAGCAAGTGGTCTGAAGGGTGGAAACCACGGTGCTCTGTCACCAGTTTGGTATAATGGTTAAGTGTGCAGACTCTTATTTGTAGAACCAGGTTTGATTCCCTACTCCTCCACATGCTGACGTGACCTTGGGTCAGTCACGAGTTGTCACAGAGCTGTTCCTCTCAAGAGCAGTTTCTGCCAGAACTCTCCCAATCCCACCTGCTGCACAGGGCATCTGTTGTAGGATGAGGAAGGGAAGGAGATTATAATCAATTCTGAAACTCCAAGTGATAGGCGGAGTATAAATCCAATCTCCTCCTCCTCCTCCTCCTCCTCCTTCTTCTTCTTCTTCTTCCTCTTCTTCTTCTTCTTCTTCTTCTTCTTCTTCTTCTTCTTCTGTCAATTTGGAGCCTCCAAGCTCCAAGAAAATCCCTGCATAATTATTCCCTCTGTTAGCAGCAAAAGGTTCACACTTAAAAGTACTTATAGGCCCCAGCTGGGCATGCAGCAGCTCCAGCTCAGACCCCTGTTAAATTGTCCCAAGCCACATGGGAGGTCCACACCGCGATGATGGTAGCCCACTATTTCCAGCCTGGCCATGATTACATCTCGCTGAGCCAAAGGGGCTCTTAACTGACGGCTGGTAATCTCAGGGTCATACCTCACTCACATGAGGTAGGAAATCAGTAAATTCTCATCCCATTCACTCAGCTGTAAACATCAGAATTTGTAACTGGAAAACTACAAGAGCCATTGTGGTGTAGTGTTTAAGAGTGTCAAAATAGCATCTGGGAGATCCAGGTTCAACTCCCCACTCAGGCCATGGACGCTTGCTGGGTGACGTTGGGTCACTCACACTTTCTAAGCCACACCTACCTCACATGGTTGTTGTGAGGATAAAATGAAGGAGAATGGTATAGCTAGGGAGAAAGGTGAGTTATAAATGAGTAAATAAGGAAAAAAAATCAGAATTAAGTCTCAGCTGGGGCAACAAAAATGGTTGGAGCTGGGTCACATCTAGGGTTGCTGGGCCTCTTGCTATGGCAGGTGGCCTCCCACTGGTAATCCATGTCACCCACCATCACTCTGATTGGCAGTGGGAGAATTTAAAAAAAAAACAAACAAACCTGTTGGCATTCTCGCACCATGGTGGTTAGTGTTACCATAGAGTTTCTGGTGATTCCTAGAACTATACCATATCAGTTCTGGGTTTTCCAGGAAGTGGCATTATGGTGCACCCCCATATCCCTGTTTCCCCAAGCTCCTGCCCATTGCCAAAAACATTCTGCCAGCCCATGTCACATCTCAGGCTAGAAGAGAGCAGGCTGAGGCTTCAGCTTTGGAAAGAGCAAGGGATTTGCTCCCCATAAAGACAGCCTCGGTTTCTACTGCTGAGACTCTCTTGTTTGATATCAGTCTGTGGTTGTTGTTGAGTTTTGTTGTTGTTTGTTTGTTCGTTGTTTTCCCCACACCTTTGGAAAAACTGTCTAGTCATTGAGGTTTCAAATGGATGAGTCAAAGATCACGCCAGTCCTTCCAGCTATCTGATGGAAATTCCAGGCTCCCAGCCTCAGTTTACCCTGGCCCATGTCAGGGAGAAAGAAAGAACCTTAACCTATTAAGCTCCATTTGGTGATGCTACTGGAAACAGCTTTTGCTTTTGAAGAGTGAGCAGGGATTGAACGCTGGATCTTCCAAGTCTTATTTCCAAGGGTCATTTTGTAGACAAATAGGGGGTGGAGCTCATCCAGGGATTGTTATGCAGCTGCACCTACTATTCAGTGGACAAGGTGGGAAGGAGGAGGTGGAACTCTCAGCAAGGTTCAGGAGCTGTGCTCCTGTGAGCTCCTGTTGAATCCAAGGCCTGCTTATTTCAGCAGCATATGCCACACTAGAATCTTAACTGCCATTCACTGGAATGTAAATAACATCCCCACAGACCAAATACCAGAGGGCTGTGCGCGTCCCTTCCATCCACCTCCCATAACAGCCTATCTAGGCATCTCTTTTTGACAAATGTGTTTGAGTCAGCATCTCTTTAACAAACCCAACCATTTCTTATTATTTTTCTAAGTTTTAGGGGAAAGAAAGTGTTAGGGTGAGCAGAGATATATCAGGGTGCCCTTTCCCATCCCTGACTTTTTTTTTTTTTTAAAAAAAGTGTTACTCAAAATGCTGCCAGTTCTCGCGGATAACATCCTTGACTCATTTGCTTCTCAAATGCTGTTCAAATTTCATTTCTATGACATGTTGTTAATTTTCAGTTCACACACACAAAACCAAACCCATTCATTCCAAGGGCAAGAATCTGGAATGAGAAGACAGGAAACTGCAAGGGGGGGGGGGACCCTTAAAGAATTCAGTTCACAAAAGTTCTTATTTCAGCTTGTCTGCATATGGCACAATGTCCCTAGTTTCCTGGCAACCCCCTCCAGCTCCTTTCTACCTTTCTGAAGGCAAAAATGCAATCCTCATATTCAGGCAATCAGTCACCAAACACGCACTTGACTAGTTTAATTTGCAGAGCAAAGGTTATGCCCCCTCCAGTAATTTTGGCATGTGACTGCATGAGCATGTGCTGAAAGATGGCTGTGGAGACAATTGCTCAAAACTGAATATGATGTGAGGGTGGGAGGTGGGGGAATTGCAAGTCCTCACTTCCAGGGATGGGAAGTCGATTTTGCTATGATTTGCTTCCAAAACGCTGTGTTTCTCAGGGAAGCCTATGAGCAGAGTTGCCAACTGGCGCTTCAGAAATTTCTAGAGTTCTGGGGGTGAGGCCTGGGGAGGAATTAGGGTTGCCAGCCTCCAGGTGGGTCCTGGAGATCTGCAATAGCAGTGGATTATGAATGGTTGGGAGTGATCATGGATAATTTTATCTTGATTTAAGTTTATGATCGTTTATTAGTGTGCTTTATTAGTTATTGTTGTTAAAATGCATTTATTAGTGTGTTTACGATCATTTATTAGTGTGCGTATTTGTGTTAACCGGCTATGTCAGATTTTAGATTGTTTAGTATATTTTCCAAATGCCTAATAATAATAATAATTCCCCCCCTCCTCTACTTTATCTGCATAATAGTTTTGTAAGGTCAGTTAGGCTGGGGGGGGGGAGTGACAGACCTGTCAACCAGTCTGCTAGACCGGATGCTGTCTCTCAACATAGAAGTTCATTCTCCGCCCCCTACAGCTGATAATGTAACAGGAGCTCTGCTACGATGTGTGGGGTGCAGCGGAGGAGGCAGCATTTTGGATTTGAACTCAGATCTCCTCAGGCCTAGTTCAGTACAC